>NC_141000.1:62699842-63299842 GCF_052327205.1 Somniosus microcephalus | reverse complement strand
TAGTAACACCAACAGTTTCCAGGCCACTCCGCTGCAAGCCATGAAGCAATATGACTGTTTTAACTTTTGTCCCCTCAAAAGGTGTATAAAACGTGAAGTCATTATAAAGATCAAAAATCAAATTAATTGTGTAATCTGGAACAAAAACAGTCCAACTCCAGCAACCTATTTCAATAGCTTTATTAAAAAAATCCACATTGTCTTGCTCCTCATTCGCATTAGAAACAAAAAGAATGAGAAAGTGATTGGGACTTGCAGAGATGCAACTCATTATAGCTGGTTTCAATTATTAATTCGTTCTTACTTTCTTCCTTTTACTTTCCACTTCCATATTTTTGCTTATGTTATTCTGATTTTAAATAATTTACTTCATTAATTATCAGAAAAGAAGCCAATCTTCATGGCAACTAAATTTATATGACCTCCAGGGATAAATCTGACAAATATGAACAAAATGTTTATGTAAAGATATAAACAGCAGCTTGTTTGCTTTGCAGTAGATCATGTTGCAAAACTTTTTAGAATGTGAAAATAATAATACATAGTGCTGGAAAATGTAATCTAGAATAAGTCTAAGTCTAAGTTTCTGGTCAATGGTGACCCCCAGGACGTTGATGGTGGGGGATTTGCCAATGGTAATGCCGTTGACTGTCAAGGGGCGGTGGTTAGCCTCCCTCATGTTGGAGATAGTCATTGCCTGGCACTTGTGAAGCGCAAATGTTACTTGCCACTTATCAGCCCAAGCCTGGATGTCATCCAGGTCTTGCTGCATGTGGGCATGGACTGCTTCATTATCTGAGGAGTTGCGATTGGAACTGAACACTGTGCAGTCATCAGCGAACATCCCCACTTCTGACCTTATGATGGAGGGAAGGTAATTGATGAAGCAGCTGAAAATGGTTGGCCCTAAGACACTGCCCTGAGGAACTCCTGCAACAATGTCCTGGGGCTGTGATGATTGACCTCCAACAATCACAACCATCTTCCTTTGTGCTTGGTATGACTCCAGCCAGTGGAGAGTTTCCCCCCCTGATTCCCATTGACTTCAGTTTTACTAGGGCTTCTGGATGACAGACTCGGTCAAATGCTGCCTTGATGTCAAGGGCAGTCACTCTCCCCTCACCTCTGGAATTCAGCTCCTTTGTCCATGTCTGGACCAAGGCTGTAATGTTGTCTGGAGCCGAGTGGTCCTGGTGGATCCCAAACTGAGCATCCGTGACCAGATTATTGGTAAGTGTCGCTTGATAGCACTGTCGACGACTCCTTCCATCACTTTGCTGATGATTGAGAGTAGACTGATGGGGCGGCAACAGGCCGGAATGGATTTGTCCTGCTTTTTGTGGATAGGACATACCTGGGCAGTTTTGCACATTGTCGGATAGATGCCAGTGTTGTAGCTGCACTGGAGCAGCTTGGCTAGAGCCACAGCTAGTTCTGGAGCACAAGTCTTCAGCACAACAGCCGGGACGTTGCCGGGGCCCACAGCCTTTGCTGTATCCAGTGCGCTCAGCCGTTTCTTGATATCATGTGGAGTGAATCGAATTGGCTGAAGACTGGTTTCTGTGATGGTGGGGACCCCAGGAGGAGGCCGATATAGATCATCCACTTGGCACTTCTGGCTGAAGATGGTTGCAAACTTTTCAGCCTTGTCTTTTGCACTCACGTGCTGGGCTCCACCATCATTGAGGATGGGGATATTCATGGAGCCTCCTCCTCCCATTAGTTGTTTAATGGTCCACCACCATTCATGACTGGATGTGGCAGGACTGCAAAGCTTTGATCTGATCCATTGATTGTGGGATCGCTTCGCTCTGTCTATAACACACTGTTTCCACTTTTTAGCATGCATGTAGTCCTGTGTTGTAGCTTTATCAGGTTGGCACTTCATTCTTAGGTACGCCTGGTGCTACTCCTGGCATCTACACTTCCTCATTGAACTAGGGTTGGTCCCCTGGCTTGATGGTAATGGTAGAGTGAGGGATATGCCGGTTACAGATTGCAGTGGAATACAATTCTGCTGCTGCTGATGACCCACAGCACCTCATGGATGCCCAGTTTGGAGCTGCCAGATCGGTTCTGAATCTATCCCAGTTAACATGGTGGTAGTGCCACACAACATGATGGAGGGTGTCCTCAGTGTGAAGACAGGACTTTGGCTCCACAAGGACTGTGCGGTGGTCACTCCTATCAATAATGTCATGGACAGATGCATCTGTGACAGGTAGATTGGTGAGGACAAGCTCAAGTAGGTTTTTCCCTCCTGTTGGTTCTCTCACCACCAGTCACAGGCTCAGACTGGCAGTTATTTCCTTCAGGTCTCGGCCAGCTTGGTCAGTAGTGATGCTACCGAGCCACTCTTGGTGATGGACATTGAAGTCCCACACCCAGAGTACAGTATCCTTGCTACTCTCAGTGCTTCGTCCAAGTGGTGTTCAACATGGAGGCGTACTGGTTCATCAGCTGAGGGAGGGCGGTAGGTGGATTCAACAAGAGATTTCCATGCCCATGTTTGACCTGAAACCATGAGACCTCTGGGGTCCGGAGTCAATGTTGAGGACTCCCAGGGCCACTCCTTCCCGACTGTATACCACTGTTTTGTCACCTCTGGTGGCTCTGTCTTGCTAATGGGACAGAACATACCCAGGGATGGTGATGGAGCCATCTGGGATGTTGGCTGAAAGGGATGTTTCTATGAGTGTGACTATGTCAGGCTGTTGCTTGACTAGTCTGTGGGACAGCTCTCCAATTTTCGCACAAGTCCCCAGATGTTAGCGAGGAGGACTTTGCTATAGACACACACACAATTTTATATAGACACACACACACCATTTTATATAGACACAAACACACCACTTTATATAGACACACACACACACCATTTTATATAGACACAAACACACCACTTTATATAGACACACACACACACCATTTTATATACACACACACACACTGTGGTAAAACCACCAATGAACTCCTGTACAAATGAATAACTGTCTTTAAAGCAATGTTACAGCACCTATGTCCGTTTGCTGAGTGTAAACAAGCTTTCTGTAAAAACCCTGAAACAACGCGATGACGTCATCACGTTGGTCACGTGGTGCCCTGAGTGGCGGGAAACGTGATGATGTCATGACGTCAGAGGTGGGAGGTTCTGAGTTCAGACTTCGTGGAACTAGTTACTGTGTAGACCTGCTTGCTGTTGCTCCTGCATGTTTTTGTTTTGTTCACCAGTTTAATTAAATTTGGTTAATTTACTGAACTGCCTTGACCTCAGTGATTTAGATAGGAATCCGTTGATTCCTATATTGGTGATCCCGAAGCTTCGCAGACGATTTTCGTGGAGACAAGCTCGAGAACAAGATGGATGTAAATGCAGCGAGTTTGAAGCTCCCTCAATTTTGGGAACAACAGGCAGCCTCCTGGTTCGTTCAAGCGGAGGCTCAGTTCCAACTGCGAAACATAGTGCTGGATCAGACCCGTTACCTGTATGTGGTCTCCGCACTGGACAGCTCGACGGCTTCCCGCATTATCAGCCTGCTGGAGTCCCCGCCCACGGAGAACAAGTACGAAACGCTCAAGGCGCGCCTCCTGCAGGTATTCGGTCTCACAAAGGCAGAGCGCGCACGGCGCTTGCTCGCACTCCCCGGGTTAGGCGATGCTAAGCCTTCCGAGTTGATGAGCCACATGCTCACCCTCCTCGGGTCTGAGCCGCAGTGTTTTATATTTCATGAACTGTTCCTCAGCCAGCTCCCTGAGCAGGTACAAGCAGCCCTGGCCAGGTCGACGGCTACGGACGGTGTGGCGCTCGCGGCCGAAGCCGACACCATTTATGTGGTGATGCAACAGTATTGCACCACCTCGACGCGCCCCGCCTCCAAGAACCCCGCCTCGGCACCTCCACAGACTGGCTTTTGCTACTACCATGCCCGTTTCGGTCAGAAAGCCAGATGCTGCCGACCCCCGTGTAAATTCGTGCCACCGGCACTGAGAAAGCAGCAACACCTCTTGCGCGACTGGAAGGGAAGCCCCGAGGTCGGTTTCGCCTCCACAATGACAGTTGGTGATTCCGGGAAATTGTTGTACATCACTGACTCCATTTCGGGCCAGCGTTTCTTATGCGACACGGGCGCTCAGTGCAGCATCCTCCCCGCTTCGGTTCTCGACGTCCCATCTGGGCGGCGCGGTCCTCCACTACAGGCCGCCAATGGCAGCGCCATCTGTACGTACGGGAAGTGACGTATCCGATTGTGTCTCGGCGGCCAACTCTTCCACTGGGAGTTTATCACCGCCACGATACCACTTGCAATCCTCGGTGCCGATTTTTTCTGCACGCATGACCTACTGGTCGACGTACGTAATCGCCGCCTGATCCATGCCGCCTCACGAGCCCCCATCCCCGGTTTTCGGGGCCTCGGCACGACCAACGCGGTTGCCCGCACCGAGTCGCTGCCCGACGAGTTCGCCCGCCTGCTAAAGGAATTTCCGGAGCTCGCTCGACCCACTTTCTCTGCGACGACCACCAAACACGGTGTTGAACACCACATCGCGACAACCAGCCCCCCGGTTTACGCCCGAGCTCGGTGATTAGAGGCCAGTAAACTTGAGGCCGCGAAGGCGGAATTCGCCACTATGGAGCGGTTGGGCATCGTTCGCTGA
Organism: Somniosus microcephalus; assembly: GCF_052327205.1. Lineage (NCBI taxonomy): Eukaryota > Metazoa > Chordata > Chondrichthyes > Squaliformes > Somniosidae > Somniosus > Somniosus microcephalus. The sequence continues at coordinate 63,295,186 of NC_141000.1, read as the reverse complement.
TCTGACAGTCCCTGGTCGTCCCCGCTACACATTGTGCCAAAGCCCGGTGGCGGGTGGCGGCCCTGTGGTGATTATCGGTGCCTCAACGAGGTCACAACTCCAGACCGGTACCCGATACTGTATATTCAAGATTTTTCCGCCCATTTGGCCGGCACGTCGTGGTTCTCCAAGATCGACCTCATCCGCGGATACCACCAGGTGCCCATCCACCCTCAGGACGTCCAGAAAACGGTGGTCATTACCCCATTTGGCCTCTTTGAATTTTTACGGATGCCTTTCGGGCTTAAAAATGCGGCGCAGGCGTTCCAATGCCTCATGGATTCGGTGCTCCGGGACCTCAAATTCCTTTTCGTATACCTCGATGACATCCTCGTCGCCAGCGCGTCAAAGGAAGAACACCTACGTCACCTGCGTGTCCTTTACCGTCGTCTCCAGGAGCACGGCCTTATAGTTAACCCAAACAAGTGCCAATTTGGTCTGAGGCAGATCGATTTTCTGGGCCAGCGCATCACCGCGGAAGGGGCACTGCCACTCAGGGTGAAAGTGGCAGCCGTTGCGGCGTTCCCACGGCCGCAATCCGTCAGGGCGCTCCAAGAATTCCTCAGCATGGTAAACTTTTACCATCGCTTTGTCCCCTGGGCCGCCCAGCTCATGCGGCCGCTCTATGAGGCACTCCGAGGGAAACCGGGGAAAGAACCAGTGATCTGGTTGTCGGTCATGGACCGCGCATTTGGGGACACGAAGGAGGCCCTCGCCAATGCGACGATGTTAGCGCACCCGCTGCCCGGCGCCACCATCGCGCTCACGACAGATGCGTCGGAATACGCCGTCGGCGCCGTGCAAGAGCAATGGGTCGACGGGGCATGGCAACCGCTGACGTTTTTTAGCCGCCAGTTACGTATTAACGAACGTAGCTCTAGCACATTTGACTGAGAGCTGTTGGCGTTGTTCCTGGCCATCCGCCACTTTCGTTTTTTATTAGAAGGACGCCAATTCATCGCTTTTGTGGATCACAAGCCCCTGACGTTTGCCATGGCCAAGACAACTGAGCCGTGGTCGGCCCGACAGCAACGGCAACTCACGTTCATCTCCGATTTTACCACCGACATCCGTCATGTGGCCGGCAAGGACAACGTGGTTGCCGACTGCCTTTCGCGTGCGGCCGTCCAGGCCGTCCAACTGGGTCTCGACTATTCACTAATGGCGGTCGACCAAGCGGCTGACCCGGAGACGCACGCTTTCCATTCCGATTCGTCCGGCCTGCGGCCAGTGGACGTACTTTTCCACTCAGACAGCACATCCTTGCTCTGCGATGTCTCCCTGGGAGACCCACGCCCGATCGTTCCATCATCCTGGCGCAGGAAAGTCTTCGATATCATGCACAACCTCGCCCACCCGGGTGTGCGGGCATCACAGAAGTTGTTAGCATCCAAGTTTGTCTGGAGGAGAATGCGAAAAGATGTGCGCGACTGGGCCAACACCTGTGTCATGTGCCAGAGAGCAAAGGTGCAGCGCCACATTAAAGCTCCTGTCACCATTTTCGAGGCACTGGAGCGGCGATTCGATCATGTTCATATCGACCTCGTGGGCCCACTACCCTCCACCCTCACATAATGTTCCTTCCAGATCCTCTGGTTTCGGAATTCAACAACTGACCCTTTCCCTTACACTGAATGCAAACTAGATACAACACTATCCCTAACTAGCAAACCACGAGAATGTGGGAAGCCAGTCTGATCCACGAAGGGACCTCTATGTTATTGAAAATGTCCCACCAGGGTGGAATCACAATATCCAATATCTTAGCCCCTATCTCTACTGTTTTCTGCTCCAGAGTGTAAAAATGTTTCTGCGAAACTATAACGGCTTTGAGTATTTTGGTAAGGTGTTCAGGGAGAGGGGGAATTTCGTAGCCAAAGTGCGCTACGTACTTCTGCAAATTCGTAAAATTCTCCTTCACAGTGAGGTGAACAGTGGAGGGTTCAGGAATGGGGACAATTCGCTCCTGGGTCACTTGAACTTCTGCCTTGGGTTTAAAACAGAAGCTACTGTCACTAACCGGTCACCAGCTATGCTGTCCATGCTGGTAGTGGGACGTGCCGGTGGTGACACAATATGTCCCACCACCTGTGGGGGAACATGGCCTTGTGCCATTGCCTCCATGGTACAATTTATAGGCTTCGCGCCAGCAGCTCTGAACCCACACTATGGTTTTGAATAGGCATTCAAGTGCTGGGGACACAGGATTATGTGTGCTCCCCAGCTCCGGCAGCCTGAGAGGTCAGTACCTGTCATAGTGTACTCCCACTTTATGACGTAAGGCGGGACCGCTGTGAAACGAATGTGTGCACCCCCTTGAATGACTCCAATGTTCTCGACCCTGTATACCGGTGTGGGTCGGGCTGTCCTACCCATGACCGGCATCCTAACTACCACTCCCATGATTGTGTGGTTGGACCGCCCACAATCCATGGGGATTGGGTAGGCCTCGGAAGCTAGCCGGAGTTGGCACGGGCTTAATGCATTCTCAAATGGGTGGAGGGCTGCGAGGTGCTTGTTGCTAATCCAGGAGGGGATTATACCCTGTTTCAAATCCTCCAGATTAATGCGGCCCTCGCCCAGTAACCACACCCCATATAGCACGCATACCTCATTCTGCGCAGCCTGGTCAGAAGCATTTATGTCCTCCCTTATGAGAGCATTTACCGTCTTTGCGTGCTTTTCCAACTCCGCTGTGATTTCTTTCAAATGGACCGTCATGGCCTGGTCCTCATGCAACTCCGAGCCCACTACCTTGTTTTCATCCAGTAATATCTTTTTTAACTGTGTTTGTAAACCGTTTATCTGGGTCTGCAGCTCTATGTCATTTAAACTGTTGATGACAGAGGACCCAGTATTAAACGCAGTAAAACCATCATTCCATACTCCCCTTCTTTGCCTCCCTGCATTACCCAAAAGCTCTCGGTGTGTGGTGTAGAGTTCGGTTTTGTCCACGTGGGCGAAATCGAACTCATTAAACTTCCTGAACATGTCCTTTAATAGGGCCTGGTATAGCTGCTCTGTTTCTTTGGGACACCACTCCGGTAAATGTACCTCGGTGAGATTTAAAATCACGGAGGCTACCGCATAGTGTACCTTCTGGTACAGCACCTGATCAGTAGGGACTAGTACCAGCCCATTCCCTGTTCCCTTGGTGGTGGTGGGGCAACCTTCCCTGTGTAGCCTCGCTGCCTGCGCCGTGGGCAGGGGCTTACGGGGGCGGGTTACAAACTCAGTGGCGTTGATTGGGATTGGGGAGAATGGGACTGCGCACACCTTCCGGCTGGCATCCCACCTCATCCCCTTCCCGGTGTCGTGCCACTGCCGGTGGAAAATGATGGATATGCCTGCGGGGCAGACCTCCTCTGACCCCCACATACAGATATAAATCCCTTGGTCCGGTTCCCACCACTTGTCCCAACACACACTTAATCCTCCATGAGTCCCTGTAATCGTCCGGTGGGTGTTGTTCCCCGACCGTTCCCACTTGACTTCCGGGTCCCTCATATCTTTGCTCAGTTTTCTGAGCCACCACCACCTACCCAGATGAATGTGTCCTTTACACATTAAACAAATACGCTTTCCAACAGTGACGCTGACCCTCGTGGTAACAACCCGCACCCTGGGGCACAGGAGGGAGGTCTCCCCGTACGTGAATCCGGTTTGTCTGGAGTACTGAGATGAATTGGACCCCAGCCGTCCTGGCCACCTTCCCTCGTGGACGTAGACGGCGGTCTCCTCCGCATCGCGTTCACCGCTTCCATCGGTCGCTATGGGCGCCTTGTCTCCCGAGCACCCGTAGATGTGGGAATCCTGCACGTCGCCTCGCCTCCCGACGGCCATCCCAATCAGGGCGAATAGGATCACGATCCCCTTCATCCTGAAAGTCTTTCTGTAAAAGATACAAAAACATGCAGCCAGGTCCCCAAGAGATTCTCTGGCTTGGTGAAGCATGGTCGGGTCCCGCGACCTTGACCCAAATGTACACACTCTTAGAAGATAACTTACTTAAAACTACCCATCACCTTATTTAACTTAAACTAAAACACCCAAATTTATGCTAAATAATTAAACTTAACAAGAAACACAAACTTAAACTAAAACTATATACATCCGCCACCCGTCTTCGGACGGCTAGGCTAATCCCTGGTTGGACTGCGGCTCACCGCTACCCCCGGCACCGTCCTTCACTGTTGGTCCCTCGCAGCCCATGGCTGCTGGCTGAGGACCTCTGTCCTTGGACCTCTCCCTGGCTCGCGGACGGCCCTTGGTAACTGGAGGGCTGGTGACTATGGCTTTCTCAGCTGGGGCGTCCGTGGGGACCTTCTAGGGACTTTGGCGGGTGGGGCTTTCTTGGCCGGTGGGCCTTTAACCCGAACCGCTGCTCCCTCAGGCTTGACCTCTCCTGAACCCGGGCTAGGGGCAGGTAACTCTTCGCAGCCTGCTGCTGTGGGCTGAGAGTCTCCGCCCGCAGGTCCCATGGCTGGGTCTGGGGCGGGGTTTTCGACCTCAGGTCCCTCCCTCTCTACACCTGGGTTAGGGGCGGTGTTTTCACACTCAGGTCCCTCCCCCTCGTCTGGATCCCAGAAGAGCGGGGGGAGTGTCCCAATCGATGGGCGGGATGGCCCCTCCCTTCAAGCAAGCCACACGCCTGCCTGTGCAGTCTGTGGACTCGCTCCTGCTGCAGGCTGAGGCTCTTTATCCTCAGACCTTTCCCCAACTGGCTGTTTTCCCTTTTCAGGTGTAAACAGCTTACACTGGTTGATATGAAACCATTTTTGTAACGCCTGTGGGTTGTATAGCGAAGTAATACACAGACTACAAGAGTAACTTAAACAGGACTTTACTATTCGAAGGTCAGGGCGAATCTGCCCAATAAGTTCTGCCACAGCACTTATATACCGGTGTGGTCACCGTCGGTATTACAGTATACAGCAGCCAAGATAAAGTAGTGCCACACCTAAAATAGTTCTCTTAAAGGTAAACGGTTACATACAATAGTTCTCTTAAAGGTAGAACAGTTACATACACTACAATCCTCCTTTTTTAGCTTACAACATACTTATTTCCCATTAACCATATCATTAGAACATATATACAAATTATGTAAAACAGTTCACAGATTCAGTCTCTCTGGAGGTCTCCTGACTCTGTCCGGATAACGCCTCGGTGGCGTAGTAGTTTTCGGCGGGGTAGTAGGTTCTTCCGGCAAGGCCGATTCAGCTTGAAGGACAGTGTCAGGATCATCTGCTTCCAGTATTACCAGATCGGAGGTAGGGGCTCTGGGTATCTCTGTTTCGACATTAGCCATGTAAGGTTGTGGAGTAGGTTGGCTCTTTGTGGATGACCCTATGATCTGGTCAACATGACGCCTTATGATGCTGTCACCAATGTCCACTGTATACAGCAGCGGCCCTAGCCTTTTTACAATAGTTCCAGGCTGCCATTTCTCGGTACGGTAGTCCCGGGCCAAAACTTGTTGACCTGTCTGAAAAGATCTAGTTGGCCCTTCATTCATGCCCTGGAATTGCCGGTTCTCTACGCCCCTTCTGACGTTTGGCTTAATCAAATCCAGCCGGCATCTTAGCCTTCTATTGAAAAACATCATGGCGGGAGTTTGATTTGTGACCGCATGTGTTGCATTCCTGTACGCCAACAAGAAGTTATCTACCTTATGTTGTAAGTTGATGTTCTCATTACCCATGGCCTTTATGGCCTTCTTGAAGGTCTGGTCAAACCTTTCAGCTAAGCCATTGGTGGCGGGATGGTATGGGGCGGACGTGTAGTGCTTGACCTCATTGCTTTTTAAGAATTTCCTGAATTCTTCGGACACAAATTGTGGTCCATTATCAGAACAGACCTGTTCCGGCAGCCCATTCCTGGCAAACATGGTCCTTAATACTGTGATGGTTTTTTCTGTGGTGGTGGAGGACATCTTTATTACCTCCGGCCACTTGGAGTGTGCATCCACCGCTATTAGAAACATTGAGTCCATAAATGGACCAGCAAAGTCAATGTGTACCCTTTGCCAAGGAGATGAGGGCCACTCCCATGGATGCAGAGGAGCTTGTGGTGGCGCGTTTTGGACCTTCTGGCATCCTAGACAACTCTTGGTTATTTCCTCGATGTCTCGATCAATACCTGGCCACCACACAAACGCTCTTGCTAGGTTCTTCATTTTCACTCCACCCAGATGCCCCTCGTGAAGTTCCTTCAGCACCTTATGCTGAAGTTTGGGTGGAATCACCACTCTCGATCCACACATCAAGGTTCCTCGGCACACTGACAGCTGTTCTTTCCGTTGCAAAAATGCAGGCAGTGTTGGTTCGCCATGTGCTGGCCATCCCTCCACTGTTAGATCGTAGACCCGTGACAGAGTCGGGTCATTTCTTGTTTCATTCTCGATCATCGAATTGGTTACTGGTAGACATTCTACTATGGATGAGTGGAACATCTCTACCGGGTCCATTGTAGCCACCTCTTCTACTACCGGCAATGGTAGGCGCGATAACCCATCAGCATTTCCATGCTGTTTGGAGCTTTTGTATTCAATGTCATATTGGTGTGCCCCAAGTAACACGGACCACCTCTGTAACCTTTGCGCTGTCATAGTGGAAACAGCCTTGTTAGGGTTGAATATGGACACCAACGGCTGGTGGTCTGTCAGTAATGTGAACTTCTTGCCCTGCAGGTAATGATTGAATTTCTTTACTCCCCACACAAGGCTGAGGGCCTTCCTGTCTATCTGAGCGTAATTTCGCTCCGCGGAGGTCAACGATCGGGACGCAAATGCGACTGGCCTTTCCGAGCCATTTGGTAACTTGTGTGAAAGTACTGCTCCAATTCCATAAGGAGAAGCATCACAAGCTAGACGAAGAGGTAACGTTGGGTTGAAATGAGCCAACACTTCCTCAGAGGTAATCAACGCTTTGCTTCTGCGAAAGGCCTTTTTACAGTCCTCGCTCCACTTCCATGGCACTTCTTTCCGTAACAGAGCATTCAGCGGATGTAGCACAGTGGATAAATTTGGCAGAAACTTGTGATAATAATTAATCAACCCCAGAAACGATCTCAACTGTGAAACGTTTTCCGGAGCGGGGGCCTTCACGACAGCTTCTATCTTGTCAGGCGACTTGTGCAGCCCCTCTTGGTCAATGACATGACCGCAGTACGAGATCCGTTTCTGGAAGAACTCACATTTCTGGCGATTAACTCGAAGGCCATATTCCTTCAACCTGGTGAGCACCAGTTTCAAATTTGTGAGGTGTTCCTCCTCGTCTTCTCCCGTAATCGGGATATTGTCCAAGTAACACTGTGTGCTTGGAACACCTTGTAAGACCTGCTCCATTGCCCTCTGCCAAATTGCTGGAGCCGAAGCTACTCCAAAAACCAATCTATTATAACGATACAAGCCTCTGTGCGTGTTGATTGTGAGATACTGGCGCGACTCTTCCTCGACTTCCATTTGTAAGTATGCCTGTGCCAGGTCTATCTTGGTGAAGTGTTGCCCGCCAGACAATGAAGCAAAGATATCCTCAATCCGCGGAAGTGGGTATTGTACCGTGTGAAGCACCGGATTAACTGTGATCTTGAAATCTCCACAGATGCGGACCTTCCCCAGTCCCCCTGGCTTGTTACTTGATGAAGACTTCATGACGGGAACAATGGGCGTGGCCCACTCACTCCAGTCCACCTTAGACAGTACCCCTGAACGTTCAAGCTCTTCCAGTTCTGCCTCCACAGCAGGTCGTATCGCGTAAGGTACCGATCTGGCTTTGAAAAATTTTGGGCTTGCATGTTCTGCAATCTTGATTTTTGCTTTAATTCCTCTCAGTGTTCCCAGTCCTTGCTGGAATACCTCTTTAGCTTCGTCCAATATTCTGGACAACCGTTCAGGTTTGACCTCTTCCTTCCCGGAATCTACCGTCATTGTGTTTAGTGAATGCCAGTCTATCTTTATTTTCCTGATCCACTCCCGTCCCAGAAGTGGTGGACCTCCCTCGGGCAGCACATACAAGTCCATCCTTCGGTGATCTTTGTTTTTGTATCTCACCTTGACTTCTATCTTCCCGATGGGGTATACTTTGTGCCCCGTGTATGTCTGCAATACTATCTCCGTATCCCGTAGGGGAATATGTTTGAATAACTTTTTGTAATCATGCTTATTCATGACCGTCAACGCCGATCCAGTGTCCACTTCCATCTTCACTTGGACTTTTGCAATCTGTAGTGTGATCCAGATAGTTTGTTGGTCAGCTTCTTTACTCACATTATGAATCCTCAGACTACCCAGTGCCTTGCTGTTGGAGTCTGAGTCCGAATTCTGTTCCTCTGGACTCTTCCCAGTCCCCTCATGTACCTTTCTGTACTTCTTCTGCGGTGACTTATTATTGTTGTTCTTCTTTCCTGACCGGCATACCTTAGCTATGTGGCCAAGCTTGCCACATTTCCTACAGTCCTGGTTTTTAACCCAGCATTGGTTCTGGTCGTGTGTTGTCTTCCCACAACGAGAACATTTCGTTGTACCCGAAGTAATTTGATCCACACTGAGTATCGCTGTCTTCCGCTGCATTTCCGCCGTGCCTCTCGCTGCGGCTTCGTGCGATGCTGCAATACGGACAGCCTTATCAAGTGTAAGATCGTTCTCTTCGAGTAGTCGTTTTTGCGTTTCTTCCTTCGACAATCCACACACGAACTTGTCTCGCAATGCCTCTGTCAGATTTCCTCTAAACTGGCAGCATTTCACTAGTCTACGCAGCTCGACCAAGTACTCCGCGTTGCTTTCCTCTTTTCGTTGTGTTCTCCCGTAAAATTTAGATCGTTCCGCTAACATCAGCGGTGCGGGGTTAAAATGATCCTTCAGGACAGCAACAATATTCTCGAAAGACTGATCCGCCGGTTTAGCTGGTGATAGAAGATGCTTCAATAACCCGTATGTCCTCGCACCCATTGAATTTAATAAGGTTAGAGCTTTTTCATAATTTGCTATCTTATTAGCCGTACAATATATCTTGATGCGTTCTACATACGTGGGCCAGTCTTCCACCTCGGCATTGAAACCGTTGCTGTTACTATGCTTAGGCATCTTCACACTCTTCCTGAGAAACAACAACAATATTCTTTAACTTTTTTTTTCTAGATGGCGGTTTCCCGCGCTTATCTTCTTTCCCCGCCCACTTTAAAATGGCGGTTCCCGCTTCTGTCTTCTTCCCCGCCTACTGGCGGCTTCCCGTGTTTCTTCCCCTGGCCGGAGGGGTAAGCTTCCCTCGGGCGACGGCCGCTGGCTTTCGGGTTTGCAGCCTGCGCGTCGGCTTCAGCGCGTTCCCTTCTCTCGGCAGGGCAGCCGGTGCTGGGTACAACCCGTTGGCGGTGAACAGTTTCAGCCGCTGGGCTGGCTCTCGCTCAGCCTTCCTCGCTCGGGCTCTGTCTCTCCCGTTCGCGCGGCTCTCTCTCGGGCTCTGTCTCTCCCGCTCGCTCAGCTCCCAATCGCGCCTCCAGCCCTCTCGCAGTCCGGTGCTTCCCTCCCCGTCTGCGGCTACGTTCTCCGCGGTTTATTTATTTTATATCATCCCGCGCCTTACGATCCGGTCGCAGCGCTTCGTGGCCTCAATCACTGTCTGGCCTTTTTCACCCCAATCGCGCCTCCCAGCTTCTCGCAGTCCGGTGCTTTCCTCCCCGGCTGTGGCTGAGTTCTCTGTGGCTTATTTATTTGTATATTTTCCCGCGCCTTACGATCCCGGTCGCAGCGCCTCGTGGTCGCGGTAGTTGTCCGGCCTTTTTCGCTGTCGCGGTCTAGCCGTCTCACGACGCTCCCTCGCCCGCTTGTACCGTGGCTTCTGCTCCACGCTGCCCCAGTCTCAGCGCCTCTGGACCCGACTTCTGTCCGGCTCCTTTCCCCCTCGACCGTGGTCGAGTGCGCCGCCCTTATCCTCCGTTTATTTGTTTCTATTTTCCCTTTACTCACAGTCACCGTGGCCGACTTGCTTCTCGTGTTGATCGGCTCACTCCCCACCGTGGCAGAAGGGACAATCCATGCCTGTTGCTGATGGAAGACTTTGTGTTTGAAATCTTCCTCCTTTCTTGGTCTGCAGACTCAAGTTTTCTCTCAGCAAAACGACGAGGGCGGGTGCCTCTTCTCGACGCTCGTTTATTTCTTCAGAAGTATTGATGCCGCAGGGTAAGATCGAACTCGTCGCCACTGTAACGTCTGTGGGTTGTATAGCGAAGTAATACACAGACTACAAGAGTAACTTAAACAGGACTTTACTATTCGAAGGTCAGGGCGAATCTGCCCAATAAGTCCTGCCACAGCACTTATATACCGGTGTGGTCACCGTCGGTATTACAGTATACAGCAGCCAAGATAAAATAGTGCCACACCTAAAATAGTTCTCTTAAAGGTAAACGGTTACATATAATAGTTCTCTTAAAGGTAGAACAGTTACATACACTACAATTTTGTACGCCGGAGCTTCTTCACGGTGTATACCATGGGGCTGGCATTATCTACAATGCTGTTGGTCCCCATGTACAATGGCTACAAACTTCCTATTCGAGCATAGTTTCTTACCATGACCTGATCTCCTACCTCCCACTCATGGTGCTTTCTCGGTTCGAGCAGCAATCGGTTACTCCGATGCTGCCTTCCCATGATCCCAGCCGCCTGTTCATGGACCTGCTTCAGGTGCTCAAAGAGGTTTCGGGCGAACCTGTCCCGGTTTACCTCCCTGAACTGACCCTCCGTGAGCACTGGGGCTAGTACATGGGTGGGGGTCCGCATAACCCTGCCAGTCATTAGCTCGTACGGGGAATACCCCATGCTTTTAGACTGGCTGGCCCGGATCCCCATCAAAACCAACGGAAGGACTTCGGCCCATTTACGGGGCGAGTCTACCATCTCCTTCCTTAACCTTTCCTTGAGGGTCCTGTTCATGCATTCCAGAATCCCGGATGACTGCGTGTTGTGGGCCACGTGCCATTTCTTCTCGATGCCTAACAGCATAAAGGTGTTCTGCATCACCTGTCCGGTGAAGTGACTCCCTTGGTCAGACTCCACATACTGTGGTAGTCCCGACCTCGAGACAACACTTCCCGGACCAGGATCCTGGCAGTATGCAGAGCTGTGGCTGTTCTGCAGGGAAAGGCCTCTACCAATTTGGTAAACACGTCCACCAGGACTAGGCAGTACTTATAGTCTCCCTGGGCGGTGGGCAGGGGCCTGATTTAGTCAACTTGTATCAACTGCCATGGTCCCTCTACCCTCCTGACGTGTCCCATAGGTACCTTCCTTTTGTGGGGGTCGGGGTTATTCGCAGCGCACACAAGACAGCCTGCACAGAACTCGCGGACATCGTCCCTGAATCCCGGCCACCATCCCGCCTGTTCCACCCGTTGCCAGGTGGTCTCAGGCCCGGGGTGTCCCGCTCCTGGACCCTCATGGGCCAGTTGAAGGAATTCCCTCTGGTGCTGCTGTGGCACAACCCACTGTTACCCCCGGAACAGCATGCCCTCTTTAACGGTCGCTGTGCCGTACAGACCTTCTACTCCCTTTCCCTCAGCGACTGCACTGAGGACTGCTTTTAGGATGGGGTCTTGGGCTTGGACCATCTTAAGGTCCGGGGCTAAATCTACCCCTGCACTCCCTTGGGTCCCATCCCTACCTCTGACCGCCGCCATGGGACTGGACCCAAATGGGTCCCAGAAAGTGCCTGTGCGGGCACCCTCCTTGGCGAGCAAGTCAGCCTGCTGGTTGCCTTGGCCACGGGGTTCTGTGGAGGAATGGGCTTTCACCTTGTGGATGAAAACCTCCCCTTCCTCCCACACTACTGCCAGGATCTTTTCCAGCAGGGGTTTTACGGTGAGGGGTCTCCCATCAGCGGAGGTGTATCCGCGGCAGGACCAGATGGCCAGGTACTCCATACATGAATTGCACGTGAACATGCTGTCCGAGCAAACCGTGTAGGGGGTGGGGAAGATTTTGGGGTGTGTAACAACGTACACCACCGCGGACAGTTCAGCCTGCTGGGCGCTCATGGTACTGGGGAGCTTAATTGCCAGGGCAATGTTTGCCGCTGGGTCGTAAACTCCACACCCCGTGAGACGCTCGCCAGCAGATACCATGCTGGAACCGTCTACATAGATCTTGCGGCCTGTGGGATGTATCCCGGCCCGTAAACCTATGTTTACTTCCCAAACCTCTTCAATGGAACACCGGTGGGCTGTTCCAGGATATACCAGGTTGGCTGCGAGCTTTGGCTCACAGAGACCCTTCACCTTCAGATCCATCTGTGAGAGGAGCAGGGTCCAGCGGGCAATGCGGGCACTGCTCACTGTCCCATCCTTGATCCTCCCATCCAGAAGCATCTGGGTGGGTGTGTGGTGGGTGAGGAGGGTGATGGGAGAGGTGCCTGTGAAGATCAATGATCTTTTCACAGCCCAATGTGTGGCCAAAAGTTGCCGCTCACAGTTGGAATAGCTCCTTTCCACATCAGTGAGTATCCTGGAGGAGTAGACCACCGGCCGCAGCCGGCCGTGCCGCTCTTGGAGCAGCACAGCACTCAGGCTGTCCCCGCTGGCTGCTACCTCCAGGAAAAACTCTTTCCCCCCATCTATGGCCCCTAGAGCTGGTGCGGTCTGCAAGTCTTTCTTGAGCCTGACAAATGCTGCCTGGCCACCCTCATCCCAAAGCCACTCCACTCCCTTGTGTAGGAGTCGGAGCAGAGGGGCTTTGGTGGCTGCATAGTCCTCAATAAAGTCTCTACAGTACCCGGTTAGCCCTAGAAACGACCTCACACCCGTTACTGTGTTGGGGACCGGTAGTTCTTGTACCGTTTCTCTCCTAGCCTTATCTATGGCCCTTTCTCCAGCGCGCACGGTCAGACCGAGGTATTTCACCTCCTGCTGGCCGATCTGCGCTTTCTTGGGGTTTACTTTGAAACCCTTCTGCCCTAGTAGCTCCAGCAGTTCAGCCAATAGCGGGCCATGCTCCTCTCTCGAATCCATGAACAGGAGCAGGTCATCCACATATTGGACCAACTGTCTGGGCTGGCTAAAATCCTTCAAACTGTTGGCCATGCACTGATGGAAAATGCAAGGGCTGTTGTGGAAGCTATGGGGCAAACAGTTCCATGTGCACTGTTGCCCTTTAAACGTAAAGGCAAACTTGTACTGATCCTCCCTCCTTACAGGGATGGACGAAAACCTGTTGGAAATATCCAGCACCGTGAAAGTGGTCGCAGATGCTGGAATACTCCCTATGAGGTCGGCAACTGCTGCTACTGTGGGTGCGCAGGCTGGGATGTTACTATTGAGCACTCGATAGTCCACCATGGCCCTCCAGGAATTGTCCGGCTTTTTGATCGGCCATAATGGAGAATTCACGTGGGTAGCTATCGGTCTCAGAACTCCCTGCTGCACTAACGAGGACATGGCTGCTTCCATGTCTGGCTCTGCTTCCCTGGGGAAGTTATACTGTTTCTGTGGTCGGGCCATGGGGTCCCCGTCTACGCTGACCTCAAACCCTGTGACCCTCCCACAGTTGTGTTTGTGTGTGGCAAATGTGGCCAGGTGGGCCTGCACAAATGCCTGGAACTCCTGTGGGGTGTTGCTGACCATGAGCCCCAGGTTATAATCCTCTTTGGGCTTCATGGTGCAGAGGGTCCCCTTCCCTTCCTTTCCTGGGATTACGACGATCTCTCCGTTCTTTACTTTCCCTGCCCCCCAAAGGCAATGATTTCTCAAATCTACTAGGATCCCGTGGCCTACAATAAAGTCGGCCCCCAGGACTCCTCTTCCACCCTACACTTCCCATTTCATCAGGACACAGGTCCACTTGGAGTGGAGCGGTCCTAACTGAATGGCGAGCGGGATGTAAAACGAGCCAGCCTGTTCCCTACACATGAACCCCGATAGACTGTATGGGACCCCGTTAGAGGGAGGCGAGGTGGTGGGGTTAGCTGAGTAGACCACGGTGCATGATGCCCCCGTGTCTAACAGATAGGTCCCCGTCACCTTTTCCAGCTCCATCTCCAAAAGGAGTCTTTTCCACTCATCATACCGGAGAGAACACAGGTAAACAGGCTGCACTGGCTCTAGTCACGGCTGTGGGTTGGATGGGGCGGATGGGGTGAGAGCACCGGTGGCAGCTGCTACTCTCCCCTGGCCAGTCAATAATGACCTCATGGTGTCCAAAAGTGACTCAACCTCTGCGGAAGGGATCCCTGCCCCCGCCTTTTGGGCTGGGGCTGTGGAGTGCTTTCCCTTGTTATCTTTCCAAGGGTTTTTGCACTCCTTCCACCAGTGACCATGCTTCCCACACCCGTAACAATTGGTCTTGGTGTTGGGGGGGGTTACTCCCTCCCTGGTGCCACTCTTTCCTACCCGGTCCAGGTTTTACCTCATGCACCTTTCCCTTGGGTGGGTGTGCATCGGCTCCCCTACCGTTTTTGTAGGCCAGAGTGAGCTGCCTAATTACCGTAAGTTCGGTGGTCTGGGGTTTTATTGGGTCGAACCAGGCTTCTGCCTTGGCCCGGACCTGTGGCAAACTGTTCGCCACCAGGCAACAGAGCCAATGGGCCAGGAGTTCCCTGTTCAGGAACACCCGGTCCGGCGTCCCCGGACAGGCCCTCTGGTACACCGGCCACAGCCAGTCCGCAAAAGCCTGCAGGGTTTCCCCTGGGAGCTGGATCATCTTCTCCACACGGGAGAAAGGACTTCCCTCATTCGTCCCCATGGCCTCCAGAACTGCATCTTTAAGCTCCTCGTACCCGCTCTGCCCCCTTTTACACTCGTCAGAGAGGGATTGGAGGAGACTACTCTCCAGGGAGAATAGCAGCATCTTGGCCTTCTCAGCGTCATCGCAGTCGTTGACGCTGGCTACATGCTCTACTTCCCTGAAGTGGACCGAGGGGTCTCCCTTTTCGGAGAGCCTCGGGATATGGTTGACCATAGCCCTAAGCTGTTGGGTGTTAAAGGGTAATATGAACTGGTTTTGGAGGGGTCCCTCATTGTCGCCATTGGTGGGTGGGCCGAACCTCTGATGCCATGCTGGGCACATCGGTCCCGGCTCCGACCTCTCTGGCGGGGGTTGCTCCACCTCCACCTCCACCTCTGGCTCCACTCCTGGTTCCACCCCCCTTGCTGCCAAACCTCGCTGAAACTTGGCGTTACGGGTGGTGGTCGTGAGGTCCCCTCTCTCTCAACCGGGTCGTCTCTAGACACTAACGTTGGAACTGCCCTCCCCTCGTTCCCCATAAAATCTGCCTGACCTGCCTTTGGGCTTATGAGGCATACCGTGCCTTTTGCCTTCCGGAGGGCCTGGCTCAGATTTTCTATCCTCTCTTTACAGGGGCCGTGGTCTGCCTCCTCAAACCCCTGCTCGCTCGCTAGCTTGTACGCTGCCTTTATCTCCTGTACTTTCTCTTCCTGTTCCCTAATCTGCTTTGCCAAGCGGGCGTTCTTCTCCCGCAACCTTAACTCATTTCCCTTGGCCTCGGTGACTTGGCACCGTAGGTATTCCAACTGGGCCTTATGTTCTCCCATTAAATGCACTCTCTCCTGATTCAGGGCCTGCAAAGCTACTAATAACTTCTCCCCTGACAGAGCCTTATCCTGGATCTCCAGGGCTGACTCCCTTAACTCGGCTGCCTGTGTTGCAACGAGCCTGTCCAAAAGCTGGACCTGCTTTTTAAAACACATCAGCCAAACTGCCTTCTCTAGGGACTTCTTGTGTTCCTTTTCCTCTGTCAACTTAGCTGCTGCATCTACCGGATGCCCAGCCTTTAACAGAGTGGTGATCCACTTCTTAGTGATATTCACCTTGCTAAACACATAATCAGAAATCCTTTCCTCCATCATGGTTTGCTCATCTGAACCATTGTCTACTGTATCATAACCCTGTTGCTGGTGTCCTGCCGTGGTCGCCATTTCTGTAGGGGGTGGTGTGGGGTGGCGCGTGCGCCCAGTGAGTTATGCCTCTGACTGTTTGTCAGCAGTACAAATCGCTCCCACGCTTCTGGGTTCTAGACACCGGACTTAGGTACAAGCAGCGATACAGAAAAGACTCGAGTAGACAGGTGGTTTGGATGTGAGAAAACCAAGATTTTATTGAAACGGAAATTAACACAATCTTATGAAAAGTTACTAGTATAAAATTACAGGCAAATACAAAATAACTATACTTATACAGGGAATGGGGAACACACGGCACATCGAGGGAAAACAAACTATCTTAACAATCCCCTTATCCTTATCCCACCCCTTATACCTAACTAGATTAAGCTATGAGGGGCCAGAATTCCTGCTCACCAATCCAAAGATAAAAGCCAACTGTTAACGAGTGTGAGTTTTGAAGTCTGTTTTCTGGTCCTTTTAGGTACCCCATCGCCACGTGGTCTTCGGGGGTGCAGTGCTGGGTCTGCTATTGCAAAACAACTTCTCCCCTCCGCTGCCGTCGTCGTCTCGTCGCGATGGGTTGTCCTCTTCTTCTCCCTCTGGCGGTCGTCGGCGGCATCGTTGTGCCTGCAGAGCAGTTGGCAGTCTTAACTGCCTAGATTTTCCTACCCAAGCTTAAGAACAGCAGTTTATTCGTCGTGGCGTGGCCACCTGCGTTTTCGCAGTGCTCAACAAGATACTTGTCTTCCCAAGCGCCAGCTTATAACTAGGCACTTGGTTTACTTATCAATACATTTTCTTCACTGCCCTGCTCTGCCCTTATCGAGTTATTATCGTCTTCTTCGTTTCCACTCGTCTCGTCTCGTCGGACTACTATACGAGTCCTGGGCTACCTGCTAAACTTCGTCTCACCCCTTTCTGCGGTCTGGGCATCCTGGATGGCTATGGACTTGGGTCTTGTTCCCCTTCCTAGCAGTTGGTATGGTGTTACTGGCTACTGAAAATCTGCTCCGGAGAGAGAACCCACCACGAGGCCAGGGCATGAGTATGAGCAGCAGCCCAAGAGGCCGGAGCCACGAGAGCAGAGAGCAGAGTGAAGGGCAAGAGCAAGAGAGAGATTGCTACCCGAGGCCTTCAGTTATACTCCTCACGATAACCCTTATTTGCGTGACAAATCAGGTTCGTTCATTGTTCCAATCTTGGCAGGCTAGTTTAAATAATTGTAGCAATCTAAACTAACTGTTTTTAGATGGCCGGTGATCGCACCTACTGGCCTGATGATCGAGTTGTTTTGTTATTAACACATCTTAATCGGCCTGCCCAGCTTCGATGGCTTCCTTAAGCTGTTTCCGATTATTTATGCAAACAACTTGATGGCCTCAAGTATAGACCTAACTGGTTTTGGTCTGTCTGGGATTTGGCTTAATGCATAATTCAAAGTCCATGCTTTTCAAAATACAGAAGTCTTTCTTCACAGAAACTACAGCTTTGGTTTCGATTTCCCCAAAAGCTGCTTCTGCCACAGAGTCCAAGCTTTTAAAACCTTGCAGGCTTTTGGCCACGAGGTGCGGAAGCCATCTTTGGGTACCCTTTTTAAAATGTCCATGCAGGGTCCATTTTATTATTAATAACCTTTGGGGAAATGTGGAAATTTTGCGAATCTTACACGGCCCACCGGTGTTCCATTGGAGGACTATGGGAAGTCAACATAGGTTTTCGGGCCGGGATACACCCCACAGGCTGTGAAATCTATGTGGGCGGTTCGAGCACAGTATCTGCTGGGAAACGACTCACAGGGTGTTGAGTTTATGACCCAGGGGCAGACATTGCCCTGCCAATAAACTCCCCAGCACCATGAGCGCCCAGCAGGCTGAACTGTCCGCGGTAGTGTACGTGGTTACACACCCCAAGAAATTCCGTACCCCGTACACGTTATGCTCAGACAGCATGTTCACATGCAATTCGTGTATGGAATACCTGGCCATCTCGTCCCATCGCGGATACACCTCCGCTGACGGGAGACCCCTGGCAATCAAGCCTCTGCTGGAGAAAATCATGACAGCCGTAGGGGAGGAAGGGAAGGTCTATATCCATAAGGTTAAGGCCCATTCAAAGACAGAACCCATGCTGGAGGGCAACCAAAAGGCAGATGAATTGGCCAAGCAGGGAGCTAGGGAAGGAGAGTTTTGGGACCCCTACCGGACAGGTTCAGTAGCCGCAATCCGAGACAAGGGAGGTACACAAGGGGTAGTCTTGGTCCCGGACCTAAAGCAGGCTCAGGTACAGGATCCCGTCCTTTAGAGCTGTCCTGAACGCGCTCACAAAAGGGGAGAAAGTAGAGGGCCCATACGGTACAGTAGCCATCACTGTCAAGGAAGGCATGCTGTTCAGGGGGGAGCAATGGGTAGTGCCGCAGCAGCACCAAAGGGAATTCCTCCAACTGGCCCATGAGGGTCCAGGAACGGGGCACCCCGGTCCTGAGGCCTCCTGGCAGAGGGTGGAACAGGCAGGATGGTGGCCAGGACTGAGGGAATATGTCCGCGAGTTCTGTGCCGGCTGTCTGGTGTGTGCTGCCAATAACCCTGACCCCCAGAAAAGGAAGGTATCTTTGGGACACACCAGGAGGGTAGAGGGACCATGGCAGTCAATCCAGATCGATTACATCGGGCCCCTACTCACCACCCAGGGAGGCTACAAGTACTGCCTAGTCCTGGTGGATGTGTTTTCAAAGCGGGTGGAAGCTTTTCCCTGCCGTACAGCTACCGCATTGGGTACAGCTAAGATCCTGGTCAGGGAAGTGTTCTCATGATAGGGACTACTACAGTATGTGGAGTCTGACCAAGTGAGTCACTTTACCAGGCAGGTCATGCAAGAGTCCCTCATGGTACTCTGCATTGAGGGGAAATGGCACGTCGCCTACAACCCACAGTCATCGGGTCCTGTAGAGCATTTAAACCGCACCATAAAAGAAAAGCTGCACAAGGAGACAGGAGACTCACCCAAGAAGTGGGTGAAAGTCTTACCGTTGGTCCTAATGGGGATCCGAGCCAGCCAGTCAAAAAGCATGGGGTATTCCCCACACGAGCTCATGACTGGCAGGGTTATGCGGACGCCCAACCATGTGCTAGCCCCGGTTCTCATGAAAGGTCAGCTCAGAGAGCTGAACCGGGACAGCTTCGTCAGGAATCTGTTTGAACGCCTTAAACAGATTCACTGGCAGGCTGCTAGCAACATGGGAAAACAGCACTGGAGTAACCGATTGCTGCTAGAACCCAACAGGCACCACGAGTGGGAGATAGGGGATCAGGTCATGGTGAGGAACTTTGCCCGGTTGGGAAGTTTCAAACCATTGTATATGGGGCCGTACAGCATTGTGGATAAGGCAAGCCCCATGGTCTATGCCATAAAGATGCCCCGCCGCACAAAGTGGTTCCACATCAATCAGTGCAAGCTGTTCAAAACTGAGAGTGGGGAACGGCCAGCAAAGGCGAACCGTGTTAAAGCTAGAGATCATCAGCCTGCAGCTGTGGCAGACTCACAGACCGCAAAGGTGGGGGCAGTGAATTGTGTGACTGGAGAGGCCCTCCACCAATTAAGTGGGACTCAGGTACACCCCCAGTAGCTGGAGCCTTAAGAAGGTCTCCTCGCATACCACAGTCCAAACTACCGTGGTCACTGGAATATCACTTTAAACGGTCCAGCCCCAGGAGAACCCTTAACAGAAAGGGAAAAACCAAGGTCAGGGACCAGCCTAAGGACACGGATCCCCAGCCTGCCGCCTCCAAAGGTGAGGGCCTCACAGGAGAGGTAGCATTGGGCAGAGAGAGAGACAAGGGTCCCCAGCCTGTGGCATCAGGCTGCGCGGAACCCACAGGACAGGACAGGGAACCAGCAGCCACACCGAAGGGGGCAGTGTGCTGCAGCACAGGAGGGCACATTCCCCCGATCATCTGGGATTCAGGGAAACACCCAGTTGTTTTAAGGAGGATTCTTTGGATCCGGTGGCACAGGCCACCTTACGCCCAGGCGTACAAGCTGCCCAGATTCCATAAAAGGCAGAGGCCTAACAGGGATTAGGCTGGCCGTCCGAACATGGACGGCAGATGTATATAGCTTTTAGTTTAAGACTGTTTTACTGTTTGGTAGTTTTAGGAATTATTATTGTTTAATTTTAGTTTATGATAAGTTTAATTTTTTGAAAATTTTGTTAACTGTGTCAGGCCAGAGAACATGGCTATTTTGTTTGTGTGCCCCTGCAGAAAGGAAATCGGCATGAGGAAGGTTCTGCTCCTGCTCGCCCTGGTAGGGGTGAGCATCAGTGATCGAGGAGACGTGGAGAACTCCCACAGCTATGGGTGCTCGGGAGAGAGAGCACCGATCGTTACCGCAGGGGGTGGCGAACGGGGTGTGGAGGAGCTCGCCATCTACTTCCACGGGGGAAGGTGGCCAGGGTGGCTGGGGTCTAATTCCACTCAGTACTCCAGCCAGACCGGGTTCACGTACGGGGAGGCCTCCATCCCGTGCCCCAGGGTACAGATCATTGCCACAAGGGTCAGTGTCACTGAGGGGAAACGTGTGTGTTTGACATGCAAGGGACAGATTCCTTTGGATAGGTGGTGGTGGCTCAGAAAGCTGAGCAAGGATATAGGAAGCCCCGCAGTTGATTGGGAATGATTGGGGAACAATACCCATCGGATGACTACAGGGACCCGAGGGGGACTGAGTGTGTGCTGGGACAAGTGATGGGAGCCGGATCAGGGGATTTATGTTTGTATGTGGGGGTCAGAGAAAGTCTGCCCCACAGGCATATCCATAATTTTCCACCGGCAATGGCAAGATGCCGGGGAGGGGATGGGGTAGGATTCCAGCCTGCATGCGTGCGCGATCCCACACTCCCCGATTCCAGTCAATGCCACCGAACTCATAACCCACCCCCAGAAGCCCCTGCCCATGACCACAACATCACGGACTATAGTACAAAGGTATCCTACCACCACCAAGGGACCAGGGAATGGTTTAGTCCTAGTGCCAACTGACAAGGTGCTGTACCAGGGGGTACACTATGCAGTGGCCTCAGTGATCCTAAACCTGACCGATGTGCACTTACCTGAGTGGCGTCCTAAGGAGACAGAACAATTGTACCAAGCCCTGCTGAAGGAAATGTTTAAGAAATGTTATGAATTCGACTTTGCCAATGTGGACAAGCAAAACTGTACAGTTTACACCCTGAGCATAATATGGGCACGGGGAGACAAAGAAGGGGGACCTGGAATGACATTTTCAATGCCTATAATACAGGACCCTCAGTAGTAAACAGCCTAGATGATATAGAGTTACAAACTCAGATAAATGGTTTAAAGACCCAGTTAAGAAAAATCCTAACAGAGGAGAACACAGTGGTAGGCTCAGAGCTACACGAGGACCAGGCTATGACGGTCCATTTAAAAGAAATAATAGCTGAACTGGAGAGACACACCAAAACAGTAAATGCACTCATACGGGAGGACAGGAATGCTTCGGATCAAGCTGCACAGAATGAGGTGGGCGTGCTATATGGGGCATGGTTGCTGGGCGAGGGCCCCAGCAACCTGCAGGATTTAAAACAAGGTTTAGTCCCCTCCTGGATTAGCAACAAGCACCTCGCAGCCCTCCACCCATTTAGTAATTCGCTGAGCCCGTGTCAGCTCTGCCTAGCCTCTGAAGCCTACCCTGTCCCAGTGGATTGTGGATGTTCCAATCACACTATCATGGGGATAGTAGTGAGGATGCCGGTCATGGGTGGGACAGCCCGACCCGCACTGGTATACAGGGTGGAGACCATTGGGATCATTCAAGGGGGTGCACACGTCCATTTCGCAGAGGTCCCACCTTATGTCATAAAGTGGGAGCACGCTATGACAGGTACAGACCTCTCCGGGTGCCGGAGATGGGGAGCACACATAATACTGTGTCCCCAGCACTTGAATGCCCATTCGAGACCACAGTGCAGGTTTAAAGCTGCTGGTGCACAACCTGTTAACTGTACCACGGAGGTAATGGCACAAGGCCATGTTACCCACAGGTAGCATTCATAGAGGGTGGGACATATTGTGTCACCACAAGTGCGCCCCACTACCGGCATGGACAGCACATCTGGTGTCCGGTGAGTGACAGCAGATTCTGTTTTAAACCCGAGGAAGAAGTTCAAGTGGCCCAGGAATGGATTGTACCCATCCCTGAACCCTCAACTGTTCATGTCACTGTCAGGGAAAACATTACCAACCTGCAAAATTACGTAATACATTTCGGCTATGAAATTCCCCCTCTACCCGAACATCTTACCTCCCTATTGAAAGCAGTGGTCATCTCACAAAGCATTTCTATGCATTAGAACAGAAGACAGTCGAGATAGGGGCCAAGATCTTGGATATTGTAGTTCCACCCTGGTGGGACATTTTTGAAAATATAGAGGTCCCTCCTTGGATTCGAATGGCTTCACACATTTTAGTGGTTTGCCAGCTTGGTATAGTTTTCTACTTGTTGTGCACAAAGTGCAAGGGAAAGGATAGGATGCTCCGCTCTCAACATGAGGGGGCATGGGACAAAAATAAAAATAAAGTTTACAACCAGGTATAAAACAAACCATAACCGTTGTCAAAAATAAAGTTTGATGAGTGCGTGTGTAGTTATTTTTCCTATGTGTGTGTAATTTTTCAAGTGGTGCAGGGGTGTTGGACCCCCTCCGTGCTTGGATGTGAACATAATCAGAATTTTAGTACCTTGTATATCTGTTAAACATTACACCTAAAGGGGAAACGGGAGAGTGTTTTGTTTTTGGGTTTTAGTTTAGATAATACAGGGGAAGGTTGGCGCCCGGGGGTCAGAAAATTGCTCACCCAGTATGATACTATAGTGTTTAAAGTATCACGGGGGGGGTGTAAGGTTCGCAAATTCTACAGATTCCTCCAAACCAGGAAGAGAAGAGATTTTTGGACTGTTTAAAAGAATATTGTGCCAAAAGGGGCTTAAAGTTAAAACCCCAGGATTTTGGTCACTTTAAAAGGGACATGTCCAGGCCTGTGGAAGGCTGCGACAAAAGGAGTTGGGATGGGCCCCTGTAAGACAAACAGTTTGAGTATTGGCAAAGGCCAGATTGCCTGGGAATGTTCTGGGCCATCTCAGTCATTCCACATAAAGACAATAGGCCTACGGAAGGACAGTTCCCGCCAAAACTACAGAGCCATCAAGAACATGAATAATACAGTACATGCCACTAATCAACAAAAGGGACCTTGACCCCAGCAGTCGAAGACAATTGAACAACAGTTTAAACCACTCAGAGAGACATCCAAAACCACTTCACACACTTAAACCAATTTCGAAGCAATCCCGAAACTAGTTTAAAATCAATTAAAATAGATGGGACCAAGTCGAAACTCAATAAAGAATTTAAAACAATTAAAGTTAACGAGCCTGCCAAAATTAACAATAAGCCAGAGAAGATTTGGCGGGCAGATAAGCAAGGCCTCAAATGGTATAATTGAGGCCTGCTTTGTCAGTTCAACACATTCTTTCGGAACAACAACACGGGAGAAGTCACAGTTCATCCAGCAGTTCATTCATGGTTCATCCAGATGCAGACCGTCTTTTCGGAACAACAACAGAGGCATAGCCCATTCGAAAGACACATCAGCCTCAGGACAATTCAATCGACAGAAGGAGAATGGAAAGAAATCGTGGCACCCAAGGGCCCCAAGATACAAACAACCAACAATATTACCAACAACTAGGTAATATTGAGCTATCGCGACCAACAAGAAACCAACCTGGAAGAAACCGAAGACTCGCAAGTTTGTTTCCACTCTACAAGCTATCCTAACTTACCCCTGGGTAAGATTTGATGAAAAAGACTCTAAAACCTATATCTAACTGTAGAAATGGGGTTATAACTGGGGTTATTGCCTCTGGCCAGTCAGAAATATCTGAGTTGCTCCAGAGCCCCATGCGGTTTCGAATCGCTCCCCTTTTCTGGTTCTGACCGCCGGACTTATTCAGTAGCGATGTAGACAAAATGAGACTCGTGGTTGGGTGCAAAGAAGACCAGTATTTATTGAAATAAAAAGAGATAAATTGAAAATAATCAATACAGCACACCTATGCTAAATACAGCACTATTACTCAAATACAGTACACTTATGCTTACTACAGCACTCTTTTGCTTAGTAGAACACTCTTTTACTTAATACAGCACTTTTACCTAGTGCAGCACTCTTTTGCGCAGTAGGGGAGGAGAAAACAGACACAACGAGGGAAAATTGACTAAAATTACAATTTTAACAACATTCCCCTTAATTCCCACCCCTAATACCTATCTAAGTTGCCTTGTAATGGGCCAGAAAATCTATGCTCACCAGTGAAACGCCTGCTCCATGCCCCTGCGGTCTGTATTCTTCACCGCCCCGACGTAGAGATACCCCAGTATTTAAAAGTAATTGCTGGTATTCCACTTCTTTTGGGCGGGTTTGCTGAGCTGTTCTTCTGTAGGCAGAGCACGGAGGCGAGGCGGCAGAGAGAGAGAGATGGCTTCCTGAGAGGCTATTTTATACCCATTGGGAGCCATAGTCTTCGCGCCCAAATCCCGATGTATCTGGGCTATACAAACGGGAATCGATCTGTCCCCATTGACTGTGATGGGTTTTAATGTATTACCCCATTCGTTTAAACTGGTATTCACTCAGTTTAAATATCTTACTGATATCTCAAGTGCTGGACAAACGAATAGTCAATAGCACTAAGTGGTTTGTAAACAAACCCATTGTCAGTCTAACTGCAATTGATTGACAGCTTTAAGTACTTAAGCCTTTGTCAACATTGTAGAGGGTTCTGTAAACAAACAGCCCCTTTGTCCTGCAGTTTGAAACTTCCTGAACTGCAGTTGATTGACAGTCTCAAGTACTTCATGCATTTTGCACAGGCTGGTGTTTTTTTTCAAATCCTTTGCAGACACACAAGCAGGCTGTCCTTCTGTCTCCTGCCACGAGGTCTGACAGCCATTTTTTGATGCCCTGGATTTTTAAGGTATTCCACCCAGGTTTTCTTTAATCAAAAAAAGTCTTCAGAGCTGTAGAGGTTTTCGAAATTCTTGCAAAACCTTACAGTCCCCCATCGGATACTAAAACTTGCTTGTCGTATCCTGTCCAAAGGTGAGCAATAATTTCTGACCCCCACAAACAACCTTCCCTTATACTTATCTATATCTATCTTTGATCCCCCAACACCTCCATCTCCCCTACCCAGAGAGAATCGCAGTGCACGGTAGGCATCTATCGACAGAAAAACAAGATTAGTACAACAATTCAAACACAGAGGGGTCCAATGCCCCTGCACCACTTGTGACATAGTTTTAACATGATACAACTTCTTTAATGGGATTACCATCAAGCCAAAACATATCTGTTAAAAAAACAAATGGAAGAAAATGAGCTTCCCTTTTCCTTTTTTTTTATATAATGCAATAGCCTGACACTTTAATAAATGGCACCATTCTACAGCCATAAATGTATTTCAAACTTTACAATCTGCAAACATGACAATCCATAGGCATATGCAATTTGTTCAATTAACTGTAAACAAGTAGTACCATCTTACAGTTAGGAACTAAATTCACACATTATTTCCTTTGGAGTTGGGACCAATACATAATACAAAATATAAAATAATTAACAAGCCTTTTGTAAACTCTTAAACTTAATCGAATTTCCAATAACAGTTTAAATGCTGTGGGCATCTGCCTCCTGCAGACCCCTCCCCTCGTGGGCTAGAGGTGCTCCTTTCCCGAACACCCAAAAACACGATGGTCCTCTGTACCTTCTGGAACTCTGAAAAAGACTTTAAAAAGAAAACATCTAGCCAGGTCCCCTGGCTCAGGGGAGTGTGATCAGGTCCCGTGACCTTGGCTCACATAATACAACTTCTGGAATGGTACCATACTTAAAACTTATACTCTAATAATTAACACTACCGATATGCAATATAAAATTTATAATTAACACGTTCTACCTCAATCCTTTTCACATTACTTGAACAAAGCTATATACAAGCGCCGCCCATCTCCAGGTGGCCAGCCTAATCCCTGCTTGGGCTGCCACAGGCTGCTCCCTGTGGCGTGGCTGGATTGATCCAAACTTCTAGTCCCTCGCAGCTTATGGCTGCTGGTTGGGGACTTCTGTCTTTTGGCTTCTCCCTGACTCGGGAGGCCGCCCTATTCCACCGGAAAGCTGGTGACCGTACTTTCTTGGGCTGGGTACCCGAAGAGACCTCCTAGGGAGTGTCACTGGTGGGGTTACCCGGGCGAGCGGACCCTTATCTCGGGTCACACTCCTTGCTGGCTGGGGACCTCCTCCTTCAGGTCCCTCCCTACCCAAACCTGGGCTGGGGACAGGCAATCCCTTGCCACTGGCTGCCGGTGACTGAGAGCCTTCCCCTTCAGGTCTGAAACCTGGTTCAGGCTCCTCCCCGGAGTCCCACAAGAGAGGGGGAATCACTCGGGCCAAGTGCTGGGGAACTTCTCCTCTCACGCACACAGCTGCGCCTGCGTGTGTGGCTGTGTGTGCATACGCGCTGCAGGCTGAGGGTTTCTATTCTCAGGTTCAATCCCAGCTGCCTGTTTCCCTGCCCCCGGCTCAAACAACCTGCATTGTTTAATATAACTGGCAGCCTGCCAGTAACTCCGTTCTAACTCCTTTTCCCTTACCAGGGCGGCCTTAAAGGCAGAATCTTGGGCTTGGACCTGATTTTGGTCCGGGGCCCAAGCTATCCCCTGTGTGCCTCCCCTGTCCCGGATTGTTGCTACCGTACCTGCTCTACAGGGGTCCCAGAACTCTCCTTCCATGCCCCCCTGCTTAAACAGCTTACACTGGTCATGAATGGCTCCTCCCCTAACACAAGCCACAGCGCCTGCCTGTGCAGCCTGTGAGCTTGTACCCGCTGTGGGCTGAGGATTTCTGTCCGCAGGTTCACTCCCAGCTGCCTGTTTCCCTGTGGATCCCATTAAGCTAAATGGGACCTTGTTAGACCGGGGTGAATTGGTCAGGTCTTCCGAGTGGACCACCGTTGTGGAGGCTCCAATGTCCACCGAATATCTCCCCTGCACCATCTTCACCCCCATCTTAACATAGGGCCTGCTCCCCTCAGCATTTTCGCGGGGACACAGGTCAACAGGCTGCGCTGGCTCTAGTCATTGCTGGGAGTGGGATGGGGCAGGCGGGGTCAAAGCACCGGTGGTGGCCGCTACTCTCCCCTGGCCAGTCAGAAGAGACCGTAGGGACTGTAAAAATTACTTGATCGCAGCGGGAGGGATATCTGGCCCTGCCTTTTGGGCTAGGGCTGTGGGATCCTTTCCCTGGTTATCCTTCCAGGGATTCTTACAGTCTTTTCTCCAGTGACCGTCTTTCCCGCACCCATAACAATTTAACCTAGCCTGGGAGGGACGGTTCCCCTCCTGGTGCCACTCTGTCTTACTCTGGCTCCCAGGTTTAACCTCATGGACCTTTCCCTTGGGTTGGGGTGTCTCGATTTAGGTTTCTAAAGGCTACTGTGAGCTGGTGGATCACCGCTTCTTCGGTGGCCTGGGGGTTTCGGGGGTCAAACCAAGCCGCGACCTGGGCTTGGATCTGGGGTAGGCTGTTTGTCATAAGACAATGGAGCCAGTGGGTCAATTGGACTGGGTCCAGTGCTGCCCGCCCTGGCATTCCCAGGCATGCGCTCCGATAGACTGGCCACAGCCTGTCTGCGAACGCCTGCGGGGACTCCCCTGGGAGCTGCACCGTTCTTTCTACCTGGGTGAACGGACTACCATCATTGAGTCCCATGGCCTCCAATATCTCATTCTTGAGACCCTCATAATCCCTCTGCCCCCTTTTGCACTCGCCAGATAGGGCCTGGAGGAGATCACCTGCCAGGGAAAGCAGCAGCATTTTTGCTTGCTCTGCATCATCGCAGTCATTTACACAAGCAGCCTGCTCTATCTCCCTGAAGTGTAGAGAGGGGTCTCCCATTTTAGTGAGCTTGGGTATGTGGCTAACCATGTCCCTGAGCTGGTGGGTGCCATACAGCACCACAAACTGATTCTGGATGGCCCCTGGGTCATCTTCATCAACGGGCGGACCGTACCTCCGTTGTCGGAGGGGATACACTGGTCCTGGTCCCAGCCTATCTAGCGGGGCCTGCTGTGCTTCCCCTACCACCTCATCCTCCACCCCCCTTTGCTGCCAGAGCTCCTGAAAGCTCGGAGCCGTGGGTGGCGGTCGTGGGACCTCTGATTCCCTGACCATCCTTTTCCTGGGTGTTGCCTGTGGGACGGTTTTATTTGGGTTGCAGGTAAAATCCGGCTGACCTGCCTTCGGGCTGATCAGACATATCATCCCCTTTGCCCTCTTTAAAGCCATATTCAAGCTTTCTATCTCTTCCCTCTGCTTTTTGATGCCCTGGATTTTTAAGGTATTCCACCCAGGTTTTCTTTAATCAAAAAATGTCTTCGGAGCTGTGGAGATTTTCGAAATTCTTGTGAAACCTTACAAACCAAAGGTCTTCCACTACATCTGGGGTGTGGCAGGCCCCAACCGCCAGACAAAGAGAACCCCGAAATTGCGAACCTCTACAACTGTCAAAAAAGTCATTTGGTGAGCATTTCCCTGGTCCTCTGGAATCTAACCTAGTTGGTGTAGTGGGATTGGGCGGGGTGAAGTATTTGGCTATTGTCATTCTCCCTCGCATATTCCGAAGTGTCCCCCCTTTTAGAGTAATAAGAATATTATGTTGTGTATATTTTCCTGTCTCAATAAAAATCCAAGTATTTTTTCACCCACTCAGTTATCTGTTGCAATTTCATTACAACCCCCAAATAAGTCCAAAGCATAGAACCAAGGGAGCGGGAGCGATTCGAACCGCTCAGGGAGTCAGAGGCAAAGCTGACCACACACACCACCCCTTACACAAACAAACACCATTTTGTATCGACACACACACCATTTTATCTCGACACACACACGCCATTTTATACAGACACACACACACGCACACCATTTTATATAGACACACACACCATATTATATGGACACACTCACACCATTTTATATAGATACTCACACCATATTATATAGACACACACATGCCAGGTTATATAGACTCACACACACCATTTTAAATAGACACACACACGCCATTTTATAAGACACACACACAATTTTATATAGACACACAGGCATTTTATATAGATACACACAGCATTTTATATATACACACACACACCATTTTATATAGACACACACACACACCATTTTATATAGACACACACACCATTTTATATAGCCACACACACCATATTATATAGACACACTCACACCATTTTATATAGACACTCACACCATATTATATAGACACACACACCATTTTATATAGACACACACACACCATTATATATAGATACACACCCACCATTTTATATAGACACACACACCATTTTATTTAGACACACCAAAACCATGTTATATAGACACACACACACCATTTTATATAGACGCACACGCCATTTTATATAGACGCACAGGCCATTTTATATAGACGCACAAACACCATTTTATATAGACACACACACACCATTTTATATAGACACACACACACCATTTTATATAGACACACACCCACCGTTTTAGATAGAAACACAGACACACCATTTTATATAGACACACACACACCATTTTATATAGACACACACCCACAATTTTATATAGACACACACACTCCATTTTATATAGAAACACACGTCATTTTATCTAGACAGGCACACACCATATTATATAGACAAACACACGCCATTTTATATAGACACACACATCATTTTATATAGACACACACACAGCATTTTATACAGACACACAAACACACCATTTTATATAGATATACACACACGGCATTTGTATAGATACACACATGCCATTTTATATAGACATACACACACCATTTTATATAGACACACACACGCCATTTTATACGACACACACAATTTTATATAGACACACAGGCATTTTATATAGACACACACAGCAATTTATATAGATACACACACCATTTTATTTAGACACATCAACACCATTTTACATAGACACACACATGCCGTTTTATATAGGTGCACATGCCATTTTATACAGATGCACACATTATTTTATATAGACACGCACCCACCATTTTATGTAGACACACACGCCATTTTATATAGACACACACACACACCATTTTATATAGACACACGCACGCCATTTGATACAGACACCCACACACCACTTTATATAGACACACACACGCCATTTTATATAGACGCACACGCCATTTTATATAGACACACACACACCATTTTATATAGACACACACATGCCATTTTATAAGACACGCGCACAATTTTATATAGACATACACACAACATTTTATATAGACAGACACAGCATTTTATATAGACACACAGGCATTTTATATAGACACACACAGCAATTTATATAGATACACACACCATTTTATTTAGACACATCAACACCATTTTACATAGACACACACATGCCGTTTTATACAGATGCACACGCCATTTTATATAGATGCACACGCCATTTTATATAGACGCACACACACCATTTTATATAGACACACACACCATTTTATATAGACACACACCCACCATTTTATATAGACACACACACCATTTGATATAGCTACACAAACACACCATTTTATATAGAAACACACACACACCATTATATATAGACACACACACACCATTTTATACAGACACACACCCACCATTTTATATAGACACACACGTCATTTTATATAGACACACACACACCATTTTATATAGACACACACACAGTCCATTTTATATAGAAACACACACGTCATATTATCTAGACAGGGACACACCATATTACATAGACAAACACACGCCATTTTATATAGACACACACACCATTTTATATAGATACACACACCATTTTATGTAGGCACACACACCATATTATTTAGAGACACACACCATTTTATATAGACACACACATGCCATTTTGTATAGATACACACATGCCATTTTATATAGATGCACACACCATTTTATATAGACGCACACACCATATTATATAGACACACACACCACTTTATACAGACACACACACATTGTAGGAATCGATCTATCCCTAACTGAAGCACTGAAGTCGAGTCAGTTCAAAAATTCAACTGAATTTAATCAAACAAGTGAACAAAACAAAACATGCAGGAGCAACAGCAAACAGGTCTTTTCAACAGCTTGTTACACGAGGTCTGGCTTTAGAACCTCCCACTCTCTGACGTCATGACGTCATCACGTTTCCCGCCGTTCGGGGCATCACGTGACCAACGTGATGACGTCATCACGTTGTTTCAGGGCTTTTGCAGAAAGCTTATTTACACTCAGCCAACAAACACAGATGCTGTAGCATTGGGTTAAAGACAGTTATGCATTTGTACAGAAGATCATTGGTGGTTTTGCCACAACATCATATTATATGGACACATTCATGACATTTTATAGACACACACCATTTTATATAGACACACACACACCATATTATATAGACACACTCACACCATATTATATAGACACACACACCATTTTATATAGACGCACACACGCCATTTTATATAGACAGACACATGCCATTTTATATAGACAGACACGCGTCATTTTATATAGACACACACACACCAATTTATACAGACACACACACACACGCCATTTTATATAGACACATACACCATTTTATATAGACACACACACCATATTATATGGACAAACTCACACCATTTTATATAGACACTCACACCATATTATATAGACATACACACGCCATGTTATATACACACACACCATTTTATATAGACACACACACACCATTTTATATAGACACACACACGCCATTTTAGAAGACACACACACCATTTTATATAGACACACAGGCATTTTATATAGACATGCACAGCATTTTATATAGATACACACAGACCATTTTATGTAGACACACACACCATTTTATTTAGACACACAAACACCATTTTATATAGACATACACACGCCATTTTATATAGATGCACACATCATTTTATATAGATGCACACACACCATTTTATATAGACACACAGACACCATTTTATATAGACACACACACACCATTTTATATAGACACACAAACACACCTTTTTATATAGACACACACACACCATTTTATATAGACCCACACCCACCATTTTATATAGGCACACATGCCATATTATATAGACACACACACACACCATTTGATATAGAAACACACACGTCATTTTATCTAGACAGGCACACATCATATTATATAAACAAACATACGCCATTTTATATAAACACACACAACATTTTATATAGACACACACACACCCTTTTATGTAGACACACACACACCATATTATATAGAGGCATATACCATTTTATATAGAGACACACACACCATTTTATATAGACACACACACACCATTTTATATAGACACACACGCGCCATTTTAGAAGACAGACACACCATTTTTTATAGACACACACCATTTTATATAGACACACACAGCATTTTATATAGAGACACACACAGCATATTATATAGACACACACACACCATTTTATACAGACACACACACACCATATTATGTGGACATGTTCACACCATTTTATAGACACAAACACCAATTTATATAGACACACACACGCCATTTTATATAGACACACGCCATTTTATATAGATGCACACGCTATTTTATCTAGACGCACACACACCATTTTATATAGACACACACACTATTTTATATAGACACGCACCCACCATTTTATGTAGACACACACGCCATTTTATATAGACACACACACACACCATTTTATATAGACACATGCACGCCATTTGATACAGACACCCACACACCATTTTATATAGACACACACACGCCATTTTATATAGACGCACACGTCATTTTATATAGACACACACACGCCATTTTATATAGACACACACACGCCATTTTATAAGACACACGCACCATTTTATATAGACATATATACACACAACATTTTATATAGACAGACACAGCATTTTATATAGAGACAAACACACCATTTTATATAGACACACACAGCATATTATTGTGTCTGTGCTGTGCCGTTATACTTAAACACAATTAGTGCTCAGAACCCCGAGATTGCAAACTTGTTGCTTCTTTATTCAAAAGGAAAGTTCCGGAGAAAGTACAGAACAAAAGAGAACAAACCCAACCATTCATCTGCTGTGACAGCGCCACCGCAGGTAGGAGGAGAACACATAATACATAACATATTTCTTCCCTCTTAAATGAAATGTCCACATTATTCCTCAACAGGTAAGTTACTTTCAATGCACTCAACTAACCAAGTGTAGAGGTAGACTGCCTCAAACCCTGACTTTACCCTGGGGTTTATTCTGCCCCAGTCTTGTGGGTAAGTCGCTAAGCCTACAGATCCAAGCGTCTTGGAGGCCGCCGCTCTCTGACAGGATACCGGCGGTCATCGCTGGCTTCCACAGCAGTAGGCATTGACACAGGCCTGGAAGGAGAAGGTGCCTGTGTCAGTCGAAAGTCAGGAGTTTGCACAGGTGGAACAGTCTCTTTGACTTCCTGTGTTGGAGAAGAGCTCTGTGGCGAAGGATGCTGGTTTGCGGTATCATCCGGAAACAGTTCAGGCCAACCAGCCATTGGAGCCTCTGTGGCTGTCTCTGCTCCTAGCAACAGTTGATCAGTGTGTATTCTCCAGACGATGTCCTCAGCAGTCTCAACCATGTAAGACACAGGGGCCATCTGCGCGATCACCGTAGCAGGAACCCATTTCGGGCCAGTGTTGTAGTTTCGAGCTAGGACGTGCTCTCCGGGATGAAACCGTCTCTCCTTGGCTCTTTTCTCTCTTCTTTCAATTTGAGCTTGTTGTTGACGTTGGACAACCTGCTCTGCCCTTGGAGGTTTGAGTAAGTCAAAACTTGTCCGCAACTGCCTCTTCATCATGAGCGAAGCGGGGGAAGTTTTGGTTGTGGCATGCAGCTCATTCCTGTAGGACAACAGGAAGCTGTTCAGACGCTGATGGATTGAGCCCTGACCTTGTGATGCCTTCAAGGCGTGCTTCAAAGTTTGGATGAACCTTCCTGCCAGGCCGTTAGTGGAGGGATGGTAGGGTGCAGTCCTGATGTGTTGGGCACCATTCATTTGCAGGAAGGTTGCAAACTCCTGTGACACAAATTGTGGACCGTTGTCACTTACGAGTTGTTCCGGTGAGCCATAACGGCTGAACATCTCACCAAGTTTCTCAATTGTTTTCTCTGCCATGGTAGACCTCATCACAGCGACCTCCGGCCACTTGCTACGAGCGCCCACAACCACCATAAACATCTTCTCTTCAAAAGGACCGGCGAAGTCCACATGTACGCGCTGCCACACTTCTTCAGGCCAATCCCAGGGATGTAGGGTTGCCAGCTGTGGAACATTCCGGACCCTTTGACACGGGGAACATGTTTTGGCTTTCTCCTCAATATTTCCATCGAGACCTGGCCACCAGAAGTAGCTTCTTGCCATTTCCTTCATCCGGACCATCCCACTATGGCCTGTATGAAGTTGTTGTGGTACAGGTTCCCTCAGAGGTGGTGGAATGATGACACGGCGTCCCCAAAGAAAACAACCTGCCTGGACGGAGGGCTCATTTCTTTTTGAAATGTAAGGTTTCAAACTAGGATAATCTCCTGTAGCTCTCCCTTGAATGACATCGTCCATTACCTCAGACAGGACTGGATCGTTGCGGGTGTGCCTTCATACCTGAGCTGCAGTGACAGGTGCTCCCTCCACTTGTCTGAAGTAGAAGATGTCTATCTGACGAGGCTCTGGGGGAGTAACAGGCAAGTGCAGCCTCGAGAGACCGTCTGCGTTACCGTGCAAGCCTGATTTGTGATATTTGATGTCGTATGTGTGTCCCGACAACAGTAAAGCCCAATTTTGCATCCTGCTTGCAGCAAGAGATGGAATTCCGGTGTGGGGCCCGAAGATTGAAGTCAATGGATGGTGGTCCAAAAACGATTCCCAAGGCCTCGCGCTCAATCTGTGCATAGTTATTCTCGGCCTTGTTCAAGGTGCGTGATGTGAAGGCGATAGGTTTCTCTTCACCAGAAGGCATGATGTGGGATATGACTGCTCCCACACCATATGGTGATGCATCACATGCTAGCTGCACGGGTAGCTTTGGGTCGAAGTGTGTCAGGACCTCTGACTTCAGCAATGCTTTCTTTGCTTGGGCGAAAGCTTTGTTGCACAGTTCAGTCCATTTCCATGTTTTGCCTTGATATAGCAACTGATGTAACGGCTTCAGCAATGTTGCTAAGTTTGGAATAAACTTCCCATAGTAGCTAAGTAGCCTCAGGAATGAACGTAACTGGCTCACATTCTGGGGTGCTGGGGCCTCCACAATCGCCTTGACCTTTGACGGCGCCTTGTGCAGGTCGGTAGCGTCAATCATGTAAGGGGGGCTTCTTTTAACTGGTTTAAGGTAATTCACCTGGTCTGCAGCCTTTGCCTGCACCCTGACCAATTCCAATCTTTTACCTGAATTACGGTAATTCACCTGGTCAGGCAGCCTTGCTGCTACACTGTAAACCAATTTCCAATAAACCAATTTTAAAACAGCGGTTTCGAATCGCTACCCCACCTTCCTGAAGGACTTATAATTAATGATATTAAAACGGGCACGTAGTTTGGATGAGAGAAAAAATCAAGTTTTATTAACGAAATGAAACTATAATCAAAAATCAAACTATACCACACGAACACAGTAATTACAGTAAAATTGCTTAAATGGGGGAATGCAGACGGTAAAAACGAGGGATTAGATGGCTCCAATGTTACTTAAACAATCTTAGCAATATCCCCTTAATTACCATCCCCCTAACTCCTTACTAGGTTGCTTTGCTGAGGAGTCAGAAACTCTGCTCACATGTGGTCCAGCGAAGTGAGAGAGAGAGAGAGAGAGAGAGAGAGAGAGAGAAGCTCACTTGTGGTCCCAGGAAGTAAAGAGAGAGCGATAGCTTCTCAGGAGCTATCATATATACCTGGTGAGCACCCCCCCCACGGCTGTTTGCCTGTCTGGAAGATTCGCGCCCAAAAAGTTCCAACACACAAGAGAAAAGCTGTGATTTGCTAACTCAAAGTGGTTGGACTGGGCTAGTGTGTCTGCACTGTGTGGCCGAAATGTTCCCACCCACATCCGGAGCTTTTCTGGGCTAAAACAAAAGGGAATACAACTGTTCTATTGTCCAGAATGATGGGTGCTTCAAAAACCCATTCATTGCTTAAACGGTTGCAGATCAAAATCCGTTCCAGGGTTTCAATTTATCATTGTCTGTGAATGCTTTGAATGGCTGTGTAAACAGAAGCAGTTTCAAATCGATTGTCCTGTGGTTTTCTCAAGTGGACTAATCTCTTAAGTAAATAAACAACTTCAAGTGC
Organism: Somniosus microcephalus; assembly: GCF_052327205.1. Lineage (NCBI taxonomy): Eukaryota > Metazoa > Chordata > Chondrichthyes > Squaliformes > Somniosidae > Somniosus > Somniosus microcephalus. Next base: position 63,258,676 of record NC_141000.1, on the reverse strand, counting down.
TTCGAAGGGAACCTCCCTTTGATTGGCAGGTCTGACTCACAGCCCCTGTATCCTCCCACTTTATACACAGACAACCCGCTGCGAGCTGTTTTGCTGCTTTGTCCTTTTGGCCAAGCTTTCCATGGCCATTTTAAAACCTTTTGTGATTGCCCAAACTCCAGGGAACAATTTTATTAAGATGTACTGTCTCAAGGTGTGTGAATATTTTCCACAGAGCTCTACGACTCCGGTGTTGTCCATGTTCTGTCCCTCTCAGAGCAGTCTTTTGCGGTTCTCGGCACATTTTAAAACACTGTAGACCAGTCACATCACCCAATTCTTCGTCCACGATGTGGACCAATATTTTCAATCTTCAGGGAAATAGGGGAAATTTTGCAACCCCTACATTCCTCCCTTTTGATACCGCCAACTTGATTGAAGTATCAACTCGAAGGAGTGAGCAAAATTTTCAGACCCCCTCACAAACAACCATCCTCTGTATTTACCTAACAGCTATCTACCACTGATCCTCCGAACCGTCCTTTCCCCATAATTTTGAGAAAAACCGTGGTACGGTAGGCATCTTACAGATACATCAGTTTTCAATAAGGGGTCTCATACCCCTACACGCTTGTAAAATTATACAATGTAATCCAAATTTACAAACACATTTCACATTATAACTTATTACAAAATGTTGCAATCTTAGTTACACAATGTAATCAAAATGATCTCAAGCACGGAGAGGGCCCTACGCCTCTGCTCAACTTGGATTTGTCACAAAATGATCCCAAGCATGGAGAGGATCCTACGCCTCTGCTCAACTTGGGGTTGTAACATAAAATACAAAAGAAACTTGAACAACATGCTTAAATAAACCCCGACCATCATGTGCCAATGATGGGTCGCAAAATTCCAGTGGGTATTGCTCCTCCCACCCGGGCAGTAAATGTACCTTCCACCCCCCTCTAATCGTCTTAAACTTTAAAACAGACAGAATGGATTTACAGACCAGCCTGCTCCGCCAGCCCCGAGCCGTTCCCTTCTCCCTGTGTGGAGGCGGGGTGCCACTCATGTTTAAAATTCCCTGGCACAGACCGAGACCGGGGAGTATGGGATCACGACTCCCAGTCCCTTCCCCTCCCGTCTACCCTTGACTGGCTGCAGAAAATGATGGGTGCCTGTGTGGCGGCTCTCTCTGGCCCCACACTGAAACTTGGATCCCAGATCCGGCCACCCACTCATCCTTCCCAGCCACACTTACCCTCTTTGCCCGTGGGCCCCCGGGTGAGTTCCTCCCTCCCCTGACCGCACCCACATGACTCTTGGGTCTCCCCCTCCTCTATACAATCTTTCCCGAGCCATCACCACCCACCCCCGGGGAACGCGTCCCTATCTGACAAGGTGCCCGCGCTTCCCCATCATGACTCCTCAACAGCAAGGTCTCCCGCAAGTGAACTTCAGTCAGGATAGTGCTGGGTTGGGGGCCGTGCCCCACCCAGCTGGGGCCATCTCTTCCGCGTAGGAGGAGTAGGCAAGTTCCTCCGGACCCTGTCCGGTTTCTCCCGAAGGCCGCTGCGGGTTTTCCCTCTGGATTCGTCCGGTGGCGAGGTGATCCCCAACATTCCGTATCCATATCTTCATTCGGTGCCCAGCTCGGGCTGGGCAAACAGGGCTACTTCATTTTCCAATCTCCTGCAAAAACTTAAATGGACACGCAGCCAGGTCTCACTGACCTGCTGCCTTAGGTGGAGACATGGTCGGGTCCCTTGACCTCGGACCAAAATGCAAACATTTGCCACACATGTAAACTTAAACTCTTTAAACTTAAACTTAAAACTAGTTATATCAACAAAACTTAAAATGCACCTTAAAAGCACGCTATATGCACACCAAAGCTATAATACAGATGCCGCCCATCTCCGGACGGCCAGGCTAATCTCTGGCATGGTCACAGATTGCTGCTGGCTGCAGCGAAGCTGGACTGCCTCCTGTCTCTGGTTCCCCCGCAGCTTATGGCTGTTGAGTGGGGACCCCTGCCCTTTGGCTTCTCCCTGGTTCGGGAGACCACCTTACTCCACTATAAAGTGGGTGCGCATCTTGTCTCGGGCTTGCGGACCCGCTGAGACCTTCTGAGGGGCGTCTCTGTGGGGGAAACTTTGGCTGGCGGACCCTGAGCCAGGGTCGCAGCCCTAGCTGGCTGGGAGCCTTCTCCCCCTGGTGCCAACAGCCTGCACTGTATAAGATACCTGGCAGCCTGCCGGTACTCCAGGTTTGCCTCCTTTTCCCTGCCCCCTCCTGTGCTGGGGGCAGGTATAACCTCGCTACCCATTGCTGGTGGCTGCAAATCCTCCTCTCCAGGTCAACAACCTGGTGCCAGCTCCCCCCCTGTGTCCCCTGTAAGAGGGATTGCTATCCCTGCCTCCCCAGGGTCCTACTTCATGGGGGGGACCACTCTGGAAGCGGGCTGGGAAGCTGGTCCCTTTAAACAGGCAACTGCGCCTGCACGAATCTCCTCCCCTGAGTCCCGCGGCAGAGGCTGTGAAATCTCTGTCTTTAAACAAGCAGGTGCGCCTGTGTGAAAAAACTGAGGAAGAGCTGCTGTGGTCCCGCCGGCAACTGCGCCTGCGCGAACAAGCACTTTACAGGGCTGGGGAACTGTTACACCAGCGCAGGTAACCACGCCTGCGCATTCGGTCTCTTTAAAAAAGGTTGGAAGAACCGCTGGGTCTTCCAAGCAGGCTTTTGCGCCTGCACGTCTATTCTGGGAAGCGGGGTTCTTTAAACGGCCGACTGCGCCTGCGCGCTCAGCCTCGCAGAGGAAAGGAGTCGCTGGGGGTTCCGGGTTCACGACTGTGCCTGCGTGAACCTCCTGTTGGCAAAACTCTCCCCTCAGGCGCGCGACCGCGCCTGCGCGGGAAAACTGAGTGAGGGCCTCTCGGAGTTCTGGGTCCACGACTGCGCCTGCGCGAACCCGGTGTTGGGGAACCTTTTCCCTCAGGCGCTCGACTGCACCTGTGTGGGAAAAGTTAAGATGATCCGCTGGGGTTACCAAGCTCTCGACTGCGCCTGCGCAAGCCCAGTGTTGGGGAACCTCTTCCCTCAGGCGCACTGCTGCGCCTGTGCGAGCAGTTTCAGTGGATGGAGTGGCAGCAGCCTGCAGATTTCTGATCCCAGGCTGCTGTTTCTCTGTTCCTAAGCCACCTAACTCGCTCAAATTCAAACTTTGGTTAAAACTAATGTCCCACTGGGGTAGGGAAGTGTCCCAATTTGTGGGCTGGACAACTTTTCCCTGGGAACAAGCCACAGCGCCTGTTTTCACAAGCTGTGAACTTGAACTTGACTTCTACAATTTTTCTGAATTTCTCTGTGCCCCAACCCTGCCTGTAATCACTGCCACTGGCCCGGACCCATAAGGGTCCCAGAAAGTGCCTGCACATGCACCCTCTTTGACCAGCATACCGGCCAGTCATTGTGAGGAGGCAGAGGTGGGCGAGGGGGTTGCAGCACCACTGATGGCTGCTACCTTTCCCTGGTTGGTCAGGAGAGACCGCATTGCTTCCAGTAGCGACTCGACTGAGGCGGGGGAGATTCCTGTCTCTACCCTTTGAGTTGGGGCTGTGGGATCCTTTCCCTTGCTATCCTTCCAGGGATTCTTACAGTCTTTTCTCCAGTGACTGTCTTTCCCACACCCATAGCAATTTAACCTAGCCTGGGAGGGACTGTTCCCCTCCTGGTGCCACTCTTTCTTATACTGAGCCCCAGGTTTAACCTCGTGGACTTTACCCTTTTGCTGGGGGCTTTCACTATTCCTCCCGTTCCTGAACGTCACCGTGAGCTGCCGGATTACAGTCTCTTCGGTTACTAGGGGGTCTCGGGAGTCAAACCAGGTATCAGCTTTTACCTTTATCTGGGGCAGGCAATTGGACACCAGGCAACGAAACCATTGGGTCTGCTGCCGCTGGTTCAGTCGTGCCCTATCTTGTCCCCCTGCACAGGCATGGTTGTAGACTGGCCACAGCCTGTCTGCAAATGCCTGTGGGGTCTCCCCTTCCTTCTGCAGGGTTTTCCCTACGCGATCGAATGGATTGCTGTCGTTCGCACCCATGGCTTCCAGTATTTCCTCTTTCAGGTCTTCAAAACCCTTCTCTCCTCTCTTGGCCTCATCTGAAAGGGTCTGATAGAGCTTGCTATCCACAGAGAAAAGCAACATTCTGGCTTTCTCTTCATCATCACAGCCGTTAACACCGGCTGCCTGGTCTACTTGTTGGAAGTGCAGTGAGGGGTCTCCCTTTTCAGAGAGCATGGGAATATGTTTCACCATACCCCTGAGCTGTGGGGTATCATAAGGTATGAGAAAGGTATTTTGAACAGCCCCTGGGTTATTATCATTCACGGGCTGACCGTACCTCCGTTGTCTGAGGGGGTACACTGGTCCTGGTCCCCGCCTGCCTTGCGGGACCTGCTGGCGTTCTCCTACCACCCCATTGTCCACCCCTCCTTGCTGCCAGAGCTCCACAAAACCCGGAGCTGTGGGCTGCTGTCTTGGGATCTCTAATTCCCTAGCCAGCCTTTCCCTGGGTGTTGCCTGTGGGGGGGTTTGATTTGGGCTGCTGGTAAAATCCAGCTGACCTGCCTTTGGGCTGATCACACAAATCGTCCCCTTTGCAGCTTTTAAAGCCACGTTAAGGCTTTCTATCTCTGCCCTACAGGGGCCATGATCTGCTTCACTAAACCTTTGGGTGCAGGCCAGCTTATAAGCTGTCCTTACTTCTCTAAACCTTTCCTCCTGCTCTGTAACCTCTGACATGAGGCAGACATTCTCTTCCTGCAGTCTCATCTCACTTTCCCTGGCCTCAGTGATTCCCTGCACAAGGCGCGCTATAAATGCCTGGCATTTCATGACCTCTAGTGTGAGGCGTGCATTCTCTTCCTGCACCCTCATCCCACTAGCTCTGGCATCATTCACCTCTCTCATGAGGTGTTCTACCCCCGCCTGGCATTTCTCAAACTGGGACTCCTGATTCTTGGCCTCTTTAACCTGGCCACCTAAACTATAATAGGTCAGCTTACACACAGCCACTACCTTCTGCAGGACTGCCCACAGGCTAAAAACAAGAAAAGCAATAACTGATGCTTTCTCCAGATCCAGACCACTTATCAATTCAAAAACGGCCTGCAGTCCTGCCACAGTCGCCATTTTGTAGGGGGGGCTTCTTTTAACTGGTTTAAGGCAATTCACCTGGTCAGCAGCCTCTGCCTGCACTCTGACCAATTCCAATCTTTTACCTGGATTACGGTAATTCACCTGGTCAGGCAGCCTTGCTGCTACACTGTAAACCAATTTCCAATAAACCAATTTTAAAACAGCGGTTTTGAATCACTACCCCACCTTCCAGTTCTGACTGAAGGACTTATAATTAATGATGTTAAAACGGACACGTGGTTTGGATGAGAGAAAAAATCAAGTTTTATTAACTAAATGAAACTATAATCAAAAATCAAACTATACCACACGAACACAGTAATTACAGTAAAATTGCTTAAATGGGGGTATGCAGACGGTAAAAATGAGGGATTAGATGGCTCCAATGTTACTTAAACAATCTTAGCAATATCCCCTTAATTACCATCCCCTAACTCCTTACTAGGTTGCTTTGCTGAGGAGTCAGAAACTCTGCTCACATGTGGTCCAGCGAAGTGAGAGAGAGAGAGAGAGAGAGAGAGGCTCACCTGTGGTCCCAGGAAGTAAAGAGAGAGCGATAGCTTCTCAGGAGCTATCATATATACCTGGTGAGTCCTCCCCCCCCCCGCCCTCTGCTGTTTGCCTGTCTGGAAGATTCGCTCCCAAAAAGTTCCAACACACAAGAGAAAAGCTGTGATTGGCTAACTCAATGTGGTTGGGCTGGGTTAGTGTGTCTGCACTGTGGTGCCGAAATGTTCCCGCCCACATCCGGAGCTCACCTGGGCTAAAACAAAAGGGAATACAACTGCTCTATTGTCCAGAATAATGGGTGCTTCAAAAACCCATTCATTGCTTAAACGGTTGCAGATCAAAATCCGTTCCAGGGTTTCAATCTATCATTGTCTGTGAATGCTTTGAATGGCTGTGTAAACAGACGCAGTTTCAAATCGATTGTCCTGCGGTTTTCTCAAGTGGACTAATCTCTTAAGTAAATAAACAACTTCAAGTGCTTCGAAGGGAACCTCCCTTTGATTGGCAGGTCTGACTCACAGCCCCTGTATCCTCCCACTTTATACACAGACAACTCACTACGAGCTGTTTTGCTGCTTTGTCCTTTTGGCCAAGCTTTCCGTGGCCATTTTAAAACCTTTTGTGATTGCCCAAACTCCAGGGAACAATTTTATTAAGATGTACTGTCTCAAGGTGTGTGAATATTTTCCACAGAGCTCTACGACTCCGGTGTTGTCCACATTCTGTCCATCTCAGAGCAGTCTTTTGTGGTACTCGGCACATTTTAAAACACTGTAGACCAGCCACATCACCCAATTCTTCGTCCACGATGTGGACCAATATTTTCAATCTTCAGGGAAATAGGGGAAATTTTGCAACCCCTACAATTATATGCCCCAGGTGCTCAACTGAAGACTGAAAGAATTCACATTTGTCCTTACGAACTCTGAGTCCGTACTTTTTCAGTCACTGTAGTGTCGCATCCAAGTTCAGAAGATGATCCTCCTCAGTTGTCCCAGTGACAAGGATGTCATCCAGGTAGCACTGGACTCCTGGCAGTGCACTCAAAATCTGATCCATTGCCCTTTGGAATAGAGCAGGGGCCGACGTAATTCCAAACGGAAGGCGGCAGTACCTGTATAGCCCCTTGTGTATCACAATTGTCAGCAGCTCCTTTGATTTGTCATTGACATGCATTTGTAGATAATCCTGGCATAAGTTGATTTTGCTGAACTTTTGCCCTCTGGCCAGGCCCGTAAAGAGATCACCAATGAGGGGACGAGGGTACTGTTCTGCAGACAGCACCGGGTTAATAGTCACTTTAAAATCCCCGCAGATTCGAATAGATCTATCCTTTTTCAGGACAGGAACAATGGGTGTGGCCCATTTGCTCACGCTCACAGGCTCCAGGACTCCATTCTCAACTAAGGCCTCCAAGTTAGCCTCAACGTTTGGCCTAATTGCATAGGGTACAGGTCGGTCTTTGTGAAATTTCGGCTTGCTGTCAGATTTAATGTCCAGTCTCACGCTGATCTTTTTCATGCTCCCAAGTTCACCATTGAAGAGTTCTGCATGTTTGTTTAAAACTGCATTCAGGCCTGACTCCCCTTTTGACATCATGCGGACTGCAGGCCAGTCCAGCGTGATTTTCTCTAGCCACGCACGTCCCAGTAGAGATGGGTAATTTCCCTTTATCACATATAGTGGCAGTTTTGCAGTCTGTCCGTTCAATTTAACTGTCACCTTAATGGCGGCTGTCATGGCCACAGGCCACAGGCCTGTCATGGCCATACGTCTTTAGCACAATGTTTGTTGGCTGAAGGGTAAGGTGCTTTAGCATTTTGTTGTAGACAGTGTCTGAAACAAGGGACACAGCCGCGCCTGTGTCCACCTCCATCCGCACTGATTGTCCCTCCACCAGTGGTGACACCCAGTAGCCATTTGGACTATTGTAGGATTCGCAAAATTGAACATTGTCCTATAAGGGTCTATTGGCAGAAAAGGCCTTAACTTTAAAGACTGTTTTAAAAGGAGCCCAGAAAAAGGGGCACACAAAATGGCCACCAGACCCCATGACCAGCTTTTTGGGACATTTTAAAATGGTTCCTGCAGCCCACAGACAGCTTTTGTGGATTCAACCCACAGTAAGTTCTGGAATGCAATTTCAGAGAATGCGAAACCAGACAGAACCCCATATATATGGATTGGATGCAGATCCAATCAGATCAGCCTGTAGATAACAGCCATCAAAATGTTTACCCAGACAAAGGGAAACAGCTTCAAATTCAAAGGGGGACATCAAGACCCATTAAAGACAATACAAGGTCATTCCAGACTAGAGATGGTAGTTATCGACCATCCCGAAAGTACTTTAAACACAATGACTACTCCTCTGTGCTACAAGCCCGCCAAAATTTAAACAAAGACTAACCTTGATATGGCGGGAGATAAGGGCCTCGATGAGAAGTATAATTGGAAACCCAGGGTAGCTATCAGGAGGTCAGAGAATCGGAAGACGATCGAGTACAGAGATTCGAGCTGAGACGATCGAGGAGAGGATCGGGTTCAGACGATTGAGGATCGAGGTCTGAGTTCGGAGAGAAGTTCGAGAGAGAGAGAGAGGTTCGAGAGGGAAGATTGAGTCAGCGCCCAGACCCGGGGTAGCTATCGGGAGATCATCGACAAACCCCGGGCCATTTGGCGAGACGAAAAGACGGCGACCCTCCTGTAGTGTATGTACCCGTCTACCTTTAAGAGAACTTTTGTATGTAACCGTCCACCTTTAAGAGAACTACTTTAGGTGTTGCACTACTTTGTTGGCTTCTGTATACTGTAATACCGACGGTGACCACACCGGTATATAAGTGCTGTGTCAGGGTTTATTGGGCAGATTCGCCCTGACCATCGAATAGTAAAGTCCTGTTTTAAGTTACTCTGGTAGTCTGTGTAGTAATTAACTAAACAACCCACAGACTTTACAGTGGCGACGAGTCCGATCGTACCCTGCGGCAACAATACTTCCGAAGCAGTTAACGAGCGTCGAGAAGAGGCAACCGCCCTCGTCATTCTGCTGGGAGAAAACTCGAGTCTGCAGAGCTGGAAAGGAGGAAGAATTCAGAGACAAAGACTTCCATCAGCAATAGGCACTGACTGTCCCTTCTGCCACGGTGAGGAGTGAGCCGATCAGCACGAGAAGCAAGCCGGCCACGGTGACTGTGAGTAAGGGAAAAGTAAAAAGAATAACCGGAGGATAAGGGCGGTGCACTCGACCACGGTCGAGGGGGAAAGGAGCCGGACAGAAGTCGGGCCCAGAGGCGCTGAGACTGGGGCAGCGTGGAGCAAGGAAGCTGCGGTATAGACAGGCTGGGGACTCAACGGCGTCGTGAGACAGCTAGACTGCGACCGGCGAAAAAGGCCGGGCAGCGACCAAAGCCACGAAGCGCTGCGACCGGGAGCGTAGGCGTGGGAAGATATAAAAACTCAGCCGCAGCCGGGGAGGGAAGCTCCGGACTGCGAGAGGGCTGGGAGGCGCGATTGGGAGCCGAGCGAGCGGGAGAGGCAAAGCCGACCAAGAGAGACTGAGCGAGAGCCAGTCCAGCGGCTGAAACTGTTCGCCGTCAACGGGGGGTACCCAGCGCCGGTAGAGCCGAGCGAGCGGGAGAGAGACAGAGCCCGAGCAAGGGGAACTGAGCGAGAGCCAGCCCAGCGGCTGAAACTGTTCGCCGTCAACGGGGTGTACCCAGCGCCGGTTGCCCTGCCGAGAAAAGGGAAAGCACTGAAGCCGACGCGCAGGCTGTGAACCTGAAAGCCAGCGGCCGTCGCCCGTGGGGAAAGTGTACCCCTCCCGCTAGGGAAGAAACGCGGGAAGCCGCCATTAGGCGGGGAAGAAGACAGAAGTGGGAAACTGCCATTGAAGTGGGCGGGGAGAGAAGATAAGCGCGGGAAACCACCATTTTCGTGGGAACCGCCATCTTGGGAAAAAAAAAATAAAAGAAAATTTAAAGAAATAATTCGTGGTGTTATCAGGAAGAGAAGAAGATGCCTAAGCGTGGTAACATCAACGATTTTAATTCCGAGGTAGAAGACTGGGCCACGTATGTGGAACGCATTGAGATCTATTGTGAGGCCAATAAAATAGAAGAAGATGACAAAGCTATAACCTTGCTAAACTCGATGGGCGCGAAGACATACGGGCTCTTGAAGCATCTACTAGCACCAGCTAAACCGGCGGATCAGGCTTTCGATGATATTGTGACTGTTCTGAAGGATCACTTGAACCCCACACCGTTGATGTTGGCGGAACGATTCAAATTCTATGCGAGAACACAAAGGAAAGACGAAAGCAACGCAGAATACTTGGTCGAACTGCGTGGACTAGCGAAACACTGCCAGTTTGGAGGGAATCTGACAGAGGCATTGCAAGACAAATTTGTGTGCGGAATGTCGAAGGAAGAAACACAAAAACGACTGCTCGAAGAGAACGATCTTACACTTGAGAAGGCTATCCTTATTGCTGCATCGAACGAAGCCGCAGCGAAAGGAACGGCGGAAATGCAGCTAAAGGCAGCGGCACTCAGGGTGCAGCAAATTACTTCGGGTACAACGAAATGCTATCGTTGTGGGAAGACAACACACGACCAGAACCAATGCTGGTTTAAAAACCAGGAATGTAGGAAATGTGGCAAGCTCGGTCACATAGCTAAGGTATGCCGGTCAGGAAAGAAGACCAACAATAATGAGTCACCACAAAAGAGGTACAGAAAGGTACATGAGGTGACTAGGAAGAGTCCGGAAGAACAGAGTTCGGACTCACACTCCAACTGCAAGGAACTGGATAGTCTGAGAATTCACAATGTGAGTAATGAAGCTGACCGACAAGCTATCTGGATCACACTACAGATTGCAAAAGTCCAAGTGAAAATGGAAGTGGACACCGGATCGGCGTTGACGGTCATGAATAAGCATGATTATAAAAAATTATTCAAGCATATTCCCCTACGGGATACGGAACTAGTATTGAAGACATACACGGGGCACAAAGTATACCCCATCGGAAAGATAGAAGTCAAGGTGAGATACAAGGACAAAGAGCACCAAAGGATGGACCTGTATGTGTTGCCTGAGGGAGGTCCACCACTTCTGGGACGGGAGTGGATCAGGAAAATAAAGATAGACTGGCATTCACTAAACACCATGACGGTAGATTCCGGAAAGGAAGATGTCAAACCTGAACGGTTGTCCAGAATATTAGACGAAGCTAAAGAGGTATTCCAGCAAGGACTGGGAACACTGCGAGGAATTAAAGCAAAGGTTAAGATTGCAGAACATGCAAGCCCAAAATTTTTCAAAGCCAGATCGGTACCTTACGCGATACGACCTGCTGTGGAGGCAGAACTGGAAGAACTTGAACGATCAGGGGTACTGTCAAAAGTGGACTGGAGTGAGTGGGCCACGCCCATTGTTCCCGTCATGAAGTCTTCACCAAGTAACAAGCCAGGGGGACCGGGGAAGGTCCGCATCTGCGGAGACTTCAAGATCACAGTGAATCCGGTGCTTCACACGGTACAATACCCGCTTCCGCGGATTGAAGATATCTTTGCTTCGTTGGCTGGAGGGAAACACTTCACCAAGATAGACCTGGCACAGGCATACTTACAAATGGAAGTCGAGGAAGAGTCGCGTCAGTACCTCACCATCAACACACACAGAGGCTTGTATCGTTATAATAGACTGGTTTCTGGGGTAGCTTCGGCTCCAGCAATTTGGCAGAGGGCCATGGAGCAGGTATTACAAGGAATTCCAAGCACGCAGTGTTACTTAGACGATATCCTGATTACGGGAGAAGACGAGGAAGAACACCTCACAAATTTGAAACTGGTGCTCACTAGGTTGAAGGAATATGGCCTTCGAGTTAATCGCAAGAAATGTGAGTTCTTCCAAAAACGGATCTCGCACTGTGGTCATGTCATTGACCGAGAGGGGCTGCACAAGTCACCTGACAAGATAGAAGCTGTCGTGAAGGCCCCCGCTCCGGAAAACGTATCACAGTTAAGATCATTCTTGGGGTTGATTAATTATTATCACAAGTTTCTGCCGAATCTATCCACGGTGCTGCATCCGCTGAATGCTCTGTTGCGGAAAGAAGTACCATGGAAGTGGAGTGAGGAATGTAAAAAGGCTTTTCGCAGAAGCAAGGCGTTGATTACCTCTGAAGAAGTGTTGGCTCATTTCAACCCAACGTTACCTCTTCATCTAGCTTGTGATGCTTCCCCCTATGGAATTGGAGCAGTACTTTCACACAAGTTACCAAATGGCTCGGAAAGGCCAGTGGCATTCGCGTCCCGATCATTGACCTCCGCGGAGCGAAATTATGCTCAAATAGATAGGGAGACCCTCAGCCTTGTGTGGGGTGTAAAGGAATTCAATCATTACCTGCAGGGCAAGAAGTTCACATTACTGACAGACCACCAGCCTTTGGTGTCCATATTCAACCCTAACAAGGCCGTTTCCACCATGACAGCGCAAAGGTTACAGAGGTGGTCCGTGTTACTTGGGGCACACCAATATGACATCGAATACAAAAGGTCCAAACAGCATGGAAATGCTGATGGGTTATCGCGCTTGCCATTGCCGATAGTAGAAGAAGCGACTACAGTGGACCCGGTAGAGATGTTCCACTCATCCATAGTGGAATGTCTACCAGTAACAAATTCGATGATCGAAAACGAAACGAGAAATGACCCGACTCTCTCACGAGTCTATGATTTAACGGTGGAGGGATGGCCAGCACAGGGCGAACCAACGCTGCCAGCATTTTCGCAGAGAAAAGAACAGCTGTCAGTGTGTCGAGGAACCCTGATGTGTGGATCTAGAGTGGTGATTCCACCCAAACTTCAACAGAAGGTGTTAAAGGAGCTGCACGAGGGACATCTGGGTGGAGTGAAAATGAAGAACCTAGCAAGAGCGTTTGTGTGGTGGCCAGGCATTGATGGGGACATCGAAGAAATCATTAAGAGCTGTCTAGGATGCCAGAAGGTCCAAAACGCGCCACCACAGGCTCCTCTGCATCCATGGGAGTGGCCCTCATCTCCTTGGCAAAGGGTACACATCGACTTTGCTGGTCCATTTATGGACTCAATGTTTCTAATAGCGGTGGATGCACACTCCAAGTGGCCGGAGGTAATAAAGATGTCCACCACCACCACGGAAAAAACCATCACAGTGTTAATGACCATGTTTGCTAGGAATGGGCTGCCGGAACAGATCTGTTCTGATAATGGACCACAATTTGTGTCCGAAGAATTCAAGAAATTCTTAAAGAGCAATGGGGTTAAGCACTACACGTCAGCCCCATACCATCCCGCCTCCAATGGATTGGCTGAAAGGTTTGTCCAGACCTTCAAGAAGGCCATAAAGGCCATGGGTAATGAAGCCATTAACTTACAACATAAGGTGGATAGCTTCTTGTTGGCGTACAGGAATGCAACACATGCGGTCACAAATCAAACTCCCGCCATGATGTTTTTTAATAGACGACTAAGATGCCGGCTGGATTTGCTTAAGCCAAACGTCAGAAGGGACGTAGAGAACCGGCAATTCCAGGGCATGAATGAAAGGCCAACTAGATCTTTTCAGATAGGTCAACAAGTTTTGGCCCGGGACTACCGTACCGAGAAATGGCAGCCTGGAACTATTGGAAAAAGGCTAGGGCCGTTGATGTATACGGTGGACATTGGGGACAGCATAATAAGGCGCCATGTTGACCAGATCATAGGGTCAGCCACAAATGGCCAATCTACTCCACCACCTTACACGGTTAATGTTGAGACAGAGATACCCAGAACACCTACCTCCGATCTCACAGAATCACAGAATCTACAGTGCAGATAGAGGCCATTTCGGCCCATTGAGCCTGCACCGACACATATCCCACCCTACCCCCGTAACCCCACGTATTTAATCCCCTAACACTAAGGGTCAATTTATCATAGCCAAATCAACCTAACCTGCACATCTTTGGACTGTGGGAGGAAACCGGAGCACCCGGAGGAAACCCACGCAAACACGGGGAGAATGTGCAAACTCCACACAGTCGCCCAAGGCCAGATTTGAACCCGGGTCCCTGGCGCTGTGAGGCAACAGTGCTAACAACTATGCCACCGTGTCCCCCGATCTGGTAATACTGGAATCAGATGAACCTGACACTGTCCTTCAAGCCGAATCGACCTTGCCAGAAGCACCTGCTACCCCGCCGGGAGTTACAACACCACCGAGGCGTTATCCGGACAGAGTCCGGAAACCTCCAGAGAGACTGAATCTGTGAACTGTCTTGCATAAAGTTGTATATATGTTATAATGTATGTTTAATGGGGAATCAGTATGTTGTAAGCTAAAAAGGGAGGATTGTAGTGTATGTACCCGTCTACCTTTAAGAGGACTATTGTATGTAACCGTCCACCTTTAAGAGAACTACTTTAGGTGTTGCACTACTTTGTTGGCTTCTGTATACTGTAATACCGACGGTGACCACACCGGTATATAAGTGCTGTGTCAGGATTTATTGGGCAGATTCGCCCTGACCTTCGAATAGTAAAGTCCTGTTTTAAGTTACTCTGGTAGTCTGTGTAGTAATTAACTAAACAACACACAGACTTTACACCTCCAAGAAGAAACCTATATGAAAATGGTCAAACAGTTGATCTCTCTCCACGCCGACGCCCAGGCCTGCTAACATCCAGCCTGTCCGAGTCCATCACCTCAAGGGAGAGAAGAGTGTGTCGCAGCCCGCTGCGTTCCGCTGACCACGTGGAGACAGGATGCCTGAGAGGACCAAAACGCAGACTTCAAAACCTCTATTTTCTAACTGGGATTGGTGAGCATGTTTCTGGCCCCTCACAATCTAATCTAGCTAGGTTTAGCGGGTGGGCATTTTAGGGGATAATTAACAATGAGTTGCTGTCCCTCGATGTTCCGTGTGTTTCCCTATTCCATGATGAACCTTGTAAAGTGTAATAAGCCTGTGGATATATTGGTTAGTATTGTATTATGATTTTGTTTTTCCCTCCCATGTACCTTATTTTGGCTTACATTCAATTTTTCCTTTATGCAATAAAATTTCACTTCGTTTCATTAAACTTGGTCTACAGAGTATTCTCTGCATTGTAGTTCCTGCCTCAAAGTCCAGTGTATAGAACCTAAGGGCTGAGTGGGTCAAACCACTCGGTAAATTACTGTGCAAAAGAGAGAGAGGTCTCACCAGAGAGAGAGACCTAGCAGAAAACCCCTTACACTATGTGCACCTCTTCCTCCTCAGGGGTGTCGCTCCCCTTTGTTTTGCTTGTTCCATCATACTGCACTGAATGAACACTCTTTTTCTTCTCTTGTCCAAATACAGACATTTGATTTTCATGCTTCCCAGCTCTCTCTGTTCTTTTTTTTACCTCTACAGGCGCGTTCAATGTGACCCTTTTTGCCACAGTTTCGGCATTCCAGCTCTGTACACCAGCAGTCATTAGCGTGATGGCCCATTTTTCCACAACGGTAACATGTGCCGTTCCGCGCACCTTTAGGCTCAGACGACACCTTGTGAACTCTCCCTGTTGAACTAAACTGGTGAGCCTCCTTTTCTGCCATCTCCATGGAGACATTAACTTCAATGGCCTTTTCAAGAGTAAGGTTGTCCTCAGTAAGAAGGCGCTTCTGTGTGGCTGCACTTTGCAGACCACACACAAGTCTGTCTCTAATGGTGTCATTCAGCACCTCCTTGAACTCGCAGTGTTCTGACAACCTTTTCAAAGCAGCAATAAACATAGTCACTGTTTCCCCCTCCTCTTGATTCCGTTTGTGAAATCTAAATCTCTCAGCAATAACCAGAGGTTTCAGTGAAAAATGTGCTCCCAGAATTTCCACTAGTTGTTTATATGTTTTAGTTCCTAGCTTAACTGGCTGTACAAGGCTGCGCAGTAAATTGAATGTCTTTGCTACCATTATACTCAAAAAGGCAGGCATGACCTTAACGTTTGTCACCGCATTCGCCAAAACAAAATAGTCAAAACGTTCCATATAAGCGCTCCATTGCTCAACATTTTCATCAAAATCACCGATGTTTCTGAATATAGTAGCCATCTCACATTTCAAATTTTAATTTCTGTTTACTCACTGCACCCGTAATGTTAATGTAATGCTGCAATCTCTGTTCCGAGTGTTTTGTAGTCGAAAACAAGAAAGTTCCCACAACGCAGATTCATCTGATCCTCATCGCCACTTTGTTGTGTCTGTACCTGTGCCATTATACTTAAACACAATTAGTGTTCAGAACCCCGAGATTGCAAACATGCTGCTTCTTTATTCAAAAGGAAAGTTCCGGAGAAAGTACAGAACAAAAGAGAACAAACCCAACCGTTCATCTGCTGTGACAGTGCCACCGCAGGTGGGAGGAGAACACATAATACATAACACATACTATATAGACACACACACACCATTTTATACAGACACACACACACACCATATTATATGGAAATATTCACACCATTTTATAGACACACACACCAATTTATATAGACACACAAACCATTTTATATAGACAGGCACATGCCATTTTATATAGACACACGCGCGCCACTTTATAGACACACACACACTATTTTATACAGACACACACACACACATCATTTTATATAGACACACACACACCATTTTATATAGACACACACATGCCATTTTATATAGACAGCCACACACCATTTCATATAGACACACACACGCCATTTTATATAGACACACACGCCATTTTATATAGACGCACACGCCATCTTATATAGACGCACACACACCATTTTATATAGGCACACACACTATTTTATATAGACACACACCCATTTTATACAGACACACACGTCATTTGATATAGACACACAAACCATTATATATAGACACACAGACACCATTTTATATAGACACACACACAGCATATTATATAGACACACACACAGCATTTTATACAGACACACACAGCATTTTATATAGACACACAGGGGTCGATTTTCCTGAAGCTGTCGGGAAGAAGGCGGGACCACAACTTTTGGATTTTAGACCCGCCTACTTCGATGTCTGGCCAATCCGCGTGATTTTCCCTTGATTGACCTTGTTAAGCCCGCCCAGCGGGCTCAGCTGGCCAATTAAGGGCCACCTGGCAACAGGTGACGTCACAGACTGCAATTTCATCTGTCAAGAGTTCTTGACAGATGAAATATTAGTGTTTCACAGCTGTTTGAAGCTGTGAAACACTGACAGTCTGAGTTCTAACATGAGTCCTTCTGCACAGACTCAGTTAGAACTCTCAGCAGTACTCAAAGCTGAAGGCTGTCACTTTTCATAGATCATAGCCGTTCAGCTTTAAGTGCCGGCTGAGTGATGCGCTCCCGACGGCTACAGGAAGAAAGGCTGTTAAGGTAAGTACAGGTAAGTAAAAGTTCTTTACGCACTTTAGACACACCAAACACACTTACCTTTGCACTCATGCACCCATCAATCACCTGAGCACCGACATCGTGACCCCTCCAACTCCTTCAACCCGACGGCCCGACTGCTCTAACCTGGCGTGGTTTGGAGACGTCGGGAATCCCACACGAAACCCCTCAAAATAGGGATTAGGCTAAAAACTGCCTGTTAACTACCTGTTAACAGGCAGTTAATTGGCACTAATCCCTTCTCGCCTGGTTTCGGTGGGTCCCAGTGCGGGGCGGGAACCCGCCGCCCCTGAAACATGCGTGGGGTGGGGTTTTGGGTGGGATGGTGTCAGGACCTCCAAATTTGGGATTTTCCCCCCCACACACCTGAAACCCCGCCTGACGGCTCCAGGAAAATCGAGCCAACACACTCCATTTTATGTAGACACTTCAACACCACATTATATAGAGACACACATCATTTTATATAGAAACACACACACCATTTTATATAGACACACACACACCATTTTATACAGACACACACACACCATTTTATATAGACATACACACACACACCATTTTATATAGACACACACACACCATTTTATACAGACACACACAGCATTTTATATAGACACACAGGGGTCAATTTTCCTGAAGCTGTCGGGAAGAAGGCGGGACTACAACTTTTGGATTTTAGACCCGCCTACTTCGACGTCTGGCCAATCCGCGTGATTTTCCCTTGATTGACCATGTTGAGCCCACCCAGCGGGCTCAGCTGGCCAATTAAGGGCCACCCGGCAACAGGTGACGTCACAGACTGCAATTTCATCTGTCAAGAGTTCTTGACAGATGAAATATCAGTGTTTCACAGCTGTTTGAAGCTGTGAAACACTGACAGTCTGAGTTCTAACATGAGTCCTTCTGCACAGACTCAGTTAGAACTCTCAGCAGCACTCAAAGCTGAAGGCTGTCACTTTTCACAGATCGCAGCCGTTCAGCTTTAAGTGCCAGCTGAGTGATGCGCTCCCGACGGCTACAGGAAGAAAGGCTGTTAAGGTAAGTACAGGTAAGTAAAAGTTCTTTACACACTTTAGACACGCCAAACACACTTACGTTTGCACTCATGCACCCATCAATCACCTGAGCACCGACATCGCGACCCCTCCAACTCCTTCAACCCGACGGCCCGACTGCTCTAACCTGGCGTGGTTTGGAGACGTCAGGAATCCCACACGAAACCCCTCAAAATAGGGATTAGGCTAAAAACTGCCTGTTAACTACCTGTTAACAGGCAGTTAATTGGCACTAATCCCTTCTCGCCTGGTTTCGGTGGGTCCCAGTGCGGGGCGGGTACCCGCCACCCCTGAAACATGTGTGGGGCGGGGTTTTGGGTGGGATGGTGTCAGGACCTCCAAATTCAGGATTTTCCCCCCCACACATCTGAAACCCCGCCTGACGGCTCCAGGAAAATCGACCCAACACACTCCATTTTATGTAGACACATCAACACCATATTATATAGAGACACACATCATTTTATATAGAAACACACACACCATTTTATACAGACACACACACACCATTTTATATAGACACACACACACACCATTTTATATAGACACACACACGCCATTTTATATAGACACACACACACACCATTTTATACAGACTCACACAAGCCATTTTATAAAGACACACTCCCACCATTTTATATAGACACATACGCCATTTTAAATAGACACACACACACCATTTTATATAGACAGACACACACACCATTTTATATAGACACACACGTCATTTGATATAGACACACAAATCATTTTATATAGACACACACACGCCATTTTATATAAACACACACAGCATATTATATAGATGCACACACACCATTTTATACAGACACACACACCATTTTATATAAACACACACACTCCATTTTATGTAGACACACCAACACCATATTATATAGAAACTTTTACTTACCTGTACTTACCTTAACAGCCTTTCTTCCTGTAGCCGTCGGGAGCGCATCACTCAGCCGGCACTTTAAGCTGAACGGCTGCGATCTGTGAAAAGTGACAGCCTTCAGCTTTGAGTGCTGCTGAGAGTTCTAACTGAGTCTGTGCAGAAGGTCTCTATATAACCATTTTATATAGAGACACACACACCATATATATAGACACACACACACCATTTATACAGACACACACACACACCATATTATATGGACACATTCACACCATTTATATAGACACACATCATTTTATATAGACACACACATGCCATTTTATATAGACACACACATGCCATTTTATACAGACACACACACACACACACACACCTTTGATATAGACACACACATGCCATTTAATATAGACACCCACACACCATTTTATATAGACACACACACGCCATTTTATATAGATGCACACGCCTTTTATATAGACGCACACACTCCATTTTAGATAGACACACATACACACCATTTTATATAGACACACACACACCATTTTATATAGACACACACACGCCATTTTATATAGCCACACACGCCATGTTATATAGATGCACACGCCTTTTATATAGATGCACACACACCATTTTAGATAGACGCACATACACACCATTTTATATAGACGCACACACACCAATTTCGGTGGACACACACACACACACACACCATTCTATATAGAAACACACACGCCATTTTATATCGACACACACTCGCCATTTTATAAAGACACACTCCCACCATTTTATATAGACACACACGCCATTTTATATAGACACACAGACACCATTTTATATAGACACACACCATTTTATATAGACACACACAAACACACCATTTTATATAGAAACACACGCACACTATTTTATATAGACACACACCATTTTATATAGACACACACACCATTTTATATAGACACACACACCATTTTATATATATAAATACGCCATTTTATATGGACACACACCATTTTATATAGACACACACCATTTTATATAGACACACCCACACCATTTTATATAGACACACACACCATTTTATATAGACACACACACCATTTTATATAGACACACACACCATTTTATATAGACACACACACCATTTTATATAGACACACACCATTTTATATAAGCACACACCCACCATTTTATATAGACACACCCACCATTTTATATAGACACACACATGCCATTTTATATAGACACAGGCACGCCATTTTATATAGACACACAAACCATTTTATATTGATACACACACACCATTTTATATATGTGCACACACATTATTTTATATAGACACACACCCAACAATTTGTATAGACACACACACCATTTTATATAGACACACACACACCATTTTATACAGACAGACATGCCATTTTATATAGACAAACAAACCATTTTATATAGACTGTAGGGGGTGGCGTGTGCCCAGTCAGCTTCACCTCTGACTGTCTTTGAGCAGTTCGAATTGCTCCCACACCCCTGGGTTCTAGACACTGGGCTTAGGTACAGGCGGCGATACAGAAAATCGAGTAGACAAGTGGTTTGGTGCAAGAAAACCCAAAATTTTATTAAAAGCAGAATAAAACAATCTTATGAAAATTACTGGTATGAATACAGGCATAAACAATTACACTTATATGGGAATGGGGAACACACGACACATCGAGGGAAAACAACTACATTAACAATCCCCTTATCCTTATCCCACCCCCTATATCTAACTAGATTAAGTTATGAGGGGCCAGGAATTCATGCTCACCAATCCTAAACCTGTTGCTTTAACTGGGTTGGGTTTTGAGGTCCGCTCTTGCTGTCCTTTGGGGTATCCCGTCACCACGTGGTCTCAGGGCGCGGCGCTGAAGTTGTTGATGCGAAGCACCCTCCTTTTCCTCAACTAATGTTATTGTTGAGCCGCGTCTTCGTCTTCTGCTTCTTCCTCGGGCGGTTTAGTCGCTGACAGGGTTTTAAAACGGTTGGGGCTCGGTTTGGCGGTTTACACTGTTAAACTGATTTTACTACCTATCCTTCGAACGCCAGTTTATTCGTGATGGACGCTGCTACCCATTCTTTGAATGCCAGCTTATTCTTCACCTGGGCTATGACTCTGGGGTTTTATTGTCCATGCATGTAAATGCCAACTTATTTCTTCAAAACGCCAGCTTATAACTAGGCGTTCGTCCTCCAACTGATGGGCCTACAATTATACCCATTCTTCATTCCTTATCTGCGCGCCAAATCAGGTCAGTCCTTTGTCTAACTTTTGGCGGGCTCGTTTAAAATGATTACAGCCATTTACTTTAACGACTTCTGGAGTGGTTGTCTCCGGGTCTAATGGCCTCGATGTCCTGGTTGTTTGTCATGGATGAAACTTAATTGTCCCCATCCCGACTTGATGGCTACTGTGAGCTGTTACCGATTAAATATGCAGAAACCTAATGGCCTTGATTTAGGCCCATTCTAGCCTAATCTGTTTCAAGGCGAATGAATGCATATTCTGTGTTTGCTTCAGCTGTCTGTCTCCACAGAGTCTTTTCACAGATTCCTGCATTTTAAGTTTCGTTTCAGGGCCTGCCTGTCTGCAGGGCCTTGCTTTTAAAAATCCTGTCGGTTTTGGTCACGAGGTTACAGAAGCCATTTTGGGTACCCTGTTTTTAATAACTTGTCCAAACAGGGTCCCTTTATCCATAATTTTGGGGAATGCGGGAATTTTGAAAACCCTACAAGACACACACACACCATTTTATATAGACACACATAACCCCCCCACTTTATATAGACACACACACACCATTTTATATAGACACACACAAACCGTTTTATATAGACACACACCCACCATTTTGTATAGACACACACGCCATTTTATATAGACACACACACACCATTTTATATAGACACACACCCAACATTTTAAATAGACACACACGCCATTTTATATAGACACACACACGTCATTTTATCTAGACAGGCACACACGATTTTACATAGACAACCACACGACATTTTATATAGACACACACACTATTTTATATAGACACACACACACACCATTTTATGTAGACACACACACACCATATTATATAGAGACACATACCATTTTATATGGAGACACACACACCATTTTATATAGACCCACACATGCCATTTTATATAGACATACGCACACCATTTTATATAGACACACACACACGCACACCATTTCTTATAGACACACACACACACACCATTTTATATAGACACACACATAACATTTTATATAGACACACACACCCCATTTTATATTGACACACACACGCCATTTTATCCCGACACACACACCATTTTAGCTCAACACACACACACCATTTTATCTCGACACACACACGCCATTTTATATGGACACACAAATGCCATTTTCTAAAAACACACAAATGCCATTTTATATAGACACACACACACCATTTTATATAGACAGACACATGCCATTTTATATAGACAGACACATGCCATTTTGTATAGATACACACACGCCATTTTATATAGACACACACACACCATTTTATACAGACACACAAACACACCATTTTATATAGGCACAAACACACCATTTTATATAGGCACACACAAGCCATTTTGTATAGATACACACGTGATTTTATATAGACACACACTCCATTTTATATAGACACACACACCATATTACATAGACACACACTCACCATTTTATACAGACACTGTAAGATTCACAAAATTGTACAGATTCCCCCAAACCAACAAGATTACTGTTTTAAAGAATATTGGGCCAAAAAAGGTGCTTAAAGTTAAAACCCCAGGATTTTGGTCATTTTAAAAAGGCATGTCCAGGCCTGTGGAAGGCTGTGACAAAGGAGTTGGGATGGGCCCCTGTAAAAAAAACAGTTTGAGTATTGGCTGGGAATGTTCTGGAGTCTCAGTCATTCCACATAAATGACAATGGGCCTACGGAAGGACAGTTCCCGCCAAAATTACAGAGCCATCAAGAATATGAATAATACAATACATGCCACTGATCAACAAAAGGGACTCTGACCCCAGCAGGAAAAGACAAAACTTAGTAATCGGACCAAAGATTAAACAGCCATTAAAAGCTAATTTAGGTTTCAGTGGACCATCCCTAAATTGTTTAAAATCTATTAAAAATAGATGGGACCAAATCGAAACTCGTTAAAAAATTTAAAACTATTAAAGTTAACGAGCCCGCCAAAATTGACAATGGGCCAGAGAAGATTTGGCGGGCAGATAAGGAAGGCCTCAAACGATATAATTGAGGCCTGCTTTTACAGACAGTCAGTGAATTGAAGGCGCAGTGGTTTCATTCAGCCTCGGGACAATCAATCGACGGAACGACAACAGGAGGAGAATGGAAAGGAATCGCGGCGACCAAGGGCCCATAGAAAAAAACAACCAACAATATTACCAACAACTAGGTAATATTGGGCCACCGCGACCAACAAGAAACCAACCTGGAAGAAACCGAAGATTCGCAAGTGTGTTTCCACTCTACAAGCTATCCTGACTTACCCCTGGGTAAGATTTGATGAAAAAGACTCTAAACCCTACACCTAATCAAAGGAAATTGGGTACTTACCTGATAGATCCAATACGCACCCAACCGCATCAGCGGACACGCAAAGACTGAAAAACCAATGCAGGTGAAGTCTTCCACCATGTCCAGGGTATGGCAGGCCCCAACCACCACACCTAAAGAGAACCCCAAAATCACGAACCTCTACAACTGTCAAGAAAGTCATTTGGTGAGCATTTCCCTGGCCCTCTGGAATCCAACCTAGTTAGTGTAGTGGGATTGGGAGGGGTGAAGTATTTTGTCTATTGTCATTCTCCTTTGTATATTCGGAAGTGTTCCCCCCTTTTAGAGTGATAAGATTATTATATTGTATATTTTCCTGTCTCAAATAAAAATCCAAGTTCTTTTCACCAACTCAGTTGTCTGTTGCAATTTCATTACAACTCCCACATAAGTCCAAAGTCTAGAACCAAGGGAGTGCGAGCGATTCAAACCACTCAGGAGTCAGAGGCAAAGCTGACCACACACACCACCCCTTACAGAAAATGGCGACCACGGCAGGACTTTGGCAAAAGGGATGTAATGCAATAGACCCTGTGTTTGACGAAAGAACGAAGATGGAAGAGAGGATTTCCTCTTATGTGTTTGAGAAGGTGAATATCACCAAGAAATGGGTGACCAGTCTGTTGCACACTGAGCGTCCCATGGACGCTGCAGCCAAATGGACTGAGAGCAAGGATCATAAGAAGTCGGTGGAAAAGGCCATCTGGTTGGTCTGCGCCCTGCAACAGATCCAGCTTTTAGATCAGCACATTAAGGTGTTAATAGAAGAGCTACAGGAGGCAGCCAAACTGTCTCAAGCAAGAGCTATAGCATGGGAGGGATTACTGCAGGAATTACAGGCCAAAATGTCAAGAGAAATTACAGATAGCGGAGAAACACAGGAACAGACATGAGTATTTTTGGTGTCAAGTCACCGAGCGTAAAAGCAATGAGTTAGTATTAAGAGAGGAGAACGCTCACCTAACCAGACAGTTAAAAGAACAGGAGGAAAGGTTAAGAGACATGCAGGCAGCTTATAAGGTAACGAGCACTAGGGATTTTGAAGCGGGAGATCACAGCCCTTGTCAAAAGCAGATCAACAGTTTAAAACTTGCTCTCTCCAGGGCAAAAGGCATGGTATGCCTAGTGAGCCCGGGTGCGGCCCGGGTGGACCTGGAAGTAGAATGGGAAACTGTTTAGACGTCACCTGTGGCATCGGGGAACAACCCGGTTGGGCAGCAGGAGAGACAAGCAATCTGTAGGGAGGGCAGGGAGGAGTGCACACCACCACCACCGGTGGCGCCGGGTTTTGACTCGGTTTGGCAGCAGGAAGAAGGGGGCAAGCCAATGCAGGAAAGGTTGGAGCCAGGGCCAATGTGCCCGGCTCAGCAGCAAAAGTTTGGCCCGCCCAGTGGTGGTGGGGGCCAGGGGCCCTTTGAAAGCTAATTCGTGATTCCCCATGGTACCCAACAGCTTAGGTCTATGGTAAGCCACCTGAACAAGCTCACCCACAAGGGCGACCACTCAATCCACTTCATGGAAGTGGAACAAGCAACAGGTATCAATGAGTGCGATGACTCAGAAATGGCCAAAATGTTTCTGTTCTCTTTGGATGGCAAGCTGTACCTGTCTCTCTCTGCTGAGAGCAAGAAGGGACAGGGCGGGTACGCTGCCATCCGGGAGCAAGTCCTGGAAGCGATGGGAATGAACGATGGTAGTCCTTTCTCCCGGGTGGACAAGACTACACAATTAGCAGGGGCGACCCCACGGGCTTTCACAGACAGGCTGTGGCCTGTGTATAAGAGTGCCTGTAATGGGGATCTCGACCGGACTAATTTGACCCATGACAAGCTGGCCCACTGGCTCCGAAGTCTGGTGGCAAACATCTTGCCACAGATCAGGGCCAAGGCTGAGCTGTGGTTCGACCCAAAGGGCCTCCAAGTCACTGAGGAGACAGTGGTCAGACAACTGACCCTGGCTTACCGCAACGGTAGAGGGGCAGAAGAACCACAAACAAAAGGAAAGGTTCACGAGTTAAAACCAAGTCAAAGTAAGAAGGAATGGCACCAGGAAGGAAGTAACCCTTCTGATAAGGGGCGTAACTGCTTCGGGTGCGGGAAAAGTGGGCATTGGAGAAGGGACTGTAAAAATCCTTGGAAGGATAGTGCAGGAAAGGATGCCCCAGCTCCTGCCCCAAAGACAGATACACCAAAATCTCCCCCACAGTTGATTCATTAGTAGCTGCACTTCGAGTTTTGTTGGCTGGCCCAGGGAGGGTAGCCACAGCCACGGGTGCTTTAACTCCATCTGCCCCACCTAACACAGACTTATGACTAGAGCCAGCGCAGCCTGCCTACCTGTGTCCCTTTGAGTACGATGCATGGAAGAGACCACTTGTTAAGATGGAGGTGGAAATGGTGAAAGGGACCTATCTGTTGGACACGGGAGCATCGAGCACCATAGTCTATTCAGATGACCTTGCCATCTCACCTCTGTCTAATGGGGTCCCGTACAGCTTAGTGGGGTTTACAGGTAACGAGCAGGTTGGCTCACTCTCCATCCCGCTGTCCATTCATTTAGGAGCACTCCATACCAAGTGGACCTGTGTTTTAATGAATTGGGAGCAGGAAGGGAAAGGGATCCTGGGGGCTGATTTTATTATAGGCTACAGGGTTCTAGTGGATCTTAGGAACTACTGTCTGTGGGGAGCATGCACCGGCAAAGAAAGTGAAGTGGCAGTTATCCCAGAGAAACAGGGCAAGGGGACCTTATGTACCCTAATACCAAAGGAGGGTTACGACCTCGAACAAATGTTCAGTAACACTCCAGTGGAGTACCAGGCATTTGTGCGAGCACACCTCGGTGCATTTGCCACTCATAAGCATGATTGTGGGAGGGTGAACGGGGTCGAAGTTAGTGTAGACGGGAACCCCATGACCCGACCACAAAAGCAGTATAATTTCCCCAAAGAGGCAGAGGCAGACATGGAAACGGCCATGACCTCGCTGGTCAAACAGGGGGTATTGAGACCGATAGCCACCCATGTAAACTCTCCACTGTGGCCGGTTAGGAAACCAGACAACTCCTGGAGAGCCACAGTGGACTATCGGGTACTCAATCAAAACACCCCCGCCTGTGCACCCACGGTCGCAGCTGTCGCCGACCTCATTGGAAGTATTCCAGCCTCCGTGTCCACCTTCACGGTGCTGGATATTTCCAATGGGTTTTGGTCCATCCCTCTACGGAGAGAGGACCAGTACAAGTTCGCCTTCACGTTTAAAGGCCAACAATACATCTGGAACTGCCTACCTCAGGGGTTCCACAATAGCCCCAGCGTCTTCCACCAGTGTATGGCAGATTGCTTAAAAGGCTTCAGCCGACCCCGACAGTTAGTCCAGTATGTGGATGACCTGCTCCTATTCACCGATGAAGGAGAGGAACACGGTCCACTACTGGCTGAACTGCTGGAGTTACTCAAGCAGGAAGGTTTTAAAGTAAACCCCAAGAAGGTACAGATCGGCCGACAGGAAGTAAAATTCCGAGGGCTGGCTGTGCGCGCAGGAGTAAGGGCCATCGATAAAGCCAGAAGGGAAGCAGTGCAGGAGTTACCAGCCCCCAATACAGTGACAGGAGTGAGATCTTTTCAAGGGCTAACCGGGTACCGCTGAGATTTTATTGAGGATTACGCGGCCACAGCAGCCCCTCTGCTCTGACTCCTACATAAGGGAGTGGAGTGGGTTTGGGATGAGGGTTGCGAGGCAGCATTTGTAAAACTCAAGCAAAATCTGCAGACTGCGCCGGCTTTAAGGGCCATTGATGGGGAGAAAGAGTTTTTCTTGGAGGTAGCAGCCAGCGGGGACAGTCTGAGTACAGTGCTGCTCCAGGAGCGGCACGGTCAGCTGAGACCAGTGGTGTACTCCTCCAGGATACTCACGGATGTGGAAAAGGGCTATTCCAACTGTGAGAGGCACCTCCTCGCCACTCACTGGGCTGTGAAAAAATCATTGATCTTCACAGGCACCTCGCCCATCACCCTCCTCACCCATCACACACCCACCCAAATGCTCCTAGATGGGAGAATTAAAGATAGGACAATGAGCAATGCCCGCATTGCTCGCTGGACCCTGCTTCTCTCCCAGATGGACCTAAGGGTGAAAGGTCTCTGCAAGCCGAAGCTCACAGCCAACATGATTTATCCAAGGACGGCCCACCGGTGTTCCATTGAAGGAGTATGGGAAGTCAACATAGGTTTTCGGGCCGGAATACACCCTACAGGCCGCAAAATCTATGTGGACGGTTCGAGCACAGTATCTGCTGGAAAACGACTCACAGGGTGTGGAGTTTATGACCCAGGGGCAGACATTGCCCTGGCGATTAAACTCCCCAGCACCATGAGCGCCCAGCAGGCTGAACTGTCCACGGTAGTGTATGTGGTTACACACCCCGAGAAATTACCTATCCCGTACACGATTTGCGTGGACAGCATGTTCAAATGCAATTCGTGTACGGAATACCGGGCCATCTGGTCCCGTCAGGGATACACTTCCGCCGACAGGAGAGCCCTGGCAATCAAGCCTCTGCTGGAGAAAATCATGTCAGCCATAGGGGAGGAAGGGAAGGTCTATATCCATAAGGTTAAGGCCCATTTGAAGACAGAACCCATGCGGGAGGGCAACCAAAAGGCAGATGAATTGGCCAAGCAGGGAGCTAGGGAAGGAGAGTTTTGGGACCCCTACCGAACAGGTTCGGTAGCTGCAATCTGGGACAAGGGAGGTACACAGTGGGTAGCTTTGGTCCCGGACCTAAAGCAGGCCCAGGTACGGGATACCATCCTCAGAGCCATCCTGAAAGTGCTCACAAAAGGGGAGAAAGTAGAGGGCCCATGCGGTACAGCAGCCATCACCGTCAAGGAAGGCATGCTGTTCAGGGGGGAGCAATGGGTAGTGCCGCAGCAGCACCAAAGGGAATTCCTCCAACTGGCCCATGAGGGTCTAGGAGCGGGGCATCCCGGGCCTGAGGCCACCTGGCAGAGGGTGGAACAGGCAGGATGGTGGCCAGGGCTGAGGGAGCATGTCCGCAAGTTCTGTGCCGGCTGTCTGGTGTGTGCTGCCAATAACCCTGACCCCCAGAAAAGGAAGGTATCTTTGGGACACACCAGGAGGGTAGCGGGACCATGGCAGTCAATCCAGATCGATTACATCGGGCCCCTACTCACCACCCAGGGAGGCTACAAGTACTGCCTAGTCCTGGTGGATGTGTTTTCAAAGTGGGTGGAAGCTTTTCCCTGCCGTACAGCTACCGCATTGGGTACAGCTAAGATCCTGGTCAGGGAAGTGTTCTCACAATGGGGACTACCGCAGTATGTGGAGTCCGATCAAGGGAGTCACTTTACCGGGCAGGTCATGCAAGAGACCCTCATGGTACTCGGCATTGAAGGGAAATGGCACATCGCCTACAACCCACAGTCATCGGGTCCTGTAGAGCATTTAAACCGCACTATAAAAGAAAGGCTGCGCAAGGAGACGGGAGACTCACCCAAGAAGTGGGTAGAAGTCCTCCCGTTGGTCCTAATGGGGATCCGAGCCAGCCAGTCAAAAAGCACGGGGCATTCCCCACACGAGCTCATGACTGGCAGGGTAATGCGGACCCCCACCCATGTGCTAGCCCCGGTGCTCATGGAAGGTCAGCTCAGAGAGGTGAACCGGGACAGCTTTGTCAGGAATCTGTCTGAATACCTTAAACAGATTCACTGGCAGGCTGCTAGCAACATGGGAAAGCAGCACCAGAGTAACCGACTGCTGCTAGAACCCAACAGGCACCACAAGTGGGAGATAGGGGATCAGGTCATGGTGAGGAACTTTGCCCGGATGGGGAGTTTCGAACCATTGTATATGGGGCTGTACAGCATTGTGGATAAGGCAAGCCCCATGGTATATGCCATAAAGATGCCCCGCTGCACAAAGTGGTTCCACATTAATCAGTGCAAGCTGTTCAAAACTGAGAATGGGGAATGGCCAGCAAGGACGAACCGTGTTAAAGCTAGAGATCATCAGCCTGCAGCTGTGACAGACTCACAGACCGCAAAGGTGGGGGCAGTGACGTGTGTGACTGGAGAGGCCCTCCCACTGATTAAGTGGGATTCAGTTACACCCCAGTAGCCGGAGCCTTAAGAAGGTCTCCTCGCATACCACAGCCTAAACTACCGTGGTCACCCGAGTATCAGTTTAAACAGTCCAGCCCCAGGAGAGCCCTTAACAGAAAGGGAAAAACCAAGGTCAGGGACCAGTCTAAGGATACAGATCCCCAGCCTGCCACCTCCAAAGGTGAGGGATTCACAGGAGAGGTAGCGTTGGGCAGAGAGAGAGAGAAGGGTCCCCAGTCTGCAGCATCAGGCTGCGCGGAACCCACAGGATGGAATAGGGACTCGGCAGCCACACAGAAAGGGGTAGTGTGCTGCAGCACAGGAGGGCACACTCCCCCGGTCAGTTGGGAAATGTAAAACCCCCCAGTTCTTTTAAGAAGGACTCTCTGGGTCCGATGGCACAGGTCACCTTACGCCCAGGTGTACAAGCCGCCCAGATTCCACAAAAGGCAAAGGCCTAACAAAGATTTGCCTGGCCGTCCAGAGACGGGCGGCAGATGTATATAGCTTTTAGTTCAAGAGTGTTTTCCAGTTTCTTAGGTTTTGGAATTTTGAAAAGTCTAATTTTAGTTTATGATAAGTTTAAGTTTTGAAAATTTCGGTAACTATGTCAGGCCAGAGAACCTTCTCGGGACATGGCTATCTGTTTTATGTGCCCCTACAGAAAGGAAATCGGCATGAGAAAGGTGCTGCTCCTGCTCGCCCTGGTAGGGGTGAGCATCGGTGACCTAGGAGACGTGGAGGTCTCCCACATTTATGGGTGCTCGGGAGAGAGAGCATTGATCGTTACTGCAGGGGGTGGCGAACCGGGTGTGGAGGAGCTTGTTATTTACTTCCATGAGGGAAGGTGGCCAGGGTGGCTGGGGTCTAACTCGACTCTAGTACTCCAGCCAGACCGGGTTCACGTACGGTGAGGCCTCCATCCCGTGCCCCAGGGTATAGATTGTTGCTACAAGGGTGTAGGGTTCTCAAAATTCCCACATTCCCCAAAGTTATTAATAAAGGGACCCTGAAGGACAAGTTATTAATAAGGGTACCCTAAAGGAAATGGCTCCTGGACCTAGTGGCAGAAACCTGCAAGATTGAAAGCAGGACCCTGCAAAACAGCAGGTCAAGTTCAAAAGGGCTTTGAAAAACCTGACATGCCTGGGCCTGTGGGAGACTTGTTATTTTGAAGCCAGACAACTAGATAATACAGAATATGCATTCTTCATGTTTGGAACCTTTGTATAAATAATCGCTTACAATTTAAACTGGCTACCAAGCCAGGAAGATACCGATTCACATTATGCATAACAAACACCAAGACATTAAAGACCATTTAGCAACGGGGCAACCACCCAAAAAGCAGTTAAGGTGAACGACTATAATCACCTTAGACGAGCCCACCAAAATTAGACAAAGAACTAGCCCTGATTTGGCACGCAGATAACAACCTCTGAAAGAGTATAATTGTAGGCCCACCAGTAACCAAGGGCAAGCAGACGAGCAACAGGCAGGAAAGCGGAGATGAACTGCTACGGAGATGAGCAAGCAGAGAAGGGCAGTATGGTGAAGCGTTGGGGACAAGCAGGTACATGCTCAGGTCCGGGGTTACTCGAAACGCAAAGAAACAGCACAGAACATTGCGGCGAGGACGCACGGTGGGGCAGGCTCGACTGAAGATGACTAAGCCGCAACCACAGCGTTACACGAGGAACGACCATGAGCACCACGGTAACAAAGGGCCATGTAAACCATACCTTCAGATCATTACCACTGCACAGGTAACGATCTAGGCCACCGCGACCGAGCCGACACCGAAGACCGCCAACCGAACCCCAACTGCAACAAAACCTCGACGACCAGGCCACCACCAGAAGAACAAAACCCAAAGTTTTCCACTCTAGAAGATAAAGTACCCAACAAAGACTTTACTCCCTATCTCTAACGGAGAAAAGAAGGTATTTTACTCACCGCGCCCTGGGACCACATGGCGACGGCAGGCCCCAAAGGACACAAAGAACGAACCCCAAAACCGTAACCGGCTTAATCGACAGGATTCGGCCTGTCAAGAAACCCTTATTGGTGAGCATAATCCCTGGCTCCTTATGGCACAATTTAGTTAGATATTGCGGGTGGGACAAGGGTAGGGGGATTATTAATGTGATTTTTCCCTCATTGTGCCGTGTGTTCCCCATTCTTAATTAAGTGTACTTTTATATGCCTGTAACTATTCCAGTAATTTTCAGTGTTGTAATTTTTTGTGCCTTTAATAAAATACGGTTTTCTTGCACCAAACCAGTTGTCTACTCCAATTTGTATCGCAGCCTCTACCTAAGTCCGGAGTCTAGAACCACAGGGGTGTGGAAGCGATTCGAACCACTCAAAAACAGTCAGGGGCAAGCTGACTGCGTACGCCAAAACCCCTACAGAAATGGCAACCGCGGCAGGACTCTGGCAACAGGGGTGCCATACAGTAGACACTGATTCGGAAGAGCAAACTGTAATGGAAGAGAGGATTTCCAATCATGTCTTCAGTAAGGTGAATATCACTAAGATGTGGATCACTAATCTGTTAAAAGCTGGGCGTCTGGTAGATGCTGCAGCTAAATGGACAGAAGGGAAGGATCATAGGAAATCCATAGAAAAGGCAGTCTGGCTGATGTGCTTCAAGAAACAGCTCCAGCTTTTGGACAGGCTCATTGAAGCACAGGCAGCTGAGATATGGGAATCAGCCCTGGAAGTCCAAGGCAGGACTCTAGCAGGGGAGAAGTTACTAGTAGCATTGCAGGCTCTGAACCAGGAAAGGGTACAGTTAATGGGGGAGCATAATGCCAGTTTGGAATAGCTACAGTGTCAGGTCACCGAGGCAAAGAGCAATTAGCTGAGGTTGCGGGAAAAGAATGCCCACCTAGCAAAACAAGTAAGAGAGCAGGGGGAGAAAGTAAAAGACATAAAGGCAGCTTACAAGATAGCGAGCGCAC
Organism: Somniosus microcephalus; assembly: GCF_052327205.1. Taxonomy (NCBI): domain Eukaryota; kingdom Metazoa; phylum Chordata; class Chondrichthyes; order Squaliformes; family Somniosidae; genus Somniosus; species Somniosus microcephalus. The sequence goes on along the minus strand of NC_141000.1, from coordinate 63,225,834 downwards.
AGGGGTTCGAAGATGCAGCTCACGGCCCCTGCAAGGAACAGATAGAGAATCTGAGCCTTGCACTAAGGAAGGCAAAGGGCATGGTGTGCCTCAGAAGCCCGAAGGCAGCCCAGGCCGACTTTACAGGGAACAAGGGGAGAGTGGTTCATACACCACGGGTAGTGTCAAGGGATGATCCGGTTGAGGAGCAGGAGGGCCCACGACCACCACCCGTAGCGCCAGGCTTCAGCGAGGTCTGGCAACAAGGGGGGGTGGAGTTAGGGGTAGAAGCGAAGGTGGAAATACCCCCACAAGAGAGGCTGGGAGCGGGGCTGATGTGCACGGCCCGGCAGCGAAGGTTTGCCCCGCCCGCTAATGACGGGGAAGAGGGACCCCTTCAAAATCAGTTCGTAGTTCACTACGGCAGCCAACAGCTTAGGGCCATGGTAAGCCATATACCAAAGCTCACAGAAAAAGGGGACCCCTCGGTCCACTTCAGGGAAGTGGAGCAGGCGGCCAGCATCAATGAGTGCAATGATGCCGAACAGACCAAAATGCTACTGTTCTCCCTGGACAGAAAGCTCCTCCAGTCCCTCACTGACCAGTGAAAGAGGGGACAGTGCGAGTATGGGGAGCTCAGGGAAGAAGTTCTTGAGGCTATGGGGATGAATGAGGGAAGTCCTTTCTCCTGAGTGGAGAAGACAGTGCAGCTCGCAGGGGAAACCCCGCAGGCTTTCGCAGACAGGTTGTGGCCGGTGTACAGGAGCGCCTGTACCGGGGCACCTGACCGGGCTAACATGGACCAGGATCAGCTGGCCCACTGGTTCCGTTGCCTGGTGGCAAACAGCTTGCCACAAGTTAGGGCCAAGGTGGAAGTCTGGTTCGACCCTAAGAATCCCCTGACTACCGAACTCACAGTGATCAGACAATTGACCCTAGCTTACAGGAATGGTAGGGGATCCGATGCACACCCACCTAAGGGGAAGGTGCATGAAGTAAAACCCGGACAGGGTAGGAAGGAGTGGCATCAGGAAGGGAATAACCCTTCCAGCACGAAGCTTAATTGTTACGGGTGCGGGAAGAATGGATACTGGAGGAAGGAGTGCAAAAACCCTTGGAAGGATGACAAGGGAAAGAATTCCTCAGCCCCAGCCCAAAAGACAGAGTTAGCAATCCCTCCCATGATGGTTGAGTCCTTTTTGGATGCGATGAGGAGCCTTTTGTCTGGCCCAGGGAGGGTAGCAGCCTCTACCGGTGCTCTGACCCCATCAGCCCCATCCAACCCACAGCCATGTCCTCCTTAGTGCAACAGGGGGTCCTGAGACCGATAGCCACCCACATAAACTCTCCACTGTGGCAGGTTAGAAAACCGTACAACTCCTGGAGGGCCACGGTGGACTATCAGGTGCTCAACAGTAACATCCTAGCCTGTGCACCCACGGTAGCAGCAGTTGCCGACCTGATAGGATGTATCCCAGCATCCACGACCACTTTCACAGTGCTAGATATTTCTAACGGATTTTGGTCCATCCCTTTAAGGAGAGAGGATCAGTACCAGTTTCCCATTACTTTTAAAGGGCAACAGTACACCTGGAACTGTTTGCCTCAGGGCTTCCACAATAGCCCTAGCATTTTCCATCAATTCATGGCAAACAGTCTAAAGGGTTTCAGCCAGCCCAGGCAGCTGGTACAGTATGTGGATGACCTGCTCCTATTCACCGACACAATAGTCAGGAGGGCTTTAAAGTGAACCCAAAGAAAGCACAGATCGGCCAGCAGGAGGTGAAATTCCTGGGCCTGACCTTACGCGTGGGGGAAAGGGCCATAGACAAAGCTAGAAGGGAAGCGATACAAGAGTTACCAGTCCCCAACACAGTCACGGGAGTGCGATCTTTTCTAGGGCTAACCGGGTACTGCAGAGACTTCCCAGACAGCGGCGGCTAGAGCCGACCGACGGCACAGAAAAAGGCCGAGCAGCGTCGACGGGGGAGTGAGAGAGGGTAGAGCGCACAGGGCGCAGCCGGTGTTCAGGACTGAGCGGTGTCAACGGGGTGAGAGAGGCGAGAGAGAGAAGAGCGCAGCTGGTGTTCAAGGGCCGAGCAGAGTCAACGGGGAGAGAGGCGCGCAGGAAAACACGCAGAGCGCAGCCGGTGTTCAAGGGCCGAGCAGCGTCAGCGGGGAAGAAAGGAAAGCGCGGGAGATGCCATTTTAAGCCGCAGTGGGGAAGAAAGGAAAGCGCGGGAAACGCCATTTTAAGCCAATCTAACCGCACACAAAAATGTCGAAGAGTGGCAGTATCACAGCGTTCGACAATGAAGTCGAAGATTGGATGACATATGTCGAACGCATAGAAGTATACTGCAAGGTGAATGAAGTGCCACATGACAAGAAAGCGCTGGTACTGTTGAATTCAATGGGTGCAAAAGCGTATGGCTTACTACGAAACCTAGTAACCCCAGAGAAGCCAGTAGAAAAGGATTTTGAAAACATAGTGTCAATCCTACAGGACCACTTAAACCCCACACCGCTGCTGATAGCAGAAAGATTTAAGTTTCACAAAAGGAACCAGCATAAAGATGAAAGTAATGCTGAGTATTTAACGGAACTGCGCAAGCTATCGAAACACTGCCAGTTTGGAACGGGACTAGCAGATACTTTAAGGCACAAGTTTGTGTGTAGGCTTCAAAGTGAAGGAACCCAGAAATGGCTTCTATCAGAAAAGGATCTTACGCTGGACAAGGCTTTCAGCATTGCAGTATCACACAAAGCAGCAGCACGGGGCATGGCAGAGATACAACGGAGACCGCAAGAATATGGCACAAATGAAATGTCATACGGAACAGTGAAGTGCTATCGCTGCGGCAGAACAACACACGACCATAATGATTGCTGGTTCAAGGACAAAGTGTGCAGACAGTGTGGAAAAGTAGGACACATAGCAAGAGCCTGCAGGTCGGGAAAGAAAACCAGCAGCAAGAAATCTCCACAGGAGAAGTACAAGAAGGTACATAAGGTGACGGAGAGTCGTTCAGACGAACAGAAAAGTGATACAGACTCCGGAAGCAAGGAGCTGGGTTGTCTGAAACTACATAGTGTGATCAAAATGGAGGATCACCAAACTATCTGGGTCACGCTCAAGATAGCAGGAGTCCAAGTGAAAATGGAATTGGACACAGGATCAGCTCTAACAGTCCCGAAGGGACTACAAGCGGCTATTCTCACATATACCCTTGAGAGATACAAAGATTGTCTTGAAGACGTACACGGGGCAAAAAGTCTACCCCAAAGGAAAAATAAGGGTGAACGTTATATATAACGGCAAGGAAACACCAAAAATGGACCTATACGTATTGCCAGATGGAGGACAACCACCACTAGGACGTGAATGGATCTGGAAGATACAGCTAGATTGGCATTCCATACAAGCACTGACTGTAGATGCCAAAAAGGATGACGACGTCACACCTGGACGACTGTCAAAAATGCTAACTGACACACAAGAAGTGTTCCAGCAAGGACTCGGAACACTAAAAGGCATAACAGCGACGATCAAAATAGAGGAAAATGCGAGCCCAAAGTTTTTTAAGGCCAGACCGGTACCATATGCGATCCGCCCAGCTGTCGAAGCAGAGCTGGAAGGTTTGGAACGTTCAGGAGTACTGTCCAAAGTGGACTGGAGCGAGTGGGCTACACCCATCGTTCCTGTAATGAAGAGGTCATTGAGTAATACGCCTGGGGAACCAAAGAAGGTTCGCATCTGTGGGGACTTTAAGGTGACAGTGAACCCAGTCCTTCACACTGTACAATATCCACTTCCGCGGATTGAAGATATTTTTGCCTCGCTATCTGGAGGGAAACGCTTCACTAAGATTGATCTGGCCCAGGCGTACCTGCAAATGGAGGTAGAAGAAGCCTCGAAACAGTACCTCACGATCAACACTCATAAAGGTCTCTACCAATTCAACCGGCTGGTGTTCGGGGTAGCATCAGCTCCGGCTATTTGGCAAAGGGCAATGGAACAAGTCCTGCAAGGGATTCCAGGGACCTAGTGTTATTTGGATGACATCCTGGTCACGGGTGAAAATGACAGTGATCACCTCGCCAACCTGGAGCAGGTGCTCACTAGATTGAAGGAATATGGGCTCCGAGCTAATCGCCACAAATGCGAGTTTTTCCAGAAGCAGATCTCGTATTGTGGCCACGTTATTGATAAAGAGGGGTTACATAAGTCCCCTGAAAAGATTGAGGCAGTATTCAAGGCTCCAGCACCGGAAAATGTGTCACAACTGAGGTTGTTCCTCGGGCTGGTGAACTACTACCATAAGTTCTTGCCGAATTTGTCTACCGTACTACACCCACTGTACACCCTACTGCAAACGGGGGTACCATGGAAATGGAGTGACGAATGTAAACGAGCTTTCCAGAAGAGCAAAGCATTGATCACATCAAAAGAGGTGTTGGCTCATTTCAACCCAGCACTACCAATTCGGTTGGCGTGTGATGCATCACCCTATGGCATTGGAGCGGTGCTGTCACACAAATTCCCGGACGGCTCGGAGAGGCCAGTAGCCTTTGCGTCTCGGTCACTAACCTCAGCCGAGCGTAACTACGCCCAGATTGACAGGGAGGCCCTCAGCCTAGTGCGGGGAGTGAAAAAGTTCAATCACTATCTGCACGGGCAGAAGTTCACCTTGCTGATTGACCACCAACCACTTGTCTCCATCTTTAATCCAAAGAAGGGCATTTCGGTGATGACTGCGCAATGGCTACAAAGATGGTCCCTTTTTCTAGGGGCGCACCAATATGAAATAGAGTATAAGGGCATGAAACAGCATGGAAACACTGATGGGCTATCACGCCTGCCACTGCCTACTGCGGAGGAAGCACCAGCAGTGGATCCTGTCGAAATATTTCATTCGACTATAATTGAATGCTTGCCAGTAACTAACGCTGGTATAGAGAAGGAGACCCAAAATGGCCCGACACGGTCTCGGGTATATGATTTGACGGTGAAGGGATGGCCAGCACATGGCGACTCACTGTTGCCAGCATTCTCATCCAGAAGGGAACAGCTGTCAGTATGCCAGGGGACCTTGATGTGTGGATCCCGAGTAGTAATTCCACCCAAGTTAAGGGAGAGAGTGCTCAACGAGCTTCACGAAGGTCATCTGGGAGGGGTGAAAATGAAAAGCCTTGCTAGGGCTTATGTGTGGTGGCCAGGGACCGATCAGCAAATCGAGGACCTGACAAAGAGCTGCTCAGGATGCCAGAAGGTCCAAAATGCACCACCACATGCCCCTCTACACCCATGGGAGTGGCCCTCATCTCCATGGCAACGGGTGCATATTGATTTTGCTGGTCCATTCATGGACTCAATGTTTTTAATAGCCGTGGATGCACACTCGAAATGGCCTGAGGTGATCAAAATGTTCTCCACCACCACGGAGAAAACTATTGCAGTCCTATGGACCATTTTTGCCAGGAACGGCTTGTCAGAGCAGATTTGCTCTGATAACGGACCACAGTTTGTGTCCAAAGAGTTTCGAAGATTTATGAAAAGGAATGGGGTGAGGCATTACACATCCGCCCCGTATCATCCAGCCACAAATGGATTGGCTGAGAGGTTCGTACAAACCTTTAAAAAAGCAGTAAAGGCCATGTGCGATGATGACATTCCACTGCAGCATAAGGTGGACAATTTCCTGTTAGCCTACAGAAATGCGACACATGCAGTCACCAACCAGGCCCCGGGCATGATGTTCTTTAACCGAAGGTTGAGATCTCGTCTGGATTTGCTCAGACCAAATGTACGAAGAGATGTTGAGAATAAGCGATTCCAGCACATCAATGAGAAGCCGACAAGGAGCTTCAATATAGGGCAACCAGTCTTGGCCCGCGACGACCGAACAGAGAAATGGCAACCAGGGACGATATGCACACGGCAGGGGCCACTAATGTACACAGTGGATGTTGGGGAGAACATTGTGAGACGCCATGCTGACCAGATCCTAGAGTCACAGGAACGAGTCAACCCCATGTCTCGGCCTTACGTGCCTGGTGAGGAACCCGACGTACAGGTCACATCTACCCCAGAAACAGTAGCATCGGAAGCTGATGAACCAATCGACGACAGGGGGCCAGAATCGCCTCCACACCAAGAGCAAGGCACTCGGGAAAGGCGCTATCCAGAAAGGATCAGGAAGCCTCCCCAAAGACTGAATTTATAAATAGACTATTTTCAGTTAATGTTGCATGTTAAAAGTGTTAATTGTAATTAGTTTGATATTTAATTGTTAAATGAGTGTTATGGTACAGTTAATCTAAAAGGGGAGGAATTGTAATGTATGTACCTTTAAGGGGAGAACTACTTTTTACAGTTCCTGTATACTGTAGTACCGGCAGTGACCACACCTGTATATAAACCCTGAGTAGGGATCTGGAGAGTTAGTTCTAGAGTAACCCTTATTCAGTAAACACCTGTTGATCGTTCCCTGCAGTCTCTTGTCTAATTATTGAAGGACACAAGATCAAGATACACGGATCTAACACAGACCGCACCAGCTCTAGGGGCCATAGATGGGGGGAAAGAGTTTTTCCTGGTGGTAGCAGCCAGTGGGGACAGCCTGAGTGCTGTGCTGCTCCAAGAGCAGCATGGCAGGCTGAGGCCGGTTGTCTACTCCTCCAGTATACTCATGGATGTGGAGAAGAGCTTCTCCAATTGTGAGAGGCACCTTTTGGCCACACATTGGGCTGTGAAAAGATCACTGATCTTCACAGGCACCTCTCCCATCACCCTCCTCACCCATCACACGCCCAGCCAGATGCTCCTGGATGGGAGAATCAAGGATGGGACAGTGAGCAGTGCCCGCATTGCTCGCTGGACCCTGCTTCTCTCACAGATGGACATGAAAGTAAAAGGGCTCTGTGAGCCAAAGCTCGCAGCCAACTTGGTATATCCTGGAATAGCCCACCGGTGTTCCATAGAAGGGGTTTGGGAAGTGGTCATAGGTTTGCGGGCCGGGATACACCCCACAGGCCGTGAAATCTATGTGGAATTGCTCCGGCACAGTATCTGCTGGTGAGCGACTCACAGAGTTTATGGCCCAGCATCAAACATTGCCCTGGCAATTAAGCTCCCCAGCACCATGAGCGCCCAGCAGGCTGAACTGCCTGCGGTAGTGTACGTTCTTACACACCCCGAAATCTTCCCCACCCTATACACGATTTGCTCGGACCGCATGTTCATGTGCAATTCGTGTATGGAGTACCTGGCCATCTGGTCCCGCCGCGGATACACCTCCGCTGATGGGAGATACCTCACAGTGAAACCCCTGCTGGAGAAAATCTTAGCAGCAGTGGGGGAGGAAGGGGAGGTTTTCATCCATAAGGTGAAAGCCCATTCCTCCACAGAACCCCGTAGTCAGGGTAACTAGTAGGCCGACATGCTAGCAAAGGAGGGTGCCCGCACAGGCACTTTCTGGGACCCATATGGGTCTAGTCCTGTAGCAGCAGTCAGGGGTAGGAATGGGACACAAGGGAGTACACGGGCAGCTTTAACCCCGGACCTTAAGACGGTCCAAACCCAAGATCCCATCCTCAAGACAGTCCTCAGTGCAGTGATTGAGGGGATATGGGTAGAGGGCCCTTATGGCACAGCAGTCCTCTCTGTGAAGGAAGGCATGCTGTTTAGGGGAGAACAGTGGGTGTTACCACAGCAGCACCGGAGGGAATTCCTTCAACTGGCCCATGAGTGACCAGGAGCGGGGCATCCCGGGCCTGAGATCACCTGGCAGCGGGTGGAACAGGCAGGATGGTGGCCAGGACTCAGGGAAGATGTCCGCAAGTTCTGCGCCAGCTGTCTGGTGTGTGCTGCTAACAACCCTGACCCCCCACAAAAGGAACGTACTTATGGGACACATCAGGAGGGTAGAGGGACCATGGCAGTCGATCCAGGTCGACTACATCGGGCCCCTACCCTCCACCCAGGGAGGCTATAAGTACTGCCTAGTCCTGGTGGATGTGTTCACAAAGTGGGCAGAAGCCTTCCCCTGCAGAACAGCCACAGCTCCAGGTACAGTCAGGATCCTGGTCAGGGAGGTGTTCTCGCGATGGTGACTACTACAGTATGTGGAGTCGAAACAAGGGAGTCACTTTACCGGGCAGGTCATGCAGAATACCCTTATGCTTCTCAGCATTGAGGGGAAATGGCACGTTGCACACAACCCACAGTCCTCAGGGATTGTGGAGAGGATGAACAGGACCTTGAAAGAAAGGCTGAGGAAAGAGACGGTGGACTCACCTAGAAAATGGGCAGACGTCCTACCGTTGGTCCTGATGGGGATCCGAGCCAGCCAGTCAAAAAGCACGGGGTACTCCCCGCACGAGCTGATGACTGGCAGAGTTATGCGGATCCCCACCCATGTACTAGCCCCGGTGCTCACAGAAGGTCAGCTCAGGGAGGTAAACCGGGACAGGTTCGCCAGGAACCTATTTGAGCACCTTAAACAGGTCCACGGGCAGGCGGCTGGGTCATGGGAAAGCAACATCGGAGTAACCGATTGCTGTTAGAACCCCGAAAACACCACGAGTGGGAGATAGGGGATCAGGTAATGGTGAGGAATTTTGCTTGGGTAGGAAGTCTAGAACTGTTAAACATGGGGCCCTACAGCATTGTAGACAAGGCAAGCCCCATGATATATGTCATAACGATGCCTCAGCGCATCAAATGGTTCCATATTAACCAATGCAAATTGTTTAAGCCCGAGAAAAGAGAACAGCCAGTTGGGGCAAAGTCTGAGGATAGAAATCCTCAGCCTGCAGCAGGGGAAAACTCACAGACTGCACAGGCAGGTGCTGTGTCCTGTTTAAAGGGAGGGGCTATCCCACCCACCATTTGGGACATTCCCCCACTCCACTGGGATTTAGATGAGCTGGGATGTGAGGGCGAAGACCCTGCCCTGATCCAGACTTAGATGAGGTGGGACCTGAGGGCGAGGACCCTCAGCCTGCAGCACCAGGCTACGATGAGTTACCTGCCCCTAGCACAGGTTTAGGAGAGGTAAAGTCAAAGGATGAAAGTCCCCAGCCAGCGGCAGTGGAAAGATCACAGACCGCACCGGAGGGGGCAATGGCTCGTGTTAAAAAACCACCAGCCAGAAAACCCCCACCAGCCAAAGTCCCTAGAAGGTCCCCACGAATGCCACGGTCAAAGAAACTATAGTAATCTGGGATGTAATGTTTAAGTTATCCACCAGATGGAGCCAAAGATTAAGGGATCATATTCACCAGTGTTTAAGGTAATGTCCTGGTGCACCAGTTAGTATGGTAATGTGGCATTGCATTATGGGTATGACTCAGAGGTTCATCCTCCATCTTGGTGCTCGTGCAGTTATAAATCTGTGTTTTGCTTGCAGCCTGTAAGAGCTATGTTCTCTGCTAAACCGTATAATTAAACAGTTGGGTTTTCTTCCTAATATCTCGCTTATCTCAGTTCTTGACCTTACCACTCGGATATCACATATTGGCGACGGGGATTAACAGATCTCAACTTGAAGAAGGAAAAATAAAAGAGCACTGGATAAGGATCATGGCTGCTATGGTAGGAAAGATCTCTGCTTTTGATGTTCAGACACAGACCTGGAATGAATACTGTGAGTTGCTGCTGCATTTCTTTGAAGCAAATGATATAGATGATGTTGGAAAAAGGAGAGCTATTTTGCTCACTTCCGTGGGAAATCAGACGTATAGTTTAATGAGAAACTTATGCAGTCCTGAGAAGGCTGGAGACGTAACATTTGCTAACTTAGTGGCCTTGCTGAAGGATCATTTCAATCCCAGACCAAGTGAGATTGTACAGCATTTCAAATTTAATTCACAGAACAGGAAACTGGGAGAGACTGTATTGGATTATGTAGTGGTGTTGAGAAAACTGGCACATGATTGCAATTACGGGAACAACCTGAAAGACATGCTGAGAGATAGGCTTGTTTGCGGGATAATGGATGCTCGAATGCAGAGGAGATTATTGTCCGAGACTGGGCTTACATATGAAAAGGCGTTGGAACTTGCTCAAGCCATGGAGACTGTGAACCGTGATGTAAAAGCAATACAAGGTTCAGACTGGGCTACTACGAAGCAAGCTGCAGGTCTGGTTGGTGTGCACAAGTTAAATATGAGTCAGAAACCACAACGTGAGCATGTAAAGGCATGTTATAGATGCAATGGAGATCACCTGGCGAGGGAATGCAGGTTTCTGGAGGAAAAGTGCCACAAGTGTGGGAAAAAAGGACACATAAAACGTGCATGCAGGGCAAAAGCCCCCGGGGAGGAATACAAACCAAAAGGGGGAGGAAAGCAAAACCTAGGAAGAGAAGTGAAAAAACAGGGAGCACATCACATCAGTGGAGAAGCTGAGAAAGAAGACGACATGTTCATATTGCATAGTATGGTAGAGGACATTCCAAAAGTGGATCCTATCACTTTGCAACTGACAGTAAATGACTCTAAGGTGAACTTTGAAGTGGATACAGGATGTGGCATAACCATAATGAACAGGGAGGAGTACTCAAAATTGTGGAACCGTGCAAAAGTTCCAGAGTTAAAGTCTTGCTCTATGCAGCTTAAAACATATACCGGTGAATGAGTGGCGACATTGGGTACAGCTACTGTAACTGTGCAGCACAGGGACACCGTGGAACAGCTACCTGTAGTTGTAGTATCGGGTTCTGGACCAAACTTGTTAGGTCGGGGCTGGATACAAGAACTTAAATTAGATTGGGGAGCAATAAATCAAATGGAGGGAGGCAAACAGTTGTCTTTGCAAGAAGTGTTGATTGAACATGAGAATGTGTTCAAGGAAGAACTTGGCACATTTAATGGCCCCCCAGCTAAGATTTATGTCGACAAGGAGGCACTGCCAAGGTTTTTTAAACAACGACCTGTGCCTTATGCCATGAAACTGAAGGTAGAGGCTGAGCTGGACCGTCTTTTGAGAGAAAACATATTGGAACCCGTAAAATGTACAATTTGGTAAGACTCTGTGGAGATTATAATTTGACAGTAAATAGGGTGCCTAAACTTGAACAGTATCCTATTCCTTTAACGGAGGATCTCTTTGCAAACCTGGCTGGAGGGAAGAAATTCACAAAGCTGGATATGAGTCATGCATACTTGCAGATTACACTAGATGAGGAATCCAAGAAGTATGTAACCATAAATACACACAAGGGTTTGTTTACCTATAACCGCTTACCATTTGGTGTCTCATCTAGTCCAGCTATTTTCCAGAGGACAATCGAAGGTGTACTGCAAGGGATTCCACATGTTTCAATCTATCTGGTTGACATTCTGGTGATGGGAAGGACTGACCTGGAGCATCTGAGCACTCTGAGAGAGGTACTACAAAGATTGGATAAGGCTGGGTTACGGCTCAAGAGGAGTAAGTGCACTTTCCTGGGGAATGAGGCCATGTTCCTGGGACACAGAGTGGACGCCACAGGGCTCCATCCAATCAAGGAGAAGGTAAAAGCACTGCAGGAGGCCCCAGCTCCGACAAATCTGACTGAGTTAAAAGCTTACCTGGGACTGCTAAACTATTATAAAAGATTTTTACCAAACTTTTCAACAGTGTTAGCACCTCTTCACAAACTTCTGTGTAAGGAGACACAGTGGCAGTGGGAAGAGGAACAGAGGGTTTCATTTGAACAGTCCAAGAAACTGATGCTGTCCTCGGATGTGCTGGTTCACTGCAATGCAGAGAAAGACATCATTCTCTCTTGTGATGCTTCACCTTACGGGGTGGGGGCGGTTCTTTCACACAGCTTGGAAGATGGAACAGAAAGACCAATAGGGTTTATGTCTCGAACTCTGACACCAGTGGAAAAAACTATTCCCAGTTAGATAAAGAGGGGTTAGCAGTAATGTTTGGGTTACAGAGGTTTCACAAGTACATATATGGCAGGAAATTCACCATATACACCGATCATAAACCTCTTCTATCTCTTTTTAATGAAATGAAAGCAGTACCACAGATGGTGTCACCCCGGATCCAGAGGTGGGCAGTGACGTTGAGGGCATATGAGTATGTCATCGTTTACAAGGCGGGCAAGTACCATGGGAACGCAGATGCCTTGAGCCGTCTTCCATTACCAGGTACACCTATCCGTGCAGCTCCAAAGGACACAGTTTTGATGTTGGAGGACACGGACATGGCAATTGTGACCGCAGAACAAGTAAGGGCTTGGACTGGTAAAGATCCAGTACTGTCTAGAGTCCGAGAATATGTGATGAGGGGTTGGCCACAGCATCTGGAAGGGACTGATTTCACAGCTTACAGTGTCAGGAAGACAGAGCTGAGTGTGCAGGAAGGTTGCGTGTTGTGGGGAGCACGAGTGATTATTCCACAGCCAGCACGACAGTCTATCCTAGGGCAACTACATCAGTGTCATCCTGGGGTTTCGCGTATGAAAGCCTTGGCAAGGAGTTACTTGTGGTGGCCAAAGCTAGATAAGGAGATAGAAAATCTAGTCAAGACATGCAGCACTTGTCAAGTACACAGGAAGGCACCAGCAGCGGCTCCTCTCCACCCTTGGGAGTGGCCGGATAGACCATGGAGAAGATTATATGTAGATTATGCGGGTCCATTCATAGGAAAGATGTTCCTCATAATCATTGATGTACATTCCAAATGGATGGATGTGTATCCTGTAAATTCTGCTTCATCCACTGTTACTATAGACTGCCTGCGTAGGAGTTTTAGTAATCAAGGGCTACCAGAGATCGTAGTAAGTGACAATGCCACGTGTTTTGTGAGTACAGAAACAAAAGAGTTCATGAGAAACAATCGCATAGTGCACGTGACCTCAGCTCCATATCATCCGTCTTCAAATGGACTTGCGGAGAGAGCCATACAAACATTTAAGGAGATGATGAAAAAAAGTGCCGAAGGGAGTTTGGCAACCAAGGTGTCACGAGTTCTGTTCAGCTACAGAATAACACCTCAATCTACCACAGGACTCTCTCCTGCTGAGCTGTTATTAGGACGTCGACTACGCTCCACTCTTGACCTGGTGCACCCAGATCTAAAAAGGAAGGTGGAAAACCGACAAATCAAACAAAAGGAGAACCATGACAGAAGGAGAAAGAGCCGCAGTTTTGGAGAAGGAGATGCGGTCCTTACCAGGAATTTCAGTTATAGTCCAAAATGGATTCCTGGCGTCATAGACTCAATGACCGGTCCAGTATCATATACGGTCATGGTGGGAACTGGTCAGGTAGTACACAGACATGTTGATCAGATACTGACCAGACAACGGGAAATCGAACTGGAGGTTCCAGAGGAGATGTCGGAGGACAAGCTGGCCCCCAGTTATCCAAATGCATCGGTGGTACCAACACCACAAACAGAGCCCGTTCCACCTGGACCCCTTCGTCAAGAGGAAACCGTTGTAGCAGAATCAGATACTCTGAGTACTGCTCAGGAGCAGCAGGTGGCTCTACCACAACCAAGCAGGGACTTGACTGCAAGACATTCACCAAGGGCTCGCAAGCCACCAGAGAGATTGATAACGACCTGCTAGATTCGTTCAGTATGGACTATTGTTAAAGAAGTTTCCTTATGGGACATTTTAAGAATGTTGTTAAGAAATAAATGTAAACTTAAGAGGGGGGGGATATAGTAATCTGGGATGTAATGTTTAAGTTATCCACCAGATGGAGCCAAAGATTAAGGGATCATATTCACCAGTGTTTAAGGTAATGTCCTGGTACACCAGTTAGTATGGTAATGTGGCATTGCATTATGGGTATGACTCAGAGGTTCATCCTCCATCTTGGTGCTCGTGCAGTTAGAAATCTGTGTTTTGCTTGCAGCCTGTAAGAGCTATGTTCTCTGCTAAACCGTATAATTAAACAGTTGGGTTTTCTTCCTAATATCTTGCTTACCTCAGTTCTTGACCTTACCACTCGGACATTACAGAAACCGTGGTCACCGGCTCCCCAATTTAAACGGGCAGCCTCTCAAGTCAGGGATCGGTCTGAGGGCAGAGGTCCCCAACCAGCAGCCACAGGCTGTGAGGGACCAAAAGTACAGGACAGAGCAGCCACACCGAAGGGAGTAGTGTGCTGCAGCCCGAACAGGGATTAGCCTGGCCGCCCGGAGACAGGCGGCGGATGTACATAGCTTCTATAATGTAATTTAAGTTTAAGTTAAGTTTGGGTGTTTTTAGTTCAATTTTAAACAAGGTGATTGGTAGTTTAAATATTATTGTTTTAAGAGTGTTTGTATTGAGTCGAGGTCGCAAGACTCGACTGTGCTTTACCCAAGCCAGAGAATCTTCTCGGGACCTGGTTATATGCTCTTATATCTCCTTACAGAAGGGATTTTCGAAATGAAGGGGGCATACTCCTACTCGCCCTGATAGGAAAGAGCACTGGGAGGCGAGGTGACGTGGAGGATTCCCACATCTACGGGTGCTCAGGAGAGAGAGCACCAGTTGTGACTGCTGGGGGCGGCGAACGAGGCGTGGTAAAGCTCGCCATCTATTCCCAGGAGGGACGATGGCCAGGGTGGCTGGGATCTAACTTCACCCGGTACTCCAGCCAGACCGGGTTCACCTACGGGGAGGCCTCCCTCCCCTGCCCCAGCGCACAAGTTGTGGCCACACGGGTCGGGGTCACTGAGGGGAAACACGTGTGCCTGACTTGCAGAGGACAGATTCCCCTGGGAAGGTGGTGGTGGCTCAGAAAGCTGAGCAAAGACATGGGGGAGCGTACAGCTGACTGGGTACGACTGGGGAACGACACCTACCGGACAGTCACAGGGACCCGAGGGGGGACTAGAGTGCGCTGGGATAAGTGGTGGGAGTCGGAACAAGGAATTTATGTCTGCATGTGGGGGTCACAAAGGGCCTGTCCCACAGGCATATCCATCATCTTCTCCGCATCATGGCAGGATAAGGGGAAGGGGGTGGGGTGGGATTCCTACACTTGCATAGTCCCACGCTCCCCAGCCCCAGTTAAAGCCACTGAACTAGTGGCACACACCCGAAAGCCCCTGCCCATGACCCAGGTAGCAAGGACACACAGAGAGTGGTGCCCTGCCACCACCAAGGGACCAGGGAATGGGCTGGTACTAGTGCCGATGGAAAAGGTGTTATACCAGGGGGTACACTATGCAGTAGCTTCCGTGATTCTAAACCTTACCGAGGTACACTTACCTGAGTGATGCTGTAGGGTTCTCAAAATTCCCACATTCCCTAAAAGTTATGGATAAAGGGACCCTGTATGGACAAGTTATTAAAAAGGGTACCCAAAATGGCTTCTGAAACCTCGTGACCAAGGCTTGCAGGATTTTTAAAAGCAAGGCCCTGCAGAAGGCAGGCCCCTTCAAAACCTGAAACGAAACTGCATGGATCTGTGAAAGACTTTGTCCTTTCTAAAGCCAAACAGCTAGGTAAACACAGAATATGCATTCTTCACCTTGGAACAGATCAAGTCAGGATGGCCCTAATCTTAAGGCCATTAACTTTCTGCATAAATAATCGGTAACAGCTCACAGGTAGCTGCCAAGCCAGGAAAGACGATTACATTTCATAAATAACAAACAGCCAG
Organism: Somniosus microcephalus; assembly: GCF_052327205.1. Classification (NCBI taxonomy): domain Eukaryota; kingdom Metazoa; phylum Chordata; class Chondrichthyes; order Squaliformes; family Somniosidae; genus Somniosus; species Somniosus microcephalus. Next base: position 63,210,246 of record NC_141000.1, on the reverse strand, counting down.
GATATCGAAGTCATTATACAAGGAGACAACCGCCCCAGAAGTCGTTAAAGTAAATGACTGTAATCATTTTAGACGAGCCCGCCAAAAGTTAGACAAAGAACTGACCTGATTTGGCGCGCAGATAAGGGGTGAAGAACCGGGTATAATTGTAGGCCCTCCGGTAGCTCTCGCTCTCTTGCCTCTTGCCTCTTGCTCTCTTACTCACTCCCGACACCGAGGATGCCCATTACAACAACAGGGGCCAAACGGGAAGAAGAACGGAACCGAATTCGAGCATGCACAGGACACACAGGCCGCAAATGGGCAGATGAGACGAGACGAGACGAATGGTAAAACCAATAGGCAAAGAAGGGCAGCAAGAAGAAGCGTTGGGGGACAAACGGCCTAGTTATAAGCTGGCGTTTGATGCATGGATAGTGAAATCAAGACAAACGGCCTAGTTATAAGCTGGCATTTGATGATCAGACAGTAAAAGCCAATCAAGAATAAGTTGGCGTTTGAAGCTTGGGTAGGAAAATCATATTAACAGTAAAAACCGCCAACTGAGCCCCAACCGCAACAAAACCGTCGGCGACCAAACCGCCACCAGAAGAACAACCATTTCCTGCAAGGTGAAGTACCCCACAAAAGACTTTAACTTAACGAAGAGAAAAGGGGAAGGGTACTTCGCACAGACAACTCCATTGCCGCGCCCAGTGACCACGTGACGACGGCAGGCCCAAAGGACAATAAGAGCAAACCGCGACTGGCTTAATCGACAGGTTTCGAACCATAAAAGATCCCTATTGGTGAGCATGAATTCCTGGCCCCTCATAGCTTAATCTAGTTAGGTATCGGCGGTGGGATAAGAATAAGGGGATTTTTGGTGTATTTGTTTCCCTTGATGTGCCGCGTGTTCCCCATTTCCATATAAGTGTAATTTTATATGCCTGGAATTATTCCAGTAAGTCTCAGTATTGTGTTTTATTGTGCCTTTTAATAAAATTTGCAGTTTTCTTGCACCAAACCACTTGTCTACTCTATTTTCTGTATCGCCGCCTGTACCTAAGTCCAGTGTCTAGAACCCAGGGGTGTGGGAGCGATTCGAACCGCTCAGAGACAGTCAGGGCAGAGCTGACTGGGCACCCGCCACCCCCTACAGTGCCCCAAAGAGACAGAACAGCTATACTAGGCCCTGTTAAAAGAAATGTTTAGGAAATTCTACGAGTTTGATTTTGCCAACGTAGACAAGACAGAACTGTACACTACACACACTGAGTATTTTGGTAATGCGGGGAGACAAAGAAGGGGAACCTGGAATGAGGTATTCACAGCGTTTAACACAGGATCCTCTGTTATAAACAGCCTGGATGACATAGAATTGCAGACACAGATAAACGGTTTGAAAACACAATTGCGAAAAATCTTAATGGATGAAAATACAGTAGTAGGCTCAGAGTTACACGAGGACCAGGCTATGATGGTCCATTTAACAGAGATCATTGCTGAGCTGGAGAAGCACGCAAAGACTGTAAATGCCCTCATAAGAGAGGACAGGAATGCTTCCGATCAGTCGGCACAGAACGAGGTGTGCGTACTGTACAGGGCATGGTTGCCGGGCGAGGGCCGCAGTAACCTGGAGGATTTAAAACAGGGTTTAGTCCCCTCTTGGATCAGCAACAAGCACATTGCAGCCCTCCACCCATTCGAGAATGCATTAAGCCTGTGTCAACTCCGGCTAGCTTCTGAGGCCTACCCTGCCCCAGTAGATTGTGGGCGCTCTAACCACACTATCATGGGGATAATAGTGAGGATGCCGGTCATGGGTGGGACAGCCCGACCCGTGCGGGAATACAGGGTAGAGAAACTTGGAGTCATTCAAGGGGGTGCACACATCCGTTTCACAGCAGTCCCACCTTATGTCATAAAGTGGGAGCACGCTATGACAGGTACTGACCTCTCGGGGTGCCGGAGCCGGGGAGCACACAAAATACTGTGTCCCCAGCATTTGAACGCCTATTCAAAACCACAGTGCGGGTTTAAAGCTGCTGGCGCAAAACCTATAAACTGTACCATGGAGGTAATGGCACAAGACCATGTTTCCCCACAGGTAGCATATATAGGAGGTGGGACATATTGTGTCACCACAGGTGCGCCCCACTACCAGCATGGACAGCATAGCTGGCATCCGGTAAGTGACAGCAGCTTCTGCTTTAAACCTGAGGCAAAAATTAAAGTGGCCCAGGAACGAATTGTCCCCATTCCTGAACCCTCCACAGTTCACCTCACTGTAAAAGAGAATTTCACCAACCTGCAAAAATATGTAGCACATTTCGGCTACAAAATCCCCCCCCCTACCAGAACATCTTACCAAGTTATTAAAAGCAGTAGTCGTCTCACAAAAACATTTCTACACGTTGGAGCAGAAGACTGTAGAGATAGGGGCCAAGATATTGGATATTGTAGTTCCACCCTGGTGGGACATTTTTGAAAACATCGAGGTCCCTTCATGGGTTAGAATGGCTTCCCACATCCTTGTGGTTTGCCAGCTGGGAATAGTATTGTACCTAGTGTGCACTCAGTGCAAGGGAAAAGGCCAAATACTAGAATTCCAAAACCAAAGGACTTCTGAAGAGCATTATGTTAAGGTGGAAGGAGATACACCTGTTTGAATCTTTTATTTTATGTTTCTGAATAAAGATTGTTGTTTTTTGTGTTTTTGTTATTTTTAATAAAGACTTTGATGTGTTATTTTTAATAAAGATGTGTGTGTGCCAAGTGGTGCAGGGGTGTTGGACCCCTTCTATGCTTGGATGTGTGTAAACAACGGTATTCTGCCTATGTATGCTTATGTACACTACATTTTTAGAGAATGGGAAATGTCTGTGTCATGGGATTTTAGATAGGTAATTACAGGGAAGATTGGCTGTGGAGGGTCGGGAATTTTGCTCACCTTTGTAAGTATGATACTTAAAGCGAGTTTTAGTATCAACAGCGGGGAGTGTAGGTTTCTCAAAATTCCCACATTCCCCAAAGTTATTAATAAAGGGACCCTGAAGGATACGTTATTAATAAGGGTACCCTAAAGGAAATGGCTTCTGGACCTTGCGGCAGAAACCTGCAAGATTGAAAGCAGGACCCTGCAAAACAGCAGGTCAAGTTCAAAAAGACTTTGAAAAACCTGACATGCCTGGGTTTGTGGCAGACTTGTTATTTTGAAGCCAGACAACTAGATAATACAGAATACGCATTCTTCATGTTTGAAACAAATCAACTCAGGAAAGACTTCATCTTGAACCCATCAAACCATTGCATAAATAATCACTTACAGTTTAACTGGCTACCAAGCCAGGAAGATACCGATTCACATTATGCATAACAAACACCGAGACATTAAAGACCATTTAGCAATGGGGCAACCACCCAAAAAGCAGTTAAGGTGAACGACTATAATCACCTTAGACGAGCCCGCCAAAATTAGACAAAGAACTAGCCCTGATTTGGCGCGCAGATAACAACCTCTGAAAGAGTATAATTGTAGGCCCACCAGTAACCAAGGGCAAGCAGACGAGCAACAGGCAGGAAAGCGGAGACGAACTGTTACGGAGACGAGCAAGCAGAGAAGGGCAGTGTGGTGAAGTGTTGGGGACAAGCAGGCACATGCTCAGGTCCGGGCTTACTCGAAATGCAAAGAAGCAGCACGGAACAGCACAGCGAGGAGGCACAGTGGGGCAGGCTCGACCGAAGACGACTAAGCCGCAACCACAGCCTTACACGAGGAATGACCACGAGCACCGCGGTAACAAAGGGCCGGGTAAACCATACCTTCAGATCATTACCACTGCACAGGTAATGATCTAGGCCACCGCGACCGAGCCAACACCGAAGACCGCCAACCGAACCCCAACCACAACAAAACCTCGACGACCAGACCACCACCAGAACAAAACCCAAAGTTTTCCACTCTACAAGATAAAGTACCCAACAAAGACTTTACTCCCTATCTCTAACGGAGAAAAGAGGGTATTTTACTCAGACAAATCCACCACCACGCTCTGGGACCAAATGGCGATGGCAGGCCCCAAAGGACACAAAGAACGAACCCCAAAACCGCAACCGGCTTAATCAACAGGATTCAACCTGTCAAGAAACCCTTATTGGTGAGCATAATCCCTGGCCCCTTATGGCACAATTTAGTTAGATATTGGGAGTGGGACAAGGGTAGAGGGATTATTAATGTGATATTTCCCTCGTTGTGCCGTGTGTTCCCCATTCTTAATTAAGTGTACTTTTATATGCCTGTAACTATTCCAGTAATTTTCAGTGTTGTAATTTTTTGTGCCTTTAATAAAATACGGTTTTCTTGCGTCAAACCAGTTGTCTACTCCAATTTGTATCGCAGCCTGTACCTAAGTCCGGAGTCTAGAACCACAGGGGTGTGGGAGTGATTTGAACCGCTCAAAAACAGTCAGGGGCAAGCTGACTGCGTACACCAAAACCCCTACAAGGGCCAGCGTCACCAAGGGGAAACATGTGTGTTTGACATGTAAGGGACAGATTCCTTTGGATTGGTGGTGGTGGCTCAGAAAGCTGAGCAAGGATATAGGAAACCCTTATTGGTGAGCATAATCCCTGGCCCCTTATGGCACAATTTAGTTAGATATTGGGAGTGGGACAAGGGTAGAGGGATTATTAATGTGATATTTCCCTCGTTGTGCTGTGTGTTCCCCATTCTTAATTAAGTGTACTTTTATATGCCTGTAACTATTCCAGTAATTTTCAGTGTTGTAATTTTTTGTGCCTTTAATAAAATACGGTTTTCTTGCGTCAAACCAGTTGTCTACTCCAATTTGTATCACAGCCTGTACCTAAGTCCGGAGTCTAGAACCACAGGGGTGTGGGAGCGATTTGAACCGCTCAAAAACAGTCAGGGGCAAGCTGACTGCGTACACCAAAACCCCTACAAGGGTCAGCGTCACCAAGGGGAAGCATGTGTGTTTGACATGTAAGGGACAGATTCCTTTGGATTGGTGGTGGTGGCTCAGAAAGCTGAGCAAGGATATAGGAAACCCCGCAGTCGATTGGGAACGACTGGGGAACAATACCCACCGGACGATTACAGGGACCCGAGGGGGAGTGAGTGTGTGGTGGGACAAGTGGTGGGAGCCAGATCAGGGGATTTATGTTTGTATGTGGGGATCAGAGAAAGTCTGCCCCACAGGCATATCCATCATCTTCTACAGACAATGGCAAGATGCCGGGGAGGGGATGGATTGGGATTCTAGCCTGCATGCGTGCGCGATCCCACACTCCCCGACCCCAGTCAATGCCACCAAACTTGTAACCCACCCCGAAAGCCCCTGCCCACGTCCACGACATCACGAACTTTAGTAAGGAGGTGTCCTACCACCACCAAGGGACCAGGGAATGGGTTAGTCCTAGTGCCAACCGATAAGTTACTGTACCAGGGGGTACACTATGCAGTGGCCTCAGTGATCCTGAACCTGACCGAGGTACACTTACCTGAATGGTGTCCTAAGGAGACAGAACAGTTGTACCAAGCCCTGCTGAAGGAAATGTTTAAGAAATTTTATGAATTCGACTTTGCCAATGTGGACAATGCGAAACTGTACAGTTTACAACCTGGGCATGCTATTGCCGTGGAGAGACAAAGGATGGGAACCCGGAACGATATTTTCACTGCTTATAATACAGGATCCTCAGTAATAAATAGCCTGGATGTTATAGAGTTACAAACCCAGATAAATGGTTTAAAGACCCAATTAAGAAAAATCCGAATGGAGGAGAACACAGTGGTAGGCTCAGAGCTACACGAGGACCAGGCTATGACGGCCCATTTAAAAGAAATAATAGCTGAGCTGGAGAGACATGGCAAAACAGTAAATGCACTTATACGGGAGGACAGGAATGCTTCGGATCAAGCTGCACAGAATGAGGTGTGCGTGCTATACGGGGCATGGTTGCTAGGTGCGGGCCGCAGCAATCTGGAGTGTTTAAAACAAGGTTTAGTCCCGTCCTGGATTAGCAACAAGCACCTCACAGCCCTCCACCTGTTTATTAATTCGCTGAGCCCGTGTCAGCTCCCCCAACCTCTGAAGCCTACCTTGTCCCAGTGGATTGTGGACGTTCCAACCACACTAACATGGGGATAGTAGTGAGGATGGCGGTCATGGGTGGGACAGCCCGACCCACACTGGTATACAGTGTGGAGAACATTGTGATCATTCAAGGGGGTGCACACGTCCATTTTGCAAAGGTCCCACCTTATGTCATAAAGTGGGAGCACGCTATGACAGGTACAGACCTCTCCGGGTGCCGGAGCCGGGGAGCACATGTAATAGTGTGTCCCCAGCACTTGAATGCCCATTTGAGACCACAGTGCAGGTTTAAAGCTGCTGGCGCACAACCTGTGAACTGTACCATGGAGGTAATGGTAAAAGGCCATGCTTCCCCACAGGTAGCATTCATAGGGGGTGGGATATATTGGCCCCGATTTTCCTGGAGCTGTCAGGCGGGATTTCAGGTGGGCGGGGGTTGAAACTTGCAGAAATTGGGGGTCACGACCCCCCCGCCCGATTCCCCGCCCCGTCTGACTTTCGCCCCGTTGTTTCAGCGCGACCCGAATCAGTCCCGCCCGCAGCAGGCGGGACTGGTCAGCGGGAGCCTAATGAGCAATATTTGGTATCTGTAATCCAATTTTAAGAGGCCCTTGCAATTTTCAGCCTTTCCCCACGCTAAACACGCCTGGTGGGAACATCGCTGATGAAACCTGACATGAACAATATCGGCTCGCTTACTTTCAGCTGCAGGTCAATCAGGAAAGAAGAGATTTAATAAGGCAGCATTTGTAGGTTGTAGGACCTTGTTGTTTCAGGCTTGGGGCAACTTGTTCAAGGCTGGCACAGCTGTGGAAGTTTTGAGCCTCACACACTTCTCCAGTGTGAGCTCCTGTGAAGCACCACTCGGCACTCTCACTCAGCGCTTCCTCAACGGAGGCATCTACCAGAAGTATGGGAGGCCTTTTTTCCCTTCCCTTCATGCCATTAGAGGATCTCCAGCAGCAGAGACGTCAGCAGCAGAACCAGGAGCAGCAGCATCAGCAGCAGGAGCGCCAGGCTGCTGCTCACTCACCTGAAGCTGCAGAGGCCAGAAGGGGCCAGCGCTTGGATGTGGCTTGAGAGCACCTTGTTGCACATCAGGGGGCCATGGGGACCCGTATCTGCACTGGCAGTCCTACTCAGAAGGACTTCCATGAAGGTCTGGTTTCTCTGTTCAATAGATGCCCATCGCTCCTCAAGAGATGTCATTCTATAATGAACACTCACCATGTTTTCCATACCCTGGTGACTTATCTCCTCCATGGAGGATGCCAACCTTTGCATGGTGATGCGTTCATGCGCCAATGACTACGCAAAGGCTCAGCTCATCTTCGCAATGGACTCCTCCATTCGCTCCACACTCACAGCGATCCTGGAGACAAAATCTGCCAGAGACTTCTGCATCTATGCATGGAGATCCATCACCTCTTCTCTTGCGGATGGACCCAGAGGCAGAGGGTTGACATGCAGCTGAGCTGAGCTGGCAGAGTCCTGCGCCCTCCGACGAGGACTCTCTACTGCTGTCCCTGTCTCCACAATCTGCTGATGCTCACTTGTGAGCTGTGAAACACCAGGTGACAACACTACTCAATGTCCCGAAGGTCCCCCCGAGGTGTGAGTGTCTGTGCTGGTGCTGGGTGCGCTTATTTCTGCTGACGCTGCACCCTCAGAGGTTGGAGCTTCCTCTGAGGAGTCTGGCTGCACAGCCTCTTCCTCCTCCAAAGTGGGGACGGGGGCTCTGGATGGTACAGTGGGGGAGTAAAGGAAGAAGTTAGAGATGTAATGCCAAGGTTCTTCTGGTGACTCCCAGGGAGTTGACATCTGCTGATGCCTGCATCCATGCAGCCTTGGTCTCAGTGGGAGGCCTCTTCCTCCCTGGCCTAGGGAAGAGGACCTCCCTGTGGGCCCTAACCCCATCCAAAAATGCCATCAAGAATATGAATAATACAGTACATGCCACTGATCAACAAAAGGGACCCTGACCCCAGCAGGAGAAGACAAAACTTACTAATCGCACCAAAGATTAAACAGCCATTAAAAGCTAATTTAGGTTTCGATGGACCATCCCGAAACTAGTTTAAAATCTATTAAAAATAGATGGGACCAACTCAAAACTCGATAAAGAATTTAAAACAATTAAATTAACGAGCCCGCCAAAATTGACAATGGGCCAGGGAAGATTTGGCAGGCAGATAAGGAAGGCCTCAAACGGTATAATTGAGGCCTGCTTTTACAGACAGTCAGTGAATTGAAGGTGCAGTGGTTTCATTCAGCCTTGAGACAATCAATCGACGGAAGGACAACAGGAGGAGAACGGAAAGGAATCAAAGGCAACCAAGGGCCCCAAGAAACAAACAACCAACAATATTACCAACAACTAGGTAATATTGGGCCACCGCGACCAACAGGAAACCAACCTGGAAGGAACCAAAGATTCGCAAGTGTGTTTCCACTCTACAAGCTATCCAGACTTACCCCTGGGTAAGATTTGATGAAAAAGACTCTAAACCCTACACCTAACCAAAGGAAATTGGGTACTTACCTGATAGATCCAATACGCACCCGACCGCATCAGAGGACACGCGAAGACTGAAAAACCAACGCAGGTGATGTCTTCCACCACGTCCGGGGTATGGCAGGCCCCAACCGCCACACCTAAAGAGAACCCCAAAATTGCGAACCTCTCCTACAACTGTCAAGAAAGTCGTGGGATTGGGAGGGGTGAAGTATTATGTCTATTATCATTCTCCCTCGTATATTCCGAAGTGTTCCCTCATTTTAGAGTGATAAGATTATAGTATTGTATATTTTCCTGTCTCAAATAAAAATCCAAGTTCTTTTCACCAACTCAGGTGTCTGTTGCAATTTCATTACAACCCCCAAATAAGTCCAAAGTCTAGAACCAAGGGAATGGGAGCGATTCAAACCGCTCAGGAGTCAGAGGCAAAGCTGACCACACACACCACCACTTACAGCACACAAACACCATATTATATGGACACCTTCACACCATTTTATAGTCACACACACCATTTTATATAGACACACACACACACCATATTATATAGACACACACACAACACATTATATAGACACACACACCATTTTATATAGATATATACACACGCGATTTTATACAGACAGACATATGCCATTTTATATCGACACACACGAGCCATTTTATATAGACACACACGAGCCATTTTATATAGACAATACACACACCATTTTATAAAGACAAACACACACACACCATTTGATATAGACACACAACACACCATTTTATATAGAAACACACACACACCATTATATATAGACACACACCCGCCCTTTTATATGGACACCCACACCAGTTTATATAGACACACACAACATTTTATATAGACACACACATACCATTTTATATAGACACACACACGCCATTTTATATAGACACACACACCCTTTTATATAGACACACAGGCGTTTTATATAGACACACACAGCATTTTATATAGACACACACACCATTTTATATAGATGCCCACCCACCATTTTATATAGACACACACACCATTTTATATAGACCCACATACACCATTTTATGTAGACACACACACACCATATTATATAGAGACACACACAATTATATATAGACACACAGGCATTTTATATAGACACACACAGCATTTTATATAGACAACACACCATATTATATAGACACACACACACCATTTTATACAGACACACACACACCATTTTATGTAGACACTCACGCACACCATATTATATAGAGACACACAACATTTTATATAGAGACAGGCACACCATTTTATATAGAAAGACACACGTCATTTTATCTAGACAGGCACACACCATATTATATAGACAACAACCTGACCATAGGTGCTGGGGAAAGAGCCATAGACAAAGCTAGAAGGGAAGCGGTACAGGAGTTACCAGTCCCCAATACAGTCACGGGAGTGCGATCTTTTCTAGGGCTAACCAGGTACTGCAGAGATTTTATTGAGAACTATGCAGCCACAGCAGCCCCTCTGCTCCGACTCCTACACAAGGGAGTGGAGTGGGCTTGGATTGAGGGTTGCCAGGCAGCATTTGTCAGGCTCAAGAAAGACCTGCAGACCGCACCAGCTCTAGGGGCCATAGATGGGGGGGAAGAGTTCTTCCTGGCGGTGGCAGCCAGCGGGGACAGCCTGAGTGCTGTGCTGCTCCAAGAGCGGCATGGCAGGCTGAGGCCGGTGGTCTACTCCTCCAGGATACTCACGGATGTGGAGAGGAGCTACTCCAATTGTGAGAGGCACCTCTTGGCCACACATTGGGCTGTGAAAAGATTGCTGATCTTCACAGGCACCTCTCCCATCACCCTCCTCACCCATCACACACCCACCCAGATGCTCCTGGACGGGAGAATCAAGGATGGGACAATGAGCAGTGCCCGCATTGCTCACTGGACCCTGCTTCTCTCATCGATGGACCTAAAGGTGAAAGGGCTCTGCGAGCCAAAGCTCGCAGCTAACTTGGTATATCCTGGAACAGCCCACCGGTGTTCCATAGAAGGGGTTTGGGAAATGGAAATAGGTTTGCGGGCCGGGATACACCCCACAGGCCGCGAAATCTATGTGGATGGCTCCAACACGGTATCTGCTGGTGAGCGACTCTCAGGGTGTGGAGTTTATGACCCAGCGGCAAACATTGCCCTGGCAATTAAGCTCCCCAGCACCATGAGCGCCCAGCAGGCTGAACTGTCCACGGTAGTGTACGTCGTTACACACCCCGAAATCTTCCCCACCCCATACACGATTTGCTTGGACAGCATGTTCACGTGCAATTCGTGTATGGGTACCTGGCCATCTGGTCCTGCTGCGGATACACCTCCGCTGATGGGAGACCCCTCACAGTGAAATCCCTGCTGGAGAAAATCTTAGCAGCAGTGGGGGAGGAAGGGGAGGTTTTCATCCATAAGGTGAAAGCCCATTCCTCCACAGAACCCCATAGTAAGGGCAACCAGCAGGCCGACGTGCTAGCTAAGGAGGGTGCCCGCACAGGCACTTTCTGGGACCCATATGGGTCCAATCTTATAGCAGCAGTCAGGGGTAGGAACCGGACACAAGGGAGTGCAGGGGTAGATTTAGCCCCGGACCTTAAAATGGTCCAAACCCAAAACCCCATCCTCAAGGCAGTCCTCAGTGCAGTGACTGAGGGAAACAGGGTAGAGGACCCTTACGGTACAGCAGCCTCTCTGTGAAAGAAGGCATGCTGTTTAGGGGAGAACAATGGGTGGTACCACAGCAGCACTGGAGGGAATTCCTTCAACTGGCCCATGAGGGTCCAGGAGCAGGGAATCCTGGGCCTGAGACCACCTGGCAGCAGGTGGAACAGGCGGGATGGTGGCCAGGACTCAGGGAAGATGTCTGCGAGTTCTGCGCCAGCTGTCTGGTGTGTGCTGCTATCAACCCTGACCCCCACAAAAGGAAGGTACCTATGGGACACATCAAGAGTGTAGAGGGACCATGGCAGCCGATCCAGGTCGATTTCATCGGGCCCCTACCCATCGCCCAGGGAGGCTATAAGTACTGCATAGTCCTGGTAGATGTGTTCACGAAGTGGGTAGAAGCCTTCCCCTGCAGAACGGCCACAGCTCTGGGTACATCCAGGATCCTGGTCAGGGAGGTGTTCTCACGATGGGGGCTACCACAGTATGTGGAGTCCAACCAAGGGAGTCACTTTACTGGACAGGTCATGCAGAATACCCTTATGGTACTCGGCATTGAGGGGAATTGGCACGTTGCACACAACCCACAGTCCTCAGGGATTGTGGAGAGGATGAACAGGACCTTGAAGGAAAGGCTGAGGAAAGAGACGGTGGACTCATCTAGAAAATGGGCAGAGGTCCTACCGTTGGTCCTGATGGGGATCCGAGCCAGCCAGTCAAAAAGCACGGGGTATTCCCCACACGAGCTGATGACTGGCCGAGTTATGTGGACCCCCTCCCATGTACTAGCCCCGGTGCTCACAGAAGGTCAGCTCAGGGAGGTGAACCAGGATAGGTTCGCCAGGAACCTCTTCGAGCACCTTAAACAGGTCCATAAGCAGGCGGCTGGGAACATGGGAAAGCAGCATCGGAGTAACCAATTGCTGTTAGAACCCCGAAAACACCACGAGTGGGAGATAGGGGATCAGGTTATGGTGAGGAATTTTGCTCGGGTAGGAAGTCTAAAACCGTTATACATGGGGCCCTACAGCATTGTAGACAAGGCAAGCCCCATGATATATGTCATAACGATGCCTCGGCGCATCAAATGGTTCCATATTAACCAATGCAAATTGTTTAAGCCTGAGAAAAGAGGACAGCCAGTTGGGGCAATGTCTGAGGATAGAAATCCTCAGCCTGCAGCAGGAGAAAACTCACAGACTGCACAGGCAGGTGTAGTGGCTTGTTTTAGGGGAGGGGCCATCCCACCAACCGCTTGGGACACTCCCCCACTCCTCTGGAATTTAGATGAGGTGGGATGTGAGAGCGAAGGCCCTGCCCCTAACCCAGGCTTAGGCGAGGTAGGACCTGAGGGCGAGGACCCTCAGCCTGCAGCACCAGGCTGCAGAGAGCCACCCGCCCCTGACCCAGGTTTAGATGATGTGGGGTGTGAGGGTGAAGACCCTCAGCCTGCAGCACCAGGCTGCGAAGAGTTACCTGCCCCTAGCACAGGTTTAGGAGTGGTAAAGCCTGAGGATGAAAATCCCCAGCCAGCGGCAGTGGAAAGTTCACAGACCGCAGAGGAGGGGGCAGTGGCTCGTGTTAAAAAACAACCAGCCAGAAAACCTCCAACAGCCAAAGTCACGAGAAGGCCCCCACGAACGCCACGGCCAAAGAAACCGTGGTCACCGGCTCCCCAGTTTAAATGGGCAGCCTCTCAAGTCAGGGATCGGTCTGAGGACAGAGGTTGCCAGCCAGCAGCCGCAGGCTGCGAGGCACCAAAGGAACAGGACAGAGCAGCCACACCGAAGGGAGTAGTGTGCTGCAGCCCAAACAGGGATTAGCCTAGCTGCCTGGAGACAGGCGGCGGATGTACATAGTTTCTGTAATGTAATTTTAGTTATTGTTAAGTTTGGGTGTTAGTTTAAGTTTATACGAGGTGATTGGTAGTTTAAGAACATAAGAACATAAGAACATAAGAAATAGGAGCAGGAGTAGGCCAATCAGCCCCTCGAGCCTGCTCCGCCATTCAATAAGATCATGGCTGATCTGATCCTGACCGCCAATCTACTATCACAGAACCATTTCCTGAATCTAACAGAATTAGACACACGAAATAGGAGCAGGATCAGGCTACACGGCCCCTGGGCCCGCTCCGCTACCCACAGAGCCATGACCGATCTGAAGCTAGGCTCATGTCCAAATTCCTGCCCGCTCCCCATAACCCTTTATTCCCTTTACTTCTAGGAAACTGTCTATTTCTGTTTTAAATTTATGTAATGATGTAGCTTCTACAGCTTTTTGGGGCAGCATATTCCATGGACCTATCACCCTCTGAGTGAAGTAGTTCCTCCTCATCTCAGTTTTGAAAGAGCAGCCCCTTATTCTAAGACTATGCCCCCTAGTTCTAGTTTCACCCATCATCGGGAACATCATCCCCGCATCCACCCGACCCAACCCCTTCACAATCTTTTATGTTTCAATAAGATCGCCTCTCATTCTTCTGAACTCCAATGAGTAGAGTCCCAATCTACTCAACCTCTCCTCATATGTCCATCCCCTCATCCCCGGGATTAACCGAGTGAACCTTCTTTGTACTGACTTGAGAGCAAATATGTCTTTTCTTAAGTATGGACACCAAAACTGTTTGCAGTATTCCAGGTGCGGTCTCACCAATACCTTGTACAACTGAAGCAATACCTCCCTATTTTTATATTCTATCCCCCTAGCAATGAAAGCCAATATTCCATTGGCCTTCTTAATCACTTGCTGCACCTGCATACTAACCTTTTGAGTTTCGTGCACCAGGACCCCCAGATCCCTTTGTACTTCAGTACTTTCAGTTTCTTGCCATTAAGATAATAACTTGCTCTACGATTTTTCCTGCCAAAGTGCATAATCTCACACTTTCCAGTATTGTATTCCATCTGCCAAATCTCTGCCCACTTACTGAGCCTGTCTATGTCCCCTTGCACGTTTTTTATGTCCTCCTCACTCACTACTTTCCCTCCCATCTTAGTATCATCTGCAAACTTTGATATGTTACACTCGGTCCCCTCCTCCAAATCGTTAATATAGATTGTAAAGAGTTGGGGACCCAGCACTGACCCCTGTGAAACACCACTAGTTACTGATTGCCAGTCCGAGAATGAACCATTTATCCCAACTCCCTGCCTTCTGTTAGATAGCCAATCCTCTATCCATGCCAGAATATTACCCCCAATCCCGTGATTTTTTATCTTAAGCAATAATCTTTTGTGTGGCACCTTGTCAAATGCCTTTTGGAAGTCTAAATACACTACGTCCACTGGTTCCCCTTTATCCACCCTATATGTTACTCCCTCAAAGAACTCCAGCAAATTTGTCAAACATGACTTCCCCTTCATAAAACCATGCTGACTTTGTCCTATTAAATTATGATTATCCAAATGTCCTGTTACTGTCTCCTTAATAATGGACTCCAATATTTTACCTACCACAGATGTTAGGCTAACCGGTCTATAGTTTCCAGCCTTCTGTCTACTGCCCTTTTTAAATAAGGGTGTTACATTAGCAGTTTTCCAGTCTGCCGGGACCTTTGCTGAGTCCAGGGAGTTTTGGAAAATTATTACCAATGCATCCACAATCCCTACCGCCACTTCCCTCAAGACCCTAGGATGTAAGCCATCAGGTCCAGGTGATTTATCCGCCTTGAGTCCCATTATTTTACCGAGTACCACTACCTTATTATTGTTTTAACAGTGTTTGTATTGAGTCGAGGTCGCAAGACTCGACTATGCTTTACCCAAGCCAGAGAATCTTCTCGGGACATGGCTATATGCTCTTGTGTTTCTTTACAGAAGGGATTTCGAGATGAAGGGGGGCATACTCCTACTCGCCCTGATAGGAATGAGCACTGGGAAGCGAGCTGACGTGGAGGACTCCCACATCTACGGGTGCTCAGGAGAGAGAGCACCGGTTGTGACTGCCGGGGGCGGCGACTGAGGTGTGGAGGAGCTCGCCACCTATTCCCATGAGGGCAGATGGCCAGGGTGGCTGGGATCTAACTCCACCCGGTACTCCAGCCAGACCGGGTTCACCTACGGGGAGGCCTCCCTCCCCTGCCCCAGCATACAGGTGGTGACCACACTGGTTGGGGTCACTGAGGGGAAACGCGTGTGCCTGACTTGCAGAGGACAGATTCCCCTGGGAAGGTGGTGGTGCCTCAGGAAGCTGAGCAAAGACATGGGGACCGTACAGCTGACTGGGTACGACTTGGGGGGAAGAGAGTGTGCTGGGACGAGAGTGTGCTGGGATAAGTGGTGGGAGTCAGAACAAGGAATTTATGTCTGCATGTGGGGGTCACAAAGGGCCTGCCCCACAGGCATATCCATCATCTTTTCTGCATCATGGCAGGATAAGGGGAAGGGGGTGGAATGGGATTCCCACCTACACACTTGCATAGTCCCACGCTCCCCAGCCCCAGTTAAAGCCACTGAACTCGTGGCACGCACCCGAAAGCCCCTGCCCATGACATAGACAGCAAGGACATATGTAGAGAGGTGCCCTGCCACCACAAAGGGACCAGGGAATGGGCTGGTACAAGTGCCGACTGAAAAGGTGCTATACTAGGGGGTACACTACGCGGTAGCCTCCGTGATTCTAAGGCTTACCGAGGTGCACTTACCTGAGTGATGCCCCGCAGAGACAGAGCAGCTATACCAGGCCCTGTTGAGAGAAATGTTTAGGAAATTCTACGAGTTCAATTTTGCTGACGTAGGTGTGGTAAACCACTTTTATCATTCACTATCGTTACACTATAGTTATCACTGTTATATCATTATCACTGTTCACACTGTTGTATCACTATACGAGGTTGCCTCTTGTCACGCTGTTATACCTGGGCTGACCACTGCTGACTCCGCCCATGGCTCCACCTACCTGCCCAGGTATAAAGGTGGTCGACTGGCTGGTATTCCTCCTTGTTGGATCCGATCACCCACGAGGGTGGGCTCTGTTATTTAGCCAATAAAAACCTATAGTTACTTTCTTAACTCGTCGCTTTTCATTGGATGAATTGATAGGTATATCAATTTTATTGGCTAAATTTTAAAATGTCGACACTTGAGCAGTCAAACGACCAGCCAAGCGACCAGCCAGACGCCCAGCTACAACAGCCACAGCAGCCTGCCTGGCTGCGAGCCCTCAGACCACCGTACCTGGACCTAAATCCACAGGCAGCAAACTCAGCCCTCGACTTTGAACACTGGCTGAGCTGCTTCGAAGCCTACCTGGGAGAATCCGGCGTGCCTCAGAAATCCATGCTAAGAGTTCTGAATGCCCAAGTGAGCCCTAAAGTATTCGCACTCATCCGGGACCTCAAAACATACGAGGACGCCATCAACCGGCTGAAAAGACAGTACCAAACCCCGGTAAATTCCATGTATGCCAGACACCTCCTAAGATCCCGCCCGCAACAGCCAGGGGAGCCCATGGAGGAATTTTTACGGGTGCTACAAGCACTCGGCAGAGACTGTAACTTTAAAGCGGTAACGGCGGCAGAAAATACTGAAGACAACGTCCGCGATGCCTTCGTGAAAGGCCTGCGGTCCGACTACTCACGGCAAAGACTACTGGAAGCAAGGGACCTCGACCTGGACAAAGCTGCAGCCCTTGCTCTCTCTCTAGAGGTGGCCCATCGGGACCTCGAGGCATACTCAAGGTACTGTAACTCGCGACCCTGGGACTTGGGACCGACCCCGACCGCGATACCCCCCGCAGCACCCCCCCTGGGACCTACCTCAGCGTCGGCGTCCCGGACCCGATCGAGACCGCCACCCCCGGTACCGGCTCCGACATCGGACCCCCGCGATCGGGCCGCCGGCTGCTTCTTCTGTGGCCAGGCGAAACACCCGAGGTCGCGCTGCCCAGCCAGGAACTCTACCTGCTCAAACTGTATGAAGAAAGGCCACTTCGCTAAGGCCTGCAGAGGTGGATCATCAGAGGCCAGCAGTGCCTCATGCGAGCTGTGGGGGCGGCCATCTTCCTTCAAGGCAACAGAGGCCAGCATCCCCACATGTGAGTCATGGGGGCGGCCATCTTTGATACAGGCAACCGACACCAGCAGTGCCTCATGTGAGTTACGGGGGCAGCCATCTTCTCTGCCATTTTGTCCAACCTCGTGGGAGACGCCATTTTACCCACCACGCTCGACCGCCACCGTGCCTCTAGACCCGACTACCGCCTCACCCGCAGACTACAACGACTCGCTCAGCTATACACTAGCCTCCGTCTCACTGGACCAAGCCCGCCCGCATCACCTGTCCAAGTCAATGATGGACATCAGAGTAAACGGCCACGCCACGACCTGCCTGTTCGACAGCGGAAGCACGGAGAGTTTCATCCACCCAGACACGGTGAGCCACTACTCCCTCCCTGTCCTGCCAACGCGCAACCGGATCTCGATGGCATCGAGATCCCACGCCACAGACATCAGCGGCTACTGTGTTGTGACCCTATCGGTTAAGGGTACGGAGTATAAAAATTTTAAACTCCTCGTCCTCCCCCAGCTATGCGCCGCCATCCTACTAGGGCTAGACTTCCAATCCCACCTCCAAAGCGTCACGCTAGCATACGGTGGACCCCTCCCCCCACTCACAGTCGACAACCAACAGATTTTAAACCGCCCACCGCGTAACACCTCGCGCCTTGCCATCCTCGGCTGTGTAGTAGAGAACGGAGTCATCGGCCCCGACTCCGAAAGAATGCGTCCCCTCATGGAGTTACCCCTCCCCCACTGTCCAAAGGCTCTGAAGAGAACCCTGGGGCTCTTCGCCTACTATGCCCAATGGGTGCCCAATTATGCAGACAAAGCCAGACCCCTCATGAAGTCCACATCCTTCCCCCTTACAGAGGAAGCGTGCGCAGCCTTCTCCCTCATTAAGGGAGACATCGCCAAGGCCACAATGCACGCAGTGGACGAGTCCATCCCCTTCCAAGTGGAGAGCGATGCATCCGACTTCGCCCTAGCCGCTACCCTTAACCAGGAGGGGAGACCAGTGGCCTTCTTCTCAAGGACCCTACAGGGCCCTGAGATCCGACACTCATCGGTCGAGAAGGAGGCCCAAGCGATTGTGGAGGCGGTACGACGCTGGAGGCATTACCTGGCAGGCAAACGATTTACCCTCCTCACCGACCAGCGTTCGGTCGCTTTTATGTTTAATAACAAGCTGAGGGGCCAAATCAAGAATGACAAGATATTGAGGTGGAGAATCGAACTATCCACCTATGATTATGATATCTTGTACCGGCCAGGTAAGCTGAACGATCCCCCTGATGCTCTGTCACGAATTACATGCGCCAGCGCGCAAAGTGATAGACTTCAGACCCTCCACAACGACCTCTGCCACCCCGGGGTCACCAGACTTTACCACTTCATTAAGGCCCGCAACCTGCCATACTCCATCGAGGAGGTCAGGACCATGACCAGGAACTGCCAGACCTGTGCCGAGTGCAAACCGCATTTCTTTAGGCCGGACAGAGCAAGCCTGATCAAGGCCACCCGCCCCTTCGAGCGCCTGAGCATCGACTTTAAGGGGCCCCTCCCGTCCTCTGACCGTAATGTGTATTTCCTCAACATCGTTGATGAGTACTCCCATTTCCCCTTTGCCTTCCCCTGCCCAGACATGACCAGTACCACGGTCATCAAATGCCTGAACGACCTCTTCGCCTTGTTCGGGTTCCCAAACTATATACATAGTGACCGGGGCTCCTCCTTCATGAGCGAGGAACTCCGTCAGTTCCTACTAGCGAGAGGTATTGCTGCAAGCAGGACCACCAGCTACAACCCCCGAGGGAACGGCCAGGTAGAAAGAGAGAACGCGACGGTATGGAAGGCCGTCCTCTTTGCCTTAAAGTCTAAGGGCCTCCCAACCTCCCGCTGGCAGGAAGTCCTCCCGGCAGCCCTGCACTCCATCCGGTCACTACTTTGCACTGCCATTAACGCCACCCCCCATGAACGAATGTTTGTTTTCCCCAGGAAGTCGACTACGGGAACCACACTACCAACCTGGCTGACCTCCCCGGGGCCCGTCCTGCTGCGAAAGCACGTGAGGACCCATAAAACGGACCCCCTGGTCGAGAAGGTGAACCTCCTGCACGCCAACCCCCAGTACGCCTATGTGGCTTACCCGGACGGGCGGGAGGACACAGTCTCCCCTCGGGCATTCCGGAGACACCACCTTTACCCCCCCCCACCCCCCCCAATTCCAGCTCAGGAAGACGGCATGCCGGAACCCCACGAGCCTTCGCCGACCACGCAGACACCAGCATCAACACCGGAGAAGGCAACACCACCGCTGCGACGATCAGAAAGGCTTACGAGGCCTCCGGACAGACTGACTTACCAGAACTGGTAGTACACTTCACCCCGCCGGACTCAAATCTAAACAAGGGGTGAATGTGGTAAACCACTTTTATCATTCACTATCGTTACACTATAGTTATCACTGTTATATCGTTATCACTGTTCACACTGTTGTATCACTATACGAGGTCGCCTCTTGTCACGCTGTTATACCTGGGCTGACCACTGCTGACTCCGCCCATGGCTCCACCTACCTGCCCAGGTATAAAGGTGGTCGACTGGCTGGTATTCCTCCTTGTTGGATCCGATCACCCACGAGGGTGGGCTCTGTTATTTAGCCAATAAAAACCTATAGTTACTTTCTTAACTCGTCGCTTTTCATTGGATGAATTGATAGGTATATCAGTAGGCAAAACCGAACTGTACACTACACACAATGAGTACTTTAGCAATGCGGTGAGACAAAGAAGGGGAACCTGGAATGATGTTTTTACTGCATATAACACAGGATCCTCTTTTATAAACAGCCTGGATGACATAGAATTGCAGACACAGATAAACGGTTTGAAAACACAATTACCAAAAATCTTAATGGATGAAAATACAGTAGTAGGCTCAGAGTTACACAAGGACCAAGCTATGATGGTCCATTTAAAAGAGATCATTGCTGAGCTGGAAAGACACACCAAAACTGTAAATGCTCTCATAAGAGAGGACAGAAGTGCTTCAGATCAGGCTGCACAGAACGAGGTGTGCATACTGTACGGGGCATGGTTGCTAGGTGAGGGCCGCAGTAACCTGGAGGATTTAAAACAGGGTTTAATCCCCTCCTGGATCAGCAACAAGCACCTCGCAGCCATCCATCCATTTGAGAATACATTGAGCCCGTACCAACTCCAGCTAGCTTCTGAGGCCTACCCTGTCCCAGTAGATTGTAGACGTTCTAACCACACTATCATGGGGATAGTAGTGAGGATGCTGGTCATGGGTGGGACAGCCCGACCCGCACCGGTATACAGGGTAGAGTACATTGGAGTCATTCAAGGGGGTGCACACATCCGTTTCACAGTGGTCCCACCTTATGTCATAAAGTGGGGGCACGCTATGACAGGTACAGACCTCTTCGGGTGTCGGAGCCGGGGAGCACACATAATCCTGTGTCCCCAGCACTTGAATACCTATTCGAGACCACAGTGCGGGTTTAAAGCTGCTGGCGCAAGACCTATAAACTGTACCATGGAGATAATGGCACAAGACCATGTTCCCCCACAGGTAGCATATATAGGAGGTGGGACATATTGTGTCATCACAAGTGCACCCCACTATCAGCTTGGACAGCATAGCTGGTGTCCGGTAAGTGACAGCAGTTTCTGCTTTAAACCCGAGGCAGAAGTTCATGTGGCCCAGGAACGGTTTGTACCCATCCCTGAACCCTCGACTGTTCACCTCACTGTCAGGGAAAACATCACCAACCTGCAAAGTTACGTCACACATTTCGGCTATGAGATTCCCCCTCTATCAGAGCATCTTACTGCCCTATTAAAAGCAATAGTTGTTTCACAGAAACATTTCTATACTTTGGAGCAGAAAACAATAGAGATAGGGGCCAAGATATTGGATATTGTAGTTCCACCCTGGTGGGACATTTTTGAAAATATAGAGGTCCCTTCATGGGATAGAATGGCTTCCCACATCCTCGTGGTTTGCCAGCTGGGAATAGCATTTTACCTAGTGTGCACTCAGTGCAAGGGAAAAGGCCAAATACTAGAATTCCGAAACCAAAGGACTTGGAAGGAGCATTATGTTAAGGTGGAAGGAGATATACCTGTTTGAATCTTTTATTTTGTATTTCTAAATAAAGAATGTTGTTCTTTTGCATTTTTGTTATTTTCAATAAAGATTTTAACGTGTTATTTTTAATAAAGACGTGTGTGTACCAAGTGGTGCAGGGGTGTTGGTCCCCCTTCATGCTTGGATGTATGTAACTTGTATTTTTGCCTATGTATGCTTATGTACACTACATTTTCGAAGAACAGGAATTGCATGTGTCATGGGATTTTAGATAGGTAATTACAGGGAAGATTGGCTGTGGAGCGTTGGAATTTTGCTCACCTTCATAAGTGTGATACTTAAAGCGAGTTTTAGTATCAACAGGGGGGAGTGTAGGGTTCTCAAAATTCCCACATTCCCCAAAGTTAGTTAAAGGGACCCTGAAGGACAAATGTATTAACAAGGGTACCCTAAAGAAAATGGCTTCTGGACCTCGTGGCAGAGGCCTGCAAGATTGGAAAGCAGGGCCCTGCAAAAACGGCAGGTCAGATGACATGCCTGGGTCTGTGAGAGACTTGTTATTTCTGAAGGCAGACAAAAAGATAATGCAGGATACGCATTCTTCATTTGAAACAGATCAACTCAGGAAAGACTTAATCTTGAACCCATCAAACCTTTTGCATAAATAATCGGTTATAGTTCTAAGTAGTCACCAAGCCAGGGAGACGCCGATTAAACCTTATGAATATCAAACACTGAGACATTAAAGATCATTTAGCAATGAGACAACCACCCCAAAAAGCAGTTAAGGTGAATGACCACAATCACTTTAACGAGCCTGCCAAAATTAGACAAAGGACTAACCCTGATTTGGCGCGCAGATAAGGAACCTCCGAAATAGTATAATTGTAGGCCCACTGGTAACCGAAAATGCACAGGACACATGGAGCAGCAAGCGGGCAGGTGATACGAGGCGAATGGCAAAGCCGACAAGCAGAGAAGGGCAGTGTGGAGAAGCGTTGGGGGACGGGCAGATGCACACTTTGGTCCAGGGATGCTCGAAACTCAACAAAGCAGAACGACCACGAGCACCGCGGTAACAAAAGGCCGGGTAAACCATACCTTCAGATCATTACCACTGCACAGGTAGTGATCTAGGCCACCGCGACCGAGCTAACACCGAAGACCGCCAACCGAACCCCAACCGCAACAAAACTTCGATGACCAGACCACCACCAGAAGAACAAAACCAGAAGTTTTCCACTCTACAAGGTAAAGTACCCAACAAAGACTTTACTCCCTATCTCTAACGGAGAAGAGAGGGTACTTTACACAGACGACTCCACTACCGCGCCCTGAGACCACGTGGCGACGGCAGGCCATAAAGGACACCGAGAGCGAACCCCAAAACCGCTTAATCATTAGGATTCGACCTGTCCAGGAACCCTGATTGGTGAGCATAATCCCCGGCCCCTCACTATACAATTAGTTAGATATTGGGGGTGGGACAAGGGTAGGGGGATTGTTAATGTGATTTTTCCCTCGATGTGCCATGTGTTCCCCATTCCTCATTAAGTGTACTCCTGTATGCCTGTAACTGTTCCAGTAATTTTTCAGTGTTGTGATTTTGTTGTGTCTTTAATAAAAATACAGTTTTCTTGCACCAAATCAGTTGTCTACTCCAATTCTGTGTCGCCGCCTGTACCGAAGTCCGGTGTCTAGAACCAGGGGTGTGGGAGCGCTTCAAACCTCTCAAAACAGTCAGGGGCAGAGCTGACTGCACAAAGCACCCCCTACAGGGCGGGTACCCATCCCGCCCCCAAACCTGCCTCTGTGCCATCTTTCCAGGATGTGGGTACCCGACCCACGCTGGGAGCTGTCTCCCCGAGGCGGGAAGGGGATTAGTGCCAATTAACTGCCTGTTAACAGGTAATTAACAGGCAGTTTCTTGAAGAATCCCTATTTTCAGCCCTGATGTGTGGGCTTCCCTATGGCTCCGAACCTCGCCAGTGTCCACGAGGCGGGCCGTCGGTCTGCGGGGGTCGGAGGGGTCGAGATGTCCGGTGTGCAAGTGAGTGATGGGTGCAAGTGTGCAGAGGTAAGTATGTGAGGTGAATGTTGAGTGTTTTAAAAGCTTTACTTACCTTTACTTCTTCTTGCAGGCTTCATCCCTTCAGGTCTCGGGAGTCCCGCTTCTCACCGGCACAGAAAGCAGAATGGCCGCTGAACTGTCAAAAGTTGCAGCCTTCTGCTTTCTGCTCAGGAGGGATCAAGTGAGCCTGAGTGGAAGGGCTCAACTTAAAAGACAGATTGTCAGTGTTTGACAGCTTTACAGAGCCATCAAACGCTGACATTTCATCTGTCAAAAGCTCGTGACAGATGAAATGTCACTCGCTGGCATCACCACTAACCCACTTTCCCTTAATTGGCCTGCTAAGCCCGCTGGGCGGGCTTAACAAGGTCAATCAAGGGAAAATAGAGTGGGTTGCCACAAGTCGATGGAGGCAGGACTAAAACCTGACAAGTGGGAGTCCCGCCTCCAAAAGCTCCCCATTGAGAAAATCCAGCCCAAAATTTTGAATTGGCTGTCTAGTCCCACCTCATTGGGAGAACCTCTCTCACCAGTGACAGATGGCTTCTATAACCTCACCTGCAGCTGCCATCTGTTCCAGCCTATGGAGGGAGTCATTGGAGAGCCTGGGTATGAGAGCTCACCTTTGTACAGTGATTGTCAATGTTTGCAGCACCTCAATGCTGTCAAACACTGAGAAATGAGCTGTCAAAGAAATATTGTGCGTGGTCCCTTTAAGAAAACCAGCAGATGACACGTCATCAAATGACGCCATCTGACCAGCTTCCTCTTAATTGGCCAGGAAGCCAGCAAGGTGGGCTTAACAAGGTCAATCAACCTAAAATCACGTCCGTGGGCCAGATGTCGTTGGGGGCAGGACTGGAAGCTGGAAACCAGCTGACCCGCTCCCAAACAACATCCATTTGCAAAATCGTAGCCACAGATGCCATTTTATAAAGACACATACACACCATTTTATATAGACACACACACCATTTTATATAGACACACACGCCATTTTATATAGACACACACACACACCATTTTATATAGACACACACGCCATTTTATTTACACACACACACACCATTTCATTTAGACACACACACACACCATTTTATATAGACACACACGCCATTTTATTTACACACACACACACCATTTTATTTAGACACACACACACACCATTTTATATAGACACACACACACACACACACACACACACACACCATTTTTTATCGACACACACATATCATTTTATATAGACACACAGGGGCAATTTTCCCACTGGAGGTGAAATGGAGGCAGGTTTCAGTTTGGGTGGGTTTGAAACCCGCCTCCAATGATAGGTTTAAACAATTTGCGATTCTCCCACGATTGGCCACTTGATTTCAGAGGTGTGGGATGCCTTTGCTCAATTAGTGTTTTGGGACTGCAACCCGCCTCTGTTGACAGCACTTTTCCAGTCGATTTCATGGCTTCTTGCTCCCTTGCCTCATTCCACAGCATTTCTGCGTCTCCTGCACCACCTCTAACATCTTTTGAGAAACCACTATGTTCAATTCCAAGGCAAGGGCCTACCCGAGGCTCTCGGATGAAGTGCTGCAAATGTTGGTTGAGGGGGTGTCAGCTAGCATGGAGGTGCTCTTCCACTCATCTCGGAGGAAGGGGCCTACCAAACTAACCAAGGCTGTGTGGGTACAGCTGGCAAGGGCTATAACCTCCAGATCTGTGTGCAGATTGGGAGACTGTTTCTGTGTATTGATGAAATGCCATCCCTGTTGGAAAGCATTAAAATGATTTGAAGCCAAAATGTTGGCGTTATGCCATCTGTTCTTTCGCCTTAGGCACACTTGCGTTGTCAGGTTGGTGGCCTGAGTGAACGGAGGCCAGAGAGTCCATTGTCAACGATGTCCTAGGATGGAGCAAAGGACATGTGCCAACTTGGGCAACCTATGCAAATCTGGCCATGATGGGCTCGATTTTCCAAGCCCCGAGGAGGCAGGTTCGGAGGTGGGAGTGATGGGAAAATTGCAGAATCAGGGGGCAGGAACCCATCCCGCCCCCAACCCACCTCCGTGCCAATGTCCCAGGAGGCGGGTACCCGACCTGTGCTGGGAGCCACCTCCCCGAGGCAGAAAGGTGTTTAGTGCCAATTAACTGCCTGTTAACAGATAGTTAACAGGCAGTTTTTTGGCTAACCACTGGTTTTAGCCCTGAAGTGTGGGCTGTCCGACAGCTCCGAACCACACCAAGATAGTGAGGCAGACCGTTGGTCTGCAGGGCTTGGAGGGGTCGAGATGTCCGTTGTGCAGGTGAGTAATGGGTGCATGTGTGCAGAAGTAAGTGTGTGAGGTAAGTGTAAAGTGTTTTAATAAGTTTTACTTACCTTTACTTTCTCCTGCAGGCTTCCTTCCTTCAGTTCTTGGGAGTCCCTCAGTTCACCAGCACAGAAAGCAGAATGGCCGCTGAACTGTCAAAAGCTGCAGCCTCTGCTTTCTGGTCTGGAGAGCTCGCTAACTGAGTCTGAGTAGAAGGACTCAAGTTAGAAGACAGATTGTCAGTGTTTGACAGCTTCACAGAGCTGTAAAACGCTGATTTTTCATCTGTCAAAAGCTCTTGACAGATGAAATGTCAATCACTGACGTCACCAATAACCAGGTGTCCCTTAATTGGCCGGCTGAGCCCGCTGGGCGGGCTTAACAAGGTCAATCAAGGGAAAATAGCGTGGGTTGGCCACAAGTCGATGGAGGCGGGACTACAACCCAAAAAGTGGGAGTCCCACCTCCATCACGTCCCCATTGACAAAATCGAGCCCGATAAGTTCATCCCTTGCATCCCGAGCTCTGACCTCCTCCTCCCCCTCCTCCAAATCCTCCTCTTCCTCCTCCTCATCCTCATCTGAGGTCCATGCAGAAAGAAAACGAATGGTTCCCATGCTGCTTGTAGATGCCTCCTTTGGGGAAGCGTTCATTGCAAGCGGGGAGAGGGTCTTCCAAGGTGGTCCCACAGTTGATGGAGTCATGCTGCAGCACCTCCAACTTTGGAAGGCCTTCTAAAAATGCTTGGAGACCTTTTAAAACCAAGGTCTGTCACCTGCAAGTAATCTTTGCTGCAGTAAACGATGTCTTGTTAGACCTGCAGCAGTGAGGAGGCCACCCATGAGTCAACCCACCAGATTAACCCAGCTTGATTCAGGAGGTGCGTGCATCACACCAAAAAGCTGGAAAAATCACGAGGGCCTCTCAAAATAGACTTAGAGAGGCCATTAATGAGCATTTAAGGATGTTAAATAGCGAAATGGCCAGCTGGAGGTGGGAGCATTTCCTGACCTCCAAAACCGGAACCGGCAAAATCCCATGGAGGCGGGTTGGAGGCGGGTTCCAAATCCGACCTCTTTGAATCTGATTTTCCCTCCTTTCCCGCCTTTCCCACCTACAAACCCGCCTCCTCCGATGTCAGGAAATCGCCCCCACACACACCATTTTACATAGACACACACACACCATTTTATATAGACACACACACCCCATTTTATATAGAGACACACACACCATTTTATATAACACACACACGCACACACCAGAGTGTGAAAGGCTTAGAGGGTGCAGAATTCTTAAAGTGCATCCAGGAGAGCTTTTTGAGCCAACATGTAGAAAGTCCTACAAGAGAGGGGGCGGTACTGGACCTAATCCTGGGGAATGTAGCCGGGCAAGTGGTGGAAGTATCAGTAGGGGAGCATTTTGGCGACAGTGACCATAATTCGGTGAGATTTAAGGTGGTCATGGAAAAAGACAAAGACGGCCCGGAAATAACGGTTCTAAATTGGGGGAAGGCCGATTTTAATATGATAAGGCAGGATCTGGCCAAAGTGGACTGGGAGCAGCTACTTATAGGAAAATCCACATCAAAACAGTGGGAGACTTTCAGAAGGGAAATAGAGAGAGTACAGCGCCAACATGTTCCTGTAAAGGTCAAGGGTGGAACCAACAAGCAAAGGGAACCTTGGATGACAAGGGATATACAAAAATGCATTAGAAATAAAAGGGGGGCTTTTGGCAGTTACAAAAGACTAAAGACGGAAGAAGCCCTAGAGGAGTATAAAAAGTGCAGGGGCATACTTAAAAAAGAAATTAGGAGGGCGAGGAGGGGCCATGAAATAACACTGGCGAGCAAAATAAAGGAAAATCCTAAGATGTTTTATAAGTATATTAAGGGCAAGAGGATAACCAGGGAAAGGGTAGGGCCCATTAGGGACCAAAGCGGCAATCTGTGTGTAGAGCCAGATGATGTAGGCGGGGTTTTAAATGAATTTTTTGCATCTGTGTTCACTATGGAGAAAGACGATGCAGACATAGAAATCGGGCAAGGGGACTGTGACATACTTGAACATATTATCATCGAGAGGGAGGAGGTGCTCGCGGTTTTAGCAGGCCAAAAAGTGGATAAATCCCCAGGCCCGGACGAGATGTATCCCAGGCTGCTGTGGGAGGCAAAGGAGGAGATTGCAGGGGCTCTGACACAAATTTTCAGAACCTCTCTGGCCACAGGGGATGTACCAGAGGACTGGAGAACAGCTAATGTAGTACCATTATACAAGAAGGGTAGCAGGGATAAACCAGGGAATTACAGGCCAGTGAGCCTAACATCTGTGGTAGGGAAATTATTGGAAAAAATTCTGAGGGACAAAATTAGTCTCCACTTGGAGAGGCAAGGATTAATCGGGGATAGTCAGCATGGCTTTGTCAAGGGTAAATCATGTCTGACAAATCTGATTGAATTTTTCAAGGGGGTGACTAGGGGGGTGGATGAGGGAAATACTGTGGATGTGGTTTACATGGACTTCAGTAAAGCCTTTGACAAAGTCCCGCATAGGAGACTGGTCAAGAAGGTAAGAGCCCATGGGATCCAGGGTGCCTTGGCGCGTTGGATCCTAAACTGGCTGAGTGGCAGGAGGCAGAGGGTGATGGTCGAAGGTTGCTTTTGTGACTGGAAGCCTGTGTCCAGTGGGGTACCTCAGGGATCGGTGCTGGGTCCCTTGTTGTTTGTGATCTACATAAATGATTTGGATGAGAATGTAAAAGGTATGATCAGCAAGTTCGCAGATGACACGAAAATTGGTGGGGTGGTCAATTGCGAGGAGGAAAGCCTCAGGCTACAGGACGATATAAACGGGTTGGTCAGATGGGCGGAAAAGTGGCAAATGGAATTTAACCCTGAAAAGTGCGAGGTGATGCATTTTGGACGGACAAATAAGGCAAGGGAATACACAATGAGTGGTAGGACCCTAGGAAGTACAGAGGGTCAGAGGGACCTTGGTGTACATGTACATAGATCCCTGAAGGCAGCGGAGCAGGTAGATAAGGTGGTTAAAAAGGCATATGGGATACTTGCCTTCATTAGCCGAGGCATAGAATATAAGAGCAGGGAGGTTATGATGGAGCTGTACAAAACGCTGGTGAGGCCACAGCTGGAGTACTGTGTGCAGTTCTGGTCGCCTCACTATAGGAAGGATGTGATTGCTTTGGAGAGGGTGCAGAGAAGATTCACCAGGATGTTACCTGGGATGGAGCGCCTCAGCTATGAAGAAAGACTAAACAGGCTGGGGTTGTTTTCCTTGGAGCAAAGAAGGCTGAGGGGGGACCTGATTGAGGTATACAAAATGATGAGGGGCATAGATAGGGTAGACAAAGAGGAACTTTTCCCCTTAGTAGGGGGGTCAATAACAAGGGGGCATAGATTCAGGGTAAGGGGCAGGAGATTTAGAGGGGATTTGAGGAGGAACTTTTTCACCCAGAGGGTGGTTGGAATGTGGAACTCAATGCCCAAAAGGGTGGTAGAGGCAAGAACCCTCACAACATTCAAGAAGCATTTGGATGAGCACTTGGAATGCCAATGCATACAAGGCTATGGACCAAATGCTGGAAAATGGGATTAGACTGGACAGGGATGGATGGGCGGCGCAGACACGATGGGCCGAAGGGCCTCTTTCTGTGCTGTAAAACTCTATGACTCTATGACTCTATGACACACACATCATTTTATATAGACACACGCCATTTTATATAGACACACACACGCCACTGCAGGGGTGGCTGTAGGGCATTCTGGAGGGGGAGGGTGAACAACCAGTTGTCGTGGTGCATATAGGTACCAACGATATAGGTAAAAAATGGGATGAGATCCTAAAAGCTGAATATAGGGAGTTAGGAGGTAAATTAAAAAATATGACCTCAAAGGTAGTAATCTCAAGATTGCTACCAGTGCCACATGCTAGTCAGAATAGAAATAGAAGGATATTTCAGATGAATACATGGCTAGAGGAATGGTGCAAGGGGGAGAGATTCAAATTCCTGGGACATTGGAACTGGTTCTGGGGGAGGTGGGACCAATACAAACTGGACGGTTTGCACCTGGGCAGGACTGGGACCGATGTCCTCGGGGGAGTGTTTGCTAGTGCTGTTGGGGAGGGTTTAAACTAAAATGGCAGGGGGTTGGGAACCTGTGCAGGGAGACAGAGGAAAGGGAAGAAAGGATAGAAACAAAAGACAGGAAGGAGAAAAGCAAAAGTGGAAGGCAGAGAAACCAAGGGTGTAAATCAAACAGGGCTGCAGTAAATAATAATTCTAAAAGGACTAAGAGTGTTAAAAAAACAAGCCTGAAGGCTTTGTGTCTTAATGCGAGGAGCATTCCTAATAAGGTGGGTGAATTAGCTCCGCAAATAGATGTAAACGGATATGATGTAATTGGAATTACGGAGAAATGGCTCCAGGTTGACCAAGGCTGGGAATTCAACATCTACGGGTATTCAATATTCAGGAAGGACAGGTAAAAAGGAAAAGGAGGTGGGGTAACATTGCTGGTTAAAGAGGAGATTAACACAATAGTAAGGAAGGATATTAGCTCTGATGATGTGGAATCTGTATGGGTAGAGCTGAGAAATACCAAGGGGCAGAAAACGGGAGTTGTATACAGACCCCCAAACAGTAATGCTGAGGTTGGGGAGGGCATTAAACGGGAAAGTAAGAGATGCATGCAATAAGGGCACAGCAATTATCATGGGTGTATTTAATTTACATATAGATTGGGCTAACTAAATTAGTAATAATACTGTGGAGGAGGAATTCCTAGAGTGTATACGGGATGGTTTCCTGGACCAATATGTCGAGGAACCAACTGGAGATCAGGCCATCTTAGACTGGGTATTATGTAATGAGAAAGGATTAATTAGCAATGTTGTTGTGCGAAGCCCCTTGGGGAAGAGCGATCATAATATGATGGAATTCTTCATTAAAATGGAGAGTGAAGTAGTTGACTCAGAGACTAGGGTCCTGAATTTAAATAAAGGAAACTATGATGGTATGAGGCACAAGTTGGCTAGGATGGATTGGGGAATGTTACTTAAAGGGTTGACAGTGGATAGGCAATTGCAAACATTTAAAGATTGCATGGATGAACTACAGAATTTGTTCATCCCAGTTTGGCATAAAATAAAACAAAAAGGTGACTCAACCGTGGCTAACAAAGGAAAATAGGGATAGCATAAGATCCAAGGAGAGGACATCATTTGGCCAGAAAAAGCAGCAAATCTGAGGATTGGGAGCAGTTTATGATTCAGCAAAGGAAGACAAAGGGATTAATAAAGAGGGGGAAAATAGAATATGAGAGTAAGCTTGCAAGGAACATAAAAACTGACTGTAAAAGCTTCTATAGATATGTGAAGAGAAAAAGATTGGTGTAGTCAAGCATAAGTCTCTTGCAGTCAGAATCAGGGGAATTTATAATGGGGAACAAAGAAATGGCAGACCAATTAAATACATACTTTGGTTCTGTCTTCACAAAGAAGGACACAAATAATCTTCCAGAGATGTCAGGGAACATAGAGTCTAATGAGAGGGAGGAATTGAATGAAATCAGTATTTGTAGGGAAATGGTGTTAGGGAAATTGATGGCATTGAAAGCCGATAAATCCCCAGGGACTGGTAATCTACATCCTAAAGTACTTAAGGAAGTGGCCCTAGAAATAGAAGATGCATTGCTGGTCATCTTCCAAAATTCTATAGACTCTGGAATAGTTCCCATGGATTGGAGGAAAGCTAATGTAACCCCACTATTCAAAAAGGTGGTAGAGAGAAAATGGGGTATTAAAGACCGGTAAGCCTGACATTGGAAGTGGGGAAAATGCTAGAGTCCATTATAAAAGATGTAATAGCAGAGCTCTTGGAAAACAGTGACAGGATCGGACCAATCAACATGGATTTACAAAGGGTAAATCGTGCTTGACTAATCTACTGGAATTTTTTGAGGATGTAACGGATAGAATAGATATGGGAGAACCAGTAGATGTAGTATATTTGGACTTTCAGAAGGCTTTCAAAAAGGTCCCACATAAGAGATTGGCATGCAAAGTTAAAGCACATGGGATTTGGGGTAAGGTACTGTCTTGGATAGAGAACTGATTGGCAGACAGGAAGCAAAGAGTTGGAATAAACTTGTCTTTTTCCGAGTGGCAGGCAGTGACTAGTGGGGTACCGCAGGGATTGGTGCTAGGACCCCAGCTATTCACAATATATATTAATGATCTAGACGAGGGAACTAGATGTAATAGCTCCAAGTTTGCAGATGACACAAAGCTGGGTGTGCATGTGTGCTGTGAGGAGGATGCAGAGAAACTCCAGTATGATTTGGACAGGTTGGGTGATTGGGCAGATGCATGGCAGATGCAGTATAATGTGGATAAATGTGAGGTTATCCACTTTGGTGGCAAAAACAGGAAGACAGATTATTATCTGAAAAGCAATAGATTGGGAAAAGGGGAAGTGCAACGAGACCTGGGTGTCCTTGTGCACCAGTCGCTGAAGGTAAGCATGCAGGTGCAGCAGGCGGTTAAGAAGGCAAATGGTATGTTGGCCTTCATAGCGAGAAGATTCGAGTACAGGAGCATGGATGTCTTGCTGCAGTTGTACAGGGCCTTGGTGAGACCACACCTTGAGTATTGTGTGCAGTTTTGGTCACCTTACCTGAGGAAGGATGTTCTTGTCATGGAGGGAGTGCAGCGAAGATTCACCAGACTGATACCTGGGATGGCAGGAATGATGTATGAAGAGAGATTGGGTCAATTAGGCTTATATTCATTAGCGTTTAGAAGAATGAGAGGGGATTGTAGTGATAAATAACATGTCATTCTGTGGTGGACACTAGGTGGAGCAGTAGAGCTGTATATAGCTGTATGTATAAAACTACACTACCCAGCTATACATACATTAAGACTACATTACCCATGAGGCTAGGCTACCCACAAGGCAACAGTCACGCTGGCAGCCTGCACACAGGAGCACAATGCTGCATCTCTACAGATACTGTACCAAGTCCACATGGCTCAATAAAGTAACTGGCAGAAGCTAGCTGTGTTCATAATAAGAACGTCTATTTATTAATGAACATAACATGGTACCAGGGTGGTGAAGATCTGCTGAAAATTGTGAAAAGCGACATGGAGAATTTGAAGCCACCAGAGCGTTTGAATCTCGAGGGAAATGTCGACTACAATTGGCGGATTTTTAAACAACAATTAGAACACTACATTGCAGCCATCGGATTCGGTACAAAGCCAGACGCAAGGAAGATAGCGTTGCTGCTTACGGTTGCAGGCCCACAGGCAATAGAGGTATTTAATACATTTGTATTTAATTCAGCGGAGAACAGTGAAAAATTAGTAGGTGTGCTAAAAAAATTTGATGCACATTGCTCTCCCAAAAAGAATGAGACGTATGAAAGATACATTTTCCGTTCTCGGGCACAGCAACAAAATGAGACTTTTGTTAGCTTTATAACTGATCTGAAACTGAAAGCACAGACATGTAATTTCTCTGAGCTCAAAGCATCCATGATTCGTGGCCAGATTGTGTTTGGTATTCATGATAAAAAAGTCAGGGAACGTCTGTTGAGAGAAACCGAACTAACATTGGAAAATGCTGTGACAATATGCAAAGCCAGCGAGCTAGCTCGAAATCACGCGAAGACTTTCGGTGAAATAAATAATGATGCGAATGTAATGAGTGATAATGCTGCTGTGTCCTACAAGGGGAAGAAACGTGGGCAGAACAGAAATGAAAAGCAATCGGAGGATGAAATTTTTAATTGTAAACGCTGTGGTTACAAACACCAGTTAAGACAATGCCCAGCGTTTGGAAAAATGTGCACAAAGTGTAATGGAAAGAATCACTTTGCCAAACAATGCTTTTCAAAAGTAAAAACGATGAAAGGGCAACAAGTTAATGTGATTAAGGACACTGATTTAAGTGAGACATTTTTTGTAGGAATGGTGTCATGTGACGATATCAAAAAAGATACAGAAAATGTGCAGCCCTCAGAAATAGACAATGCTGAACATAAAGTTAATGCAGTAAAAGAGGACAAATGGATGATCCCACTGCAGATAAATGGAGCATTAGTTACATTGAAACTGGACACTGGGGCAAAAGCAAACTTAATCAGTATGAGTGACATTAACAATGTGAAAGAAAAGCCCAAAATACAGAAAAAGTCAGTACTACTGAAGGACTATAATGGACAGAAAATAGATAGCTTAGGTGTATGCAGACTTAAAGTGACAGTCAAAGACAAAGTGCATCATCTCATGTTTTCTGTTGTGGCTGAAAGACTTGATTCGATACTAGGTGACAAAGCTTGTGAAGACTTAGAACTGGTCAAGAGAGTCTACCGTATAAACTGTACCATAAGCAGACCAGATGACTCAGGTGATGAAGCAGAGAGCCTATCAAGGATGAAAAGGCCAAAGGGTATCCATGTCTTCAAAAAGCCTAGTTTCTCCAAGAAGAAAGAAAAAGACTTCAAGGTCAAAGAGAAGCCAAAGAAAGAAAAGCACAAAGAGGAAAAACACAAGGAGAAAAAGTCCAAAGATATAACTGCAGCAGATGTTGTTAAGCAGTGGAAAGAGAAAAAGAAAAAGAAGAAGCCTGCGCCAGAGCAGGAAGCAGTTCCGGTGGATGCTCCTTCTTCCCTCAGGCCAATCTTTGGTGTTCCATTAGCCGAGGCTGCTGAGAGGACTATGCTGTATGATGGGATCCAGCTGCCAGCAGTTTTTCGAGAGTGCATTGACTACATTGAGAGTTATGGCATGAAGAGTGAAGGAAACACTGAAACCCTCTCCAAGCAAAGATCGCAAGGAGACGTCAATCTATACAAGAGCAGATTGATGACAATGCCGCAACTGCATCTTGTCATTCACTGCCAGAACGATCTCATGAAGACACATCAGACTTACCCGTGTTGAGAAGATCCACACGTAAAGTAAAAGAGCCTGATAGACTTAATCTTTGAGTACAATGTAAAGCTTTGAAAATGTGTTGACTGTTTTGAAAATGTTTATGTTTATAGAGCACTAACAAAAGTGTTACTGATATTATCTTTATTGTTTTCTTGAAAGTTGAGTGATATTGATTTTGTTAAACCTCCAAAGAAAGGGGGATGTAGTGATCAATAACATGTCATTCTGTGGTGGACACTAGGTGGAGCAGTAGAGCTGTACATAGCTGTATGTATAAAACTACACTACCCAGCTATACATACATTAAGACTACATTACCCATGAGGCTAGGCTACCCACAAGGCAACAGTCAAGATGGCAGCCTGCACACAGGAGCACAATGCTGCATCTCTACAGATACTGTACCAAGTCCACATGGCTCAATAAAGTAACTAGCAAAAGCTAGCTGTGTTCATAATAAGAATGTCTATTTATTAATGAACATAACAGGGATCTCATTGAAACTTATAAAATTCTAACAGGACTAGACAGACTAGATGCAGGAAGGATGTTCCCGATGGCGGGGGAGTCCAAAACCAGGGGTCACAGTCTAAGGATAAGTGGTAAGCCATTTAGGACTGAGATGAGGAGGAATTTCTTCACCCAGAGAGTGGTGAACCTGTGGAATTCTCTACCACAGGAGGCAGTTGAGTCCAACTTATTAAATATATTAAAGAAGGAGATAGATATATTTCTTCAGGCTAAAGGGATCAAGCGATATGTGGAGAAAGCAGGGACAGGGTACTGAATTTGGATGATCAGCCATGATCTCATTAAATGGCGGAACAGGCTCGAGTGGCCGAATGGCCTACTCCTGCTCCTATCTTCTATGTTTCTATGTTTATATAGACACACACACACACCCCATTTTATATAGACACACACACCCACATCATTTTATATAGACACACGCACACCATTTTATATAGACCCACACATGCCACATTATAGAGACACACACACCATTTTATATAGACACACATGCCACTTTATATAGACACAGACTCACATCATTTTATATGGATACACACAGACCATTTTATATAGACACACATATACCATTTTATGTAGACACACACACACACACCATTTTCTTAAGACACACACACATCATTTTATATAGACACACACACACCATTTTATATATAGAAACATAGAAGATAGGAGCAGGAGTAGGTCCTTTGAGCCTGCTCCGCCATTCAACGAGATCATGGCTGATCATCCAAACCCTAGCACCCGGTCCCTACACCGACAGCCATCCCACCCAAGCCCTATCCCCGTAACCCCATAACC
Source organism: Somniosus microcephalus (assembly GCF_052327205.1). Classification (NCBI taxonomy): domain Eukaryota; kingdom Metazoa; phylum Chordata; class Chondrichthyes; order Squaliformes; family Somniosidae; genus Somniosus; species Somniosus microcephalus. The sequence goes on along the minus strand of NC_141000.1, from coordinate 63,174,150 downwards.
CCACGTATTTAATCCCCCCTAACACTAAGGGCCAATTTTTTATCATGGCCAATCAACCTAGCCCGCACATCTTTGGACTGTGGGAGGAAACCGGAGCACCCGGAGGAACCCACGCAAACACGGGGAGAATGTACAAACTCCACACAGACAGTCACCCGAGGCCGGATTTGAACCCGGGTCCCTGGCGCTGTGAGGCAACAGTGCTAACCACTATGCCACCGTGCCACCATATAGACACACACACACACCATTTTATACACACACACACACACCATTTTATATACACACACACACCATTTTATAGAGCCACACATACCATTTTATATAGACACACACACCATTTTATTGTAAGATTCTCAAAATTCACAGATCCCCCAAAGCTAGAAGAAAACCCTAAGAAAAATGAGTTTGGACTCTTTCGAAACAAGTTTCAGGGTGGTAAAATAAAAAGGCATGTTTGGACCTGTACAGGGAGAAAAGGCTGCAACAGGAAATGGGATCAACCTCTTTAAGGACAGTTTGGATATTGGAGTAAATAAAATTGTCTGGGGAACTGTGTAACCTCAATTCATCCTAACAATCGATCCACGAAGGAGCAGTCCCCACCCAAAACACAGGACCCATCCAAAACATGCATAATGCAAATCACCTCGCCAACCTACATAGAAATCTTAGGCTCAGACAGGATACTCGATACCTGAATATAACTATGACAATGAACTAGGCGATCAACAACTCATTGACTAAACAGTACAACATCCCAAAACCATTTTTCACATTTTTAATCAAGTTACCTTAACGACCCTGCCCAAATTAAACAATAAACCGGGACTGATTTGGTGCGCAGATAAGGAGGCCCCAATTAGTATAATTAAAGGCCTGTTTTCTAAAGAAAAGGAACTCTCCAGAAGTTCGAGACAACTCAAGAAGTTCTCTCTCAGAAAGCTCGCCCCAGAAGCAACGCCCAAGAGAAACCGAAGCATCGAAACGGAGCAGCATTCTACCGTACACCCAAGCCCAACAGCTTCAGTGACCCAGGACATCGTCGGACACCCTGTGGCAACAAGAGCCTTACAAAACTATCAAAATAATATTATCACCAACCAATCCGGTAATACTGAGCCACCGCGACCAAAGATAAACAACTCAGGAGAAAAACCGAAGATTCGAAAGTTTCCACTCTACAATCTATTCCTGACTTACCCCGGGTAAGATTTTTACTTAAAAGGAACTCTAAACCCTATCTCGACCAAAGAAAAGTGGGTACTCACCCCATAGATCCAAAACACACCCTACCGCATCAGCGGACTCGCAAAGACTGACCAGCAGATAGTCGAAGTCCTCTACCACATACGGGGTATGGCAGACACCGGCCAACACATCCAGCAAACCCCAAAACTGCGAACCAGCTCAACTGTCAAGGATTCGTTTTAGTGAGCATTATCCCTGGTCCTCTAGAGTCCAACTTAGCTAGGAAGTGGGATTGGGAGGGGTGAGGTATTTTTCTACTGTATTTTCCCTCGTATGTATCGAAGTGTTCCCCATTTTTATTAGAGTAGAAGATTGCTGTGTTATATTTTCTTTCTTGAATAAAGATCAAAGTTTCTTGCAACAAAACCAGTTGTCTGCTGCACAACCCCCAAATAAGCCCAAGGTCTAGAATCAAGGGAGTGGGAGCAATTCAAACCACTCAGAAGTCAGAGGGGAAGCTGACCCACACATCACCCCCTACATTATATAGACACACACACACCATTGTATATAGACACACACACACCATTTTATGTAGACACACACACACCATTTTATATAGAGGCACACACACCATTTTATGTAGACACACACACACCATTTTATAAAGACACACATACACCATTTTATATAGACACACACATAACATTTTATATAGACACACACAGCATTTTATATAGACACATACACACCATTTTATAAAGACACACACACACCATTTTATAAAGGCACACACACACCATTGTATAGGGTCAATAGGGCTTGATTTTGCCAGTGTGGATGGGCTGGGGCATGTCAGGTGTTTTTAGAACCCGACTCCAGTGTGATGTGGGGAAAAAGAGCGATTTTCCCCTAATTAGGCAATTGATTTCCTGCGTGTGGGAACCCCTGGCCCAATTAGTCTTTCCACCCTGAAAGTCATCTCCGATGATGTCATCAGTGCTGCTGGATTTAAGGCCTGCAAGCAGCCTTGCTTCTTCTGGAGACTGGAAACACTTTAGACATTGTATGAAAACTTCATTTACTGACCATGTCCACCAGCAAGCAAAAGTGTGCACCTCGATTTGATGAGCCCTCCCTCCAAGCTCTGGTGCAGGGAGCAAGATCTAATAAGGAGGTGCTCTTCCCTTCCACAGGGTGAAAAAAGCCATCACAACAAACTAAAGCTGTGTGGCTGCAAGTGGCCAGGGAGGTCAATGCCATCTCTATGTAATGCAAAACCTGGCTGCAGTGCAGGAAGAGGTTTCATGACCGTCTGCACACAGGAAAAGTGAGTATGACTTTCCCTTCACCCTCAATCTGATCCCCATCGCCTCTCCTCACCAGAACTCTGCTTTGCCAACCTCTTCCTCCACATCCCACTTGACACTTACATCCCTGCACCCTTACCCATTCCCACTCTCTCTATGGTCATATTCACTTAACTATTCGAACATGCAGCCCTCACACACTCTATCACTGTGATGCAATGACAACTTACAACACACAGGGAGGGCCCTTTGTCTCCTTATAAGCATCTATGCTATGGAATCTCTACACTCACTCCTTCATTCTCACTCAAACTCCACTTGTGTTCCTCATTGCAGGAAAAGAGAGCCCACAATAAGAGGGAAAGAGCAAGGACAGGAGGAGGGCCACCCTCAGTAGCCCAGCTCACCACCTCAGAGGAGGCGGCCCTGGAAATTGCCGGGATCAAGGACGATTCCCAAATGGGGGACGGACAGGCAGGCGCATCACAGCAAGCTGGTGACAGAATAGTTTGGCATCTCTCTCATTGACATTGCATGAGTCACTGATAATGAATCTGATGCTCTAACAGATTGACTTATGATCATCTGCACTATTCAATGTGCATGTAACCTTGACGTCACATCTCTGACTCTTTCCTTTATTCCCCCACAGGACCATCAACAGCCCCCTTCCCCACTGTCCACGAGAAAGAGCCTGAGCTTCCAGACTCCTCAGAGGAAGCTGCAACATCTGAGGTTGCTGTGTCAGCAGAATTAAGCACACCCAGCACCAGCGCAGACACTCACACCTCGGTGGGACCTTCGGGACATAGAGTAGAGTTGTCACCTGGTGTATCACAGCTCACAAGTGAGCATCAGCAGATGTTGGAGACAGGGACAGCAGTGGAGAGTCCTCATCGGAGGGTGCAGGACTCTGTCAGCCCGGCTCAGCTGCATGTCGACCCTCTGCCTCTGGGTTCATCCAGAAGGAGAGCGGTGCTGGAACTCCAGGAACAGGTGCAGGAATCTCTGGCAGGTTTTGTCTCCAGGGTCGCTGCGAGTGTGGAGCGAATGGAGGAGTCCATCGCTAACATGAGCAGAGCCTTTGTGGAGGCGTTGGCGCATGAACGCATCACCACAGAAAGAATGGCAACCTCCGTGGAAAGGATGGCTATCGTAGAGGAGAGGATGACTACGGCTTAGTCACCAGGGTCGTGAAAACATCATCATTGTTCAAAACAGACTGATTTCTCTTGAGGAGCGATGGTCAGCTATTGAGCGTACAAACCAGACATTCATGCAGGTTCTCGGGAGTAGGACTTCCAGTACAGAAACGGGTCCTCATGGCCCCCGTGAAGTGCAGCAAGGTGCTGTCAAGCCACTTGCTAGCTCTGAAGTGGGGCTGACCCATGACAGGGATGTTGGTGGCAGACGGCAAGGAAGTGGGGGCTCCTCTCCAAGCGCTTACACCACCATGCCACCGCAAAGTCCTCGGTCAGAGCCCCAGCAGAGTCCCCACCCAATTGAGAGCGGCGTCTCAACCCCTGCACAGCCGCAGGAGCAGCAGACTGTTGCCGAGCCCTCATAGGTTTGCAACCCCAGAGGACACCCACCAAAGGTGTCATGACAGGAGCAGCAACAAAGTGAGCAAGGGGCCTCCACATCTGCTGAAGCCACAGGGGAAGCACCACGTAGGAGCACACGTAAGAGGAAGGTAATGCACAAGTAGTCACAAGGGTAGTCACTTGGGTGTAATGTTATGTTTAATTTTGAAAAGCCATCAGATGCTTATTGCCATTAAAAATTCTGATGGCAAACTGTTGCAGTTGTAGCGTGTGTCATTTCGCTAATGGGATTTCCACATTGAGGGCTTAGGATTACTTGCAATTGTCAGTATGGTGGTCAGAGTGATAGGAATCTGCAGGTTCCTGGCCATTGTCGAGGGTCTAATATGAAGGTGCGAGGCAAAAGTGTTTGATTGTGCAGGCTAAGCAAATCTGGCCAAGAAGAGTGCATGCCTTGCATCCCGGGCAGCAATGTACTCGCATGCTGCTGCCGCTGATTGATGCGCCTCTGCAAGCTGTTCATTGTCGCTCTCCTCCTCCTCCTCCTCCTCATCTGAGGAGGCTATGTGATGAGCCACTTGTTCCTCTGGCATCTGCAAGCCACGATGCTGTGCCATGTTGTGAAGTGCACAGCAAACCACGACCATTCTGGAGACCCTGGCTGCTGAGTACTGCAGGGCTCCACCTGATCTATCAAGGCATCTGAAGCACATCTTCAGCAAGCTGATGGTTTCCTCAATTATGGATCTGGTGGACGTGTGGCTGGAGTTGTAGCGCTCCTCTGCTTTGTTGGAAGGGCTCCTCAACTGCGTCATTAGCCACGTCCTCAGGGGATAGCCCTTGTCTCCAAGTAGCCATCCGCAAAGTTGATTTGGCGGACTGAAGAGCGGAAGCACACTAGACTGGCACAGGATAAAGGATTCATGGCAATTGCCAGGGTACTTGGCACAAACATGCAAAATTTCCTTCTTGTGGTCACACACCAACTGTACGTTGAGGGAGTGGATTCCCTTGCGGTTGACAAAAATACCTGGATTGTGATGGGGTGCCTTTAGGGCCACATGTGTGCAATCAACAATGCCCTGCACCCTTGGAAAGCCTGCCAGATTGTCAAACCCAACCGCATGCGCAGTTACACTGGCTTGATCTTTGGAGAAATTGATGTGATTGTGCGCGATGGCAAAAAGGGCATCAGTTACCTGCGTGATGCAAATGTGTGCGGCCGCCTGGGAGACGCCGTTGATGTCTGCTGCTGATCCCTGGAATGAGCCTGAAGCTAAAAAGTTGAGTGTGGTGGTGACTTTGACGGCCACTGGTAAGGGGTGTCCACCTGCTCCTCTGGGCTCCAGGTCTTGCTGCAGCATTGCGCAGATGTCAGCCACTACCTCTCGCGAAAGTCTGAGCCTTCTTTGGCACTGCTGCTCAGTCATGCTGAGGTAGCTCATCCTCTGTCTGTAGACCCTGTTTGGTGGGTACCTCCTGCGCCGATGTGCTTCCATGCGCTGGCGTCTTCTGGCCTGTGCAGCTTCAGGTGGGTGAGCAGCAGCTTGGAGCTCCTGCTGTTGCTCCTGCAGTTGGTGCTGCTGTTGTTCAGGGTTCTGCTGCTGCCGCGGCTGGTCTTCATCCGAATCTGATGTCCAGGAGGAAAGGAAATAAATAGTTCCCATTCTTCTAGTAAATACATTAGTTGAGGAAGTGCTCAGTCAAGGTGGGGAGAGGGGTTTCCCAGGAGGTCACACTGGAGATGGGTGTCAGGCTCCAAACTTCCAGAACAATGGCTATGCCTGCTAAAAGTTCCCCCAGACATGAGACAACAAAGTTCTGCCACCTGCAAATGATGATTGATGAAAACTCCTTTATAATGGTGGAGCTGCAGCTGTTAGTAAGCAGTCCACTTGTGAAGCCACCAGGATTCACTGGCGTGTTCCAGAGGAGGTGTGCAGCACGTGGGAAAAGGGTTAAAATTGGAAAGGCCTCTCAAAATGGGATTATAGAGGCAATTAAGTGGTTGTTAAGGGCCTTAAGGGCCAATCCCGCCTCTTGGAGGTGGGATGGAAACGGGGTCAGAAAACTCGGATGTGGGAAAATTGCTTGGAGGCGGGATGGAGGCAGGATCGGGCCCGCCTGCCATTTTTTGCGATTTTAACAACTCACACGCCTCCAATCTCGCCTCCTCGGGCCTGGCAAAATCAAGCCCATAGAATCTGACCCCGTTTGACAAATTTGCTCGAATTCTTTGAGGATGTAACATACAGGGTGGATAAAGGGGAACCAGTGGATGTAGTGTATTTGGACTTCCAAAAGGCATTTGACAAGGTTCCACACAAAAGATTACTGATCAAGATAAGAAATCACGGGATTGGCGGTAATATACTGGCATGGGTGGAAGATTGGCTATCTAACAGAAAACAAAGAGTTGGGATAAATGGTTCATTCTCGGGCTGGCAATCAGTAACTAGTGGTGTTCTGCAGGGGTCTGTGCTGGGACCCCAACTCTTTACAATCTATATTAATGATTTGGAGGAAGGGACCGAGTGCAACATATCCAAGTTTGCCGACGATACAAAGATGGGAGGGAAAGCAGTGAGTGAGGAGGACATAAAAAACCTGCAAAAGGACATAGACAGGCTAAGTGAGTGGGCAGAGATTTGGCAGATGCAATATAATGTTAGAAAGTGTGAGGTTATGCACTTTGGATGAAAAAATCAAAGAGCAAGTTATTATCTAAATGGAGAGAAACTGCAAGGTGCTACAGTACAAAGGGATCTGGGGGTCCTGGTGCATGAAACACAAAAAGTTAGTATGCAGGTGCAGCAGGTGATCAGGAAGGCCAATGGAATCTTGGCTTTTATTGCAAGGGGGATGGAGTATAAAAACAGGGAAGTCTTGCTGCAGTTATACAGGGTATTGGTGAGGCCACACCTGGAATACTGCGTGCAGTTTTGGTTTCCATATTTAAGAAAAGATATACTTGCTCTCGAGGCGGTTCAGAGAAGGTTCACTCAGTTGATTCCGGAGATGAGGGGGTTGACGTATGAGGAAAGGTTGAGTAGGTTGGGACTCTACTCATTGGAGTTCAGAAGAATGAGAGGCGATCTTATCGAAACATATAAGATTGTGAGGGGGCTTGATCGGGTGGATGCGGTGAGGATGTTTCCACTGATGGGTGAGACTAGAACTAGGGGGCATAATCTAAGAATAAGGGGCTGCCCTTTCAAAACTGAGATGAGGAGAAACTTCTTCACTCAGAGGGTAGTAAATCTATGGAATTTGCTACCCCAGAGAGCTGCGGAAGCTGCAACATTAAATAAATTTAAAATGGAGATAGACAGTTTCCTAGCAGATAAGGGAATTAGGGGTTACGGGGAGAGGGCAGGGAAGTGGACATGAGTCTAGATTCGGATCAGCCATGATCCTATTGAATGGCGGAGCAGGCCCGAGGGGCCGTATGGCCTACTCCTGCTACTACTTCTTATGTTCTTATGTTCTTATGTTCATCCCACCTCCAAGAGGCAGGATAGGCCCTTAAGGCCCTTAACAACCAGTTAAGTGCCTCTATAATCCCATTTTGAGAGGCCTTTCTGATTTTAACACTTTTTCCACGCGCTTTACGCCTCCTCTGAAACTCGCCAGTGAAACCTGTCAGCAGCACAAGTGGATTGCTTACTAACAGATGCAGCTCCGCCATTAAAAAGGAGTTTTCAACAATCTTCATTTGCAGGTGGCAGAACTTTGTTGTCTCAGGTCTGGGGGAACTCTAACAGGCCTACTCGTTGTTGTGGAAGTTTGGAGCCTGACACCCATCTCCAGTGTGACCTCCTGGGAAACCCCTCTCCCCACCTTGACTGAGCGCTTCCTCAACTGAGGCTTATACCAGAAGCATGGGAACCATTTATTTCCTTTCCTCCTGGACATCAGATTCGGACGAAGACCAACCGTGGCAGCAGCAGAACCATGAACAACAGCACCACCAACAGCAGCAGCATCAACAGGAGTACCAAGCTGCTGCTCACCCACCTGAAGCTGCACAGGCCAGAAGGCGCCAGCGCGTGACCACATTGCTGCCCGGGATGCAAGGGATGCACTTGGCCAGATTTGCTTAGCCTGCACAATCAAACACTTTCGCCTCGCAGCTTCTTATCAGATCATCGACAATGGCCAAGAGCCTGCAGATTCCTATCACTCTTACCACCATACTGACAATTGCAAGTCACCCTAAGCCCTCAATGTGGAAGTCCCATTTGCGAAATGACAGACGCCACAACTGCAACCGTTTCCCATCAGTATTTTTTATGACAATATGCAATTGATGGCATGTTAAAAATAAACACAAATTACACCCAAGTGACTACCCTTGTGACTACTTGTGCATTATCTTTCTTTTACGTGTGCTCCTACGTGGTGCTTCCCCTGTGGCTTCAGCAGATGTGGAGGCCCCTTGCTCACTTTGTTGCTGCTCCTACCTCGACGCCTTTGGTGGGCATCCTCTGGGGTTGCGAGCCTGTGAGGGCTCGTCAACAGCCTGCTGCTCCTGCAGCTGTGCAGGGGTTGAGACGTCGATCTCAGTTGGGTGGGGACTCTGAAGGGGCTCTGACCGAGGGCTCTACAGTGGCATGGAAATTTGAGTGCTTGGAGAGGAGCTCCCACTTCCTTGATGTCTGCCACCAACTTCCCTATCATGGGTCAGGTCCCCCTCAGCGCTTGCAAGTGGCTTGAGAGCACCTTGCTGCACATCAGGGGGGCCATGGGGACCTGTCTCTGCACTGGCAGTCCTACTCAGAGGGACTTCCATGAAGCTCTGGTTTCTCTGTTCAATAGATGACCATCGCTCCTCCAGAGATGTCAGTCTATTCTGAACACTCACCATGTTTTCCTCACTCCAGCGACTTACAGCCTCCATGGCCGTAGCCAGCCTTTCCACGGAGGTTACCATCCTTTCCGTGGTGCTGCCTTCATGTGCCAACGCCTCCACAAAGGCTTTGCTCATGTTAGCGAGGGACTCCTCCATTCGCTCCACACTCGCAGCTACCTTAGAGACAAAACCTGCCAGAGACTCCTGCACCTGTTCCTGGAGTTCCAGCACCACTCTTCCTCTGGATAAACCTGTATGCACAGGGTCGACATGCAGCTGAGCCGAGCTGGCAGAGTACTGCGCACTCCGACGAGGACTCTCCACTGATGTCCCTGTCTCCATCGTCTGCTGATGCTCACCTGTGAGCTGTGATACACCAGGTGACAACACTACTCTATCTCGCGAGGGTCCCACCGAGGTGTGAATGCCTGCACTGGTGCTGGGTGCGCTGAATTCTGCTGACGTTGTGCCCTCAGAGGTTCGAGCTTCCTCTGAGGAGTCTGGAAGCTCAGGCTCTTCCTCCTGGACAGTGGGGACGGGGGCTTGTGATGGTCCTGTGGGGGAGTAAAGGAAAGAGTCAGAGATGTGAGGCCAAGGCACATTGAATATTGCAGATGATCAAAAGTCAACCTGTTAGAGCATCAGAATCATTATCAGTGACTCATGCAATGTCAATGAGAGAGATGATAAACTATTCTGTCACCAGCTTGCTCTGATGCACCTGTCTGTCCGTCCCCCACTTGCACATCCTCCTCCACTCCCACGATCTCCAGGGCCGGTTCCTCCCAGGGGGTGCGCTGGGCTACTGAGGGTGGCCCTCCTCCTGTCCTCGCTCTTTCCCTCTTATTGTGAGCTCTCTTTTCCTGCGATGAGGGAGACAAGTGGAGTTTGAGTGAGAATGAAGGAGTGAGTGTAGAGAATCCATATCATTGATGGTTAGAAGGAGACAAAGATGGAGTGAGGTGGCAAGACCAAGGGCTCTCCCTGTGTTTTGTAAGTTGTTTTCATAGCATCATAGTGATAGGGAGTGTGAGGGCTGCATAGTCGAATAGTTAAGTGAATGTGAACATACAGAGAGAGGGAATGGGTAAGGGTGCAGGGATGTCAGTGTCAAGTGGGATGTGGAGGAAGAGGTTGTCAAAGCTGAGTGCTGGTGAGGAGAGGAGATGGGGATCAGATTGAGGGTGATGGGAAAGTCATACTCACTTTTCCAGTGCGCAGAAGGTCATGAAACCTCTTCCTGCACTGCAGCCAGGTTCTGCGGCACATAGACATTGAGTTGACCTCCTGGGACACTTGCATCCACACAGCTTTAGTCTGCTGAGGAGGCTTTTTCCTCCCGGAGGAAGGGAAGAGTACCTCCTTATTGCATCTGGCTCCTGTAGTGTATGTAACCTGTACCACCTTAAGAGGATACCTTAAGGTGATGGACTACTTTTTGATGGCTCCTGTACATTGTAGTACCGGTGGTGACCACACTGGTATATAAACCCTGTGGAGCAAATTGTATTCCAGTTCAGCCCTGACCCTCAATTACTAAAGAACTGTTTAATTATTTCTGTAGTCTGTGTCCAGTTATTCAGCATAACTACATTTGGAAACACAGACTTAACAGTGGCGACGAGTCTGATCTTACCTAGCGGCAGTTGCATCAAAGGAAGCTTCGCCTCTGAAACGGGCGTCGATCAAGGACATCCACCCTCAACATCCTGCTGGGCACTGCATAGCATGGGAGGCAATCGGGAACCCGGGGTGGTTTCTGGCCACGAAGTCAAACATCAGTGAACATCCCTTCGACGACAGCGGCGGGTAAGCCCGATCGAGTGGCACGGGGGGGAAGTCAGCCGAGTTGTCAGTAAGAGAAGGGGAGGGAAACGACGAAAAGGGCGGAGAACACGACCGCAGCCGGTGTCAGGGGCCGGACTGCAATCGGGGCAAAGACGCGCAGCAGCCAGAAAAGCGCTTATGTCCACAAGGACCGCGGGAGCGGCGGGGAACAAGAGCAGCAGCGTAGGGGAAAATAAAAGACCGCTGGGAGGCGAGAATGGCAACAGCGCGGTAATCGCCATTTTGAGTCGGCGGGGGAAGAAGACAAGCGCGGGAAAAGCCGCCAAGAGCGGGAAGCCGCCATTTTGAAAAAAATTAAATAAAATAATAATCATATCCGAAGGAAAGGAAACTCAACAAGGATGCCAAAAATGGGTAACATCACTGCTTTTGATAGCGATGTGGAAGATTGGGCCACTTATGTGGAACGCGTCGAAGTTTACTGTACAACGAATGAGGTACCGGAGGATAAGAAAGCACTAACCCTATTAAACTCGATGGGTGCGAAGACGTACGGGTTATTAAGGAACCTTGTAACACCAGATAAACAGGTAGGAAAGAGTTTCGCGGATATTGTTACTATCCTGCAAGAGCATTTAAACCCCACGCCGCTGCTGATAGTGGAACGATTTAAATTCTACAAAAGAATTCAACTTAAAGAGGAAAGCAACGCTGAATTCTTAATCGAACTGCGCAAGTTATCAAAGTACTGTCAGTTCGGTACAGGACTAGCAGACGCACTGAGAGATAAGTTTGTGTGTGGGCTCCTAAGGGAAGGAACCCAGAAGCGACTGCTAGAGGAAAAGGATCTTACGCTGGACAAAGCTTTCAGCATTGCAGCATCGCACGAGGCAGCAGCATGAGGCGTTGCAGAGATACAGCAAAGGCCATTGGAATTCAGCACCAATGAAATGGCATTGGGCGCAGTAAAGTGCTATCGTTGCGGAAGGACAATGCATGACCAGAACCAGTGCTGGTTCAAAGATAAAGAATGCAGGCAATGTGGCAAACTTGGTCAAATAGCGAGAGTATGCCGGTCAGGAAAGAAGACCAGCAGCAAAAAGTCGCCGCAGGAGAAGTACAAAAAAGTACACAAGGTGACAGAGAACAGTTCGGATGAACAGAAGACGGATTCAGACTCCAGCAGTAAGGAACTGGGTTGTCTAAAAATACATAATGTGGGTAACACAGCAGACCACCAAACTATCTGGGTCATGCTTCGGATAGCAGGAGTCCAAGTGAAGATGGAATTGGACACTGGATCGGCATTAACGGTCATGAATAAGCAAGATTACAAAAGGTTATTCTCGCACATTCCCCTGAGGGATACGGAGATTGTATTGAAAACATACACGGGGCAAATAGTATACCCCATCGGAAAGATAAAAGTAAATGTGGTCTACAATGGTAAAGAAAGTCAGGAAATGGACTTGTATGTGTTACCTGATGGAGGTCCGCCACTACTGGGACGGGAATGGATCCGGAGAATAAATGTGGACTGGCATTCCATACAAGCACTGACTGTAGATTCCTGTAAAGAGGACGACGTCAAACCTAAACGACTGTCCAAAATATTGGACGATGCTAAGGAGGTGTTCCAACAGGGACTGGGAACACTGAAAGGAATTACGGCAAACATCAAGGTTGAAGAACATGCAAACCCAAAATTTTTCAAAGCCAGACCGGCACCTTATGCGATATGACCTGCTGTGGAAGCAGAGCTGGAAGGGCTAGAACGTTCAGGAGTACTGTCAAAGGTGGACTGGAGCGAATGGGCCACACCCATTGTTCCTGTCATGAAGCGTTCGTTGAGCAACAAGCCGGGGGAACCTGGGGAGGTTCGCATCTGTGGCGATTTCAAGATCACTGTTAATCCGGTTCTTCACACGGTGCAATATCCGCTTCCGCGGATTGAAGATATCTTCGCTTCGCTGTCTGGCGGGAAACACTTCACCAAGATAGACCTGGCGCAGGCGTACCTACAGATGGAAGTTGATGAAGCGTCACGCCAGTATCTCACGATCAACACACATAAGGGCTTATATCGGTATAATAGACTGGTTTTTGGAGTGGCATCGGCTCCAGCGATTTGGCAAAGGGCCATGGAGCAGGTATTGCAGGGAGTTCCAGGCACACAATGCTACCTGGACGACATTCTGATTACAGGAGATGATGATAAGGATCACCTCGCGAATTTGGAGCAGGTGCTCACCAGATTGAAAGAATTTGGGCTCAGAGTTAATCGCCAGAAATGTGAGTTCTTTCAAAAGCGAATCTCGTACTGCGGCCACGTCATTGACCAGGAGGGGCTCCATAAGTCACCTGACAAGATCGAAGCTGTTGTGAAAGCTCCCGCTCCGGAAAATGTATCCCAGTTGAGGTCGTTCCTTGGGTTGGTTAACTATTACCACAAGTTTCTTCCAAATTTATCCACGGTGTTACACCCGCTGAACACTCTTTTGCAAATGGGAATACCATGGAAGTGGAGCGATGATTGTAAGCGGGCTTTTCAAAAAAGCAAGGCACTGATCACCTCTAAGGAAGTGTTGGCTCACTTTAACCCAACGCTGCCTATTCGCTTAGCTTGTGATGCTTCTCTATATGGTATCGGGGCAGTGCTCTCACATAAGTTTCCAAATGGCTTGGAAAGGCCAGTCGCGTTCGCATCCAGATCATTGACCTCCGCAGAGCGCAACTATGCTCAGATAGATAGGGAGGCTCTCAGCCTCGTGTGGGGAGTTAAGAAATTTAACCATTACCTGCAAGGCCAAAGGTTTCCGCTGCTGACAGATCACCAGCCGTTGGTTTCCATTATTAACCCTAAGAAGGGTGTTCCGGTTATGACGGCGCAGAGGCTTCAGAGATGGTCCCTTTTCCTAGGGGCACATCAATATGATATCGAATTCAAAGGTACAAAGCAACATGGTAATGCTGATGGGCTGTCGCGCCTGCCACTACCTACAGCAGAAGATGCACCGGCAGTTGACCCTGTCGAGATATTTCACTCGACCATCATCGAATGCTTACCAGTCACCAATGCGGGTATTGAGAGAGAGACCCGAAATGACCCGACACTGTCTCGGGTCTACGATTTGACAGTGAAGGGATGGCCAGCACATGGCAACCCACTGTTACCAGCATTCTCAGCCAGACGAGAACAGCTGTCCGTCTGTCAAGGAACATTGATGTATGGAACAAGGGTGATTATTCCTCCTAAATTAAGGGAGAGAGTTCTGAAGGAATTGCATGAAGGTCATCTGGGGGGAGTCAAGATGAAAAGCCTTGCTAGGGCTTATGTGTGGTGGCCAGGTATCGACAAACAAATAGAGGATCTGACTAAAAGCTGCTCAGGGTGCCAAAAAGTTCAAAACGCACCTCCAATTGCACCGCTGCATCCGTGGGAATGGCCTTCAACCCCATGGCAACGTGTGCATATCGATTTTGCAGGTCCATTCATGGATTCCATGTTTTTGATAGCAGTAGACGCACATTCTAAATGGCCAGAAGTGATTAAGATGTCGACCACTACCTCTGAAAAGACGATCGCAGTTCTAAGAACCATATTTGCAAGGAATGGGTTGCCGGAACAAATATGTTCAGACAACGGACCACAGTTCGTGTCAGAAGAATTCCAGAAATTCATGAAAAAGAATGGGGTGAAACACTATACATCTGCCCCATATCATCCGGCTACAAATGGGTTTGCCGAGAGATTTGTACAAACGTTCAAAAAGGCGATAAAGGCCATGAGCGAAGACCATATTCCACTACAACACAAGGTGGACAATTTCCTGATGGCATATCGAAACGCCACACATGCAGTGACAAATCAAAGCCCTGCCATAATGTTCTATAACAGGAGGTTGCGGTCCCGGTTGGATTTGTTAAAACCCAATGTGCGTAGGGAAGTCGAAAACAAGCAATTCCAGCACGTAAATAACAAGGCCACTCGGAGTTTCGAAATAGGACAACCAGTGTTGGCCAGGGACTATAGGAATGATAAATGGCAATCCGGAACAATTCGTGCCCGACAAGGACCCTTGATGTACACGGTAGACGTTGGAGAGAACGTAATACGACGTCATGCTGACCAACTTGTGGAATCGAGAACAAGGGTCGACCCCATGTCTACAGCAGAGACACCAGTTGAAGAAGTTATTGAGCCTGTAGCATCTACCTCAGACTCGAACGTACATGATGACGTTCAATCCATAGGAGATCAAATGGATGAGTCACCCCAGCAACGAGAACCAGAGACCCCTGAAAGGCGTTATCCGGCCCAGATCAGGAGGCCTCCTCAGAGACTGAATCTTTGAACAGTTTTGTATGAAAGTTGTATATATGTTATCCATGTAATGTTTAAATTGGGGTGTACCCTGTTAAGCTAAAAGGGGAGGAATTGTAGTGTATGTAACCTGTACCACCTTAAGAAGATACCTTAAGGTGATGGACTACTTTTTGATGGCTCCTGTACATTGTAGTACCGGTGGTGACCACACCGGTATATAAGCCCTGTGGAGCAAAGTGTATTCCAGTTCAGCCCTGACCCTCAATTACTAAAGACCTGTTTAATTATTTCTGTAGTCTGTGTCCAGTTATTCAGCATAACTACATTTGGAAACACAGACTTAACAGCTCCCTCCACCAGAGCTTGCAGGGCAGCTTCATCAAAGCGTGGAGCAGACTTTGGCCTGCTGCTGGACACTGTGGCTGAAATAAGGGCTTACAGCAATGGGCATGAAGTTTGTAGTCTCCAGAAGAAGCAAGGCTGCTTGCAGGCCTTAAATCCAGCAGCATTGATGACGTCATCAGAGGCGACTTTCAGGATGGAAAGACTAATTGGGTCAGGGCTTCCCACACACTGGGAATCAATTGGCCAATTAGGTGAAAATCGCATTTTTCCCCCACATCAAAGTGGAGTCGGGTGGCTAACACGAAAAGCGGCTGTCACGCCCCCAGCCCACCCCAATGACAAAATCGAGCCCATAGAGTTATACAGCACAGAAAGAGGCCCTTCGGCCCATCATGTCTGCACCAGCCATCAAGCCCTGTCTATTCTAATCCCATTTCCAGCACTTGGTCCATAGCCTTGTATGCTATGGTGTTTCAAGTGCTCATCTAAATGCTTCTTGAATGTTGTGCGGGTTCCTGCCTCTACCATCCTTTCAGGCAGTGAGTTCCAGATTCCAACCACCCTCTGGGTGAAAAAGTTTTTCCTCAAACACCCTCTAAACCTCCTGCCCCTTACCTTGAAACTATGCCCCCTGGTTATTGACCCCTCTACTAAGGGGAAAGTTCCTTTCTATCTACCCTACCTATGCCACTCATAATTTTGTACACCTCAATCAGGTCCCCCCTCAGCCTTCTCTGCTCTAAGGAGAACAACCCCAGCCTGTCCAGTCTCTCTTCATAGCTGAAGCGCTCCAGCCCAGGTAACATCCTGGTGAATTTCCTCTGCACCCTCACCAATGCAATCACATCCTTCCTATAGTGTGGCGACCAGAACTGCACACAATATTCTAGCTGTGGCCTAACTGGCATTTTGTACAGCTCCATCATAACCTCCCTGCTCTTATATTCCATGCCTTGGCTAATGAAGGCAATTATCCCATATGACTTTCTAACCACCTTATATAGACACACACACCATTAAATAGACACACACACCATTATATAGACACACACACACTATTTTATATAGACACAAACACACACCATTTCATATAGACACACACGCCATTTTATATAGACAGACACACCATTTTATATAGACACACACACCATTTTATATAGACACCCACACCATTTTATATAGACACGCACACCAGCTTATAGACACACACAAACCATTTTATATAGAAACTCACCCGCCATTTTATATACACACACACACGCTATTTTATATAGACACTCATCTGCCATTTTATATAGACACACACTAACGCCATTTTATATAGTCACACACATGCCATTTTGTATAGACACACATACACCATTTTATATAGACACACACATGCCATTTTATACAGACACAAACACCATTTTATATAGACACTCACCTGGCATTTTATATAGACACACACATGCCATTTTATACAGACACACACACACCATTTTATATAGACACTCACCTGGCATTTTATATTGACACAAACACAAATTTTATATAGACACTCACCCGCCATTTTATATAGACACACACACACCATTTTATATAGACACACAGTTGCCATTTATATAGACACACACACGGCATTTTATATAGACACACACTCACCATTTTAAATAGACACGTGCACACCATTTTTATAGACACACACACACGATTTTATATAGACACTCACCCGTCATTTTATATAGACACATACACACCATATTGTATAGACACACACACACCATTTTATATAGTCACACACACCAGGTTATAGACACACACACGCTGTAAAGTCCGCGCCTCAATAATACACGGACTTCGGGAGAACAGTTTAACAGGTACTTTACTGAACAAGAGGCAGCTTGAAACTGAAACTACAGAAGCCTGCTAGGGCCTTTTATACAGGGGTGGTCACTGCCGGTACTGCAGTCTAAGACCAGTTATTCCCTTAAAGGTACATACACAACACACGCCATTTCCTATACAAACCCACCCGCCATTTTTTATAGACATACACATGCCATTTTATATAGACTCAACCGCCATTTTATATAGACACACACAGAACATTATATATAGACCACACACACCATTTTATATAGACACTCACCCGCCATTTTATATAGACACACACACGCCATTTTATATAGACACGCCCCACGCCATTTAATATAAACACACACACCATTTCATATAGTCACACACACACGCCATTTTATATAGGCACACACACACCATTTTATAAAGATACACACATTTCATTTTATATACACACACGCATACCATTTTATATAGACACGCATACACCATTTTATAAAGACACAAACAACATTTTATATAGACACACACATTCCATTTTATATAGACACACACACACACACCATTTTATATAGACACATAGGGCTCAATTTTACCAGGCCCGAGGAAGCGGGAATGGAGGCGTGTAGGGTGTTAAAATTGCAAGAAGTGGTGGGCGGGCCCGAGCCCGACCCCGCCTCCATCCCGCCTCCAAGCAGTGGCATGGAAATGTGAGCGCTTGGAGAGGAGCCCCCACTTCCTTGTTCACTGCCACCAACATCTCTCTCATGGGTCAGGTTCACCTCAACGCTTGCAAGTGGCTTGAGAGTTCCTTGCTGCACATCAGGGGGGCCATAGGGACCCATACCTGCACTGGCAGTCCTACTCAGAAGGACTTCCATGAAGGTCTGGTTTCGCTGTTCAATAGCTGACCATCGCTCCTCCAGAGATGGCAGTATTTTCTGAACACTCACCATGTTTTCTATACTCTGGTGACTTAGCTCCTCCATGGCCGTAGCCATCCTCTTGTCTACTGTAGCCATCCTTTCCACGGAGATTGCCATCCTTTCCATGGTGCTGCATTCATGCGCTAATGACTCCACAAAGGCTCTGCTCATGTTCGCAATGGACTCCTCCATTCGCTCCACACTCGCAGCGACCCTGGAGACAAAACCTGCCAGAGACTCCAGCACCTGTTTCTGGAGTTCCAGCACCGCTGTTCTTCTGGATGGACCCAGAGGCAGAGGGTCGACATACAGCTGAGCCGAGCTGGGAGAGTCCTGCACCCTCTGACTAGGACTCTCCACTGCTGTCCCTGTCTCCACAATCTGCTGATGCACACTTGTGAGCTGTGATACACCAGGTGACAATACTACTCTATCTTGCGATGGTCCCACTGAGGTGTGAGTGTCTGTGCTGGTGCTGGGTTGGCTGAATTCTGCTGACGCTGCGCCCTCAGAGGTTGCAGCTTCCTCTGAGGGCTTTTGAGGCTCAGGCTGTTCCTCCTGGATAGTGGGGACGGGTGCTTGGGATGGTCCTTTGGGGGAGTAAAGGAAAGAGTCAGAGATGTGAGGCCAAGGTTACATGCACATTGCATATTGCAGATGATCATAAGTCCATCTGTTAGAACTTCAGAATAATTATCAGCGACTCATGCAATATCAATGAGAGAGATGAAAAACTATTCTGTCACCAGCCTTCTCTGATGCACCCATCTGTCCGTCCCCCACTTGCGCATCATCCTCGAGTCCCACGATCTCCAGGACCGCCTCCTCCCAAGGGGTGAGGTAGGCTACTGAGGGTGGCCCTCCTCTTGTCCTCGCTCTTTCCCTCTTATTGTGAGCTCTCTTTTCCTGCAATGAGGGTGTAAGGGGTGGTGTGTGTGGTCAGCTTCACCTCTGACTCCCTGAGTGGTTCGAATCGCTCCCACTCCCTTGGTTCTAGACTTTGACTTATTTGGGGGTTGTAATGAAATTGCAACAGACACCTGAGTTGGTCAATAGAATTTAGATTTTATTTTGAGACAGGAAAATATACAATACAATAAATCATATACTCTAAAAGGGGGAACACTTCGGAATATGCGAGGGAGAATGACAATAGACAAAATACGTTACCTCTCACAATCCCACTGCACTAACTAGGTTGAATTCCAGAGGACCAGGAAATGCTCACCAAATGATTTTCTTGACAGTTGTAGAGGTTCGCGATTTTGGGGTTCTCTTTAGTTGTGGCGGTTGGGGCCTGCCATACCCCGGACATGGTGGAAGACTGCACCTGCGTTGGGTTTTCAGTCTTTGCGAGTCCGCTGATGCGGTCGGGTGCGTAGTTGGATTTATCGGGTAAGTACCCAATTTCCTTTGGTTAGGTATAGTTTTTAAGAGTCTTCTGTGTCAAATCTTACCCAGGGGTAAGTCAGGCTAGCTTGTAAAGTGGAAACAAACTTGCGGATTTTTGACTTCTTGTTGGTTGATTTCTTGTTGGTCGCGGTGGCCCAATATTACCTAGTTGGTGGTAATATTGTTAGTTGTTGGTTTCTTGAGGCCTTTGATAGCCGTGATTCCCTTTTCCTTTCATTTCATTCTTCTTTCCTCAAGTCGCCAATCCTCCGACTATGTACGGTGATGATGATGAGTAGTGCTCTTTCTGAACTGCACTTTCTCTCTCCTGTACTGAACTTAAACCTTCTCAACTGCGTGTTGTGTTGAACTGTCTTCTCAACTGACTCTAGTACTGAACAAGCAGGCCTCAATTATACTGTGTTGAAGCCTGGCTTATCTGACCGCCAAATCTCCTTTGGCCCATTGTTAATTTTGGCGGGCTTGTTAATTTTAATAGGTTCAAATTCTCATCGAGTTTCGGGGCTGGTCCCATCTATTTTTATTTGGCCTTTAACTGGTTTCGGGATTGCTTCAAAATCAATTTTAAGTGTGAAAAGTGGTTTTGGAAATCTTTCTGAGTGGTTTAAACTGTTGCTTGATTGTCTTCTCCTGCTGGGGCCAGGGTCTCTTTTGTTGGTTGTTGGCATGTATTGTATTATTCATGTACTTGATGGCCCTGTAGGTTTTCGGCAGGAACTGTCCTTCCATGGGCCTATTGTCTTTATGTAGAATGACTGGGACAGTCCAGAACATTCTCAGACAACCTGGCCTTTTCCAATACTCAAACTGTCTGTCCCACAGTGGCCCAACACAGTCCCTTTGTTGCAGCTTTTCCACAGGCTGGAACATGCCTTTTAAAATAGCCAAAAATTCTGGGGTTTTGATTTTAAGTCCCTTTTGGCCCAATATTCTTTCAAACAGTCCAATATCTCTTCTTTTCTTGGTTTGGGAGAATTTGTATAATTTTGTGAGCCTTACAATGGAGACAAGTGGCGTTTGAGTGAGAATGAAGGTGTGAGTGTAGAGAATCCATAGCACAGATGCTTAGAAGGAGACAAAGATGGAGTGGGGTGGCAAGACCAAGGGCCCTCCCTGTGTTTTGTAAGTTGTTTTCATAGCATCATAGTGATAGGGAGTGTGAGGGCTGCATAGTCGAATAGTTAGGTGAATGTGACCATAGAGAGAGAGGAAATGGGGAAGGGTGCATGGATGTCAGTGTCAAGTGGGATGTGGAGGAAGAGGTTGCTAAAGCTGAGTGCTGGTGAGGAGAGGCAATAGGGATCAGATTGAGGGTGATGGGAAAGTCATACTCACTTTTCCAGTGCGCAGAAGGTCCTGAAACCTCTTCCTGCACTGAAGCCAGGTTCCGTGGATCAGCGACAACGAGTTGACCTCCTGGGCCACCTGGACCCACGCAGCCTTCGTCTGCTGGGGAGGCTTTTTCCTCCCTGAAGAAGGGATGAGCAGCTCCTTATTAGATCTTGCTCCCTCCACCAAAGCTTGCAGGGCGATGTCATCAAATCTGAGAGGAGACTTAGGGACGGGCTTTACTTGGCCAGTGCTGGGACTAGAGTCCTGGCGGATCATATAACTAGGGCTGTAGAGAGGGCTTTAAACTAACTAGTGGGGGGGGGAGGTTCCTAGAGGGCAAATAATAAAAATGACAACAGAGAAGGTCATAGACTTAGGTAGCAGTGGGGAAATTAAAAACCAGAGCGTGTCAGGAAGGGGCAGAAGGTATGGAGTCAAAGGTAAAGTAATAAAAAGGGCAAAAGCAGGAACTAAGTGTCACAAAACATATTTGAAAGTTCTCTATCTGAATGCACGTAGCATTCGTAATAAAATAGATGAGTTAATGGCACAAATAACTACATATGGGTATGATCTTTTGGCCATTACAGAAACATGGCTGAAGGGTGACAATGCCTGGGAATTAAACATACCAGGTTATTTAACGATCAGGAAGGGCAGGCAGGAAGGAAGGGGAGGTGGGGTGACTATGTTAATAAAGGAAGGAATCACTGTAATACAGAGAAATGATATTGGGTCAAAAGATCAGGATAATGAAACAGTTTGGGTGGAGGTAAGGAATAATAAGGGGAAAAAAACACTAGTGGGCGTAGTCTATAGGCCTCCGAACAGTTGCAACTCTGTTGGACGGAGTATCAATCAGGAAATAGTTGAGGCTTGTAATAAGGGAACATCTATAATTATGGGGGATTTTAACTATCATATTAATTGGACAAATCAAATTGGGCAGGGCTGCCTTGAGGATGAGTTCATTGAGTGTATTAGGGATGGGTTTCTTGAGCAGTATGTAACTGAACCGACCAGGGGGCAAGCAACCTTAGATCTGGTCCTGTGTAACGAGACAGGATTAATTAAAAATGTCCTAGTAAAGGATCCCCTTGGAATGAGTGACCATAACATGGTTGAATTCTATATTCAATTAGAGGGTGAGAAGATTGGATCTCAAACAAGCGTGCTAAGCTTGAATAAAGGAGACTATGAAGGTATGAGAGCGGAATTGAGTAGAGTGGATTGGGAAAATAGATTAAAGGGTAAGACGATATATGATCAGTGGTGTACATTTAAGGAGTTATTTTACAACTTCCAAAAAATATATATTCCACTGAGAAGAAAAGGGTGTAAAAGAAAAGACAGCCATCCGTGGCTAAGTAAAGAAATTAAGGATAGTGTTCGACTAAAAGCAAGGGCATATAAGGTAGCCAAATCTAGTGGAAGGATAGAGGATTGGGAAAACTTTAAAAGACAGCAAAAAGTAACAAAAAGATTGATTAAGAAAGGGAAGATAGATTATGAAAGTAAATTAGCAAAAAATATAAAAACAGATAGTAAGAGTTTTTATAGTTATATAAAAAGAAAAAGGGTGGCTAAAGTAAATGTTGGTCCCTTAGAGGATGAGACCGGGAAATTAATGGTGGGAAATATGGAGATGGCAAAAACACTGAATGAATATTTTGTATCAGTCTTTACAGTAGAAGACACTAAGAATATCCCAACACTGGACAAACAGGGGGCTATAGGGGGGGAGGAGCTAAACACGATCAAAATCACTGAGGAACTGGTACTCGGTAAAATAATGGGACTCAAGGCAGATAAATCACCTGGACCTGATGGCTTACATCCTAGGGTCTTGAGGGAAGTGGCGGTAGGGATTGTGGATGCATTGGTAATAATTTTCCAAAACTCCCTGGAATCAGCAAAGGTCCCGGCAGACTGGAAAACTGCTAATGTAACGCCCTTATTTAAAAAGGGCAGTAGACAGAAGGCTGGAATCTATAGACTGGTTAGCCTAACATCTGTGGTAGGTAAAATATTGGTGTCCATTATTAAGGAGACAGTAACAGGACATTTGGATAATCATAATTTAATAGGACAAAGTCAGCATGGTTTTATGAAGGGGAAGTCATGTTTGACAAATTTGCTGGAGTTCTTTGAGGAAGTAACATATAGGGTGGATAAAGGGGAACCAGTGGACGTCGTGTATTTAGACTTCCAAAAGGCATTTGACAAGGTGCCACACAAAAGATTATTGCTTATGATAAAAAATCACAGGATTGGGGGTAATATTCTGGCATGGATAGAGGATTGGCTATCTAACAGAAAGCAGAGTTGGGATAAATGGTTCATTCTCGGACTGGCAATCAGTAACTAGTGGTGTTCCACAGGGGTCAGTGCTGGGTCCCCAACTCTTTACAATCTATATTAATGATTTGGAGGAGGGGACCGAGTGTAACATATCAAAGTTTGCAGATGATACTAAGATGGGAGGGAAAGTAGTGAGTGAGGAGGACATAAAAAACATGCAAGGGGACATAGACAGGCTAAGTAAGTGGGCAGAGATTTGGCAGATGGAATACAATACTGGAAAGTGTGAGATTATGCACTTTGGCAGGAAAAATCATAGAGCAAGTTATTATCTTAATGGCAAGAAACTGGAAAGTACTGAAGTACAAAGGGATCTGGGGGTCCTGGTGCACGAAACTCAAAAGATTAGTATGCAGGTGCAGCAAGTGATTAAGAAGGCCAATGGAATGTTGGCTTTCATTGCTAGGGGGATAGAATATAAAAATAGGGAGGTATTGCTTCAGTTGTACAAGGTACTGGTGAGACCGCACCTGGAATACTGCATACAGTTTTGGTGTCCATACTTAAGAAAAAACATACTTGCTCTCGAGTCAGTACAAAGAAGGTTCGCTCGGTTAATCCCGGGGATGAGGGGATGGACATATGAGGAGAGGTTGAGTAGATTGGGACTCTACTCATTGGAGTTCAGAAGAATGAGAGGCGATCTTATTGAAACATATAAGATTGTGAAGGGGTTGGATCGGGTGGAAGCGGGGATGATGTTCCCGATGATGGGTGAAACTAGAACTAGGGGGCATAGTCTTAGAATAAGGGGCTGCTCTTTCAAAACTGAGATGAGGAGGAACTACTTCACTCAGAGGATGGTAGGTCCATGGAATATGCTGCCCCAAAAAGCTGTAGAAGCTACATCATTACATAAATTTAAAACAGAAATAGACAGTTTCCTAGAAGTAAAGGGAATAAAGGGTTATGGGGAACAGGCAGGAATTTGGACATGAGTCTAGGTTCGGATCGGTCATGGCCCTGTGGGTAGCGGAGCGGGCCCAGGGGCCATGTAGCCTGATCCTGCTCCTATTTCGTGTGTCTAATTCTGTTAGATTCAGGAGATGGTTCAGTGATAGTAGATTGGCGGCTAGGATCAGATCAGCCATGATCTTATTGAATGGCGGCGCAGGCTCGAGGGGCCGATTGGCCTACTCCTGCTCCTATTTCTTATGTTCTTATGTTCTCCCACTGCTCATATTGCCTCCAGGTCCCTCTCACAGCAAAGGCCAAAAGGTTGGCAGTCTGCAGAAGAGGCAAAGCTTCTTGCAGACCTTAAATGCAGCAGCAATGATGACATCATCGGAGGCGAGTTTCAGTCTGTAAAAACGAATTGGGCCATGGGTTGCCACACGCTGGAACTCAATTGCCCAATTAGGTGAAAATCGCATCATTCTCCCACATCAATTTGGAATCGGGTGGATAACACGAAAAGCGGATGACAAGACCCCAGCCTGCCCCATGACAAAATCGAGCCCATAGATACCATTTTATATAGACATTCACCTGCCATTTTATATTGACATACACACACCATTTTATATTGACACATACACACCATTTTATATGGACACACATACACCATTTTATATAGACACACACACACACCATTTTGGATAGACACACACACCATTTTATATATACACAAGCACACCACTTTATAGGGACTCACGCCCACCATTTTATATGGACACACACCCGCCATTTTATATAGACACACACACGCCATTTTATATAGACTCACAACATGCCATTTTATATAGACACACACATGCCATTTTATATAGACACACAACATGCCATTTTATATAGACACACACACTATTTTATATAGACACACACACACTATTTTATAGGGACACACACACACAATTTTATATGGACACACACACATACCATTTTATATAGATACACACTGATGTAAGAAAACTACTAGGCACTTGGTCTGAGTATTAAACAAGGCTTTAATCAACTGTTTCACAACATGGAGGTCTAATCTTCCTTCATTAGTTCCTGTTTACAAAATGGCCTGAGCAAGCTGGGTCCGTGCCCGAGTATTTATACTCTCCCTGGACAGCGCCACCAGCAGGCCGCCGAGTATTATTTCACAAGTCATTTCTACATGAATGGCAAGATTCATGTTATTCTTCCCGCCTGAAAGATTAGAAGTCTAGCGGCTTCTTTCTACTGAATTAATCGGACTAAGAATAGATGCAGTCGTTTGGATCTCCATCTGTGGCCGGATGGCGCATCTCCTCGGACTGTGTTTTGGTCCCTGGGTCACTTAGTTCGTACCGGTGGGCTGGCAGAGTCCGTGTCACCTTGATCGACCTGAGAGGGACTGGGGAGATCGTGGCTTCGGGTGCAGGCCCCCACAGGCGCAGAGCTGGCTTCACCCTGCCCAGTAGTCGGTGACTGACCGGCATCCTGGCTTCGGGTGGCCATCCCGCGGGGAGCGCTCTGTTCCCCGTGTTGATCTGGTGGAATAGCTGTCAGATCCCTTGACGTCCCGGGTAGGGCGTCATCCTCAGAGGAGCGCAGGGTATCTGCGTCATTAATATGGGTCCCACCATCGATCGGGTCCGTGGGGAGCCAGATTCCAAAGTGACACTGCGGATTCCCGGCCATCAGGGTACCGCACGTATGCGTATGTGGGATTGACATCCGTCAGTCCCACTTCATCGATGAGGGGATCATTCTTAGAGGATCGGACGAATCTTCGGAGCAGCACGGGGCCAGGAGCTGCCAACCATGATGGTAGGGACATCCCATGAGTGGAGCGATGCTGGAACCCAAAGAATCGTTCGTTAGGAATAGCGTTGGTGGATGTTGAAAGAAGAGACCTGATGGAATGCAATGCGTCAGGGAGCATAGTTTCCCACTGCTGATCTGGTAGGTTGTGTGATCTCAGTGCAAGACGAACAGTGTTCCAAATGATAGCGTTGTATGTCTCAACCTGTCCGTTTCCAATAGGATGATACGGTGTTGTTCTACTTGTGGTGATTCCCCGTTGGGAAAGATAACTTTTGAGTTTGCTTAACATGAAGGAGGGACCACGATCATAGTGTATGAAATTGGCCGTACCACAAAGGAAAAAGAACTGATCGAGGCATTTGATCACTGTGGAAGTAAGCATATTGGGACAGGGGAAAGCAAAGGGAAAGCGTGAATATTTGTCCACCATAGTAAGCAAGTAGGTTTTTCGCGTTGAGGAAGGCAGTGGCCCTTTAAAGTCAATGCTGAGTCACTGCATAGGCTGCATAGCGTGTATGAGCGAGCCATCCGAAGGCCGGAGGAATTGTGGTTTTAATTCCGCGCAAATTCTACAAGTGAAGCATGTTCTTCTCACGTCTTCCGTAAAAAATGGGAGATTTTTAGATTGCACGGGTAACGCCAGGGTGGCATATGTCAGTATGAAGATCCGCAAGAGTCGAAGTTGACATGGAAGAGCAGAATGCACGCGTGAGGGTATCCGGGGCCACATTCTCTTTGCCGGATCGATAATGTATGGTGTAGCCAAAGGCGGCCAATTCCATCCTCCAGAGCTGTATTTTGTTATTCTTGATCTTAGTGCGTTTCCGGTTATCCAGCATAAAGGCCACGGAGCGCTGATCGGTTATAAGCTTGAAATGGCGACGAGCGAGAAAATGACTCTACTTATGTACTGCTTCGATGATAGCCGTAGCCTCCTTCTCGACAGGAGGATAATGGAGCTCGCTACCCTGCAAAGTTCTGGACAGAGATGCAACAGGTCGACCACCTTGATTCAAGGTAACCGAGATCGCCACCTCCAATGCATCGCACTCGACCACGAAAGGGAGATTTTCATCAATGGAACGAAGCATGGCTTTTTCCAGTTGTTGCTTGAGGAGGTCGAAAGCTGAAATAGCCGTTGCCTCCAACGGAAATGACTTCGCGTGAAGCAGGGGCTGGATCTTGTCGGAAAAGTGGGGTATCCATTTCACATAATAGGCGAACATGCCAAGTGCCCGACGAAGAGAGCCGAGATTCGTAGGAGGAGGGAGCTCCTGAAGCGGACAAAGTCGCTCCGGATCCGGTTTGATGACACCGTTGCCCACCCAGTAGCCAAGGATGTTGACTGGTGGTACTGATTTCACAGATTTGGATTCATTTAATGTTAAGTTGCGACGACGGAGAACGCCAAGAAATTTCTGGAGGTTGGCATCATGCTCCTTCTGGTCATGACCAACAATGGTGATATTATACAGATATGGAAAAGTGTCTCTTAAGTTCTCCTATTTGACTAGGCTATCCATTGCCCGTTGGAAGATGGCCACCCCATTGGTGACCCCAAATGGAAGGTGACAAAACTGGTAAAGCCGACCATTGGCCTCAAAGGCCATATACTTTTTGTCAGAGTCCTTTAACGGTACTTGATGGTATGCGCTCTTTAAGTCAAAAGTTGAAAATACCTTGTGGTTGGCAAGGTTATTGACCATGTCATCAATGCATGGTAGTGGGTAGGCACCCAAGTCAGTATACTGGTTAATAGTTTGCGAGTAATCGATGCAAAGATGTTTCTTGTGTTGCTTCAGAGGATTTTTAACAACGACGACTTGAGCCCGCCAGGAAGATGAACATGGCTCAATGATACTGTCAGCTAGAAGGCGAGAGATCTCTGCCTCGATAAAGGATAGATCATCTTGGCTGAAACATCGTGATTTAGTGACTATGGGCTTACACCGGGGGGAAAGATTGGTAAACAAGGAGGGCTCGTCGAGCGAAGCCGCCGAAAGCGCACAAAACGGTACTTTGGAAATAATAAGCTCCGTCTTTGACGCTCCAAACTTGAAAGTGAGCCTTTTGTGTTGTTTCTGGAAATCCTGTCCCAGGAGCACATCACTGCATAGGTTCTTGAGCACCCCGAGCCGGGTGGAGACATAAGTGCGGTCATTGAGAATAAGGTCGACAAGACAAAAGCCGGAAGAATTGGTGGTCAGTGTCGTCAGAATCATCGCAATTTCCCTGTCCGAGGGGTAAATATGCAGTTTTAACTTACTGACAGCCTGCTCACTGATGAAGCTGTCAGAGCTGCATGAGTCGATTAGTGCACTCAAAATGTGTCCATTTACCGAAACCTTCGTGGCTGCATGGTACAGGCTTTGGGGAAAAACAGCTATGATGGGAGGAGGAGCAGTTTTACCCTTGACAGCTGTAACCTTAGTAGTGGCTCTTGGGGGAGGAGCAGTTTTAGAGATAGCAGCTTTAACCTTAGTAGTGGCTCTTGGGGGAGGAGCATACATAGCAACTGCAAAACTAACAGGGGTTCTTGACCGGTATACCTTAGAAAAGTGACCTTTCTTACTAACAGAGGCTCTTGACTGACATACCTTAAAAAAGAGACCTTTCTTACTGCAATGATTGCAAGTTGCATTACGAGCAGAACAAAATTTCCTATAGTGGAATGCAACTCCACAGAAGAAACACTTCTTTCCAGATTACCAAGATGCCGCTAGGGCAGGGTCGTCATCAGTGAGGGCTTCTAGGGTAGGGTCATCATCAGCTAGGATAGAGTCGTTATCAGTAAGGGCACCCGCCCAAGGCCCATTGGAGCAGTCACCAAAAGTGATAGCAGCAGTCCGTGCACGCGGTAAAAGATAGGCATCTGCATTTTTTTTTGCTAATCCAGATAACATGCCTGGTCATAGGCAGCTTGTAACTTGAGTGCTTTATTCTCCAACAGACGCTGGTGTATGAAAGGAGAAGCAATTCCGTTAATAAAGGAATCACAAATTAACTCCTCCTGGTACTGCTCAGCTGAGACAGCTTTGAGATTACAATCCTTGCTGAGCCTGCGAAGCATTTGAAGGAATTCGTCAAGTGATACCCCGGGTTGTTGTCGAGTTGTGGCCAGTAGATGCCGAGCAAAAATTTCGTTTGGGGCCTTAACATATAGTTGCTGTAGTATTTGGATAGTGGAGTCATAGTCTACACAGTCTTCGATATAGTCAAACACATGAGGAGATACATAATTGGCAAGTATCTCTAACTTATCAGGAACATTCTCACCACACACCCTGAGGAAGTTGCTGAAGGTACGATACCAGTGTTTCCACACCTTAGCAGTTGTAGGTGAATTTGGGTCCAGGTCAAGATGGGCGGGTCGGAGTCGTTTCTCCATGATGGATTGATTACTACCTCGGGTTCCCTTCTACCATTTGAGTCATAGCCAACTGTTCCCAAAACCACTCAGAGCGTGGAGCAGCAAGCAGTTGATTAAATTGACGTAAGAAAACTACTGGGCACTTGGTCTGAGTATTAAACAAGGCTTTAATGAACTGTTTCACAACATGAAGGTCTAGTTGTCCTTCACTAGTTCCTGTTTACAACATGTCCTGAGCAAGCTGGGCCCGTGCCTGAGTATTTATACTCTCCCTGGACAGTGCAACGAGCAGGCCGCCCAGTATTATTTCATAAGTCAATTCTACATGAATGGCAAGATTCATGTCACACAAATTCCATTTTATATAGACACACACACCATTTTATACAGACACATACACACCATTTTACATAGACATTCTCCTGCCATTTTATACTGACACACACACCATTTTATTACAGACACTCGCCCGCCATTTTATATAGACAAACACCACCACTTTATACAGACACACACACACCACTTTATATAGACACACACAGACCATTTTATACAGACACACACACACACCATTTTACATAGACACACAGATGCCAATTTATATAGACACACTCACACCATTTTAAATAGACACACACCATTTTAAATAGACACACACACAATTTTATATAAACACACACTCGCCATTTTATATAGACACATACACACCATTTAAAATAGACAAACACACCAATTTATATAGACACACACACCATTTTATAAAGACACACACATACCATTTTATATAGATACTCACCCGCCATTTTATATAGACACTCACCCGCCATTTCATATAGACACACACACATGCCATTTTATATAGACACACATACACCATTTTTTTAGACACACACACACACCATTTTATACAGACACAAACACACCATTTTATATTGACACATACACACGCCATTTTATATAGATGCAAACACAACATTTTATATTGACACATACACACCATATTATATACACACACACACAACATTTTATATAGACACACACATTCAATTTTATATAGACACACACACACACACTGTAGTGTCCGCGCCTTAATAATACACGGACTGCAGGAGAACAATAAAACAGGTATTTACTGAACAGAGGGTACTCTTTTTGTTTGGACCCAAAAAAAAAACAATTGAACTGTAAATAAACAAAAGTTCAACTAAAACTTAACAAATCAAATTAGAATTTGGTTTTCCGGGTTGATAATGCACTCCAGTCCCCGCGGCGCCC
Source organism: Somniosus microcephalus (assembly GCF_052327205.1). NCBI lineage: Eukaryota > Metazoa > Chordata > Chondrichthyes > Squaliformes > Somniosidae > Somniosus > Somniosus microcephalus. The sequence goes on along the minus strand of NC_141000.1, from coordinate 63,143,541 downwards.
ACCGGTCGCGGAAATACTCAAGCGTGCCGGCGGACACCGCGTGCTCCATCTCCAGGGCCACCTGGGCATGAACATGGCCGCGGAAGAGAGGCAGGCAATCCGGCTGGATGACCCCCTCGACCGCCCGCTGCCTGGACCAATTGATGGCTCTTTCAGCCAGGCCCAGGAGCAGGCCCACAAGGAGGTCCTCCAACCTGTCCGCTCCGCTCCGCACCGGGTGACCGTAGATCAAGAGCGTGGGACTGAAGTGCAACCAAAAATCGAGGAGCAGCCCCTTCAAGTAGTGAAAGAGGGGCTGCAACCTCTCACCCTCCAGGCCAAGTCCCCGATGGAACAAGGGAGGACTCCCGCGTAGAGAGCCCTCTATTGGGGACCTCCGCCACCGCCAGTTGGCAAGACGCCACGTCAAGGCGTGTCCGGACGGTAGACAAAGATGGCAAAGTGGAGAGTGTGCAGGAGCAGCCCGTACAGGAAACCCCTCTGCGCGGAATGAAAAGGCATGGAGGGTATTTCCTCGAGACGGCTCAAGTTGTGAGGCGCCGGTTCCCGAGGGGAGTTTCGGGGCCGGGCGCCGATGAGGAATTCCGTCCGAATGGGGGTAAGCTCGGACGGGATCGCCCCACGTGCTTGAGCCACCTCGATACACCTAGTGGAGTCGGGGCCCAGTGCCGCTTTCACCGATTCGATGGCTTCGACCGCGAGCCGGACGTTGGCCCAGGACAGGCGCCGCGCCAGCTCCTCCGGCGCCATCCAGCCCGCTCCTCCACCATCGAGCAGGTCCCCGACTCTGGTCGCCTTGCCAAGCAGAGCCCTGCCCTCCGCCAGCTGCCCGAACCCGCGTTCGTGGAGGTGCGGATTCCTGAGCAGCGGCTCCCGAAGGAGAGCCGCCGCTCCTGACGGGGGAGAGCTCCACCTAGAAGCGACGTAGTTCCAAACACATAGTAGTTCCTGGTAGAAGACAGGCAGCTCCCGCAGGCCGGCACGCCTGCCGCCCACTTTCGCGAACAGGAGCTGCGTGTCGTAATTGAGGCCGTGCAGCTGGCGGAAGAAAAACGTCGCCAGCGCACACCATCTCGGAGGATTCTCGATGTACAGGTATCTCTGCAGCATCTGAAGACGGAAAGTCGCAGCCTGGGTGCAAAGGCACACCAGTGCCTGACCGCCCTCCCTAAGCAGGAGACACAGAACCGCGGCAGAGACCCAGTGCTTCCTTTTGTCCCAGAAGAAGTCGATGAGCTTCTTCTGCATCTTGGCGACAAACGCAGGGGGAGGGATCAAAGTGACCAACCGGTACCACAACATGGCGGCCACCAGCTGGTTTATGACCAGCGCTCGACCCCTGTAGGACAACACTCGGAGCAGTCCTGTCCAGCATCCTAGGCGAGCGGTGACTTTGGCCTCCAGCTCTTGCCAGTTCGCCGGCCAGGCGTCCTCAGCAGGGCTAAGGTAGACTCCCAAATAGAGGAGGTGCGTGGTGCTCCAGGCGAAAGGCCTGAACTCCTCCGGCAGGGAGTCCACCCGCCACTGACCCACCAGGAGTCCGGAACATTTCTCCCAGTTGATCTTGGCGGAGGATGCGTCCGAGTAAATCTGCTGGCATTCCGGTATCCTCCGCAAGTCAGCGGGATCCATGACCGTGAGGAGCACGTCATCGGCGTAAGCCGAGAGCACCACCTCCATGCCCGGCCCTTGCAGAGCCAGTCCCGTCAACCTCTTCCGCAAGAGGCGCAGGAATGGCTCCACGCAAACGGCATATAACTGACCGGACGTGGGGCATCCCTGATGCACTCCCCTCCCGAAGCGAAGGGGCGCCGTCAAGAACCCGTTAACTTTAATCAGACACTCTGCGGCGGCGTACAAAAGTCGGATCCGGGTGACGAAATGCGTCCCGAACCCGAATGCGCGCAGAGTCCCGAAGAGATACTCGTGATCCACCCTGTCGAACGCCTTCTCCTGATCCAGGGAGAGGTAGGCGACCGACAGACCAGCCCTCTGGGAGTGGGGGACCAGGTCCCAGACTAGACGGATGTTATCGTGGATGGTCCGGCCCGGGACCGTGTAGGACTGGTCGGGGTGGATCATGTGGGCTAGCACAGTGCCAAGGCGAGCAGACATGGCCCTGGCAAAGATTTTATAGTCCGTGCTGAGGAGGGAGACCGGGCGCCAGTTCTTAAGGAGGCGGGGATCGCCCTTCTTAGGCAGCAGGACAATGACCGCCCTGCACCAAGAGAGGGGCATCTCCCCGGTCGACAAACTTTCCCCCAGGACCCGCGCGTAGTCGCCCCCCAAGACGTCCCAGAACGTCCTGTGGAACTCCACAGTCAGCCCGTCCAACCCCGGGGACTTTCCCCTAGAGAGCTGGTGGAGGGCGCCAGTCAGCTCCGCCAGGCTTAGCGGAGCGTTCAGTTTTTCGGCACCCTCCGGGCTGACCTTCGGCAGGTGCTCCCACAAAACTCTGCGCGCATGCTCGCTGGACGGATCCGGAGAGAAAAGAGCCCCGTAGTAGGCGCGGGTCTCCGTGCTGATTCCCTCCGGATCCGAGCCCAGAGATCCGTCATCAGCCAGCAGCCCCAAGAGCTGCTTACGGACCCCCCGTCTTTTTTCCAGCGAGTAGAAGAAGGGGGAGCCGCGGTCCAGGTCCCGCAGGAGATGGATCCGCGACCTCACTTACACGCCTCGGGACCCGACGAGCTGCAGGTCCTTCAGCGCGCCCTTCTTCTCTTCGTACACCTTCCGCAGGGCTGGGTCCTCGACGACCTGACCGAGACGGGACTCCATGTCGAGCACCTCCTTCTCCAACCGCCTGACCCGGGCCTCCCGCCTCTTGGTCGACCCCTTCGCGTACTCCTGACAGAAGAGACGGATGTGAGCCTTGCCCACATCCCACCATAGCCTCAAGGAGGGGAAGCCCCTCTGCTTCCTTCTCCAGTGGGCCCAGAATCGACGAAACGAATCCCGGAACCGTGCGTCCTCCAGCAGCAGGTTGTTAAAATGCCAGTACGCGGACCCCCCCCACGCGCGCAGCGGAGCGAGCTCCGCCCATACCAGGTGGTGGTCCGTGCACGGCACCGGCCGCATGGAAGCCACCGGAACGCAGGAGACGTACGCCCGGTAAATGTAAAGGCGGTCGATTCTGGACCTTCCTCCCCCAGACCTCACGCTAGTGAAGGCGCTGGAGTCGGGGTGGAGATTTCGCCAGACGTCCACCAAGTCGAAGGACCCAACCAGGTCCCTCAACTTCTCCATCGCCGCCGGGCTTCGCGGGGGACCCGAACGGTCCCTCGCCTCGAGGGTGCAGTTAAAATCCCCCCCGAGGATGACGCACTCGCCCACGTCGACGGAGCCCAAAAGAGCGGACACTTCTTCGAAGAAGCGCACTTGCTGCGCACCGGTCTGAGGGGCGTACACGTTCACTAGATGGAGCGGCACGCCCCCCAGGCAAACAGTGACCTGGAGCAAGTGGCCCGGCACGTGCTCCTTGACCCCCAAGATCTCCGGCTGAAAATGCGGGGCCAGCAAGATAGCCACCCCGCTGGAATTGTTGGAGAGGTGACTCATGCTGACCCCTCCTTGTCACTCCAGGAGCCACGTGGCTTCGTCTCCCGGAACGGTGTGGGTTTCTTGCAGGAAGCACACCGCATACTTCCCGTCCCGAAGGACCGAGAAGTTATTGAATCTGCGGCGCACCTCCCTGCTGCCGTTGATGTTGAGGCTGGCTATGGTTATCTTCATGTCAGAAGCATAGTGCAACCTCTACCTACAGCTAACGGGGGGAGGAAGCGCAGCCGCTGGTCAGCCGCCACTTCCTCAGCAGCCCAGTGAGAAACATTCTGAGCCGACGCAGCTCGAGCGGGTCCACACCCTCGTCCGCGCCCATGATCTTAACGGTGGCGCGGACGGATACGATGAGCAGCGCCAGCTCCGACCACCTGTCGAGGGCCAGCCGGACCTTATTGCGCCGACCCAGGCACGTAGCCATGAAATCCCGGAGTTCCCTTACGGGAATGAGGGGAGACTCGGCAAGGGCCACGAGGTCATCCATTGCCTCGTCGGCGCTGGAGTCCGAATCATCCTCCGTGCCCATCACCGAGTCCCCATCCTCCTCCAGGGGGCCGTCACCAGTGGCCGAACCGTCCACAGCGCAGTGCGAAGCGAACGGCTCGGCCGCACCAGCCAGCCCCGGCTCCGCCCGGATCCCACCCCCAGGATCGGCGGCAGAGGATTTCTCCCTGGGCTCCTCTCGGGGTGCTGGGCCAGAAGACGGCGGCGGTTCAGAGCTCCCCTCCGCCCCAGATGCCGGAACGACCGGAGAAACCGGGGAGAGAACAATTCCCAGCTCCTCCAGCACGTCCGGCACCAGAGGCGCAGCCAGGGGGCCATCCTCCTCCCCGCCACCAACCTCCGACCCAGCGGATGGGGTGTTTTGAATTAAAAGCTCTACCAGGATGAGCAGCCCCTGGGAGATGTCCGGGTCGCATTGGGCGAGCTCATTATCCTCGAGCTCGCCCGACCCAGACCCCAGGCCGCCCGGCCCAGCGAGGGGTAACGGCACCGATAGAATATCTATTTCCACCGCGGGTTGTTCCGCAACCCCCCCCATGGGCAGGGTCTCGTCCCCGTCCCCGGGAGGCACGTGCTGGACAGACACATCTGCCTCAGCCTCCCGAGGGACAGGCGACCCCTGCCGATCACTGGTGATGGCGACAGCGGGGGGGGGGGCGCAGTACCCGCGGCGGGCGATGACTCTCCCTGCTCAGAGGGACCCTCCTCCACCCGGTCCTCCTCCTCTTCCAGGGGGTCGCGCCTTCTTTTTAGCATGGAGGGAGCGAGGGAGACCTCCATGCCTGCAGAGGCCTCCTCCTCAGCTCCCTCCGGCGGAGCAGGTTTGTCGGGCTCCTCGGGCCCGAGCCCGGCCGCAGGTATCGGCGTTACCGCTGCGGCAGTTGCGGCCACAGGCCCGGGCACGAGGCCCCTCCCGCTCGCATCTGCCCCGATTAACTCCGCGAGGAGCGCGGGTGTAAGGGGCTCAAGGGGCAAGGGCTGGCCATCCACGGGGGGACCCGCCCTAAGGTGTTTATTTTTTTGCCGCGCCTTCTTTCCGGCCGGACACGCTCCCTCCCCCCCGCCGGATGCCTTGGTGGCATCGGCCCCCGACGTCGACCGCGCATCAGATGTTCCCGACGCGCGGGCAGATCCGGGGGGAGGAGCGTCGACGGCGCCAGTCTCAGCCGCACGAGATGATCCGGCGGCCTTGGAGGCGGGGCAGTTTTTCCAGCTGAGCCCCACCTCCTTGCAGGCGTGGCACCGCACACCGTCCGACGCCCAGAAGACGCGATAGGTGGTCCCCTCGTGGTGGACGACGAACGCCCCGTCGGTGTCCTCCTCCCGCACCAGCTGGATAAACAGCTTGCGCCGGAAGGAGAAGATGTGGCGAAGGCTGGCCTCCCGGAAGCCGAGCGGGATGGGTGTGATCCCCGACCTCACCTCCCCAAGTTGACGTAGATGGGGAAGGAGGAGCTCACCAGGAACATAGGGCGGGACGTTGGAAACGACGATCCTCTGCGCGGTGGCCTCGAGAGGATCCACCGGCAGGATGGTCCCACCCATGGTGAGCCCCTTGGTGACGGCCGGGACACCGCCCGCTCCGACCCCAGGAAGAACACAGCCTTCCCATACATTTTTGAGGCCGCGACGATGGCTGAGGGGCCGACAACCCCAGCCATGGCTTTAACGCAGGCCTCAATGGTCATAGTGGGGTGAGTGTAGCTCTTCACCCCAAGCATTTTTGTTATTAGTCTGAATGGTGACGGGGCAGCAGAAGCAGCGGGAGCAGCTGTGGCTGTGGCTGCCACTCCCGCATACGTCTTGGCTGGCCCCGTCACTGGCGAAGATGCAGTCGCCATTCTGGGGTGTTTTCTAAAAAGGGCTACACTCACCCCAAGTCACAGGCCTGAAGGTGTTAATTGTGGCCTCAGGTATTTTTTGGTCCTCAATTGAGCAGAGGGAGCTGTTTAAATTGAAGGCACACCTCTCCCCCTTATTGATTGAAATTGGGAGAGGGGCCTTCTCCCCTCTGCTCAATAGGCAATTAATAATTAAAGATGAAATGAGGTGCCTCAGAGAGAAAAGCAGAGAAAGACAAAGAGAGAGAGAGAGGGGGGCGGTGGGAAGTAGGGAGGCCGCAAAGGCAGGGTCGCCACTCAGGATGGTGGGTGGGTGGGTGTCGGCAGGGGTGCACTCTCCGATGAAAAATTAAAGTCTTTGAAGGTGGTCTTCTAGCAGGGGGAGAAGATGTCTTCACCTGGGAAAGCTGGAGATGCCCCAGGCTCAGTCCCACACCAGGTCTTAATGATGTACAATTGGGCAGATCACCTAGGCAGCTCCAGCTATCCCAGGTCAGGCAATAGGAAGGGGTGCTTAATTAGTGGTGTGTGTGGCCTAGTGTTTTACAAGAGCCACACTCACACACACCCCTTGATGATCCGGCCCTTTTTTCTTCTTTTCTCCCCCCACCTAAAATACAAAGTCTTTGGGAGAGTGCACCAAATAACACCCACCTGAAAGATGATGTTGTTCTTCCCTCCTTCCAAACAGTTGGTGTTGGTTGATGGTGGTTTCTCTCCCCTCTCTCCCTCTCCTGAAGTGGAGGCCAATTTGGGGAGGCAGTAATGGGAAAGGCCTCTCCCCTGGTTGGTGTTGTTGCTGGCCTCCCTTCTCCTTCTCCTCCTCTGTCCTCTCTCTCCAGGCACCCCAGTTGCTGTGATGATGGTGGAGGTGGAGGTGGTGGTGGTGGTCCAGCGTTCTCCTCCTCTGCCTGGTCAGGGGACCACCACTTTAGTCCACTCTCCAAGTCTGGCTGCTCCCTCTGCTTGTGCTTGCAGCTGCACAGCCAGCAATGCTGTGAATGCTGAACAGAGGGTAACTTATGACTGACGTACAGAAGCCTGCTATGGCTTTATATACAGGGGTGGTCACTGCCGGTACTGCAATATAGAATCAGTTCTTCTCTTAAAGGTACATACACAACACACACCATTTTATATAGACACTCACCTGCCATTTTATATAAACACACACATACCATTTTATACAGACACACGCATAACATTTTATATAGACACACACACACCATTTTATACAGACACACACACACCATTTTATATAGACACACACATTCCATTTTATATAGACACAAACACACCATTTTATATTGACACACACCATTTTATATATACACACGCCCACCATTTCATATGGACACACAAACACCATTTTATATAGAATGTAGGGGGTGGCGCATGGCGCGTCGTGTGCGCCCAGTCAGTTATGCCCCTGACTGTTGGTGAGCGGTTCGAATCGCTCCCACGCCCCTGGGTTCTAGACACCGGACTTAGGTGCAGGCGGCGATACAGAAGAAAACTCGAGTAGACAGCTGGTTTGGATGTAAGAAAACCAACACTTTATTGAACAGAGATAAAACACAGTCTTATGAGAAATTACTGGTAAACAATTACAGGCATAAAAAAAATAACTATACTTATACAGGGAATGGGGAACACACGGCACATCGAGGGGAAAAAAACAACTGCTTTAACAATCCCCTTATCCTTATCCCACCCCTATACCTAACTAGATTAAGCTATGAGGGGCCAGGAATTCATGCTCACCGAGTCAAAATCTGCTGAGTTCAAACAGCTGTGGAGTTTGGGGTTCACTGTTTGTGTTCTCTGGGGCCTGCCGTCGTCACGTGGTCTCAGGGCGCTGCAAGGGCATTGTCCAGGTAAAGTACCCCAAGGTTAAAGTCTTTGCTTGGGTACTTTACCTCACAGGGATGATGGTTCCTCTTCCTCGGGTGGCAGTTGGAGTTTGCATGAAGATAGTCGCAGGTTGGCTGAATTGAAGGCCCGATTATTCGAAGCGCTCTTCAACCTTCACCTCATTCATCTCATCTCGTCTCATCTCACCTCACCTCACCTCGCCTTGCCTTGTGTCATCTCACCTCGCCTTGTCTTGTCCCGTCCCGCCTCGTCTGGCCTGATTTGCCCATGTGCGCCTGGTGCAATGCCGGGCATCCCTGATGGAGTTGGGGAAGACACGAGCAGTGGCCAGGCGGCAAGCACGGGAGGGGGAAAAGAGCAGGAGCCACGAGGGCAAGGAGCCCGTTGGTTACTGGGCAAGCGAGGAAGAGAGCGATTGCTACTGAGGGCCTACAGTTATATTCCTTTCGAATGGCCCTTATCTGCGGTCCAAATCAGGTCAGTTCATTGTTTCATTTTTGGCGGGCTGTTTTAAATAATTACACCAATCTAAACTAACTGTTTTTAGATGGCCGTTTATCGCACCTAATGGCCTGATGTCCGGGCTGTATTGTCATTAATGAATTTTAATTGGCCTGTGCAGCCTTGGTCGCTTCCCTAAGCTGTTTCTGATTATTTATGCGGACAAACTAATGGCCTTGCACTTAGGCCTAACTGGGGTGATCTGTTCCAATCTGACGAAAATGCATATTCAGTGTTTGCTTAACCGTTTAGGTTTTCAAACACAAAAGTCCTTTTTCACAGAAATGCATTTTAAGTTTCGATTTCCCAAAACAGCTTGTTGTGTGCTGCAGAATCCAAGCTTTAACATCTTACAGGCTTTTGGTCACGAGGTGCGGACGCCATCTTTTGGATACCCTTTTTAAATTGTCCATGCAGGGTCCCTTTATTAATAACCTTGGGGCAATGTGGGAATTTTGTGAATCTTACACTCCCCCCTGTGATACTAAAACTTGCTTGAAGTATCATCCTTACAAAGTGAGCAAAATTTTTTCTGACCCTCCATAGTCAACCTTTCCCTGTCATTACCTATCTAATATACCCATGACACATGCACTTCCCATTCCGCGAAAATGTAGTGTACATAAGCATACCCAGAATAATTATAGTCTTTTACACACATCCAAGCATGGAGGGGGTTCAACACCCCTGCACTACTCGGTACACATACATCTTTATTAACAACACGTTGCAAAATCTTTATTAAAAACAACAAACAAAAAACAACAATCTTTAGTCAAAAAAAAATACAAGGGAAATCTCAAACAGGCATAATGTTCTTTACATAATGTTCCTTCCAGATCCTCTGGTTTCGGGATTCTACTAACTGACCTTTTCCCTTACATTGAATGCAGACTAGATACAACATTATCCCTAATTGGCAAACCACGAGAATGTGGGAAGCCAGTCTGATCCACGAAGGGGCCTCTATGTTATTGAAAATGTCCCACCAGGGTGGAATCACAATATCCAATATCTTAGTCCCTATCTCTACTGTTTTCTGCTCTAAAGTGTAAAAATGTTTCTGTGAAACTATAACGGCTTTGAGTATTTTGGTAAGGTGTTCTGGGAAAGGGGGAATTTTGTAGCCAAAGTGCGCCACGTACTTCTGCAAATTGGTAAAGTTCACTTTTACAGTGAGGTGAACAGTGGAGGGTTCAGGAATGGGGACAATTCGCTCCTGGGCCACTTGAACTTCTGCCTTGGGTTTAAAACAGAAACTGCTGTCACTGACCGGACACCAGCTATGCTGTCCATGCTGGTAGTGGGATGCGCCTGTGGTGACACAATGGGGGAGAAATTCAGTAGGTTGCGTCACCCGTTAGCGCCTTAAGAGGGTGCTAAGTGGGTCGCAAGCCAACTGGCGCCCATGCGCGGCACTGCCCATGCCTCCCGCTAAATTCCGTGGGACATTAGTGGTGGCACTAACCGTTAGCGCTGCGCCACTGCCGATGACGTCATCGGTGTGCGCAGCACCCTGCTGACGCCCCGGCCGCGATATTCGGCAGCGCTCCCTGATTTGCCACCAGATGCTATGTCCGACGGGATCAGGGGGGCCTACCTACGGCCGGGGAGGCGCAAATTAAAGGCGAGGGCCTAGAAATTCACTTTGGGGCGGCCAGCTCGCTCGTGCCCAAAAGTTAGCGCTGGGCGGGGAGCCATTAGCGATCGTCAGATATTCAGTGTTTGTGCCCCAATTCGGAACCGGGCGCTATACCAGGGTGTGCCCGCCTCCGCTTGGGGCGCTGACACTGAATTTCAGCGCTCTTGGCGCCGCTGCGCCAGCCGCTGCGGAGCGGCAGGCTGCGGTACTGCAGGCCTCCTCCTTCTCTTAAGGGGGAGCTGCCTGCAATGGGGAGATCGCCGCTGGAGAGTGCCGGCAAATGAGCCCGGCACCACGGAGAAGTGCCGGGTTCGCGGAAAGCAGCTGACAATGCCGCGGGGGGGAGGGGGTGGAGGAGGCCGGGGAAGGAGGTGCGGGCAGGCGGCCGCCGAAAAAGCGGCCGGCCGCACCTTCCCCTTTAAAGCGCCCCACTAAGGCTACAGCACGGCCCCGTTTTCTGGTCGCTGTTTGCGGCCGCTTCGGAGGAGGCGGCCGCTACTAAATATGGGGTTCGGGCCGGTTTCGGGGCGGAACCGGGGCACTGCGCACACCGATGACGTCATCGGTGCCGGCGCAGCGCTAACGGCTACTGCCGCCAATACCGCTGTGCTGAATATCAGCGCAAACTCATTTTTGCCGCAGAAGCCCTCTTTAGGCGGTAACTGGCCACAAAGCTGGCAGCGCCTTAATGAATTTCTAGGCCGAGGTGCGGGGCGGCCATTTTTGTTGTTGGCCGCCTGCCAGCACCTGCCTGTGCTCCCGTCCCCGGCCTCCTGAACCCCCCCCCACGGAGTGCTGGCTGCGCTCCAAGAGCCCGGCACTTCTCTTTGGTGTCGGGCTCTTTTGCCTGCACTCCCGATCCTCGGAGGCCCAGCTGGGCCCCAGATCGCGCTGCACAAGGCCCCTCCCCTTTAAGAAGTGGAGGAAGGCCTGCAATACCGCAGCATGATGTGCCGCAGCGTGTGGCGCTGCGGCACGTAGCGCCACGATATTCACTCGCAGCACCCCAAGAGGGATGCGGGGCGCCTCCAGTAGCGCCACGCTTCCCTTTGGGGCACAACCACTCAATTTCCGGTGCGGGGGCACGTATGTTTCCGGGGCGCTATTTTTAGCGCCCTGGCGAGGCTGGCGCCCCAAACGGGGCTATACTCAATTTCTCCCCCAATATGTCTCACCTATATATGCTACCTACGGTGGAACATGGCCTTGTGCCATTGCCTCCATGGTACAATTTATAGGTTTCGCGCCAGCAGCTCTGAACCCACACTGCGGTTCTGAATAGGCATTCAAGTGCTGGGGACACAGGATTATGTGTGCTCCCTGGCTCCGGCATCCTGAGAGGTCAGTACCTGTCATAGTGTGCTCCCGCGTTATGACGTAAGGTGGGACCGCTGTGAAACAAATGTGCGCACCCCCTTGAATGACTCCAATGTTCTCAACCCTGTATACCGGTGCGGGTCGGGCTGCCCTACCCATGACCGGCATCCTAACTATTACTCCCATGATCGTGCGGTTGGACCGCCCACAATCCACTGGGACTGGGTAGGCTTCGGAAGCTAGCTGGAGTTGGCACGGGCTTAATGCATTCTCAAATGGATGGAGGGCTGCGAGGTACTTGATGCTGATCCAGGAGGGGACTAAACCCTGTTTTAAATCCTCCAGATTGCTGCGGCCCTCGCCCAGCAACCACGCCCCGTATAGCACGCACACCTGTCAGAAGCATTTCTGTCCTCCCTTGAGGGCATTTACCGTCTTTGCGTGCTTTTCCAACTCCGCTATAATCTCCTTTAAATGGACCGTCATGGCCTGGCCCTCATGCAACTCCGAGCCCACTAACCTGTTCTCATCCGTTAATATCTTCTTTAACTGTGTTTTTAAACCGTTTATCTGGGTCTGCAGCTCTATGTCATCTAAACTGTTGTTGACAGAGGGCCCAGTGTTAAACGCAGTAAAAACATCATTCCATACTACCCTTCTTTGTCGCCCTGCATTACCCAAAAACTCGCGGTGTGTGGTGTACAGTTCGGTTTTGTCAATCTGGGCGAAATCGAACTCATAAAACTTCTTGAACATGTCCTTTAATAGGGCCTGGTATAGCTGCTCTGTTTCTTTGGGACACCACTCCGGTAAATGTACCTCGGTGAGATTTAAAATCACGGAGGCTACCACGTAGTGCACCCCCTGGTATAGCATCTGGTCGGTAGGCACTAGTAACAACCCATTCCCTGGTCCCTTGGTGGTGGTGGGGCACCCTTCCCTGGGTAACCTCACTGCCTGCGCCGTGGGCAGGGGCTTTCAGGGGCGGGTAACAAGCTCAGTGGCGCTGACTGGGATCGGGGAGAATGGGACTGTGCACGCCTTCAGGCTGGTATCCCACTTCATCCCCTCCCCGGCGTCTTGCCACTGCATGTGGAAAACGATGGATATACCTGAGGGGCAGACTGTCTCCGACCCCCACATACAGATGTAAATCCCTTGATCCGGTTCCCACCACTTGTCCCAACATACGCTTAATCCCCCATGAGTGCCTGTAATCATCCGGTGGGTGTTGTTCCCCAACCGTTCACACTCGACTGCGGGGTTCCTCATATCTTTGCTCAGTTTTTTGAGCCACCACCACCTATCCAGGGGAATATGTCCCTTGCACGTTAAACATATACGCTTCCCTACAGTGACGCTAACCCTTGTGGTAACGACCTTTACCCTGGGGCACAGGAGGGAGGCCTCCCCGTACGTGAACCCGGTCTGACTGGAGTACTGAGACGAATTGGACCCCAGCCACCCTGGCCACCTTCCCTCGTGGACGTAGACGGCGGTCTCCTCGACGTCCCGTTCGCCGCTTCCGTCGGTTGCTATCGGCGCTCTATCTCCGGAGCACCCATAGATGTGGGAGTCCTGCACATCACCCCTCCTTCCCCGGCTCAGTCCCGTCAGGGCGAGTAGGATTACGATCCCCTTCATCCTGAAAGTCTTTCTGCAACAGATACAAAAACATGCAGCCAGGTCCCCAAGAGATTCTCTGGCTTGGGTGAAGCATAGTCGGGCCTTGCGGCCTCGACTCAGATACACACGCTCTTAGCAGATTACTACTTAATTAAAAACTACCCATCACCTTACTTAACTTAAGCTAAAACACCCAAACTTAAGCTAAATACCTAACCTAAAATATCAACATACATTACCTAAACTATATACATCCGCCGCCCGTCTCCGGGCGGCCAGGCTAATTCCTGGTTGGACTGTGGCACACCGCTTCCTCTGGCGTGACCGCACCGTCCTGCACTGTTGGTCCCTCGCAGCCCGTGGCTGCTGGCTCAGGACCTCTGTCCTTGGACCACCCCAAAACTCAAGGGGCGGCCCTTGGTAACTGGAGAGCTGGTGACCATGGCTTTCTCGGCTGGGGCATCCGTGGGGACCTTCTAGGGACTTTGGCGGGTGGGGCTTTCTTGGCCGATGGGCCTTTAACCCGAACCGCTGCTCCCTCAGGCTTGACCTCTCCCGAACCTGGGCTAGGGGCAGGTAACTCTTCGCAGCCTGTTGCTGCACGCTGAGAGTCTCTGCCCCCAGGTCCCATGGCTGGGTCCGGGGCGGGGTTTTCGACCTCAGTTCCCTCCCTCTCTGCACCTGGGTTAGGGGCAGGGTTTTCACCCTCAGGTCCCTCCCCCTCGTCTGGATCCCAGAAGAGCGGGGGAGTGTCCCAATCGATGGGCGGGATGGCCCCTCCCTTTAAGCAAGCCACAGCGCCTGCCCGTGCAGTCTGTGGACTCGCTCCTGCTGCAGGCTGAGGATCTTTATCCTCAGATCTTACCCCAACTGGCTGTTTTCCCCTCTCAGGTCTAAACAGCTTGCACTGGTTGATATGAAACCATTTTGTACGCCGAGGCATCTTCACGGCGTATACCATGGGGTTGGCTTTATCTACAATGCTGTAGGAACCCATGTATAATGGTTCCAAACTCCCTACTCGGGGATAGTTTCTCACCATGACCTGATCTCCTACCTCCCACTCGTGGTGCTTTCGGGGTTCGAGCAGCAATCGGTTGCTCCGATGCTGCTTTCCCATGTTCCCAGCCGCCTGCTTGTGGACCTGCTTAAGGTGCTCAAAGAGGTTTCGGGCGAACCTGTCCCAGTTTACCTCTCTGAGCTGACCCTCCCTGAGCACCGGGGCTAGTACATGGGTGGGGGTCCGCATAACCCTGCCGGTCATTAGCTCGTACGGGGAGTACCCCGTGCTTTTAGACTGGCTGGCCCGGATCCCCATCAAAACCAACGGTAAGACCTCGGCCCATTTACGGGGCAAGTCCACCGTTTCCTTCCTCAACCTTTCCTTTAGGGTCCTATTCATTCTTTCCACAATCCCTGATGACTGGGGGTTGTGGGCCACATGCCACTTCCCCTCAATGCCTAGCAGTATAAGGGTATTCTGCATCACCTGTCCGGTGAAGTGACTCCCTTGGTCGGACTCCACATACTGTGGTAGTCCCCACTGCGAGAACACTTCCCGGACCAGGGTTGTGGCAGTACCCAGAGCTGTGGCTGTTCTACAGGGGAAGGCCTCTACCCATTTGGCGAACACGTCCACCAGGACTCGGCAGTACTTATAGCCTCCCTGGGCGGTGGGCAGGGGCCCGATGTAGTTGACTTGTATCGACTGCCATGGTCCCTCTACACTCCTGACGTGTCCCATAAGTACCTTCCTTTTGTGCGGGTCAGGGTTATTAGCAGCGCTCACAGGACAGCCTGCACAGAACTCGCGGACATCTTCCCTGAGTCCCAGCCACCATCCCGCCTGTTCCACCTGCTGCCAGGTGGTCTCAGGCCCGGGGTGTCCCGCTCCTGGACCCTCATGGGCCAGTTGAAGGAATTCCCTCCAGTGCTGCTGCGGCACAACCCACTTTTCCCCCTGGAACAGCATGCCCTCTTTTACGGAGAGGGTTGCTGTGCCGTATGGACCCTCTAGCCTTTTTCCCTCAGTTACAGCACCGAGGACTACTTTGAGGACGCGGTCTTGGGCTTGGACCGTCTTAAGGTCCGGGGCTAACGCTACCCCTGCACTCCCTTGGGTCCCGTCCCTACCTCTGACTGCCGCCATGGGTCTGGACCCAAATGGGTCCCAGAAAGTGCCTGTGCGGGCACCCTCCTTGGTGAGCAAGTCAGCCTGCTGGTTGCCTTGGCCGCGGGGTTCTGTTGAGGAATGGGCCTTCACCTTGTGGATGAAAACCTTCACTTCCTCCCCCACTGCTGCCAGGATCTTTTCCAGCAGGGCTTTTACTGTGAGGGGTCTCCCGTCAGCGGAGGTGTAACCGCGGTGGGACCAGATGGCCAGGTACTCCGTACACGAATTGCACATGAACATGCTGTCCGAGCAAATCATGTAGGGGGTGGGGAAGATTTCGGGGTGTATAACGACGTACACTACCGCGGACAGTTCAGCCTGCTGGGCGCTCATGGTGCTGGGGGGCTTAATCGCCAGGGCAATGTTTGCCGCTGGGTCGTAAACTCCACACCCCATGAGTCGCTCGCCAGCAGATACCGTGCTGGAACCGTCTACATAGATCACGCGGCCTGTGGGATGTATCCCGGCCCGTAAGCCTATGTTCACTTCCCAAACCCCTTCTATGGAACACCGGTGGGCTGTTCCAGGATATACCAGATTGGCTGTGAGCTTTGGCTCACAGAGACCCTTCACCTTGAGATCCATCTGTGAGAGGAGCAAGGTCCAGCGGGCAATGCGGGCACTGCTCACTGTTCCATCCTTGATCCTCCCATCCAGAAGCATCTGGGTGGGTGTGTGATGGGTGAGGAGGGTGATGGGAGAGGTGCCTGTGAAACATAGAAACATAGAAACATCGAAGATAGGAGCAGGAGTAGGCCATGCGGCCCCTCGAGCCTGCTCCGCCATTCAATGCGATCATGGCTGATCATCCAAATTCAGTACCTGGTCCCTGCTTTCTCCCCATACCCCTTGATCCCTTTAGCCTTAAGAAATATATCCAACTCCTTCTTCAATATATTTAATGCACTGGCCTCCACCGCCTTCTGTGGTAGAGTTCCACAGGTTCACCAATCTCTGGGTGAAGAAATTCCTTCTCATTTCTGTCCTAAATGACCTACCCTTTATCCTTAGACTGTGTCCCCTGGTTCTGGACTCCCCGACCATCGGGAACATCCTTCCTGCATCTAGTCTGTCCAGTCCTGTCACAATTTCATAAGTTTCGATGAGATCACCTCTCATTCTTCTAAACTCCAGCGAGTACAAGCCCAATCGACCCAACCTCTCCTCATACATCATTCCTGCCATCCCAGGTATCAGCCTGGTGAATCTTCGCTGAACTCCTTCCATGGCAAGAACATCCTTCCCCAGATAAGGCGACCAAAACTGCACACAATACTCAAGATGTGGTCTCACCAAGGCCCTGTACAACTGCAGCAAGACATCCTTGTTCCTGTACTCAAAACCTCTCGCTACAAAGGCCAACATACCATTTGCCTTCTTAACCGCCTGCTGCACCTGCATGCTTACCTTCAGCAACTGGTGCACAAGGACACCCAGGTCTCGTTGCACTTCCCCTTCTCCCAATCTATTGCCATTTAGATAATAATCTGCCTTCCTGTTTTTGCCACCAAAGTGGATAACCTCACATTTTTCCACGTTATATTGCATCTGTCATGTTTCTGCCCAATCACCCAACATGTCCAAATCATCCTGGAGTTTCTCGAAATCCTCCTCACAGCACACACGCCCACCCAGCTCTGTGTCGTCTGCAAATTTGGAGATATTGGCCAGAAATTCCAGGCCAGAAGCGTGAGTGCGGTCGGCTTACTCACGCTTCTGGCCGTTGGAAATGCCGGCGTTCAGCATGAACAGCGCATGCGGGGAACGCCGGCATTTCCAGACCTCGAGCGTGTGCGACTGCACAGGCAGCGCTTGCGCAGTGAACTTCGTGGATTTCATTCATGAAATCCGTGAGGTTAAGTCCTTAGAAGTTACACTGAAAAAAAGCAAGTGTAAAGTGGTTCATTGGCTGCGGAGGAAGATATATTTTATCGTGGAGCTTTTGAAATGCAATATTTTTGTTTGGGAAAGGGAGGGAAGTTATTTTAAGAAATTTTAAGTAAGTTTTAAAGTTAAAATTTTTTTTTTTTTAAAGGGTTTTCAGAACGGTAGGTAGAAGGAGCAATTGTGGCTGTGTGAATGGAATGTGAGAATGAGTTATGTATGTATGTCCACATATATTCCTTTACGTATAGGTATGTATGTTTTATATTCCTTTACTATGAATGTATGTTTTTAATTATGATTTTCCAATAAGTTACTTTCTCTGAAAGTCATAATTAAATAATACATTCATACACATAAGTAAAGGAATATATACATAACACGCAAAGGAATATATACAGACATACATACTTTCAGAAGCTCCACGATAAGAAATATCTTCCTCCGCAGCCTCTGTAGCAACTGTACCCATGCTTTTTTCATGTGTAAGTTGTAATGACTGGACCTCACTGAAAGCATTAATGAAAGCGGCGAATTATACTGCGCACGCGCTGCCTGTGCAGTCGCACGCGTTCTGCCTCTGAACCCCTTCGTTCAGAGGACAGGAAATGCCGGATTTTCCCACATGCACTGTGCATGCTGAAAACCGGCATTTCATCCGGCCAGATGCGTAAGTACCCCGACCGTACTAGCGCATTTGGAAGGGAATTATTGGGCCAACATTTTACATGTCAATAAAATAAAAAATTTAACACTTGCACGACTTGCCCCCTCGCATCTGCGACTGAGGGTCCAAGGAGGTGCATTGCGCAAGAGGTCATCATCGCACGTATCCTCACACTGTTCCCTTTGGGGAACTGTATGAAGTGGTGGAAGGATTTATGGCCGTGATTAACGCTCATTCCGTGACCGTAACCATCTTTGAACCAGCCATTAGGGTGGTTAGTCCTATGGCGGGAGGGTTTTACGGGCTCCCACAACCCATCTGAGGGGGGGGGGAGCCACCAACACCCACGGACGCAAGTATCCCGCTGGATGTCCACCCAGAATTTAAAGTTGGAGCTCCGACTCCACTTGCCGGGACTGTCTGGAGTGGGGTTCAAAACCCTACTCCTTCTGGCCCAGCGGCGGGGATGCTTACTGCTACGCAAAAGGCCCACTCCGCACAAAAGGTGACACCCATACGTTTCCTGCGCCTTTTCCCTCCCCGTGACTGGAGCCCTATGCTGCCATTTCACGTTGCTAATCGGATTGGGCCTTTGTCATAGCGGTAGGATCCCCGCCGCTGGGCCAGATCAGGGTAGGGTTTCGAACCCCGCTCCAGACAGTCCCGGCAAGTGGAGTCGGAGCTCCGGCTCTAAATTCTGGGTTGACATCCAGTGGGATATTTGCGTCCGTGGGTGTGGGTGGCCCCCCCTCCTTGTATAGCTTGTGGGAGCCCGTAAAACCCTCCCGCCATAGGGCTAACCGCCCTAATGGCTGGTTCAAAGATGGTTACGGTCACGGAATGAGCGTTAATCATGGCCATAAATCCTTCCACCACTTCATACAGTTCCCCAAAGGGAACAGTGTGAAGACACGTATGACGACGACATTGCTAAATAAATAAATGGAATTAAAAAAATTCTTTTAGGGCTTTTAAAAGTCTTTAAATTGCTTTAATTCTCTTTAAAACTACTTCAGATTACTCAAAATAATGTAAACATTTAAAAAAGTTTATAAAAGTTACCAAAATCTTCAAAAAACCTATTTAAACTGCTGCTTTGCATGTAAAAAAGCAAAGCAGCTTGACAGAAACATTGGGGGCGTGTCCAGTGAAACTGAGACCTCAAGGGGCGTGTCTCACTTACACTGCATGCTCCTGGGTCCGCGCTGGCTGCACTCCTGGGCGGCGTGACGTCACACGCTGCCCGGGAATGTGCTTTCTATTTCTCCAAGTTCAGGCGTCCCAGAAGCTGATCGGCAGGAGCGCGGGGTAAGTGCAAATACGGGACTTGCACGCGCTGCAAGCCCCGTTCTGGAATTTCTGGCCCATTACATCTAATTCCCTTGTGCAGATCATTTATATATATTGTGAATAGCTGGGGTCCAAGGATCGAACCCTGCGGTACCCCACTAGTCACTGCGATCTTTTCACAGCCCAATGTGTGGCCAAGAGGTGCCGCTCACAGTTGGAGTAGCTCCTCTCCACATCCGTGAGTATCCTGGAGGAGTAGACCACCGGCCTCAGCCTGCCGTGCTGCTCTTGGAGCAGCACCGCACTCAGGCTGTCCCCGCTGGCTGCTACCTCCAGGAAATACTCTTTCCCCCCATCTATAGCCCCTAGAGCTGGTGCGGTCTGCAAGTCTTTCTTGAGCCTGACAAATACTGCCTGGCAACCCTCATCCCAAAGCCACTCCACTCCCTTGTGTAGGAGTCGGAGCAGAGGGGCTGCTGTGGCTGCATAGTCCTCAATAAAGTCTCTACAGTACCCGGTTAGCCCCAGAAGTGGCCTCATACCTGTGACTATGTTGGGGACCGGTAACTCTTGTACCGCTTCTCTCCTAGCCTTATCTATGGCCCTTTCACCAGCGCGCACGGTCAGGCCTAGGAATTTCACCTCCTGCTGGCTGATCTGCGCTTTCTTGGAGTTTACCTTAAAACTCTTCTGCCCAAGCAGCTCCAGCAGTTCGGCGATTAGTGGGCCATGCTCCTCTCTCGAATAGGTGAAGAGAAGCAGGTCATCCACATATTGTACCAACTGTCTGGGCTGACTGAACTCCTTTAAACTGTTTGCCATGCACCGATGGAAAATGCTGGGGCTGTTATGGAAGCCCTGCGGCAAACAGTTCCACTGTGGCAGAGCCACCAAGGGACTCTTATATCGATGTACATAATTATCTGTAACAGAATGAATCTGTACCTGTTTTCGTTTTACTACATGTAAATAGCGCGGTCCCTAGAGGGTTAAGACCAAATGCGATGACGTCACCGCATGGGTCACATGACGTTCCCAACGACGGGAAACGTGATGACGTCATGACGTCAGAGGGAGGAGCTCTCTCTCTCAGTCCTCGTGGAGCTAGCATTGAGCATAGACCTGTTTGTTAGTTCTCCTGCGTTTGATTGTTACTTCTGCAAAACAGTATTAAACTTCATTTGGTTAGCAGACTGACTCGATCTCAGCCTTTTGATTAGGAATCTGACAATTCCTACAGTGGTGACCCTGAACTTTCGCGAACGATCTTCGCGGAGGAAGCGACGCGCAACGAGATGATGGAAGCGAACGCGGTGGCTTTGAAGCTCCCTCAGTTCTGGGAACAACAGGCGGCCTCCTGGTTCGTGCAAGCGGAAGCTCAGTTTGAACTGCGAACCATCGTGGCGGATCAGACCCGTTACCTCTACGTGGTCTCCGTACTCGACGGCTCCACGGCTTCAAGGATCATCAACCTGCTTGAAAACCCCCCGGTCGACGGCAAGTACGAAATGCTAAAAGCGCGGTTAATTCAGGTTTTCAGCCTCACGAAGGTGGAACGCGCATGCCGTTTACTTACGCTGCCCAGGTTAGGCGACTCCAAGCCATCGGAGTTAATGTGCCAGATGCTCACACACCTTGGCTCCGAACCGCAATGCTTCCTCTTTCGAGAGTTGTTTTTGAGCCAATTACCCGAGCAGGTACAGGCAGCCCTCGCAAGATTGGATGCTACGGATTGCGTCGCACTTGCCGCTGAGGCAGAAACCATTTATGCCGTCACGCAGCAGTACTGCGCCGCCACGAGGTGAACCCCCCTTGCGATCCCGCTCCAACGCCTCCATCGCCCGGCTTATGCTTTTACCACACCCGTTTTGGCACAAGAGCCAGATGCTGCTGGCCTCCCTGCAGTTTCACGCCTCAACCGAAGAAAAAACACCAGCGCCAAGTCCGGGAAAGGAAGCCCGAGCCTGTGGGATGTTCCACGGCCACGATGGCAATCGGCGATTCCGGGAAGCTCCTTTATATTACTGATTCCATCTCCAGCTGACGGCTTTTATGCGACACAGGGGCGCAGTGTAGCATCCTACCCGCCTCCGTCCTTGACCTCCGGACTGGGAGGCGTGGTTTTCTCCTCCAGGCCGCCAATGGCGGTGCTATCTGTACTTTCGGTAAACGGCGATCCCAGTGTGTTTCTGCGGACAGCGTTCTCAATGGGACTTCATCACCGCCAAAATCTCACAAGCCATCCTCAGCGCAGATTTTTTATGCGCCAACAGCCTTTTGGTGAACGTGAGAAATCGCCGTCTGATTAACGTGGCCACTTTCAACTCCATCCCTTGTTTCCGCAGCGCAGTTGTGTCGCACACGGTCTCCTGTGCTACGCCCGCGCCTAATGAATTCACTGGTCTGCACGGGGAATTTCCAGAGCTAACCAAGCCTACTTTCTCCTCATCCACCGCCAAACACGGCGTGGAGCACCACATCGCAACCACCGGCTCTCCGGTTTACGCACGAGCTCGGCACCTGGATCCCACTAAACTCGTGGCCGCTAAGGCAGAATTCGCCACAATGGAGCGGTTGGGGATTATTCGCCAGTCGAATAGTCCCTGGTCCTCGCCACTCCATATCATCCCGAAACCCGGTGGCGGATGGCGGCCATGCGGTGACTACCGGCGCCTTAATGACGTTACAACTCCCGATCGGTACCCAATATCGCATATACAGGGTTTCTCCGCGCATTTGGCGAGAAAGTCAATATTCTCGAAGGTCTTACAAGACACACACACCATTTTATAGGAACACACACACACTATTTTATATAGACACACACTCCATTTTATATAGACACAAACACACCATTTTATATTGACACACACACACCATTTTTTATAGACACACACCATTTTATATATACACACGCCCACCATTTTATATGGACACACAAATGCCATTTTATATAGACACACACCATTTTATAGGGACACGCACACACTATTTTATATTGACACACACACCATTTTATATAGACACAGACACACCATATTATATAGACACACACACTCCAGTTAAAATAGACACACACACCATTTTATATAGACACTCACCTGCCATTTTATATAGACACACTCACACGCCATTTTATACAGACAATAATCCGCCATTTTTTTTGGACACACACATGCCATTTTATATAGACACACTCACAGGCCATTTTAAATAGACACACACACACCATTTTATATAGACACACATTTGCCATTTTACATAGGCACATACACACCATTTAAAATAGACAAACACACCAATTTATATAGACACACACAACAGTTTATAGACACACACGTACCATTTTATATAGACACACACGCACCATTTTATATAGACACACACACACGTCATTTTATATAGACACACGCACACCATTTTATATGGACGTGAAGGGATAATTACTAGTCCTAGCCCTTTTCGGGCTACCCCAAATCAGGCGTATTCCCCAGACGTACACCTTCAACTAAAGTTAGAGATAGCCGAATTCTATAAGATGCTTAATTGGGTCTAAAGGTTCAGACTATCTCTCCCTAAAGGAAAGAAATTACTTGAAGATGTTACCGTCCTCTGGATAGCACTTTTAATAAGTTTAACTAGACTGTAACCTTCCGGATATTACGAGGGTCCGGAATACACTCCAGAATTCTACAACTCCTTGCAAAAGAGTGTACAGAAATTGAGTTCGTGAGATTGATACAGAAATACTACTTGAGACAATTCTAAAAATATATAGATTTATTTAAGAGCTGACATACAGTTAACAGCTTTTGAGTCAATCGCAACATTAACAGTTCAAAAACAAATAGCTTACATTTATTATCCTCAGAGATCCTTATTCTCAAATCTTAACTTTGTACATTTTTACATTTCTTATTATTCTAATCCAGGATATCCACCAAAATCAAATACCTTGATTACCCGAGACACAGAGTTGTAGGTGTCTTGTTTTGCACACTTTGTACAAAATAATAAATTGCAGGACAACGGAGTATTACAATTTAAACTCTTTTAATGAAGCATCAGGTCTGTAAGCTTTCTCAATCAATACAGCAGCACTGTGTGGACAAGATGGAGTCAGGACCCTGGGACCTCCAAAACAATAGCAGTCCTTACAGATGCTTGCAGGCCAATGACAACTCAGCATGTGATCACATGTGAATATAATAGGTATTCCTTACAGATGCCTGCGGGCCAATGATAATTCGATATGCAAATGTTATATCCCCTTTCTTTTAAAAGAAAAATGTTATGCATTACTTTTGAACCTTTCTTCTACATAATGTTCTCAGTAGCATCAACATATAAGTAAACTCAACATTTAACTAGCACTGATAACATCTCAACGTTTCAATAACGATATACAGTTTTTTTTAGGGCAGCGATCCGCCTACACCCTTTGACAGTTCACAAGTCAAGGATAACTCTAGGCTTGACCTCTCGTCAGAATGACGGTGTTGTTCCTTGGTGTTCAGGAGGTGCCTGTGATTGCGGTGGTACACCTGTCCTTCTGGGGTGCGGACGTGATACGATCGCTCAGTGTCAGCTGGCTGGATGACGACTGCTGGCTTCCAGTAGTCATGCTCCTGGATTCTGATGGATTCTCCATTGTGCAGTGGCGGCAGTAGTCTAGCTGACCTGTCATTGTATCTCTTTTGGTGTTGCTGTCTCTGTACATGTTTTGCATTCACTTGCTTGCAGCTGACGACCTGCCAGGGCCTGTCTGGGATACGGTGAGGTATCATGGGCTCTTTGCCATTTGATGGGCGGCGTTCTAGACAAATGGAACATTTTCCGACAATGTCCTCAATGTGTTTGTACATTCGGGCCAAAACATAATGTCACATGCTCTTTGTTTGCATTCTTCCATGCCCATATGTCCAGCATGAATTTTTGTCAACATCTCTTCTCTGAGACTGGTAGGAATGATGATTTTCTCCCCTTTGAAGATGATTCCGTTGATTTGTGACATTTCGTCTCTGTGGTTCCAGAATTCAGGTATGCTCTGAGGGCATTTCCTCCTTTCCTCAGGCCATCCTTCATGTATGACTTTGCTCAGCAGTGTGAGTTGTGCATCTTTCTCTGTTCCTGCTCGGATCTCCTTCAGTTTTGAGTCACACACAGGTAAGCTGCTGTACACCATGTGCACCTGCACATCCATGCCTTCACTGAGGCTGCTGTCCTGGTAGCTAAGAGACTTTCTGGAGAGCATGTCTGTGACAGGAATGTCTTTGCCTGGATGGTGAATGATTGTGAAGTTGTACTTCTGTAGCTGAAGGATCATTCTCTGTAGCCTTGGTGGGGCTGCGGCTAGTGGTTTCCTCATGATTGACTCGAGGGGCTTGTGGTCAGATTCCACAATGACTTGTCGGCCATAGACGTATTGGTGGAAACGCTTATATCCAAACAGAATTGCATATAGCTCTTTCTCGATTTGGGCATAGTTGATTTCACTGTCTGTGAGAGATCTGGAAGCGTAGCCGATGGGCTTTCCTTCTTGCAGTAATACTGTGCCTAGTTCGTACTTTGACGCGTCCACTTGTAGTCTGAGCTCTTTGTTGGGGTCAAAGTCAGCAAGAACTGGTCCTGGTTCTCTGGTGATTAGGTCTTTCATTTTCTGAAATGCTGTGTCATGTTGTTTGTCCCACAGGAACTCATTGGATTGTTTGAGCAACTGACGCATGGGTGCGTTGATTTCGGAGAGGCTCGGGGCAAACTTGGCTAAGTAGCTAACCATGCCTAGCACTGTCTCTAGCTCTGCGCGGCTCTTCGGCGGCTCCATCTTCTTGATGGCGGCGATTTTCTCTGGATCCGGCTTAATGCCATCAGTTGAGAGGTGATGCCCAAAATAACTGATCTCGGTGGATCCGATTATGCTTTTCTCGGGGTTGAGCCGGATACCTTTCTCCCATGATCTTTGTAGCATCGCACGAAGGTTCCTGTCATGTTCCTCTCTATTCCTGCCATAGATGAGGATGTCGTCTACGATTGCGACTACTCCGTCGAGGCCTTCATAGGTTTCATCGATCTTCCGCTGAAATTCATCCTGAGCTGAGATAAGACCAAATGGTAAATGCAGAAATCGGTAGCGTCCAAATGGTGTGTTGAACATTGTGAGCTTGATATTCCAGTATCCTGATTGTGCGTTCATTACACTGAAGTAACATGCTCCCACTAGCTTGGGTGTGATGTCATCTAGTGTTGGTAGAGGGTAGTGAGGGCACTTGACAGCCTTGTTCAAATCTCTGGGGTCGAGACAGACTCTGAGTTTGCCTGTACGTGGTTTCTCAACCACTACTAACGTGTTGACCCACTCTGTCGGTTCTGTTTCCCAGATGATGATTTCTGTATTCTCCATGCTCTGCAGCTCCTCCTTCAGGCAACTACGTAGAGCAAGGGGTATCCTTCTCGGTGGGCAAACCACAGGGGTTGCTGCTGGGTCAAGGTGAATAGTGCATTCACCTGGGAATAGTCTGATTCCTTTGAAAACATCAGCAAACTCCTCCATGACTGTCTGCTTATCAACTGGTGCTGTCAATGATAGCACTAGCTTGACGAGGTCCATGTCTAAACATGCCTTTAGACCTAGCACTGGAGGTGCTTGAGTGTCAACAATGTAAAAGTTCCAGATCATGTCGCTTTCTTTGTATTTGCATTTCATCATACATGTGCCTTTTACAATGAGTTGCTCACCCCCATAGCCGGTCAGTCTGCGTGAGGTGGGCTGTAGCTCACACTCATCCTTCAAGCTGTGATACTCACTCAGAGGAATTACGTTAACCTGAGATCCAGTGTCTAGTTTAAACTTAAGCTCTTTGCCCTGTTTTCCTACCTCAATATCGGCATAGGCTTGCTCAGTCCCTGAAATCTGTTTTTTCTGTGACACAGAATCAATAAACAGTTCCTCTGCATTTGGCTCTCTATCTGGCATTTGGCTGTCACTCACTGTGTGTACTGTTTTTCTGAAAACAGTCCTGCAAACTTTAGCAAAGTGGTTTCCGTTTACCACATTTAGTGCATTGCCTTCCTTTGGCAGGGAAGTACTCCTTTTCTCCATGCCAGTTGTTTCCACAATATCCACAGTTTTTGAAGCATTTTATGTCTGTGTCGCCCATTTTTAGAACTCTCGCTGTTCTTTCTGTTCTGAAACACGCTCTCTGGGCAGTGTTCTTTGGTGTGTGTCTATTAACTGCGTGCACTGTCTGTTCACACGAGCTGCTTGTGGCGCCGGTTATGGTTTTCAACTGTGCTTGGGCTATCTCGTGCGATCTAGCTATGTCTATAGCTTTGTCCAGCGTTAGCCCGGACCCAACATTCAAAAGTTTCTCTCTCACTTTAGCTGAATGTATTCCAAACACGATGCGGTCTCTGACCATCTCATCTTTATCTGCATATACACAGTCTATTACCAGCAGTTTTAACTCAGTCACGAACTGTTCAAACGACTCACTAGCTCCTTGTACTTTCTCCTGAAACTTGTACCTAGCTTCAAAACGGTCAAAATAACTTTTCAGTACCTTTGCTTCATCTGCGGTGAGAGACCATGTGAAAATTGTCTCTCCCTTTTTCTTGGATCCACAGGAGAAGGTAGCTGCATTTTTCTTCCTCTCCTTTTCTTTTCAACGGACCCGAGAACATTAATTCCACGTGTTGCTTGAACTTGCACCATTCTCTATGTAAGTTCAAGGATTCCCAATTCATTCAAGGTAAGGGAGCTCCAACGATGTCCATTTCTAATCCCTGTTCTGACACCATGTCTTGTTTTGCACGCTTTGTACAAAAATAATAAATTGCAGGACAACGGAGTATTACAATTTAAACTCTTTTAATGAAGCATCAGGCCTGTAAGCTTTCTCAATCAATACAGCAGCACCGTGTAGGCTTCCAGAGTGGTTCTGAAGCTGAGAATCGCTTGCCCCTTCCCAGCGACTTCTGACTTTCTATTCTGAAAAGCTCTTCTTTTTATATCCTATTTGCAGTAGTAAATCCTTTGAAGTTTTCTGCTGATGTAAGCTGATTATCTCTAGTCATCTTCCTGTTGACTTTTTTCTATTCTTACTGTCAATTTAGCTGCTGCATGCATAATTATGTCTCTACCTTTAGGTGTTCCAAAAACTTATCATATATAATGGATACAACAGATTTATCTCTTTGATGTCATTCTAATCGAAGGTCTTCCATTCTATTCTTAATATTGGCTTAACCGCTTATTAGCAGACTCCTGTCTCCATGGTGTTCCAAGTTCAATACAAACACAATGTAATTGCTTGGTGCATCTATTGAAATCATATCTTCAAAGTGTTCTGTTGGTATCATATTTACAACATGTAAATTAAAAACACTTCAACTAGGGTGTTTGCTTGTTTTCTAGCTATCTCAATGGTTGTATTAAGAATTATGGTCTCCTGTCTTTCAAGTTTAACATAAAAACTATTTGACCATCAGGTGTTTCTTTTACTTGATGTCATCTTTTCAAAGGCACAAGCCTCTTTTAATGTTTCTGTGTTTCTGTTCAATGTGTTAGTTAATAACATGTTAATTGGGACATTCCATTGTGTTCCTCCAAAATGCCAGAACTTCTGGAAGTGCCAAACTGCTGTTTCAATAGGGCCATTGTTTTAATATTTTTAACCAATTCCCATTTCAAAGCTTGTATGGCATTTTACAACTTTTGTGATATCAAACCATCCCATCTCAGAAGCCTGTATTGACACAGCTTGTGTAGCCGAAGGTTTCCAGACTTTTAAACCCAGTATATCATGTATTAATAAAATCAGAATTCTGTTCATATGATGGTGTATTTTTCTGAAATATGGCTTATTCCTTCACAGACGCACACCATTTTATATAGACACACATACATCATTTTATATAGACACACACATCATTTTTTATAGATGCACACACACCATTTTATATGGACACACACCATTTTATATCGACATACACACCATTTTATATAGACACACGCACACCATTTTATATGGACACACACATGCCACTTAAAATAGACACACACACACCATTTTATATAGACACACACGCCATTTTATATAGGCACTCACACACCATTTTAGATAGACACACACACACCATTTTATATGGGCACACACACCATTTTATAGGGCCACACATACACCGTTTAAAATAGACACACACACAATTTTATATAGAAACTCACCTGCCATTTTATATAGACACATACATGACATTTTATATAGAAACATACACGCCATTTTATATAGACACTTAAACGCCAGTTAAAATAGATACACACACCATTTTATATAGACACTCACCCGCCATTTTATATAGACACACACACACACCATCTTATATAGACACTAACCCGCATTTTATATAGACACACACACGCCATTTTATATAGACACACACACACCATTTTATATAGACACTCACCCGCCATTTTATAGAGACACTGTTAGGGGTGGTGTGTGTGGTGAGCTTTGCCTCTGACTCCTGAGCGGTTCAAATCACTCCCACTCCCTTGGTTCTAGACTTTGGACTTATATGGGGGTTGTAATGAAATTGCAACAGACAACTGAGTTGGTGAAAAAAACTTGGAATTTTATTGAGACAGGAAAATGTATACAACACAATATTCTTATTACTCTAAAAGGGGGAACACTTTGGAATATGCGAGGGAGAATGACAATAGACAAAATACTTCACCCCTCCCAATCCCACTACACTAACTAGGTTGGATTCCAGAGGACCAGGATAATGCTCACCAAATGACTTGCTTGACAGTTGTAGAGGTTCGCAATTTCAGGGTTCTCTTTAGGTGTGGCGGTTGGGGCCTGCTGTACCCTGGACGTGGTGGAAGACTTCACCTGCGTTGGTTCCTCAGTCTTCGCGTGTCCGCTGATGCGGTCGGGTGCGTGTTGGATCTATCGGGTAAGTACCCAATTTCCTTTGGTTAGGTATAGGTTTTAGAGTCTTTTTCATCAAATCATACCCAGGGGTAAGTCAGGATAGCTTGTAGAGTGGAAACAAACTTGCAAATCTTCGGTTTCTTCCAGGTTGGTTTCTTGTTGGTCGCGGTGGCCCAATATTACCTAGTTGTTGGTAATATCGTTGGCTGTTTGTTTCTTGGGGCCCTTGGTTGCCACGGTTCCTTTCTCCTTCCATTCCGTTCTCCTTTCCTCAAGTCTCTGATTCTCCGACTGCGTGTGATGATGATGATGAATGTAACGATGCTCAGTACTGTGACTTCTCCCGTGTTGTTGTTCCAAAAGGCTGTGTTGAACTGACAAAGCAGGCCTCAACTATACCGTTTGAGGCCTTGCTTATCTGCCTGCCAAATCTTCTCTGGCCCATTGTTAATTTTGGCGGGCTCGTTAACTTTAATAGTTTAAAATTCTTTATCAAGTTTCGACTTGGTCCCATCTATTTTAATTGATTTTAAACTAGTTTCGGGATTGCTTCGAAATTGGTTTAAGTGTGTGAAGTGGTTTTTGGATGTCTCTCTAAGTGGTTTAAACTGTTGTTCGATTGTCTTCGACTGCTGGGGTCAGGGTCCCTTTTGTTGATCAGTGGCATGTACTGAATTATTCATGTTCTTGATGGCTGTGTAATTTTGGCGGGAACTCTCCTTCCGCAGGCCTATTGTCTTTATGTGGAATGACTGAGACGGTCCAGAACATTCCCAGACAATCTGGCCTACGCCAATACTCAAACTGTTTGTCTTACAGGGGCCCATCCCAGTTCCTTTGTCGCAGCCTTCCACAGGCCTGAGCATGTCTTTTTAAAATGACCAAAATCCTGGGGTTTTAATTTTAAGCCCCTTTTGACCCAATATTATTTAAAGAGTCCAAAAAATCTTTTCTCATCTTGGTTTTGGGGGAAATCTGTAGAATTTTGCGAACCCTACACTCCCCACTGTGATAATTTTATTACTATTATTGTATCATCCTGGGTGAGCAAAATTTCTGATCCCTAGGAGCCAACCTTCCCCTGTATTATCTAAACTAAAACCCCAAAACAAAACACACTCCCACTCCGCTTTAGGTGTAGTGTTTAACAGATATACAAGGTTGTTTACATTACACATCAAAGCACGGAGGGGTCCAACACCCCTGCACCGCTTGGAAATTACACACACACATAGGAAAAATAACGACACACACACTCATCAAACTTTATTTTTAACAATGGTTAAGGTTTGTTTAAAAGCTGGTTGTAAACTTTATTTTTATTTTTGTCCCATGCTCCCTCATGTTGAGAGCGGAGCATTCTGTCTCTTCCCTTGCACTTTGTGCACAACAAGTAGAAAGCTATACCGAGCTGGCAAACCACTAAAATGTGTGAAGCCATTCGAATCCAAGGAGGGACCTCTATATTTTCAAAAATGTCCCACCAGGGTGGAACTACAATATCCAAGATCTTGGCCCCTATCTCGACTGTCTTCTGTTCTAATCTATAGAAATGCCTTTGTGATATGACCACTGCTTTTAATAGGGCGGTAAGATGTTCGGATAGAGGGGGAATTTCATAGCCGAAATGTGTTACGTAATTTTGCATGTTGGTAATGGTTTCCCTGACAGTGAGGTGAACAGTTGAGGGTTTAGGGATGGGTACAATCCGTTCCTGGGCCACTTGAACTTCTGCCTCGGGTTTAAAACAGAAACTGCTGTCACTCACCGGACACCAGATGTGCTGTCCATGCCGGTAGTGGGGCGCACTTGTGGTGACACAATATGTCCCACCCCCTATGAATGCCACCTGTGGGGAAACATGTCCTTGTGCCATCACCTCCATGGTGCAGTTCACAGGTTGTGCGCCAGCAGCTTTAAGCCACACTGTGGTCTCGAATAGGCATTCAAGTGCTGGGGACACAGTATTATGTGTGCTTCCCGGCTCCGGCACCCGGAGAGGTCTGTACCTGTCATAGCGTGCTCCCACTTTATGATATAAGGTGGGATCTCTGCGAAACGGACGTGAACACCCCCTTGAATGATCACAATGTTCTCCACCCTGTATACCGGTGCGGGTCAGGCTGTCCCATCCATGACCGGCATCCTCACTACTATCCCCATGATAGTGTGGTTGGAACGTCCACAATCCACTGGGACAGGGTAGGCTTCAGAGGCTAGGCGGAGCTGACACGGGCTCAGCGAATTACTAAACGGGTGGATGGCTGCAAGGTGCTTGCTGCTAATCCAGGAGGGTACTAAACTTTGTTATAAATCCTCCAGGTTGCTGCGGCCCTCGCCCAGCAACCATGCCCCGTATAGCACATACACCTCATTCTGTGCAGCTTGATCCGAAGCATTCCTGTCCTCCCATATGAGTGCATTTACTGTTTTGGCGTGTCCTTCCAGCTCAGCAATTATTTCTTTTAAATCGACCATCATAGCCTGGTCCTCAAGTAAATCTGAGCCTACCACTGTGTTCTCCTCTGTTAGGATTTTTCTTAACTGGGTCTTTAAACCATTTATTTGAGTTTGTAGCTCTATATCATCTCGGCTGTCTACTACTGAGGATCCTGTATTATAGGCAGTGAAAATATCATTCCAGGTCCCCCTTCCTTGTCTCCCCGCGCCCATAGTTGCTCAGGGTGTAAACTGTGCAATTTTGCTTTGTCTACATTGGCAAAGTCGAATTCATAAAATTTCTTAAACATGTCCTTCAGCAGGGCTTGGTACAACTGTTCTGTCTCCTTAGGGCACCACTCAGGTAAGTGTACCTTGGTCAAGTTCAGGATCACTGAGGCCACTGCATGGTGTACCCGCTGGTACAGGAACTTATCGGTTGGCACTAGGACTAACCCAATCCCTGGTCCCTTGGTGGTTGTAGGACACCTCTGTACTATAGTCCGTGATGTTGTGGTCGTGGGCAGGGGCTTCCGAGGGCGGGTTACGAGTTCAGTGGCATTGACTGGGATTGGGGATTGTGGGACCGCGCAAGCGTGCAGGCTGGAATCCCACCCCATTCCCTCCCCGGCGCCTTGCCATTGTCTGTGGAAGATGATGGATATGCCTGTGGGGCAGACTTTGTCTGACCCTCACATACAAACATAAATCCCCTGATCCGGCTCTCACCACTTGTCCCAACACACACTCATTCCCCCTCGGGTCCCTGTAATCGTCCGATGGGTATTGTTCCCCAATCGTTCCCAATCGACTGTGGGGCTTCCTATGTCCCTGCTCAGCTTCCTGAGCCACCACCACCTATCCAAAGGAATCTGTCCCTTACATGTCAAACACACACGTTTCCCCTTGGTGACGCTGACCCTTGTTGCAACGATCTGAACCCTGGGGCACGGGATGGAGGCCTCCCCATACGTGAACCCGGTCTGGCTGGAGTACTGAGTCGAGTTACACCCCAGCCACCCTGGCCACCTTCCCTCATGGAAGTATATGGCGAGCTCCTCCACACCCCGTTCGCCACCCCCTGTATACCGGTGCAGGTCGGGCTGTCCCACCCATGACTGGCATCCTCACTACTATCCCCATGATAGTGTGGTTGGAACATCCACAATCCACTGGGGCAAGCTAGGCTTCAGAGGCTAGGCGGAGTTGACACGGGCTCAACGAATTATTAAATGGGTGGAGGGCTGTGAGGTGCTTGTTGCTAATCCAGGAGGGGACAAAACCTTGTTTTAAATCCTTCAGGTTGCTGCGGCTCCCGAGCACCCATAGATGTGGGAGTCCTCCACGTCTCCTCGGTCACCGATGCTCACCCCTACCAGGGTGAGCAGGATCAGAACCTTTCTCATGCCGATTTCCTTTCTGTAGGGACACACAAACAAAATAACCATGTCCTGAGAAGGTTCTCTGGCCTGACACAGTTACCAAAATTTTCAAAAAATTAAACTTATCATAAACTAAAATTAAACAGTAATAATTTCTAAAACCTAAGAAAAATGAAACACTCTTAAACTAAAAGCTATATACTGTAGGGGGTGGTGTGTGCAGTCTGCTTTGCCTCTGACTGTTTTGAGCGGTTCGAATCTGTCCCACACCCCTGGGTTCTAGACACCGGACTTAGGTACAGGCGGCGATACAGAATTGGAGTAGACAACTGGTTTGGTGCAAGAGAACTGTATTTTATTTAGAGTCACACTTAAAATTACACACTTAAATTACTGGAGTAGTTACAGGCATTGAAGAGTACACTTAATTAAGAATGGGGAAAACACGGCACAATGAGGGAAAATCACATTAATAATCCCCCTACCCTTGTCCCACACCCAATACCTAACTAAATTGCACTACAAGAGCCAGGGATTATGCTCACCAATGGGGGTTTCTTGACAGTTCGAATCCTGTCAATTAAGCCGGTTGTGTTTTTGGGGTTCGCTCTTTGTGTCCTTTGGGGCCCGCCATCGCCACGTGGTCCCAGTCTTAGAATCTGCGAAGACTCTTCGGTTGGGTGGAGTCCGCAGATGCAGTAAGGGTGTGGTTGTGGATTTGTCTGAGTAAGCACCTTCTTTTCTCCGTTAGAGATAGGGAGTAAAGTCTTTGTTGGGTACTTTAGCTTGTAGAGTGGAAAACTTTGGGTTTTGTTCTTCTGGTGGTGGTCTGGTCGTCGAGCTTTTGTTGCGGTTGGGGTTCTGCTGGCGGTCTTCAGTGTCGGCTCGGTCACGGTGGCCTAGATCATTACCTGTGCAGTGGTAATGATCTGAAGGTATGGTGTACCCGGCCCTTTGTTATCGCGGTGCTCACGGTCGGTCTCTGTGTAAGGCTGCGGTTGCGGCCTAGTCATCTTCGGTCAAGCCTGCCCCACTGTGCCTCCTCGCTGCGATGTTCTGTGAGCCTTCCGGTCTGCTTCTTTGAGTTTCGAGCAACCTGGCCCTGAGCGTGTGCCTGCTTGTCCCCAATGTCCCCCTGGTTACCGATGTGCCTGCAATTATACTCTTTTTGATAAAGTTATCTGCGCGCCAAATCAGGGTTATTTCTTTGCCTAATTTTGGCGGGCTCATTTAAGGTGATTATAGTCATTCACCTTAACTGATTTTTGGGTGGTTGTCCCATTGCTAAATGGTCTTTAATGTCTCGGTGTTTGTTATGCATAATGTAAATCGGTATCTTCCTGGCTTGGTAGCCCGTTTAAACTCTAAGCGATTATATATGCATAGTTTTGATGGCTTTAAATTTGTGCAAGATTAAGTCATTTCCTGGGTTGGTTTGTTTTAAAGGGAAGAATGCGTGTTCTGTCTCCTTTAGCTGTCTGGTTTGAAATCACAAATCAAGCTCTCTCCCACAGGCCCGGGCATGTCAAGTTTTGAGCTTCGAACTTGACATGCTGTTTGCAGGATCCTGCCTTTAACCTTGCAGGTTTTGCCATGATGTCCAAAAGCCATTTCCTTTTAGGGTACCCTTGTTAATAACTTGTCCTTCATGGTCCCTTATTAATAATTTGGGAGATGTGGGAATTTTGTGAATCATACACACCCCCCTGTGATACTTCAACTCGCTTCAAGTATCATACTTACGAAGGTGAGCAAAGTTCCTGACCCTCCATAGCCAATCTTCCCTGTAATTACCTATCTAAAATCCCATGATACACAGATTCCCCATTCATTAAGAATGTAGTGTATATTAGCATACATAGGCAAAAATACAATTATTTACTTACATCCAAGCATGGAGGGGATACATCACCCCTGCACCACTTGGTACACTTATATCTTTATTAAAATATAACACGTCAAAGTCTTTATTAAAAATAACAAATACACAAAAAAACAATCTTTATTCAGAAATACAAAATAAAAGATTCAAACAGGTGTATCTCCCTCCACCTTAAAATAATGCTCCTTCCAAGTCCTTTGGTTTCGGAATTCTAGTATTTTGCCTTTTCCCTTGCACTGAGTGCACAACAGATACAATACTATTCCCAGCTGGCAAACCACGAGGATGTGGGAAGCCATTCTAATCCACGAAGGGACCTCTATATTTTCAAAAATGTCCCACCAGGGTGGAACCACAATGTCCAATATCTTGGCCCCTATCTCTACTATCTTCTGCTCTAACGTGTAGAAATGATTTTGTGAGATGACTCCTGCTTTTAGTAACTTGGTAAGATGTTCTGGTAGAGGGGGGATTTCGTAATCGAAATGTGCTACATATTTTTGCAGGTTGGTGAAATTTTCTGTTACAGTGAGGTGAACAGTGGAGGGTTCAGGAATGGGGACAATCCGTTCCTGGGCCACTTGAACTTCTGCCTCGGGTTTAAAGCAGAAACTGCTGTCACTTACCGGACACCAGCTATGCTGTCCAAGCTGGTAGTGGGGTGCAATTGTGGTGACACAATATGTCCCACCTCCTATATATGCTACCTGTGGGGGAACATGGTCTTGTGCCATTACCTCCATGGTACAGTTTATAGGTCTTGCACCAGCAGCTTTAAACCCACACTGTGGTTTAGAATAGGCGTTCAAGTGCTGGGTATACAGTATAACGTGTGCTCCCTGGCTCCGGCACCCTGAGAGGTCAGTACCTGTCATAGCGTGCTCCCACTTTATGACATAAGGTGGGGCCGCTGTGAAACGGACGTGTGCACCCCCTTGAATGACTCCAATGTTCTCCACCCTGTATACCGGTGCGGGTCGGGCTGTCCCACCCATGACCGGCATCCTCACTACTATCCCCATGATAGTGTGATTGGAACATCCACAATCTACTGAGACAGGGTTGGCCTCAGAAGCTAGCCGGAGTTGACACGGGCTTAATGCATTCTCAACTGGGTGGAGGGCTGCGCGGTGCTTGTTGCTGATCCAGCAGGGGACTAAACCTTGTTTTAAATCCTCCAGGTTACTGCGGCCCTCGCCCAGCAACCATGCCCCGTACAGTACGCACACCTCGTTCTGTGCAGCCTGATCCGAAGCATTCCTGTCCTTTCTTATGAGGGCATTTACAGTTTTTGCATGCTTCTCCAGCTCAGCAATGGTCTCTTTTAAATGGACCATCATAGCTTGGTCCTCGTGTAACCCTGAGCCTACTACTGTATTTTCATCCATTAAGATTTTTCATAATTGTGTTTTTAAACCGTTTATCTGTGTCTGCAATTCTATGTCATCCAGGCTGTTTATAACAGAGGATCCTGTGTTGTATGCAGTAAAAACATCATTCCAGGTTCCCTTTCTTTGTCGCCCCGCACATCTAAAATACTCAGTGTGTGTAGTGTATAGTTCTGTTTTGTCTACGTCGGAAAATCGAACTCGTAGAATTTCCTGAACATTTCTCTTAACAGGGCCTGGTATAGCTGTTCTGTCTCTTTGGGGCACCACTCAGGTAAGTGTACCTCGGTAAGGTTCAGGATCACAGAAGCTACCGTGTAGTGTACCCCCTGGTATAGCACCTTTTTGGTCGGCACTAATGCCAGCCCATTCCCTGGTCCCTTGGTGGTGGCAGGGCACCCCTCTATGTGTGTCCTTGCTGTCTGGGTCATGGGCAGGGGCTTTCGGGCCCGTGCCACGAGTTCAGTGGCTTTAACTGGGGCTGGGGAGCATGGGACTATGCAAGTGTGTAGGTGGAAATCCCATTCCACCCCCTTCCCCTTATCCTGTCATGATGCGGAGAAGATGATGGATATGTCTGTGGGGCAGGCCCTTTGCAGCCCCCACACGCAGACAAAAATTCCCTGTTCCGACTCCCACCACTTATCCCAGCACACACTAGTTCCCCCTTAGGTCCCCATGACCGTCCAGTAGGTGTCGTTCCCTAGCCGTTCCCAGTCAGCTGTACGGTCCCCCATGTCTGTGCTCAGCTTCCTGAGCCACCACCACCTTCCCAGGGGAATCTGTCCTCTGCAGGTCAGGCACACATGTTTCCGCTCAGTGACCCCGACCCGTGTGGCCACAACCTGTATGCTGGGGCAGGGGAGGGAGGCATCCCCGTAGGTGAAACTGGTCTGGCTGGAGTGCTGGGTGGAGTTAGATCCCAGCCACCCTGTCCATCTTTCCTCATGGGAAAAGGTGGCGAGCTCCTCCACGCCTCGTTCGCCGCCCCCAGCAGTCACAACCGGTGCTCTCTCTCCTGAGCACCCACAGATGTGGGAGTCCTCCACGTCACCTCGTTTCCCAGTGCTCATTCCTATCAGGACCAGTAGGAGTATGCCCCCGTTCATTTCAAAATCCCTTCTGTAAGGAGACACAAGAGCATATAGCCACGTTCCGAGAAGATTCTCTGGCTTGGGTAAAGCACAGTCGAGTCTTGCGACCTCGACTCAATACAAATACTCTTAAAACAATAATACTTAAACTACCAATCACCTTATTTAAAATTAAACTAAACATCCAAAATTAACAATAACCAAATTATATTACAGAAGTTATGTACATCCGCCGCCCGTCTCCGGGCGGCCAGGCTAATCCCTGTTCGGGCTGCAGCACACTACTCCCTTCGGTGTGGCTGCCCTGTCCTGTACTTTTGGTCCCTCGCAGCCTGCGGCTGCTGGCTGGGAACCTCTGTCCTCAGATCGATCCCTGACTCGAGAGGCTGCCCTTTTAAACTGGGGACCGGTGACCACGGTTTCTTTTGCTGTGGCGTTCGTGGGGACCTTCGAGGGACTTTGGCTGGTGGGGGTTTTCCGGCTGGTGGGTCTTTAACACGAGCCACTGCCCCCTCCTGTGCAGTCTGTGAACTTTCCACTACCGCTGGCTGGGGATTTTTATCCTCAGGCTTTACTTCTCCTGAACCTGTGCTAGCGGCAGGCAACTCTAAGCAGCCTGATGCTGCAGGCTGATGGTCCTCGCCATCACATTCCACCTCTCCTAAATCTGGGTTAGGGGCAGTTAATTCTCTGCAGCCTAATGCTGCAGGGTGAGGGTCCTCGCCCCCAGGTCCCACCTCATCTAAGTCCCAGATGAGTGGGGGAGGGTCCCAAACAGTGGGTGGGATGGCCCTTCCCTTATAACAAGCCACTGCACCTGCCTGTGCAGTCTGTGAGTTTGCTCCTGCTGCAGACTGAGGATTTTGATCCTTAGACCTTGCCCTAATTGGCTGTTCCCTTCTCTCAGGCTTAAACAATTTACATTGATTAATGTAACTATCAGCCTGCCAGTAACCCTGTTTTAAAGTCTCATCCGCTGCCCTGAATGGGCCTTCTATGGACTCCCCATTCTTTCTCTTTACTGGGACGGCCTTAAAGACAGGATCTTGGGCTTGGACCTGCTTTAATCTGGGGCCAAAGCTGCACCTTGCGTGCCTCCCTTGTCCAGGATTGCGGCTACCGGGCCTACTCTATAGGGATCCCAGAACTCTCCTTCCCTGGCCCCCAGCTTGGCCACCTCATCGGTCTTTTGGTTACCCTCCCACGTGGTATGGAGGGATCCTAAATCTATGGCCAAAGGTTTGGACTTTTCCCCAGCCTGCTCGCTCCCTGTGAATCCCATCAGGCTAAATGGGACCTTGTTAGACCTGGGTGAATTGGTCGGGTCTTCCGAATGGACCACCGTGCTGGAAGCTCCAGTGTCCACCAAATATCTCTGCTGCACCGTCTCCACCCCCATCTAAACATAGGGCCTGTTCCCCTCAGCGTTTTCAAAGGGACACAGGTCGACAGGCTGCGCTGGTTCTAGTCAGGGCTGTGGGTTGGATGGGGCTGGTGGGGTCAGAGCACCAGTGGTGGCTGCTACCTTCCCTGGGCCAGTCAATAGGTTCCTCATTGCATCCAAAAAGGACTCGACCGTGGTGAGAGGGATTCCTGTCTCTGTCTTTTGGGCTGGGGCTGAGGAATTCTTTCCCTTGTTATCCTTCCAAGGATTTCTACAGTCCATCCTCCAGTGTCCATCCTTCCCACACCCGTAACAGTTAAGCTTAGCGTTGGAGGGGTTATTCCCTTCCTGATGGCACTCCTTCCTACCCTGTCCGGGTTTCATTTTGTGCACCTTCCCTTCAGGTGGGTGTGCATCGGTTCCCTTACCATTCCGGTAAGCTACGGTCAATTGTCTGATCACCGTCAGTTCGGTAGTCGGGGGATGCTTTGGGTCAAACCACATTTCTGCCTTGGCCCTGACCTGTGGCAAGCTGTTTGCCACCAGGCAACGGAGCCAGTGGGCCAGCTGCTCCTGGTCCAGGTTAGCCCAGTCAGGTGCCCCTTTACAGGCACTCGTCAACGACTGCGATGACGCTGAGAATGCCAAGATGCTGCTATTCTCCCTGGAGAGTAGTCTCCTCCAATCCCTCTCTGACGAGTGTAAGAGGGGACAGTGCAGGTACGAGGAGCTTAGAGATGCAGTTCTGGAGGCCATGGGGATGAATGAGGGAAGTCCTTTCTCCCGTGTGGAGAAGACGATCCAGCGCCCAGGGGAAACCCCGCAGCCTTTTGCGGACCGGCTGTGGCCAGTGTACCGGAGGGCCTGTCCCGGGATGCCGGACCGGGTGTTCCTGAAAGGGGACCTCCTGGCCCATTGGCTCTGTTGCCTGGTGACGAACAGCTTGCCACATGTCCGGGCCAAGGCAGAAGCCTGGTTCGACACCAAAAATCCCCAGAACACCGAACTTACGGTAATTAGGCAGCTCACGCTGGCCTATAAAAACGGTAGGGGTGCCGATGCACACCCACCCAAGGGAAAGGTGCATGAGGTAAAACCCGGACCGGGTAGGAAAGAGTGGCACCGGGAAGGGAGTAACCCCTCCCAATACAAAGACCAATTGTTACGGGTGTGGGAAGGATGGACACTGGCGGAAGGAGTGCAAAAACCCTTGGAAAGATAATAAGGGAAAGCACTCCACAGCCCCAGCCCAAAAAGCGGGGGCAGGGATCACTTCCGCACAGCTCGAGTCACTTTTGGACACCATGAGGTCCTTATTGACTGGCCAGGGGAGAGTAGCAGCCGCCATCGGTGCTCTCACCCCATCCGCCCCATCCAACGCGCAGCCCTGACTAGAGCCAGCGCAGCCTGTTTACCTGTGTTCTCTCCGGTATGATGAGTGGAAAAGACCCCTTTTGGAGATGGAGGTGGAAAAGGTGACGGGGACCAATCTGTTAGACATGGGGGCATCATGCACCGTGGTCTTCTCAGCTAAACCCACCACCTCGCCACTCTCTAACGGGGTCCCATACAGTCTATCGGGGTTCACAGGTAGGGAACAGGCTGGCTCGTTCCCCATCCCGCTCGCCATTCGGTTAGGACCACTCCGCTCCAAGTGGACCTATGTCCTGATGAAATGGGAACTGGAGGGTGGAAGAGGGGTCCTGGGGGCTGACTTTATTGTAGGCCATGGGATCCTAGTGGATTTGAGGAACCATTGCCTTTGGGCGGCAGGTAAAGTAAAGAACAGAGAGATCGTAGTAATCCCGGGAAAGGGAGGGAAGGGGACCCTCTGCACCATGAAGCCCAAAGATGTTTATAACCTCGGGCTCATGGTCAGCAACACCCCACAGGAGTTCCAGGCATTTGTGCAGGCCCACCTGGCCACATTTGCCACTCACAAACACGACGGCGGGAGGGTCACAGGGTTTGAGGTCAGCGTAGACGGAGACCCCATGGCACGACCACAGAAACAGTATAACTTCCCCAGGGAAGCAGAACCAGACATGGAAGCAGCCATGCCCTCGTTAGTGCAGCAGGGAGTGCTGAGACCGATAGCTACCCACGTGAATTCTCCATTATGGCCGGTCAGAAAGCCGGACAATTCTTAGAGGGCCACGGTGGACTACCGTGTGCTCAATAGTAACATCCCAGCCTGCGCACCCACAGTAGCAGCAGTTGCCGACCTGATAGGAAGTATTCCAGCATCCGCGACCACTTTCACGGTGCTGGATATTTCCAATGGGTTTTGGTCCATCCCTGTAAGGAGGGAGGATCAGTACAAGTTTGCCTTTACGTTTAAAGGGCAACAGTACACGTGGAACTGCTTGCCTCAGGGCTTCCACAACAGCCCCAGCATTTTACATCAGTGCATGGCCAACAGTTTGAAGGATTTTAGCCAGCCCAGACAGTTGGTCCAATATGTGGATGACCTGCTCCTGTTAACTGATTCGAGAGAGGAGCATGGCCCGCTATTGGCCGAACTGCTGGAGCTGTAGGGCAGAAGGGTTTCAAGGTAAACCCCAAGAAAGCGCAGATCAGCCAGCAGGAGGTGAAATTGCTCAGCCTGACCGTGCACGCTGGAGAAAGGGCCATAGATAAGGCTAGGAGAGAAGCGGTACAAGAACTACCGGTCCCCAGCACAGTAACGGGTGTGAGGTCATTTCTAGGGCTAACCGGGTACTGTAGAGACTTTATTGAGGACTATGCAGCCACCAAAGCCCCTCTGCTCCGACTCCTACATAAGGGAGTGGAGTGGCTTTGGGATGAGGGTTGCCAGGCAGCATTTGTCAGGTTCAAGAAAGACTTGCAGACTGCACCAGCTCTAGGGGCCATAGATGGGGGGAAAGAGTTTTTCCTGGAGGTAGCAGCCAAGAGCGGCACGGCCGGCTGCGGCCAGTGGTCTACTCCTCCAGGATACTCGCGGATGTGGAGAAGAGCTACTCCAACTGTGAGCAGCACCTTTTGGCCACACATTGGGCTGTGAAAAGATCATTGATCTTCACAGGCACCTCTCTCATCACCCTCCTCACCCATCACACACCCACCCAGATGCTTCTGGACGGGAGGATCAAGGATGGAACAGTGAGCAGTGCCCGCATTGACAGCTGGATCTTGCTCCTCTCACAGATGGATCTGAAGGTGAAGGATCTCTGTGAGCCAAAGCTCGCAGCCAACCTGGTATGTCCTGGAACAGCCCACCGGTGTGCAATTGAAGGGGTTTGGGAAGTAAACATAGGTTTACGGGCCGGGATACATCCCACAGGCCGCGAGATCTATGTAGACAGTTCCAGCACAGTATCTGCTGGCGAGCGTCTCACGGGGTGTGGTGTTTACGACCCAGCGGCAAACATTGCCCTGGCGATTAAGCTCCCCAGCACCATGAGTGCCCAGCAGGCTGAACTGTCCGCGGTGGTGTACGTTGTTACACACCCCGAAATCTTCCCCACCCCCTACATGATTTGCTCGGGCAGCACGTTCACGTGCAATTCGTGTACGGAGTACCTGGCCATCTGGTCCCGCCGTGGTTACACCTCCGCTGACGGGAGACCCCTCACAGTAAAGCCCCTGCTGGAAAAGATCCTGGCAGCAGTGGGGGAGGAAGGGGAGGTTTTCATCCACAAGGTGAAGGCCCATTCCTCCTCAGCACCCCGCGGCTAAGGCAACCAGCAGGCTGACTTGCTCGCCAAGGAGGGTGCCCGCACAGGCACTTTCTGGGACCCATTTGGGTCGAGAACCATGGCGGCGGTCAGAGGCAGGGACGGGACCCAAGGGAGTGTCGGGGTAGCGTTAGCCCCGGACCTTAAGACGGTCCAAGCCCAAGACCGCGTCCTCAAAGCAGTCCTCAGCGTTGTAGTTGAGGGAAAGGGAGTAGAGGGTCCGTACGGCACAGCGACCCTCTCCGTTAAAGAGGGCATGCTGTTCCGGGGGGAAAAGTGGGTTGTGCCGCAGCAGCACCGGAGGGAATTCCTTCAACTGGCCCATGAGGGTCCAGGAGCGGGACACCCCGGGCCTGAGACCACCTGGCAATGGGTGGAACAGGCGGGATGGTGGCCAGGACTCAAGGACGATGTCCGCAAGTTCTGTGCTGGCTGTCTTGTGTGCGCTGCGAATAACCCTGACCCCCACAAAAGGAAGGTACCTATGGGACACGTCAGGAGGGTAGAGGGACCATGGCAGTCGATACAAGTCGACTACATCGGGCCCCTGCCCACCGCCCATGGAGGCTATAAGTGGACGTGTTTACCAAATTGGTAGAGGACTTTCCCTGCAGAACAGCCACAGCTCTGGGTACTGCCAGGATCCTGGTCCAGGAAGTGTTCTCGCGGTGGGGACAACCACAGTTTGTGGAGTCCGACCAAGGGAGTCACTTCACCGGACAGGTGATGCAGAACACCCTTATGATGTTAGGCATTGAAGGGAAATGGCACGTGGCCCACAACCTGCAGTCATCCGGGATTGTGGAACGCATGAACTGGACCCTGAAAGAAAGGTTAAGGAAGGAGACGGTGGACTCGCCCCGTAAATGGGCCAAGGTCCTACCGTTGGTTTTGATGGGGATCCGGGCCAGCCAGTCTAAAAGCAC
The DNA here is from genome assembly GCF_052327205.1 of Somniosus microcephalus. Taxonomy (NCBI): domain Eukaryota; kingdom Metazoa; phylum Chordata; class Chondrichthyes; order Squaliformes; family Somniosidae; genus Somniosus; species Somniosus microcephalus. Next base: position 63,100,532 of record NC_141000.1, on the reverse strand, counting down.
GGGGTACTCCCTGTACGAGCTGATGACTGGCAGGGTTATGCGGACCCCCACCCATGTACTAGCCCCGGTGCGCACGGAGGGTCAGCTCAGGGAGGTAAACCGGGATAGGTTCGCCCGAAACCTCTTTGAGCAGCTGAGGCAGGTCCATGAGCAGGCGGCTGGGAACATGGGAAGGCAGTATCGGAGTAACCGATTGCTGCTCGAACCGAGAAAGCACCACGAGTGGAAGTAGGAGATCAGGTCATGGTGAGAAACTATGCCCGAGTAGGGAGTTTGGAGCCATTGTACATTGTACATTGTAGATAAAGCCAGCCCCATGGTATATGCTGTGCAGATGCCCCGGTGTACAAAATGGTTCCATATTAACCAGTGTAAGCTGTTTACACCTGAAAAGGGAAAACAGCCAGTTGGGGAAAGGTCTGAGGATAAAGATCTTCAGCCTGCAGCAGGAGCGAGTTCACAGACTGCACAGGCAGGCGCTGTGGCTTGCTTGAAGGGAGGGGCCATCCCACCCATCGATTGGGACACCCCCCACTCTTCTGGGATCCAGACGAGGGGGAGGGACCTGAGGGCGAAAACCCCGCCCCTAACACAGGTGTAGAGAGGGAGGGACCTGAGGTCGAAAACCCCGCCCCGGACCCAGCTATGGGACCTGCGGGCGGAGACTCTCAGATCGCAGCAGCAGGCTGCGAAGAGTTACCTGCCCCTAACCCAGGTTCGGGAGAGGTCAAGCCTGAGGGAGCAGCGGTTTGGGTTAAAGGCCCACCGGCCAAGAAAGCCCCACCCGCCAAAGTCCCTAGAAGGTCCCCACGAATGCCCCAGCTGAGAAAGCCATGGTCACCAGCCCTCCAGTTACCAAGGGCCGCCCCTCGAGCCAGGGAGAGGCCCAAGGACAGAGGTCCTCAGCCAGCAGCCACGGGCTGCGAGGGAGCAACAGTGCAGGGCAATGCGGTCACGCCGGGGGTGGCGGTGAGCCGCAGTCCAACCAGGGATTAGCCTGGCTGCCCGGAGATGGGCGGTGGATGTATATAGTTTAGATAGTTTAAGTTTTCGTTATTGTTTATTGTTAAGTTTAATTATTTAGCTTAAGTTTGGGTGTTTTAGTTTAAGTTCAATAAGGTGAAGGGTAGTTTTAAGTAAGTAATCTGCTAAGAGTGTGTATATTTGGGTCGAGGTCGCGGGACCTGACCATGCTTCACCAAGCCAGAGAATCTCTTGGGGACATGGCTGCATGTTTTGTATCTTTTTGCAGAAAGACTTTCAGGATGGAGGGGATCGTGGGGGTACACTACGCGGTAGCCTCCGTGATTGGGATGGGTGTCGGGAGGCGAGGCAACGTACAGGATTCCCACATCTACGGGTGCTCCGGAGACAAGGCGCCTATAGCGACCGATGGAAGCGGTGTAGGGGGTTTCTCTTGCTCGTTCTGGTCTCCTGCCAGGCTTTGTGCAATAATTACCCTTGAGTGGTTCGACCCACTCTCCCCTACGGTTCTAGACCTTGGACTTAGATGCAGAGAACTGTAGTGCAGAGAAAGGACTCAATAGACCAGGTTGAATAGCACGAAATGGATGCTTTTATTTTTAAACAGTTTGAAGCATTACAAAATACATGTCATAGGCACAGATTAAAGTAACTACAATCATGCACAATTTTATGAACTTGACTCTATGGAAATGGGGAACACACGGCACGTCGTAAAAGGGGAAACACATTACGATTTAACCTTACTCCCTCCCCTAAATACCTAAACTAAGTTTCGATTTGAGGAACTCGGGATCATGCTCACCACTATCAGAATCGCAAAAAGGAGGGGTTCGCAGCCTTTCTGGCACAGCTTTCCATCGTCACGTGGATTTGGAAACTTCTGGTGCAGCTTGTTTTTCTCTCTCTCTCAGGCGATGAGGCAGTGGACACAGCCTTGGTGAGCGCTCGTCACGGCTGAAATCCACTAAGTCTGTTGTGGATTTGGGTTCATGGAACAGAACAACACCTCGATGGGATGTTGAGGCACAGAAGTGCGAGGCCCGGAATGTCCTTTCTCTCCGGCCTGGATCGTCGGTTTTCCTGAGGGTGTCTTCTTCTTCGGCCTGGGTCGTCGATGATCTCCCGACAACGGTACCCGGGCCACCCTCGTCGTCTTCTCGTCGCGGCCGAGCCTTGTCTGGCTGAACACCGACCACGTTGTCCTTTCTGAAATGTCCGTCCGAAACTTCCTGATCGAATTCCGAAGCTACCGAGGTAGAAGAGGCGCTGATGGACTTTTCAAAATCCATATTTATACCCCTTTTGGGCCAGCCTTATCTCCCGCCAGATCATAGTCCAGTCTTTGTAATAATTTTGGCGGGCAGAAATCTCTGCAGGGGCACTTTGTCTTGTAACGGGAGCCGGTGATAACTTAACTGGCCTTCCTGGCCGATAATGTCTTTTAATGTCTTTTACATTGTCACTGTGACTCGGTTCGCATATTGATCGGTCTGGAGATTTCCCTTGATGGCTGTTAAACGGTTTCTCCTTTGTACATTAAATGGGTATAAGTGTTCATGCATTGTCCGCCCATATCTTGATGGGCCCCGTCCTGTTTGCCTGAAGCCGTCCTGTACTTAGAATCCATTGAATATGTATGCTGTTTCCCTGAGTTTCGGTTTCCCGATACTGGCTTTCGATGGCTTACTGTTTTCAATCCACAAGCCTGTCTGGCTTGCAGTAACAGAAATCAAATGGTCCAGAAACTGATCACGAGGCCCGGCGGCCATTTTGTATGCCCTTTTATCAAAGGTTTTTCTGTGCAAGCTTACTTTGGTCAATAAACTGTCTTATTTTATCCTGTTTTCTTGCGTGATTATTGCTGAAAATTTCGAATCTTACAGCGGGGAACAGGATGCGGAGGAGACCGCTGTCTACGTCCATGAGGGAAGGTGGCCAGGATGGCTGGGGTCCAATTCGTCTCAGTACTCCAGACAAACCGGACTCACGTACGGGGAGACCTCCCTCCTCTGCCCCAGGGTATGGGTCGTTACCACGAGGGTCAGCGTCACCATTGGAAAGCATATATGTTTAACATGTAAAGGACACATTCCTCTGGATAGGTGGTGGTGGCTCAGAAAGCTGAGCAAAGATATGAGGAACCCCGAAATCGAGTGGGAACGGTTTGGGAACAACACCCACCGGACGATTACAGGGACTCATGGAGGATTAAGTGTGTTTTGGGACAAGTGGTGGGAACCGGACCAAGGGATTTATATCTGTATGTGGGGGTCAGAGGAGGTCTGCCCCGCAGGCATATCCATTGTTTTCCACCGGCAGTGGCAAGACACCGGGGAGAGGATGAAGTGGGATACCAGCCTGAAGGTGCGTGCGGTCCCATACACCCCGATCCCAGTCAATGCCACTGAGCTTGTGCCCCGCCCGCGGCGCAGGTGGCGAGGATACCCAGGGAAGGTTACCCCAACACCACCAAGGGACCAGGGAATGGGTTGCTGCTAGTCCCCACTGATCAGATGCTGTACCAGGGGTACACTACGCAGTAGCCTCCATGATTTTAAATCTCACCGAGGTACATTTACCGGAGTGGTGTCCCAAGGAAACAGAGCAGCTATACCAGGCCCTATTAAAGGACATGTTCAAGAAGTTTTATGAGTTCAATTTTGCCCATGTGGACAAAACCGAACTGTACACCACAAACTGAGAGTTTTTGTGTAATGCAGGGAGGCAAAGATGGGGAGTATGGAATGATGTTTTTACTGTGCGTTTAATACTGGGTCCTCTGTCATCAACATGATGACATAGAGCTGCAGACCCAGCTAAACGGCTTAAAAACACATTTAAAGAAAATATTGCTGGATGAGAACAAGGTAGTGGGCTCGGAGTTCCATGAGGACCAGGCCATGACGGTCCATTTAAAAGAGATCAGAGCGGAATTGGAAAAGCACGCAAAAACAGTAAATGCTCTCATAAGGGAGGATAGAAATGCTTCTGACCAGGTTGCGCAGAACGAGGTGTGCGTGCTATACGGGGTGTGGTTACTGGGCGAGGGCCGCAGTAATCTGGAGGATTTAAAAAAGGGTTTAGTCCCCTCCTGGATCAGCAACAAGCATCTTGCAGCCCTCCATCTGTTTGAGAATGCATTAAGCCCGTGCCAACTCTGGCTGGCTTCCGAGGCCTACCCAGTCCCCGTGGATTGTGGACGGTCCAACCACACCATCATGGGAGTAGTAGTTAGGATGCCGGTCATGGGTAGGACAGCCCGACCCGTACTGGTATACAGGGTCAAGAACATTGGAGTCATTCAAGAGGGTGCACATATTCGTTTCACAGCGGTCCCACCTTACGTCATAAAGTGGGAGCACGCTATGACAGGTACTGACCTCTCAGGGTGCCGGAGCCGGGGAGCACACATAATCCTGTGTCCCCAGCACTTGAATGCCTATTCAAAACCGCAGTGTGGGTTCAGAGCTGCTGGCGCGAAACCTATAAATTGTACCATGGAGGCAATGGCACAAGGCCATGTTCCCCCACAGGTAGCATATATAGGAGGTGGGACGTATTGTGTCACCACAGGCGCGTCCCACTACCAGCATGGACAGCATAGCTGGTGTCCGGTTAGTGACAGCAGTTTCTGCTTTAAACCCGAGGCAGAAGTTCAAGTGGCCCAGGAGCGAATTGTCCCCATTCCTGAACCCTCCACTGTTCACCTCACTGTGAAGGAGAATTTTATGAATTTGCTAAAGTACGTAGCGCATTTTGGCTACGAAATTCCCCCTCTCCCTGAACACCTTACCAAAATACTCAAAGCCGTTATAGTTTCGCTGGAACATTTTTACACTCTAAAGCAGAAAACAGTAGAGATAGGGACTAAGATATTGGATATTGTGATTCCACCCTGGTGGGACATTTTCAATAACATAGAGGTCCCTTCGTGGATTAGACTGGTTTCCCACATTCTCGTGGTTTGCAAGTTAGGGATAGTGTTGTATCTTGTTTGCATTCAATGTATGGGAAAAGTTCAGTTGTTAGAATTCCAAAACCAGAAGATCTGGAAGGAACATTATGTAAAGGTAGATGGAGATACGCCCGTTTAAGTCTTTTTCCTTGTATTCTGATTAAAGATTGTTGTTTTTTTGTATTTGTTGTTTTTAATAAAGATTTTTCTGTTGTTTTTTTGCTACGCGTTTAATAAAGATGTATGTGTACCAAGTGGTGCAGGGGCGTCGGACCCCTCCATGCTTGGATGTATGTAAAAGTCTGTAATTTACTCTGTGTATGCTTATGTACACTACATTTTCATGGAATGGGAAGTGCATGTGTCGTGGGTGTATTAGATAGGTAATTACAGGGGAAGGTTGACTATGGAGGGTCAGAAAAATTTTGCTCACCTTGTAAGTATGATACTTCAAGTAAGTTTTAGTATCACAGGGGGGAGTGTAAGATTCGCAAAATTTCCACATTTCCCCAAAGGTTATTGATAATAAAAGGGACCCTGCATGGGCATTTTAATGAAAAGGGTACCCAAAGATGGCGTCCGCACCTCGTGGCCAAAAGCCTGCAAGGTTTTGAAGCTTGGGCTCTGTGGCACAAGCAGCTTTTGGGGATATCAAAACCTAAGCTGCAGTTTCTGTGAAGAAGGACTTTTGTATTTTGAAAAGCAGACAGCAGGACTCTGAATTATGCATTAAGCCAAATCGCAGACAGACCAAAACCAGTTAGGCCTATACTTGAGGCCATCAAGTTGTTTGCATAAATAATCGGAAACAGCTTAAGGAAGCCATCGAGGCTGGACAGGCTGATTAAAATGCATTAATAACAATACAGCTCAGACATCAGGCCAGTAGGTGCGATCACCGGCCATCTAAAAACAGTTAGTTTAGATTGCTACAATTATTTAAACTAGCCCGCCAAGTTTGGGACAATGAACTAACCTGATTTGGCGCGCAGATAAGGGTTATCGTGAGGAGCATAACTGAAGGCCCCGAGTAGCAATCTCTGTTTTGACTCTGCTCTCTGCTCTCTGCTCTCGTGGCTCCGGCCTCTTGGGCTGCCGCTCGTACTCGTGCCCTGGCCTCGTGGCGGGTTCTCTCCCCGTAGCAGATTTTCAGTAACCAGTTACACCATACCAACAGCAGGGGAGGGGAACAAGACCCAAGTCCATAGCCATCCAGGACGCCCAGGCCGCAGAAAGGGGTGAGACGATGTTGAGCAGGTAGCCCAGGACTTGTATAGTAGTCCAACGAGACGAGACGAGTAGAGACGAAGAAGACAATAACAACTCGATAAGGGCAGAGCAGGGCAGCGAAAAACTTATCAATAAGAAAGCCAAGTGCCTAGTTATAAGCTGGTGCTTGGGAAGACGGACATTCCTCGTTGAACACTGCGAAAACGCAGGTGGCCACGCCACGATCAATAGACTGGCATTCTTAAGCTTGGGTAGGAAAATCTAGGCAGTTAAACCTGCCAACTGTGCCGCCGACGACCGCCCGAGGGAGAAGAAGAGGAGAACCCATCGCGACGAGACGACAATGGCAGCGGAGGGGAGAAGGTGTGTTGCAGTAGCAGACCCAGCACCGCACTCCTGAAGACCACGTGGCGACGGGGTACCTAGAAGGGCCAGAAACCAGACTTCAAAACTCACACTCGTTAACAGTTGGCTTTTATTTTGGATTGGTGAGCATGAATTCTGGCCCCTCATAGCTTAATCTAGTTAGGTATAAGGGGTGGGATAAGGATAAGGGGATTGTTAAGATAGTTTGTTTTCCCTCGATGTGCCGTGTGTTCCCCATTCCCTGTATAAGTATATAGTTATTTGTATTTGCCTGTAATTTTATGCTGGTAACTTTTCATAACATTGTGTTAATTTCTACTTTAATAAAATCTTGGTTTACTTACATCCAAACTACCTGTCTACTCGAGTCTTTTCGGTATCGCCGCCTGTACCTATGTCCGGTGTCTAGAACCCAGGGGCGTGGGAGCAATTCGAACTGCTCACAAACAGTCAGGGGCATAATTGACTGGGAGCACGCAACAACCACACCACCCCCTACACATTTTATATAGACACACACACACCATTTTATATGGACACACACGGCATTTTATATAGAAACACACACCATTTTATATAGACACACACACCATTTTATATAGGCACACACACCATTTTTTTTGACATACACACGCCATTTTATATGGACACACACAGCATTTTATATAGACACACACACAGCATTTTATAGAGACACACACACACCATTTTATAATGACACCCACACACCATTTTATATGGACACACACACACACCATTTTATATAGACACACACACACCATTTTATATAGGCACACACACCATTTTATATAGGCACACACACGCCATTTTATATAGACACACACACACCATTATATAAAGACACACACACACCATTTTATATGGACACACACACACAGCATTTTATAGACACACACACACACACCATTTTATATAGGCACACACACCATTTTATAGAGGCACACACACGCCATTTTATATGGACACACACACCATTTTATATAGTCACACACACACCATTTTATACAGACATACACATGCCATATTATATAGGCACATGCACCATTTTATATAGACACACACACACCATTTTATATAGGCACACACACCATTTTATATAGACACACACACGCAGCGGCGGCAGGCGGGCGGACCTGCGAGGGAACGAGGCTGAGTGGCGGCGAGTTGATAAACAGCTCCGAGACCAGGTAAGGCCTCAGAGCAGCGGCGGCGGGCGGGCGGACCTGCGAGGGAATGAGGCTGAGCGGCGGCAAGTTGATAAAAAGCTCCAAGACCAGGTAAGGCCTCAGAGCAGCGGCGGCAGGCATCTGGACCTGCGAGGGAACGAGGCTGAGCGGCGGCGAGTTGATAAACAGCTCCGAGACCAGGTAAGGCCTCAGAGCAGTGGTGGCAGGTGGGCGGACCTGCGAGGGAACGAGGTTGAGCGGCGGTGAGTTGATAAACAGCTCCGAGACCAGATAAGGCCTCAGAACAGCGGCGGCAGGCGGGCGGACCTGCGAGGGAACGAGGCTGAGTGGCAGCGAGTTGATAAACAGCTCCGAGACCAGGTAAGGCGTACTAGTCTCCAGTCTCCGAGCTCAGAGGGAGGGAGAGAAGTAAAAAGTAATTGAAGTGTGGCAACACCAGAAAGCAGGTAAGTGATTGGTTGGTGAGTATTTCTCTCTTTTTAAACTTAAACTCTGTGGTTTATAGTTACTAAGGACTCTCTGGTATAGCGGGGACTGTTGGTGTAGTGTCCGAGGGTCAATAATGCTCAGACTGCAGGAGAACAATAAAACAGGTATTTACTGAACAGGGAGTAATTCAAGACTGAAATACAGAAGCCTGCTATGGCTTTATATACAGGGGTGGTCACTGCCGGTACTGCAGTATAGAATCAGTTCTTCTCTTAAAGGCACATACACAACAATTCCTCCCCTTTTAGATAAACAGTACATAACATTCATTTAACAACTAAATAATAACTAATTACAATTACAATTTTCTCTGTACTATATACATCAACTGAAATAATCATTTATAAGTTCAGTCTTTGAGGAGGCTTCCTGATCCTGACTGGATAGCGCCTTCCTCGAGTATCCTGTTCTTGCGGTGGAGTTGATCCTGGCTCATTGTCATTGGTTGGTTCGTCAGCTTCCAATACCACTGCTTCTGAGGTAGACGCAATCTGTACTTCGGGTTAATTACCAGGTGCACCTGCTCGTGGTATGGGTTTGGCTTGTTCCTGTGACTCTAGAATCTGGTCAGCATGGCACCTCACGATGCTCTCTCCAACGTCCACTGTGTACATTAGTGGTCCCTGCTGTGTGCATATCGTTCCTGGCTGCCATTTTTCTGTTCGGTAGTCGCAGGCCAAGACTGGTTGCCCTATCTTGAAGCTCCTGGTTGGCTTCTCATTTATGTGCTGGAATTGCTTATCCTCAACATCTCGTCTTATGTTTGGTTTGAGCAAATCCAGGTGACATCTTAGCCTTTGGTTGAAGAACATTATGGCCGGAGCTTGGTTGGTGACTGCATGTGTCGCATTCCGGGAAGCAAACAAGAAATTATCCACCTTGTGTTGTAGTGGTATGTCGTCATTATGCATTGCCTTTATTGCCTTTTTAAAGGTCTGAACAAACCTCTCAGCCAATCCATTTGTGGCTGGATGATATGGGGCAGATGTGTAATGCTTCACCCCATTATTCCTCAGAAACCTCCGGAAATCCTCTGACACAAACTGTGGCCCATTGTCGAAGCAAATCTGTTCTGGCAAGCCATTCCTGGCGAAGATGGTCCGAAGGACTGCAATAGTTTTCTCCGTGGTGGTGGAGGACATTTTGATGACCTCTGGCCATTTCGAATGGGCGTCCACAGCGATTAGGAACATTGAGTCCATAAATGGACCAGCAAAATCAATGTGTACCCATTGCCATGGAGATGAGGGCCACTCCCATGGATGTAGCGGGGCCTGTGGTAGAGCGTTTTGGACCTTCTGGCATCCTGTGCATCTCTTGGTCATATCCTCGATTTCTTTATCAATTCCCGGCCACCACACAAACGCCCTGGCTAGGCTCTTCATTTTTACCCCTCCCAGATGACCCTCATGAAGCTCATTGAGCACTCTATCTCTCAACTTGGGTGGAATTACCACTCGGGATCCACACATCAAGGTCCCCCGGCATACTGACAGCTGTTCTCTCCTTGGTGAGAATGCTGGCAACAGTGAGTCGCCATGTGCTGGCCATCCCTTCACCATCAAATCATAGACCTGAGAGAGTGTCGGGTCATTTCGGGTTTCCTTCTCTATACTTGAGTTTGTAACATGTAGACATTCGACTATGGTCGCATGGAATATCTCAACAGGGTCCACTGCAGGTGCTTCCTCTACCGTAGGCAACGGTAGGTGCGACAGCCCATCAGTGTTTCCATGCTGTTTCATACACTTGTACTCTATGTCGTACTGATGTGCCCCGAGAAAAAGTGACCATCTTTGCAGCCGTTGCGCCGTCATCACCGGAACGCCCTTCTTTGGGTTAAAGATGGAGACCAGGGGCTGATGATCAGTCAGTAGGGTGAATTTCTGCCCGTACAGATAGTGATTGAACTTCTTCACCCCCCACACCAGGCTGAGGGCCTCCCTGTCAATCTGGGCGTAGTTATGCTCGGCTGAGGTTAACGAGTGCGACGCAAAGGCTATTGGCCTCTCTGAACCATCAGGGAATTTGTGTGACAGCACCGCTCCGATGCCATAGGGAGACGCATCACATGCTAACTGAATCGTGAGTGTTGGATTGTAGTGGGCCAATACATCTTTTGAAGTGATTAGGCATTTACATTTCTGAAAGGCACGCTTACACTCATCACTCCATTTCCATGTTACTCCAGTTTGCAGTAGGGCATTCAGTGGGTGCAGAATTGTAGATAAATTCGGCAAGAACTTATGGTAGTAGTTCACCAACCCGAGGAACGACCTCAGTTGCGACACATTTTCCGGTGCTGGAGCCTTGACTACAGCCTCAATCTTGTCTGGCGACTTATGCAACCCTTCCTCATCAATCATGTGGCCACAATACAAGATTTGTCTCCTGAAGAACTCGCATTTGGGGCGGTTGGCTCGTAGCCCATACTCCTGTAATCTCGTGAGCACCTGCTCCAGGTTGGCAAGGCGTTCACTGTCATTTTCGCCCGTAACCAGGATGTCGTCCAAATAACACTGGGTCCCTGGGATCCCTTGCAGGACTTGTTCCATCGCCCTCTGCCAAATAGCCGAGGCTGATGCTACCCCGAATACCAGTCGATTGTACTGGTAAAGGCCTTTGTGAGTGTTTATCGTGAGATATTTCCTAGACGCTTCTTCCACCTCCATTTGTAGATATGCTTGGGCCAGATCAATCTTTGTAAAGCATTTCGCTCCAGATAGTGAGGCGAAAATATCTTCTATCCGTGGAAGTGGATATTGTATTGTGTGCAGGATTGGGTTCAGAGTTACCTTGAAGTCCCCACAGATGCGAACCTTCTTCGGTTCCCCAGGCGTGCTGCTCAATGATTTCTTCATTACAGGAACGATGGGTGTGGCCCACTCGCTCCAGTCCACCTTGGACAGCACACCCGAATGCTCCAGACTCTCCAGCTCTGCTTCAACGGCTGGGCAGATCGTGTCTGGCCTTAAAAAAATTTGGGTTTGCGTTATCTTCGATTTTTAACGTTGCCGTTACTCCTTTTAGAGTCCCAAGTCCTTGTTGGAATACCTCTTTCGCGTCAGTTAGAATTTTTGACAGTCATCCAGGTGTGACGTCATCATCCTTTTTATCAGTCACAGTTAGCGCCTGAATGGAATGCCAATCCAATTGTATTTTTCGGATCCATTCACATCCCAATAATGGTGGTCCTCCATCTGGTAGTATATATAGATACAGTTTCTGTGTTTCCTTGCCGTTGTATTCAACTGGCACCCTTATTTTTCCTCTGGGGTAGACTTTTTGCCCCGTGTAAGTCTTCAATACAATGGATGTGTCCTTCAAGGGTATGTGTGAGAATAGCTGCTCATAGTCTCGTCGATTCATGACAGTTAGGGCTGATCCTGTGTCCAATTCCATCTTTACTGGGGACCCTGCTATCATGAGGGTGACCCAAATGGTTCGGTGATCCTCCTTTGCGATCACGTTGTGTAACTTTAGACAACTTAGTCTCCTGCTCCCGGAGTCCTTATCACTCTCCTGATCTTCCGAACTACTGTCTGTCAATTTCTTTACTTTCTTGTACTTTTCCTTAGTAGTTCTTGTAGTGTTGGTTTTCTTTCCCGACCTGCAGACTCTTGCTATGTGTCCCATTTTCCCACATTGCCTGCCTACTTTGTCCTTAACCCAGCAGTCCTTCTGATCATGGGTTGTTCTGCCACAGCGATAGCACTTTTCTGCTCCATACGCCATTTCGTTAGCGCTGTATTCCTGTGGTTTCTGTTGTATTTCCGCAGCTCCCCATGCTGCTGCTTCGTAGGATACTGCTGTAGTGATCAATAGCATGTCTTGACGTAGAGCCTGTGGAATGACTATTCTGTTCTGTTTTAGTAATAGTCCACTTGCGACACTCAATTCTGACCTTATGTGAAAATATTTTGGACAGGAACCTATGTCTCCAAGGATTCAACGACTCATGATGAAGCTGCAAAGATATGACTTTGAACTGATCTACACACCAGGCAAATACATAGTGTTAGCAGATGCACTATCCCGAGCACCCACAATGAGTCATGTGAGCTCTACTGAAGAAGACGTGGATGTTCATGTGAGTATGGTCACTGCTGCGCTGCCCGTGTCAGACACAAAATCAAAGCAAATAGCAGAAGAAACAGTAAAAGATACAGTATTACAAACAGTAATAGAGAACATTCATCATGGTTGGCCAAAAGTTTCCTGTCCAAAATATTTTCACATAAGTTCAGAATTGAGTGTCGCAAGTGGACTATTACTAAAACAGAACAGAATAGTCATTCCACAGGCTCTACGTCAAGACATGCTCTAAAGGATTCATGAGGGACACCTCGGAATTGAAAAATGCAAAAGGAGAGCAAGAGACACTGTTTATTGGCCTGGCATAAATAAGGACATTGAGAACATGATAGGCAAATGTGAGACATGTCAGAAACACCAAAACAAACAAGCAAAGGAACCAATGATAGTAGCTGACATACCAACAGCACCATGGCAAAAGGTTGGTATGGACCTTTTTCATTTAAATGGTAAAGACTATCTAATAGTGATTGACTACTATTCTAACTATCCTGAGATGGCACTGCTCTCAAACACCACAGCAAGCAGTGTCATAATGCATGTGAAATCCATCTTTGCCAGACATGGAATTCCCAGGATTGCCATTAGCGACAATGGTCCGTGCTTCAACTGTAAGGAGTGGCAACAGTTTGCAGCACATTATGATTTTCAGCACATCACATCCAGTCCTTTGTATGCTCAGTCAAATGGTGAGGCAGAGAAAGGTGTTCAAGTTCTCAAGCAGCTACTGAAGAAAGCGACAGAAAGCAAGTCTGATCCTTATCTCGCCCTGCTGAGCTACTGAGCCTTACCTTTAGACTGTGGTCCTTCACCTGCTGAACTACTAATGGGTCGCAAGTTGCGCACCATGCTACCCTGCTGTGCAAAAGAACAGCAAAGTGAAGAACTGAGACAGAGACTTCAACTGTTAAAGCTGAAACAGAAATCATACTATGACAAGTCATCCAAAACTCTAAAACCATTGACAAAGGATTATGTTGTCAGGATTGAGGATCCAGATGCATGGAACAGGAAAGCTAGAGTTCTTGAGGAAGTAGGACCAAGGTCATACACTGTTAGAACTGAGGAAGGACAGATTCTCAGGAGGAACCGCCGTTCCCTCCTAAAAACACAAGAGACTATTCAAGACCAGATTGATGACAATGCCGCAACTGCATCTTGTCATTCACCGCCAGAACAATCTCATGAAGACACATCAGACTTACCCGTGTTGAGAAGATCCACACGTGAAGTAAAAGAGCCTGATAGACTTAATCTTTGAGTACAATGTAAAGCTTTGAAAATGTGTTGACTGTTTTGAAAATGTTTATGTTTATAGAGCACTAACAAAAGTGTTACTGATATTATCTTTATTGTTTTCTTGAAAGTTGATTGATATTGATTTTGTTAAACCTCAAAGAAAGTGGGATGTAGTGATCAATAGCATGTCATTCTATAGTGGACACTAGGTGGAGCCGTAGAGCTGTATATAGCTGTGTGTATAAGAGTACACTACCCAGCTATATATTATATTAAGACTACATTACCCATGAGGCTAGGCTACCCACAAGGCAGCAGTCAAGATGGAAGCCTCTACAAGATGTTATACAAGTCCACATGTGCTCAATAAAATAACTAGCAAAAGCTAGCTGTGTTCATAATAAGAATGTCTATTTATTAATGAACATAACAACTGCCACGCTGAAAGCCTGTTCTAGCGTCAGGTCCTTTTCCAAAAGTAGTCGTTTCTGGGTTCCTTCACTCTGGAGCCCACAGACAAACTTATCCCGCAAGGTGTCTGCCAGTCCTGCTCCGAACTGGCAGTGCTTCGATAACTTGCATAGTTCCGTAAGATAGTTAGCATTGCTCTCATCTTTGTGCTGGTTTCTTTTATGGAACTTGTATCTTTCTGCTATCAGCAGTGGTGTAGGGTTTAGGTGTTCCTGTAAGATATTAACAATCTCCTCAAAACTTATCTCCATTGGTTTAGCTGGGGTAATTAAATTCCGCAATAGGCCGTATGTTCTCGCGCCCACCAAATTTAATAATACCGATGCCTTCTTTCCATCGGCCACCTCATTTGCCTCGCAGTACACTTCAATTCTTTCCACATACATGGTCCAGTCTGCTACCTCGTTGTCGAATGCAGTGATACTGCCACTTTTCGGCATCTTGGGTGATTTAAAATGGCTCCTCCCATGCTTTTTCTTCTTCACCAATGAATTAAAATGGCACCTCCCGCGCTTTTCCTTCTTCCCCAATGGAATAAAATGGCGCCTCCCACACTTTTCCTTCTTCCCCTTGCTGCCACGCTGCTCCTAGCATTCTACAGGGTAATGGCGGTGACCCGCAGCTTCGGCGCGTCTCACTTTTCCTTCCCCGCGTTCTATCCTCTCCACGCTGCCCTGCTCTTGAGCACCGACCACGCCCTGTGCGCTCCACCCTCTCTCTCTCTCTCTCTTTTCCTCCCGATGACGCTGCACGGCCCCTTTGCAGAGCCGCTCGATCGAGCCCGAGCCCGCCGCAGTCCGGAAGGGTCAGCGCACTACCTGCTACCAGCACGACTTGCTGGAACACCTCGACTGGGGAGCCAGGCCCAGCTCTCCACAGCCTCCCCTGCAACTCTCCAATGGATCCCTGGGCGGTTGCCCGCAGTCGACGCCCGCCGTTCTGACTTCGACCTCCAAGAAGCTTCTCTTCAGGGAAAAGATCCCCGTGAGGTGATGCAGTACTGCAGGTGGGTTCAAACCTGCCCGTCGCCAGTGTAGTGTCCGAGGATCAATAATACTCAGACTGCAGGAGAACAATAAAACAGGTATTTACTGAACAGGGAGTAATTCAAGACTGTAATACAGAAGCCTGCTATGGCTTTATATACAGGGGTGGTCACTGCCGGTACTGCAGTATAGAATCAGTTCTTCTCTTAAAGGCACATACACAACAGTTGGTAAACCATTTAACTGTAGTGTAATTAGTGGGATTGATTGATTGATTGATTTAATTTAATTGCAATTAATTAAAGGGTAATCATGGCAGGACAGCCCGGCCACGTGGTATGCTCCTCCTGCGATATCTGGGAACTCAGGGACACTTTCTGTGTCCCTGACAACTACGTGTGCAGGAAGTGCAGCAGCAGCAGTGGTGGGAGGAGTCTCAGAGTGGAGGAGCAACTACAAAAGGCCCCAGAGGCTCAAGTAGGCCTCAGTGCAGCAGCGGCAGCAGCGGGAGGAGTCTCGGAGCGGAGGAGTGACTACAAAATGCCACAGAGGCTCAGGTAGGCCTCAGTGCGGCAGCGGCAGTGGCGGGAGAGGTCTCAGAGCAGAGGAGCGACTACAAAAGGCCCCAGAGGCTCAGGTAGGCCTCAGTGCGGCAGCGGCAGCGGCGGGAGGAGTCTTGGAGCGGAGGATCGACTACAAAATGCCCCAGAGGCTCAGGTAGGCATACCAATCTCAGGGAAGGAGAGAAGTAAAAACTAATCGAGGTGTGACATCACCACAAAACAGGTAAGTGATTGGTTGGAGTATTTCTCTCTTTTTAAAACTTTAAGTCTGTGGTTTATAGCTTTTAAGGTCTCTGTGCTGTAGTGGGGACAGTTTGTAAACCAGGGCCCTTAATTATATCATTTAACTGTAGTGAAATTGGTGGGATTCATTTGTTTAATTTAATTGCAATTAATTAAAGGGTAAGTCATGTCAGGACAGCCCAGCCCCGTGTTATGCTCCTCCTGCGCTATGTGGGAAATCAGGGACACTGCCGGTGTCGCTGACGACCATGTGTGCCGGAAATGTATCCAGCTGCAGCTACTAGCAGACCGCATTGAGGCGCTGGAGCTGCGGATGGATGAGTTTTGGAGCATTCGCGATGCTGAGAGGGTCGTGAATAACATGTTTAGTGAGTTGGTCACACCACAGGTAAGGGCTGCACAGGCAGAAGGGAAATGGGTGACCATCAGGCGGAGCAGTAGAAGCAGGCAGGTAGTGCAGGGGAGCCCTGTGGCCATCCCCCTCTCAAACAGGTATACCGATTTGGATACTGTTGAGGGGGATGACTTACCAGGGGAAGGCAGCAGCAGCCAACTTCCTGGCACCGGGGGTGCTTCTGCTGCTCAGGAAGGGAGGAAAAAGAGTGGGAGAGCAATAGTGGTAGGGGGTTCTATCGTAAGGGAAACAGCTAGGCATTTCTGTGGCCATAGACGTGACTCCAGGATGGTTTGTTGCCTCCCTGGTGCCAGGGTCAAGGATGTCACTGAACGGCTGCAGGGCATTCTGAAGGGGGAGGGTGAACAGTCAGAGGTTGTGGTTCACATTGGGACCAACGACATGGGTAGGAAGAGGGATGAGGTCCTGCAGCAAGAATTTAGGGAGCTAGGTAGCAGATTAAAGAGCAGGACCTCAAAGGTTGTAATCTCTGGATTACTCCCGGTGCCACATGCTAGTGAGTATAGGAATAGGAGGATAGAGCAGATGAATGCATGGCTAAAGAGTTGGTACAGGAAGGAGGGTTTTAGTTTCCTGGATCACTGGGTCTGCTTCTGGGGAAGGTGGGACTTGTACAAGTTGGACGGGTTGCACCTGAACCAGAACGGGACAAATATCCTTGCGGGGAGGTTTGCTGGCACTGTTGGGGGGGGTTTAAATTAACTTGGCAGGGGGATGGGTACAGAGTGGAGCTATAATAGGAGGTGATGTACAGCCAAATATAGAGGAAAAAACAAGTCAGCTTGGAAGGCAGAGCAAATATGTAACGGCACAAGGGAGTAGGGCAAGGCTGGATGGCATTTATTTTAATGCAAGGAGTCTTGCGAATAAGGTGGATGAACTGTAGGTGTTGATGAACACATGGGAGTATGATATTGTTGCTATCACGGAGACATGGTTGAGGGAGGGGCAACACTGGCAGCTCAATATTCCGAGGTATAGAATCTTCAGGCGAGACAGAGGTGGGGGGTAAAAGAGGAGGGGGTGTCGCAATATTAATTAAGGAGTGAATTACTGCAGTAAGGAGGGATGATATATTAACAGGTTCCTCTAATGAGGCCATATGGGTAGAACTTAAAAACAAAAAGGGGGCAAGCACTTTGCTGGGAGCGTACTATAGGCCCCCAAACAGTCAGGGGGAGATAGAGGAACAGATATGTAGGCAAATCTCAGAGAAGTGTGCAAATAATAGGGTAATAATAGTGGGGGATTTCAACTTCCCCAATATTAACTGGGATAGTCAGAGTGTGAAAGGCTTAGAGGGTGCAGAATTCTTAAAGTGCATCCAGGAGAGCTTTTTGAGCCAGCATGTAGAAAGTCCTACAAGAGAGGGGGCAGTACTGGACCTAATTCTAGGGAATGTGGCCGGGCAAGTGGTAGAAGTGTTAATAAGTGAGCACTTTGGTGACAGTGACCATAATTCAGTGAGATTTAAGGTAGTCATGGAAAAGGACAGAGATGGACTGGAAATAAAGGTTCTAAATTGGGGGACGGCCGATTTTACTATGATAAGGCAGGATCTGGCCAAAGTGGACTGGGATCAGATACTTGTAGGAAAATCCACATCGGAGCAATGGGAGTCTTTCGGAAAGGAAATTGAGAGAGTACAATGGCAACATATTCCCATAAAGGTCAAGGGTGGGCCCAACAAGCCCAGGGAACCTTGGATGTCAAGGGATATACGAGAATGGATTCGGAAAAAAAGGGGGGCTTTTAGCAGATACAAGGGACTAAAGACAGAGGAAGCCCTAGAGGAGTATAAAAAGTGCAGGGGATACTTAAAAAAGAAATTAGGACAGCGAGGAGGGGCCATGAAATAACACTGGTGAGCAAAATAAAGGAAAATCCTAAGGTGTTTTATAAGTATATTAAGGGAAAGAGGATAACTAAGGAAAGAATAGGGCCCATTAGGGACCAAAGTGGCAATATGTGTGTGGCGCCAGAAGATGTAGGTGGGGTTTTAAATGAATTTTTTGCATTTGTGTTCACTAAGGAGAAGGACGATGTCGACACAGAAATCGGGCAGGGGGACTGTGATATACTTGAACATATTAGCATCGAGAGGGAGGAGGTACTAGCGGTTTTAGCAGGCTTAAAAGTGGATAAATCCCCAGGCCCGGATGAGATGTATCCCAGGCTGCTGTGTGAGGCAAAGGAGGAGATTGCAGGGGCTCTGACACAAATTTTCAGAACCTCTCTGGCCACAGGGGATGTGCCAGATGACTGGAGAACAGCTAACATAGTACCATTATTCAAGAAGGGTAGTAGGGATAAACCAGGGAATTACAGGCCAATGAGCCTAACATCAGTGGTAGGGAAATTATTGGAAAAAATTCTGAGGGACAGAATTAGTCTCCACTTGGAGAGGCAGGGATTAATCAGGGATAGTCAGCATGGCTTTGTCATGGGAAGATCATGTCTGACCTTTTTGATTGAATTTTTTGAGGGGGTGACTAGGTGTGTGGATGAGGGTAGTGCAGTGGATGTGGTATACATGGATTTCAGTAAGGCTTTCGATAAAGTCCCGCATAGGAGAATGATCAAGAAGGTAAGAGCCCATGGGATCCAGGGTGCCTTGGCACATTGGATCCAAAACTGGCTTAGTGGCAGAAGGCAGAGGGTGATGGCCGAAGGTTGTTTTTGTGACTGGAAGCCTGTGTCCAGTGGGGTACCGCAGGGATCGGCGCTGGGTCCCTTGCTGTTTGTGGTCTACATTAATGATTTGGATGTGAATGTAAAAGGTATGATCAGTAAGTTCGCAGATGACACGAAAATTGGTGGGGTGGTAAATAGCGAGGAGGGTAGCCTCAGTCTGCAGGACGATATAGATGGGTTGGTCAGATGGGCGGAACAGTGGCAAATGGAATTTAACCCTGAAAAGTGTGAGGTGATGGATTTTGGAGGGACTAACAAGGCAAGGGAACACACAATGAATGGTAGGACCCTAGGAAAGACAGAGGATCAGAGGGACCTTGGTGTGCATGTACATAGATCCCTGAAGGCAGCAGAACAGGTGGATAAGGTGGTTAAAAAGGCATATGGGATACTTGCCTTCATTAGCCAAGGCATAGAATATAAGAGCAGGGAGGTTATGATGTAACTGTACAAAACGCTGGTTAGGCCACAGCTGGAATACTGTGTGCAGTTCCGGTCACCACACTATAGGAAGGGTGTGATTGCTTTGGAGAGGGTGCAGAGGAGATTCACCAGGATGTTACCTGGGCTGGAGCGCTTCAGCTATGAAGAAAGATTGGACAGGCTGGGGTTGTTTTCCTTGGAGCAGAGAAGGCTGAGGGGGGACCTGATTGAGGTGTACAAAATTATGAGGGGCATAGATATGGTAGATAGAAAGGAACTTTTTCCCTTAGTAGAGGGGTCAATAACAAGGGGGCATAGATTCAAGGTAAGGGGCAGGAGGTTTAGAGGGGATTTGAGGAAGAACTTTTTCACCCAGAGGGTGGTTGTAATCTGGAACTCACTGCCTGAAAGGGTGGTAGAGGCAGGAACCCTCACAACATTCAAGAAACATTTGGATGAGCAGTTGAAATGCCATAGCATACAAGGCTACGGACCAAATGCTGGAAAATGGGATTAGATTAGACAGGGATTGATGGCTGGCGCGGACGCGATGGGCCGAAGAGCCTCTTTCTGTGCTGTATAACTATGAATCTATGACTCTAAGTGCATCCAGCTGCAGCTATTGACAGAACGCATTGCGGCACTGGAGCTGCGATTGGATGCATACTGGAGCGTTGACGATGCTCGGGACGTCGTGAATAGCACATTTACGGAGTTGGACACACTGCAGGTAGAGGTTGGACAGGCAGAAAGGGAAGGGGTGTCCAACAGGCAGAGTACTAGGCGCAGGCAGGTAGTGCAGGGGTCCCCTGTGGACACCCCCCGATTGGCCTACTCCTGCTCCTATTTCTTATGTTCTTATGTTCTTAAACAGATACACCACTTTGAGTACTGTTGGGGGGGATGGCTTATCAGAGGAAAGCAGCAGCAGCCAACTTCCTGGCACCAGGGGTGGTTCTGCTGCACAGGATGGGAGGAAAAAGAGAGGTTGCGCTATAGTAATAGGGGATTCTAATGTAAGGGGAATAGATAGGCGTTTCTGCGGCCGCAAACGAGACTCCAGGATGGTGTGTTGCCTCCCTGGTGCAAGGGTCAAGGATGTCTCAGAGCGGCTGCAGAACATCTTGGAAGGGGATGGTGAACAGCCAGTTGTCGTGGTGCATATAGGCACCAACGATACAGGTAAAAAGCGGGATGAGGTCCTAAAAGCGGAATATAGGGAGTTAGGAGGTAAATTTAAAAATAGGACCTCAAAGGTAGTAATCTCAGGATTACTACCAGTGCCACGTGCTAGTCAGAGTAGAAATAGAAGGATACTTCAGATGAATACGTGGCTAGAGGAAATGTGCAACGGGGAGGGATTCAAGTTCCTGGGACATTGGAACCGGTTCTGGGGGAGGTGGGACCAGTTCAAACCAGACGGTTTGCACCTGGGCAGGGCTGGAACCGATGTCCTAGGGGGAGTGTTTGCTAGTGCTCTGGGGGAGGGTTTAAACTAAAATGGCAGGGGGTTGGGAACCTGAGCAGGGAGACAGGGGAAAGGGAAACAGGATAAAAGCAAACGATAGGAAGGAGAAAAACAAAAGTGGCAGCCAGAGAAATCAATGGTTTAAATCAAACGTGGCCACAGTAAATAATAATTCTAATAGGTTTGAGAGCATTAAAAAGTCAAGCCTGAAGGATTTGTGTCTTAATGTGAGGAGCATTCGTAATAAGGTGGATGAATTGGCTGCGCAAATAGAGGTAAACAAATATGATTTGGTTGGGATTACGGAAACATGGCTCAAGGATGGCCAAGGCTGGGAACTCAACATCCAGGGGTATTCGATATTCAGGAAAGATACGCAAAAAGGAAAGGGAGGTGGGGTAGCATTACTGGTTAAAGAAGGGATTAACACAATTGTAAGGAAGCATATTAGCTCTGATGATGTGGAATCTGTATGGGTAGAATTAAGAAATACTAAGGGGCAGAAAACGTTAGTGGGAGTGGTATATAGACCTCCAAACAGTAATGCAGAGGTTGGGGATGGCATTAAAAGGGAAATTAAAGAAGCGTGCAATAAGGGCACAACAGTCATCATGGGTGACTTTAATCTACATGTAGATTGGGCTAACCAAATTAGTAACAATACTGTGGAGGAGGAATTCCTAGAATGTTTACGGGATGGTTTCCTGGACCAATATGTCGAGGAACCAACCAGAGATCAGGCCATCTTAGACTGGGTATTATGTAACGAGAAAGGATTAATTAGCAATCTTGTTGTACGAGGCCCCTTGGGTCGGAGCGATCATAATATGATCGAATTCTTCATTAAGATGGAGAATGAAGTAGTTGACTCAGAGACTAGGGTCCTAAATTTAAATAAAGAAAACTACAATGGTCTGAGGCGCGAGTTGGGTAGGATTGATTGGGGAATGTCACTCAAAGGGTTGACGATGGATAGGCAATGGCAAACATTCAAAGACCGAATGGATGAACTACAGAATTTGTTCATAAGAACATAAGAACATAAGAAATAGGAGCAGGAGTAGGCCAATCGGCCCCTCGAGCCTGCTCTGCCATTCAATAAGATCATGGCTGATCTGATCCTAACCGCCAATCTACTATCACAGAACCATCTCCTGAATCTAACAGAATTAGACACACAAAATAGGAGCAGGATCAGGCTACACGGCCCCTGGGCCTGCTCTGCTACCCACAGGGCCATGTACGATCCGAACCTAGACTCATGTCCAAATTCCTGCCCGCTCCCCGTAAACCTTAATCCCCTTTACTTCTAGGAAACTGTCTATTTCTGTTTTAAATTTATGTAATGATGTAGCATCTACAGCTTTTTGGGGCAGCATATTCCATGGACCTACCACCCTCTGAGTGAAGTAGTTCCTCCTCATCTCAGTTTTGAAAGAGCAGCCCCTTATTCTAAGACTATGCCCCCTAGTTCTAGTTTCACCCATCATCGGGAACATCCTCCCCGCATCCACACGATCCAACCACTTCACAATCTTATATGTTTCAATAAGATCGCCTCTCATTCTTCTGAACTCCAATGAGTAGAGTCCCAATCTACTCAACCTCTCCTCGTATGTGCATCCCCTCATCCCCGGGATTAACCGAGTGAACCTTCTTTGTACTGACTCGAGAGCAAGTATGTCTTTTCTTAAGTATGGACACCAAAACTGTATGCAGTATTCCAGGTGCGGTATCACCAATACCTCGTACAACTGAAGCAATACCTCCCTATTTTTATATTCTATCCCCCTAGCAATGAAAGCCAACATTCCATTGGCCTTCTTAATCACTTGCTGCACCTGCATACTAACCTTTTGAGTTTTGTGCACCATGACCCCCAGATCCCTTTGTACTTCAGTACTTTCCAGTTTCTTGCCATTAAGATAATAACTTGCTCTACGATTTTTCCTGCCAAAGTGCATAACCTCACACTTTCCAGTATTGTATTCCATCTGCCCACTTACTTAGCCTGTCTATGCCCCCTTGCAGGTTTTTTATGTCCTCCTCACTCACTACTTTCCCTCCCATCTCAGTATCATCTGCAAACTTTGATATGTTACACTCGGTCCCCTCCTCCATATCGTTAATATAGATTGTAAAGAGTTGGGGACCCAACACTGACCCCTGCGGAACACCACTAGTTACTGATTGCCAGTCTGAGAATGAACCATTTATCCCAACTATCTGCCTTCTGTTAGATAGCCAATCCTCTATCCATGCCAGAATATTACCCCCAATCTCGTGATTTTTTATCTTAAGCAATAATCTTTTGTGTGGCACCTTGTCAAATGCCTTTTGTAAGTCTAAATACACTACGTCCACTGGTTCCCCTTTATCCACCCTATATGTTACTTCCTCAAAGAACTCCAGCAAATTTGTCAAACATGACTTCCCCTTCATAAAACCATGCTGACTTTGTCCTATTAAATTATGATTATCCAAATGTCCTGTTGCTGTCTCCTTAATAATGGACTCCAAAATTTTACCTACCACATTAGGCTAACCGGTCTATAGTTTCCAGCCTTCTGTCTACTGCCCTTTTTAAATAAGGGTGTTACATTAGCAGTTTTCCAGTCTGCCGGGACCTTTGCTGAGTCCAGGGAGTTTTGGAAAATTATTACCAATGCATCCACAATCCCTACCGCCACTTCCCTCAAGACCCTCGGATGTAAGCCATCAGGCCCAGGTGATTTATCCACCTTGAGTCCCATTATTTTACTGAGTACCACTTCCTTAGTGATTTTGATCGTGTTTAGCTCCTCCCCCCCTATAGCCCCCTGTTTGTCCAGTGTTGGGATATTCTTAGTGTCCTCTACTGTAAAGACTGATACAAAATATTCATTCAGTGTTTTTGCCATCTCCATATTTCCCACCATTAATTTCCCGGTCTCATCCTCTAAGGGACCAACATTTACTTTAGCCACCCTTTTTCCTTTTATATAACTATAAAAACTCTTACTATCTGTTTTTATATTTTTTGCTAATTTACTTTCATAATCTATCTTCCCTTTCTTAATCAATCTTTTTGTTATTTTTTGCTGTCTTTTAAAGTTTTCCCAATCCTCTATCCTCCCACTAGATTTGGCTACCTTATATGCCCTTGTTTTTAGTCGAATACTATCCTTAATTTCTTTTCTTAGCCACGGATGGCTGTCTTTTCTTTTACACCCTTTTCTTCTCAGTGGAATATATATTTTTTGGAAGTTGTAAAATAACTCCTTAAATGTACACCACTGATCATGTATCGTCTTACCCTTTAATCTTTTTTCCCAATCCACTCTACTCAATTCTGCTCTCATACCTTCATAGTCTCCTTTATTCAAGCTTAGCACGCTTGTTTGAGATCCAACCTTCTCACCCTCTAATTGAATATGGAATTCAACCATGTTATGGTCACTTATTCCAAGGGGATCCTTTACTAGGACATTTTTAATTAATCCTGTCTTGTTACACAGGACCAGATCTAAGGTTGCTTGCCCCCTGGTCAGTTCAGTTACATACTGCTCAAGAAACCCATCCCTAATACACTCAATGAACTCATCCTCAAGGCAGCCCTGCCCAATTTGATTTGTCCAATTAATATGATAGTTAAAATCCCCCATAATTATAGATGTTCCCTTATTACAAGCCTCAACTATTTCCTGATTGATACTCCGTCCAACAGAGTTGCAACTGTTCGGAGGCCTATAGACTACGCCCACTAGTGTTTTTTTCCCCTTATTATTCCTTACCTCCACCCAAACTGTTTCATTATCCTGATCTTCTGACCCAATATCATTTCTCTGTATTACAGTGATTCCTTCCTTTATTAATATAGCCACCCCACCTCCCCTTCCTTCCTGCCTGTCCTTCCTGATCGTTAAATAACCTGGTATGTTTAATTCACAGGCATTGTCACCCTGCAGCCATGTTTCTGTAATGGCCACAAAATCATACCCATATGTAGTTATTTGTGCCATTAACTCGTCTATTTTGTTACGAATGCTACGTGCATTCAGATAGAGAACTTTCAAATATGTTTTGTGACACTTAGTTCCTGCTTTTGCCCTTTTTATTACTTTACCTTTTACTCCATACCTTCTGCCCCTTCCTGACACGCTCTGGTTTTTAATTTCCCTACTGCTACCTAAGCCTATGACCTTCTCTGTTGTCATTTTTATTATTTGCTCTCTCGGAACCTCCCCCAACTAGTTAGTTTAAAGCCCTCTCTACAGCCCTAGTTATATGATCTGCCAGGACTCTAATCCCAGCACTGGCCAAGTGAAGCCCGTCCCAACGGAACAGCTCCCTCCTGCCCCAGTACTGGTGCCAGTGTCCCAGGAAGCAAAACCCATTTCTCCCACACCAGTCTTTGAGCTACGCATTTAACTCTCTAATTTTATTTGTCCGAGCCAAATTCGCTCGTGGCTCAGGTAATAATCCAGAGATTATTACCCTTGAGGTTCTGTTTTTTAATTTGACCCCTAGCTGCTCATACTCCTTTAACAGAACCGGCTTCCTAGTCCTATCTACGTCGTTTGTACCAACATGGACCACGACAACTGGATCCAACCCCTCCCACTGCAAGTTTCTTTCCAGCCCAGAGGAGATGTCCTTAACCCTGGCACCGGGTAGGCAACACAGCCTTCGGGACTCTCGCTCTCGGCTGCAGAGAACTCTATCTATCCCCCTAATAATACTATCCCCTACCACTACAACATTTCTATTTACTCCCCCCTCTTGAATGGCCCCCCGTTCCACAGTGCTGTGGCCAGGTTGCTCATCCTCCCTGCAGTCCCTGCTCCTGTCCCCACAGGGAGTAAGAACCTCAAACCTGTTGGACAAGAGTAAGGGCTGCGGCTCCTCCAGCTCTACCTCCTGGATCCCCGTACCTGCCTCACTCGTAGTCATACCGTCCTGTCCCTGACCATGGGCTACATCTGAATTAATTAACTTCATAGGTGTGACCACCTCCTGATACACAGAGTCCAGGTACTTCTCCCCCTCCCTGATGTGTCGCAGTGTCTGAAGCTCAGACTCCAGCTCATCAACACGGAGCAGGAATTCCTGTAGCAGCAGACACTTGTCACAGACGTAATCACCGTGAGCCTCAATGGGGTTCACCGGCTCCCACATCTTGCAACAGTAACACATCACCTGCTCCATTCTATGTAATTAATTACATTTTTTATTGTTAGTTATGGACACCCTCTGCCCGATTTTAGATGCTAGTTTCCCCTTTAATTAATTGGATTTAAATTAAATCAATCCCTCTAGTTACACCAGTTAAATGGTTTACCAACAGTCACACCCCACTTCCCCTAACTCACACTTCCCCAAACTCACAGCATGCTTTGATGACTCGCACTCAGTGCTTGCTCGCACTAGGACTGGTCTTTTTATACTGTTTGTTTGTTTACAGCCAAATGAGTCACCCCTGCTGATTGGTTAGAAAACTGGTTTCCACTGCCTGCTGTGCCAATTTACTGCTACTGCAGTGTAACCTTGTTTTACTCTTCTTAAACCAACAGAATCCCAAATATTTAACTTTTCCCCTTTACTTAAACTGCTTAAGTAATCTTATCAAGAATGATTTAAAGAGAAATAACAATTAAAGAACTCTCACACTTACCCAAACTCACAGCACTCTTTGATGACTCGCCCTCATCCCAGTTTGGCATAAAAATTAAATAAAGAAGGTGACTCAACCATGGCTAACAAGGGAAATTAGGGATAGCATAAGATCCAAGGAGAGGACATATAAATTGGCCAGAAAAGGCAATAATCCTGAGGATTGGGAACAGTTTAGGATTCAACAAAGGAGGACAAAGGGATTAATTAAGAAGGGGAAAATAGAAAATAGAATATAGAATAGAGCTTGCAGGGAACATAAAAACTGACTGTAAAAGCTTTTATAGATATGTGAAGAGAAAAAGATGGGTGAAGTCAAGCGTAGGTCCCTAGCAGTCAGAATCAGGGGAATTTATAATGGGGAACAAAGAAATGGAAGGCCAACTAAATACATATTTTGCCTCTGTCTTCACAAAGGAGGACACAAATAACCTCCCAGAGATGCCGGGGAACATAGGGTCTGATGAAAGGGTGGAACTGAAAGAAATCAATATTTGTAGGGAAATGGTGTTAGGAAAATTGATGGGACTGAAGGCCGATAAATCCTCAGGGCCTGATAATCTACATCCTAGGTTACTTAAGGAAGTGGCCCGAGAAATAGTAGATGCATTGCTGGTCATCTTCCAGAACTCGATAGACTCTGGAACAGTACCCATGGATTGGAGGGTAGCTAATGTTACCCCACTATTCAAAAAAGGTGGTAGAGAAAAAGCGGGGAATTATAGACCGGTAAGCCTGACATCGGTAGTAGGGAAAATGCTAGAGTCTATTATAAAAGATGTAATAGCAGAGCACTTGGAAAGCAGTGACAGGATCGGACAAAGTCAACATGGATTTACAAAACGTAAATTGTGCTTGACTAATCTACTGGAATTTTTTGAGGATGTAACTGGTAAAATAGATAAGGGAGAACCAGTGGATGTGGTGTATTTGGACTTTCAGAAGGCTTTCGATAAGGTCCCGCATAAGAGATTAGCATGCAAAACTAAGGCACATGGGATTGGGGGCAAGGTATTGAATTGGATAGAGAACTGGTTGGCGGATAGGAAGCAAAGAGTTGGAATAAACGGGTCGTTTTCCGAGTGGCAGGCAGTGACTAGTGGGGTACCGCAAGGATCTGTCCTAGGACCCCAGCTGTTCACAATGTATATTAATGATGTGGACGAGGGAATTGGGTGTAATATCTCCAAATTTGCAGACGACACAAAGCTGGGTGGGAGAGTATGCTGTGAGGAGGATGTCGTGAAACTCCAGTACGATTTGGACAGGTTGGGTGATTGGGCAGAAACATGGCAAATGCACTGTAATGTGGATAAATGTGAGGTTATCCACTTTGGTGGCAAGAACAGGAGGGCAGATTATTATTTGAATGGCAATAGATTGGGAGAAGGGGAAGTGCAAAGAGACCTGGGTGTTCTTGTGCACCAGTCGCTGAAGGTAAGCATGCAGGTGCAGCAGGCGGTTAAGAAGGCAAATGGTATGTTGGCCTTCGTATCAAGAGGGTTCGAGTACAGGAACAAGGATGTCTTGCTGCAATTGTACAGGGCCTTGGTGAGACCACACCTTGAGTATTGTGTGCAGTTTTGGTCGCCTTATCTGAGGAAGGATGTTCTTGCCATGGAAGGAGTACAGCGAAGATTCACCAGGCTGATACCTGGGATGGCAGGAATGACGTATGAGGAGAGATTGTGTCGACTGGGCTTATACTCACTGGAGTTTAGAAGATTGAGAGGAGATCTCATCGAAACCTATAAAATTCTGTCAGGCCTGGACAGACTAGATGCAGGAAGGATGTTTCTGATGGCCGGGTAGTCTAGAACCAGGGGTCATAGTCTAAGGATAGGGGGTAGGTCATTTAGGACTGAGATGAGGAGGAATTTCTTCTCCCAGAGAGTGGTGAACCTGTGGAATTCTCTGCCACAGAGGGCGGTGGAGGCCAGTTCATTAAATATATTCAAGAAGGAGTTGGATATATTTCTTAAGGCTAAAGGGATCAAGGGATATGGGGAGATGGCAGGGACAGGGTACTGAATTTGGATGATCAGCCATGATCTCATTGAATGGCGGAGCAGGCTCGAGGGGCCGAATGGTCTACTCCTGCTCCTATCTTCTATGTTTCTATGTTTCTATATTTTATATAGACACACACACACCATTTTATATAGACACACACACCATTTTAATTAGACACACACACACACACACACACACACACACCATTTTATATAGACACACACACACCATTTTATTAAGACACACACACACACCATTTTATATAGACACACACACTCCATTTTATAAAAAAAAACACATCATTTTATAAAAACACACACATCATTTTATATAGACACACACACACCATTTTATATAGACACACACACACCATTTTATACAGACACACACACACCATTTTATATAGACACATACCATTTTATATAGACGCACACACACCATTTTATATAGATGCACACACACCATTATATATAGACACGCACACCATTTTATATAGACACACACACACCATTTTATATGGACACACACACACCATTTTATATGGATACACACACAGGTGCGGGGAATTGTCGGGTTCCCCAAATGTTGGGATTCCCACATGAATGTAAATGGGTCTGCCAGATTGATGCAATTTTCCCTCAATTGGCCAATTCATTTCCAGCGTGTGGGAACCCTTGCTAATTGACTATTTCCAGTCAGGAAGCCCCACAATATGATGTCATCATTCATGGTACTTTTAAAGTCTATAGCAAGCATTGCAACCTCTGCAGGTTTCCCAACGAGCCGTTCAGTATGGCAGAGGAGTCTGCAGCTGCTGTGGCCAGTGCCAGACCCCAAGCTGCCATCAAATTCGACAAGTCGTCACTGTAATGATCAATAACATGTCATTCTATAGTGGACACTAGGTGGAGCCGTAGAGCTGTGTAGAGCTGTATATAGCTGTATGTATATAAGACTACACTACCCAGCTGTATAGATATTAAGACTACATTACCCATGAGGCACTAGGCTACCCACAAGGCAACAGTCAAGATGGCAGCCTGCACACAGGAGCACACATGCTGCATGTCTACAGATACTGTACCTAGAGAACGTGTACTGAATAAATGACTAGCTAGAAGCTAGCTGTGTTCATAATAAGAATGTCTAGTTATTAATGAACATAAGAGTCACTACAGACATTATTGGATGGGGTTAGGGCCCACAGGGAGGTCCTCTTCCCTAGGTCAGGGAGGAAGAGGCCTCCCACTGAGACCAAGGCTGCATGGATGCAGGTGGCAGAAGTTGTGAACTCGCTGGGAGACACCAGAAGAACATGGTTGCAGTGCAGGAAGTGATTCCATGACCTTCACCGTACAGGAAAAGTAAGTACAAGAAACTCTTGATTTACCGGCACCCAGATAACCGGAAATCTCGGTTAACCGGCAAAATTCAGGAGTAAGTTCAGGTAAGTTTTACTTCACATTAGTGGCCGTTCCTTGATCTGTGGCTGTGCAGTCGGGGTTCCTGCACATGTTGCTAAGCAACAGGGACGCTTGGTCTGTGGCCGGGGTTCCTGCACATGTTCCTAAGCAACAGGGAAGCCTGGATTTGTTGCTGTGTATGGAGCTCTCATACCTTTTAACTATACCTCTCTGTAATCCGGACTTTTTGATAAACCGTCACCACGCCGGTCCCATCGGTGCCGGATAAGAAAGAGTTTCCTGTATGAAGTTTCCATCACCCTCAACCTGATCCCCATTGCCTTTCCCCAACAGCACTCAGCTTCAGCACTCTCTTCCTCCACATCCCACTTCACAGTCACATCCATGCACCCTTACCCATTCCCTCTCTCTTTATGCTCACATTCACATAACTATTCCACCATGCAGCCCTCACACTGCCTCTCACTCTGATGCTTGGAACACAACTGACAACACATAGGGAGGGCCCTTGGTCTTGCAGCCTCACACCATCTTTGTCTCCCTCTGAGTATCTATGCTATGCAATCTCAACACTCACTCCTGCACTCTCACTCAAACTCCACTTGTCGCCCTCATTTCAGGAAAAGAGAGTTCACAACAACAGAGAGCGAGCCAGGACTGGAGGAGGACCACCCTCAATAGCCCACCTGACCCCCTGGGAGGAAGGAGTGCTGGAGATTGGTGGGGCTGATGTGGCTGTGGAAGCTGGGGAAGGAGAGATGGGGCAGGCCCGCAAGCTGGTGACAGAATAGTTTTCCATCTCTCTCATTGACATAGCATGAGTCGCTGTTATGATTCTGAAGCTACATCATTTGCACTTATGAGCATCTGCAAAATCCAATGTGCATGTAGCCTTGGCATCACATCTCTAATGCTTTCCTTTACTCCCCCACAGGAACAGCCAGAGCCCCCGTCCCCACTGTGGAGGAGGAAGAGGCTGTGCATCCAGACTCCTCAGAGGAAGCTCCAACCTCTGAGGGCGCAGCGTCAACAGAAGTAAGCGTACCCAGCACCAGCGCAGACACTCACACCTCGGGGGGACCTTCGGGACATAGAGTAGTGTTGTCACCTGGTGTTTCACAGCTCACAAGTGAGCATCAACAGATTGTGGAGACAGGGACAGCAGTGGAGAGTCCTTGTCGGAGGGCGCAGGCCTCTGCCAGCTCAGCTCAGCTGCATGTCGACCCTCTGCCTCTGGGTCCATCCAGAAGAGAAGAGGTGTTGGATCTCCATGCACAGATGCAGGAGTCTCTGGCAGGTTTTGTCTCCAGGGTCACTGCGAGTGTGGAGCGAATGGAGGAGTCCTTAGCGAACATGAGCAGAGCCTTAGTGGAGTCATTGGCGCATGAACGCATCACCACGGAAAGGATGGATACCTCCGTGGTAAGGCTGGCTGCCGCCAAGGAGAGGAGGGCTATGGCTGAGGAGAGGAGGGCTACGACCGAGGAGAGGAGGGCTATGGCCATGGAGGAGCTTAGTCACCAGAGTATGGAAAACATGGTGACTGCTCAGAATAGAATGACATCTCTTGAGGAGCGATGGGCATCTATTGAGCACAGAAACCAGACCTTCATGGAAGTCCTTCTGAGCAGGACTTCCAGTGCAGATACAGGTCCCCATGGCCCCCCTGATGTGCAGCAAGGTGCTCTCCAGCCACTTGCAGGCGCTGAGGGGGACCTGACCCATGAGAGGGAGGTTGTTGGCACACCTCAAGGAAGTGGGGGCTCCTCTCCACGCGCTCACACTTCCATGCCACTGCAGAGCCCTCGGTCAGAGCCCTGCCGGAGTCCACACCCAAGTGAGATAGGCGTTTCAACCCCTGCACAGCTGCAGGAGCAGCAGAGACTGCTGGTGAGCCCTCACAGGCTCGCTACCCCAGAGGACGCCTGCCAAAGGTGTTGTGTCTGTGTGTTGATAGAGACACTGAAGACAGGAGTTGGTTTCATAGGTGTTTACTAAACAAAGTCTGGAGGGGAACTAACTGATACAACACAATATACAGGCTTATATAGCCCGAGTGGCCATTACCGGCATTACAGTACACATGGGGCTCTTAAAGGCACATACACTACAATTTCTCCCCTTTTAGCCAACCAGTACATAATATTTTAAGTAATTATTAATTACATGTTACAAGAAAAATAATCTACACATTGCTGCAGTTAATTAATTATAAGTCAGTCTCTCTGGAGGCTTCCTGACTCGGTCCAGATAACGCCTCGGTGGTGTAGTAGTTTCTGGTGGTGTAGTAGGTTCTTTTGGCAAGGCTGATTCGGCTTGAATGCCAGTGTCGGGTTCATCGGTTTCCAGTATCACCGGATCGGAGGTAGATATGGGTATCTCTACTTCATCGTTAGGCGTATAGAGTTGTGGTGTAGGTTGTCCCTTTTCGGATGACTCTATGATTTGGTCAGCATGGCGCCTTATTATGCTTTCTCCGATGTCCACGGTATACATCAGCGGTCCTAGTCGTGTGCAAATAGTTCCAGGCTGCCATTTCTCGGTACGGTAGTCCCGGGCCAAAACTTGTTGACCTATCTGGAAGGTTCTAGTTGGCCTTTCATTCATGCCCTGAAATTGCTGGTTCTCCACGTCCCTTCTGATGTTGGGCTTGATCAAATCCAGCCGGCATCTTAGGCTTCTATTGAAGAACATCATGGCGGGAGTTTGGTTTGTAACCATATGTGTTGCATTCCTGTATGCGAACAAGAAGTTATCCACCTTGTGCTGAAGTTTTATGTCTTCATTACCCATGGCCTTTATGGCCTTCTTGAAGGTCTGGACAAACCTTTCAGCCAATCCATTGGTGGCGGGATGGTATGGGGCGGACATGTTGTGCTTAACCCCATTGTTTTTTAAGAACTTCCTGAATTCTTCGGACACAAATTGCGGTCCATTATCAGAACAGATCTGTTCCGGCAGCCCATTCCTTGCAAATATGGTCCTTAATACTGTGATGGTTTTTTCCGTGGTGGTGGAGGACATCTTTATTACCTCGGGCCACTTGGAGTGTGCATCAACCTCGATTAAGAACATTGAGTCCATAAATGGACCAGCAAAGTCGACATGTACCCTTTGCCAGGGAGATGAGGGCCACTCCCATGGATGTAGAGGGGCTTGGGGTGGAGCGTTTTGGACCTTCTGGCATCCTAGGCAGCTCTTGGTCATTTCTTCGATGTCTCCATCGATACCTGGCCACCATGCAAACGCCCTGGCTAGGTTCTTCATTTTCACTCCACCCAGATGCCCCTCGTGTAGCTCCTTTAGAACTTTATCCTGGAGTTTGGGTGGAATCACCACTCTGGATCCACACATCAAGGTTCCTCGGCACACTGACAGCTGTTCTCTTCTTTGCGAGAATGCTGGCAACAGTGGTTCGCCATCTGCTGGCCATCCCTTCACTGTTAAATCGTAGACTCGTGAGAGAGTCGGGTCATTTCTAGTTTCCCTTTCAATGGCAGAATTTGTTGCTGGTAGACATTCGACTATGGTAGAGTGGAAAATCTCCACTGGGTCTACGGTAGGTGCTTCTTCTACCATTGGCAACGGTAGGCGCGATAACCCGTCAGCATTCCCATGCTGTTTTGATCCTTTGTATTCTATGTTATATTGGTGTGCCCCTAGAAAAAGGGACCACCTCTGTAGCCTTTGCGCTGTCATAATGGGAACGCCCTTTTTAGGGTTGAATATGGAGATGAGGGGTTGATGGTCAGTCAACAAGGTAAATTTTTGTCCGTGTAGGTAATGGTTGAATTTCTTCACTCCCCATACCAGGCTGAGTGCTTCCCTGTCGATTTGGGCATAATTACGCTCAGCTGAGTTCAATGAGCGTAACGCAAAAGCTATCGGCCGTTCCGAGCCATCAGGGAATTTATGCGATAATACTGCTCCTACGCCGTAAGGGGATGCATCGCACGCCAGTCTGATTGGCAGTGATGGGTTGTAATGAGCCAAAACTTCTTTGGACGTGATTAAGTCTTTGCATTTATGGAAGGCACGTTTACAGTCTTCGCTCCATTTCCAAATTACTCCTGTTTGTAGCAGTTCATTAAGAGGGTGTAGAAGGGTTGATAAGTTCGGTAAAAACTTATGATAGTAATTTATTAATCCCAGGAACGACCTTAATTGTGAAACATTTTCAGGTGCTGGGGCTTTTATGACCGCTTCAATTTTTTCAGGTGACTTATGCAACCCTTCCTTCTTAATTATCTGGCCACAATATGATATTTGATTTTGGAAAAATTTGCACTTGGTGTGATTTGCTCGTAGGCCCCGTTCTCTCAGCCTAGTGAGCACCTGCTCCAAATTGGCAAGGTGCTCGTTGTTGTTTTCTCCTGTTACAAGGATGTCGTCTAGGTAGCATTGAGTCCCCGGAATCCCTTGGAGGACTTGCTCCATAGCTCTTTGCCAGATAGCTGGAGCGGATGCTACTCCGAAAACCAGTCGATTGTACTGGTACAGACCTTTGTATGTATTTATCGTGAGATATTTTTTAGAGGCCTCTTCAACCTCCATCTGTAGATATGCCTGTGCCAAGTCAATTTTGGTGAAACGTTTCCCTCCGGATAGTGAGGCGAAAATATCTTCTATCCTCGGAAGAGGATACTGTACCGTGTGAAGGACCGGGTTTACAGTCACCTTGAAGTCTCCACAGATGCAAATTTTTCTCTGTTCTTCAGATTTATCATTATTCAATGCTTTCTTCATGACTGGAACGATGGGTGTTGCCCACTCGCTCCAATCTATTTTGGATAATATGCCTGCCTTTTCCAAATTCTCCAGCTCTGCCTCGACTGCTGGACGAATTGCGTATGGCACCGGTCTTGCCTTAAAAAACTTGGGAATTGCTGCATCTTCCACATTTATTGAGGCAGTGATGCCTTTCAAGGTTCCTAGTTTCTCTTGAAACACTTCTTTGGCGTTGGCCAAGATGTCTTTTAATCGTTCAGGTATGACGTCATCATCATTTTTTTTCTTACTAGTCACCGTCAGTGCCTGAATGGAGTGCCAGTCTAAACGTATTTTCCTGATCCATTCACGTCCCAACAGCGGTGGACCACCATCTTGTAGAATGTATAAATACAACTTTTGTATTTCCTTGCCGTTGTATACAACAGGCACCCTTATTTTTCCTTTGGGGTATACTTTCTGCCCCGTATATGTTTTCAAGATAATGGATGTGTCTTTTAAAGGTATATGCGGAAATAGCCGCTCGTAATCCTGTCGATTTATGACGGTCAGAGCTGATCCTGTATCTAGCTCCATTTTAACTGGGGACCCTGCTATCGTGAGGGTAACCCAAATGGTCTGGTAATCATCTTTGGCAATTACATTATGTAATTTGAGACAGCTTAGTCTCTTGTTTTCGGAGTCGCTATCGCTCTTCTCGTCTTCGGAGCTACTGTCCATCATCATTTGTACCTTTCTGTACTTTTCGTTATTGATTTTTTTTTTTCCTGTCTGTGGATTTTTTTTGTCCAGATCGGCATACCCGTGCAATGTTTCCAATCTTTCTGCATTGCCTGCATGCTTTGTCCTTGAACCAGCAGTCCATCTGGTCATGGGTGGATCTGCCGCAGCGATAACATCTCTCAAAACCCTGTGTCATTTCATGGGTGCCGAAGTCCTGTGTCTTTTGTTGTATCTCTGCAGCTCCTCTTGCGGCTGCTTCGTATGATACAGCCATACTGAAAGCCTTGTCCAGTGTTAAATCTTTTTCAGAAAGCAGCCTTTTCTGTGTTCCTTCGCTTAAGAGACCGCAGACGAATTTGTCTCGAAGATAATCTGCTAGTCCTGCCCCGAATTGGCAGTGTTTTGATAGCTTTCTTAATTCGGTGAGGTAATCAGCGTTACTTTCATTCTTGTGTTGATTTCTCTTGAAGAATTTGAATCGTTCCGCTATCAGCAGCGATGTTGGGTTTAAGTGCTCCTGTAGAGTGTCAACAATTTCTTTAAAATTCTTGTCCTTTGGTTTGGCTGGAGTGATTAAATTTCGTAACAGCCCGTATGTCTTTGCGCCCATTAGATTTAGCAGTACTGAAGCTTTTTTTTCATCTTCTATTCCATTTGCGGTGCAATATACCTCCACTCTTTCCACATATGTGGTCCAATCCTCTATCTCGTTATCAAAAGCATCAATATTGCCAGACTTAGGCATTCTAGAAATAAAATGGCGCTTCCCGTGCTTTTCTTTCTTTTCTGCAGAAAAGATATGGCGCTTCCCGCGCTTCCCCGCCGCTGCTGCCAATGACAACGCTGTTTCCCGCGGTTTCCGTTCTTTATATTTATTTATTTACAGTTGGAGACTCGTTCCCGCCGGACTCTCTCTCTAGGTCTGAACACCGACCTGCTTGCAGCCCCGGCCGTCTCCCGAGTGCTCCCTCCCCGTCTGTTACTGCTTGCCTCCGCTTTCGCTGCTTGGCCCAGCTGTAGAGCCAGCCGCTGGAGCCCCAGCCCGACACCCAGGAAGGATTATTGCAGTACCTGCCACCAGCTTGGCCAGCTGGTGAAACCACAGCTTTTTCTTTTTCTTGATTTTTCTTCAACTTTGGACACCAGAGGAATCGATGTCCTTGAGGTGCTGCCGAATTGCAGGTAAGTCCGTTTCCAATTCGTCGTCACTGTTG
The DNA here is from genome assembly GCF_052327205.1 of Somniosus microcephalus. Classification (NCBI taxonomy): domain Eukaryota; kingdom Metazoa; phylum Chordata; class Chondrichthyes; order Squaliformes; family Somniosidae; genus Somniosus; species Somniosus microcephalus. The sequence continues at coordinate 63,063,946 of NC_141000.1, read as the reverse complement.
TGTCTGTGTGTTGATAGAGACACTGAAGACAGGAGTTGGTTTCATAGGTGTTTACTAAACAAAGTCTGGAGGGGAACTAACTGATACAACACAATATACAGGCTTATATAGCCCGAGTGGCCATTACCGGCATTACAGTACACATGGGGCTCTTAAAGGCACATACACTACAAAAGGTGTCGAGACAGGAGCAGCAGTGAGCAAGGGGCCTCCACATCTGCTGAAGCCACAGGGGTACCACTACGTAGGAGCACGTGTAAGAGAAAAATAAAGCACCACCAATCACAAGGGTAGTCACTTGGGTGAAAAGTTTTGTAAATAATTTTAATGTCACCAGTATCTTGTGCATTAAAAATCTGATGGCAACAGCTGAAGTTGTGGCGTCAGTCATTTGGCGAATGGGGATTTGACATAGAGGCCTTAGGATTACTTGCAGTTGTCAGCAAGCTGGTCAAATAGGTAGAAATGTGCAGGGATTGGCCATTGTCCATGCTCAGGTAAGAAGCAGCGAGGCTACAGTGTTTGATGTACCAGGGTAAGCAAATCTGGACAGGATGAGTGCGTTCCTTGCATTCCAGCCAGCAATGTTCTAGCGTAATGGTGCCGCTGGTTGATGGGCCTCTTCAGGATGGTCGTTTTCGGCCTCCTCCTCCTCCTCCTCCTCAGCATCATCCTCATCCGAGGCGGCTCTGTGAGGAGGCTCTTGGTCCTGCAGAATCTGCAAGCCACGACGTTGTGCCATGTTGTGAAGTACACAGCAAACCACGACGATTTTGGAGACCCTGGCTGCCGAGTACTGTAGGGCTCCACCTGATCTATCCAGGCATCTGAAGCGCATCTTCAGCAATCCGATGGTTTGCTCGATAATGCACCTGGTGGAAATGTGGCTGGAGTTGTAGCGCTCCTTAGCTTCGTTGGCTGGTCTCCTCAGCGGTGTCATTAGCCAAGTCCGCAGGGGATATCCCTTGTCTTCAAGTAGCCATCCCTGAAGTTCGTCTGGTGGACTGAATAGCGGAGGTACAGTAGACTGGCGCAGTATGAGGGTGTCATGGCAGCTGCCAAGGTACTTGGCACAAACATGCAAAATCTCCTTCTTGTGGTCACACACCAGCTGAACATTAAGGGAGTGGAAGCCCTTGCGGTTGACAAAAACTCCTGGATTGCGATGGGGTGCTCTAAGGGCCACATGTGTGCAGTCAACGATGCCCTGCACCCTTGGAAAGTCTGCCAGCTGAGCTAATCCAAGCGCTCGCGCCCTCACACTTGCGCGATCCCTGGTGAAATGGATGTGATTGTGTGTGAGGGCAAAGAGGGCATCGGTTACCTGCGTGATGCAAGTGTGTGCGGCTGCCTGGGAGATGCCGCTGATGTCTGCTGCTGATCCCTGGAAGGAGCCTGAGGCAAAAAAGTTGAGTGCGGTGGTGACTTTGATGGCCACTGGTAAGGAGTGTCGACCTGCTCCTCTGGGCTCCAGGTCTTGCTGCAGCATTGCGCAGATGTCAGTCACTACCTCTCGCGAAAGTCGGAACCGCCTTTGGCACTGCTGCTCAGTCATGTTGTGGTAGCTCACCCTGTGTCTGTAGACCCTGTTTAGGGGGTATCTCCTGCGCCAACAGCCTTCCATGCGCTGGCCCCTTCTGGCCTGTGCTGCCTCAGGTGGGTGAGCCGCAGCCTGTCGCTCCTGCTGCTGCTGCTGTTGCTGGTGCTGCTGATGGATCTGCTGCTGCCTCCTCTGCTGTTGGAGATTCTCTAATGCCAAGAAGGGAAGGAAAAAAAAGGCCTCCCATGCTTCTGGTAGATGCCTCCGTTGAGGAAGCGCAGAGTGAGGGTGCTGAGAGGGGCTTCCCAGGAGCTCACACTGGAGAAGTGTGTGAGGCTCCAACCTTCCACAGCTGTGCCTACGCCTTGAACAAGTTGCCCCAAGCCTGAAACAACAAGGTCCTGCAAACTACTAATGCTGCCTGAATAAATCTCTTCTTTCCTGATTGACCTGCAGCTGAAAGTAAGCAAGCCGACATTGTTCACGCCAGGTTTCATCAGAAGGGTTCCCACCAGGCATGTTTAACATGGGGAAAGGCTGAAAATAGCAAGGGCCCCTTAAAATGGCATTATAGATGCCAATTATTGGTGATTAGGCTCCCGACGACCAGTCCAGCCTGCAGCGGGCGGGATTGATTCGGGTCGGATTGAAACACCGGGGTGAAAGTCGGCTGGGGTGGGGAATCAGGCAGGGAGGGGGGTCAAGACACCCCTAATTTTGCAATTTCCACCCACCCCCCACGTGCCTGAAACCCCGCCTGATGGCTCCAGGAAAATCGAGGCCACCATTTTATATAGACACTAGCTGGAGTGCCCGGCGGTGCCGAGGCTTTTTCGAGGGCATGTTGTTGTTGGAAGAGAGAGAGCGACTGGGGGGGAAGAGAGAGAGCGACTGGGGGGGAAGAGAGAGAGCGACTGGGGGGGGAAGAGAGAGAGCGACTGGGGGGGAAGAGAGAGAGCGACTGAGGGGGAAGAGAGAGAGTGACTGGGGGGGAAGAGAGAGAGCGACTGGGGGGAAGAGAGAGAGCGACTGGGGGGGAAGAGAGAGAGTGACTGGGGGGGAAGAGAGAGAGCGACTGGGGGGGGAAGAGAGAGAGCGACTGGGGGGGAAGAGAGAGAGCGACGGGGGGGAAGGTGGCCCGATGGACACCTGCGAAGGAAGGAAGAAGGTAAGCTCTCCCTCCCTGTCCCACCCCCTCACTCTTTCCCTCCCTCACCCTCTCTCTCCCTCCCCGTCTCTCCCTGCTTTACTCTCTCTCCCTCCCCCTCTCCCCGTCCTCTCCCTCCCTCCCCCTCTCCTCACCCTCTCCCTCCCTCACCCTCTCTCTCTCCCTCCCCCGTTTCTCCCTGCTGTACTCTCTCTCCCTCCCTCCCCCCTTGTCCTCTCCCTCCCTCCCCCTCTCCCCTCCCCCCACCCTCCCCCTCTCCCCTCCCCCACCCTCTCTCCCTCCCCCCACCCTCTCTCCCTCCCCCCACCCTCTCTCTCCCCCCCACCCTCTCTCTCTCCCCCCCACCCTCTCTCTCTCCCCCACCCTCTCTCTCTCCCCCACCCTCTCTCTCTCACCCCACCCTCTCTCCCCTCCCCCCACACTCCCTTTCTCCCCTCCCCCACCCTCTCTCTCTCCCCTCCCCCACCCTCTCTCTCTCCCCTCCCCCCACCCTCTCTCCCCTCCCCCCACCCTCTCTCTCTCTCCCCTCCCCCCACCCTCTCTCTCTCTCTCCCCTCCCCCCACCCTCTCTCTCTCCCCTCCCCCCACCCTCTCTCTCCCCCCACCCTCTCTCTCCCCTCCCCCCACCCTCTCTCTCTACCCTCCCCCCACCCTCTCTCTCTCCCCTCCCCCACCCTCTCTCTCTCCCCCCACCCTCTCGCTCTCCCCTCTCCCTCCTTGCCCCTCTCCTCTCTCCCTCCCTGCCCCTCTCCCTCTCCCTCCCCCTCTCCCTCTCCTCCCTCCCTATTTCTCTGTCTCTCTGACGTCTGTTCCCCTCTGCCGCTCTCAGTTTTTCTGCCGTTTTTTGTCTGCGAGCTCGCCGGCCGCTCAGGCTCTGTATGGAAATCATCTTGGCGCCGGTGCCCGATTTGCTACTCCAGGCCCTGCCATCCGCCTGCTCTCCGGGGCAACATAAGAGCCGGGCTCCGGCCCCACACCGCCAGGGATCAGCACCCGGGGAACCCGCCCGCCGCCCAACGTGAACAACAAAGACCCTCCTCACCTGTCATGGAGTTGAAGTCTCCGAAAGCGGCCACGGTGCCCCGGGCCTCTTCCCCCGCGCATTCAGGAGGCGCGGGGAAGAGAGAGAGAGAGAGAGACTGGGGGGGGGGGAGAGTGAGACGCTGCCACGCACCTGCTCCGCGGCGCTCCGTGCTGCCACCGCTGCACCAGCCTTTACTAAGATGGCGGCGTTAGCGACGCTCGGCTGAGGCCCGCCCCTCCAGCCTTCACAAAGATGGCGACGATCGGGGGCTGCTTGTTGACTGGGGCCGGGAGGTGCTTAGCTCAGGCGTGGGTGCGGAGGAGAGGCCCAGGCTTCAAGGCCTACAAAAACGGTGAAAGGTAGGAAAATTATAGAGGTTAGAGAAAAGATGTACAAATTAATTAACTTTTTTTAAAAACAATTTGTGTTTTAAAAGCAACTTTTTTTTTGCTGGAAATGTATATTTGAAAAGAAACACGCAGAAAGCGGGAAAAAGAATGGAAGCAAGATGGCGGCTACTCACCTCGGTTCAGAACGATAAGGCCCGCCCACACACGCACCGATTGGTCAATCGTCCTGTCTCCGAAGCGTAGGATTGGTCAATCGTCCTGTCACTCGACTCTACGAGGGCCCACCCGCACGCGCGATGAACCCGCCCCCGCCACGCAGCGATTGTTCGACCGTCGGGTCACTCGACCGTATGATTGGTCGACCTTAATGTCACTCTATGCTAATGAGCGGAATTTTGAACGTTGTTTGGATACCGCGGGCGTTATTTTTGTCTCGCCGAAACGTAAATACGCTTATGACCATTCCGGAATCGTAAGCTTTCTTTTGATGTAACGCACGTGTAGGTACGCTCTATAACTTTAGATTGTATAGCCGGACAGACACACCGAAGGACAGACAGACAGACAGACAGACAGACAGACTTTTATATATATAGATACACACCATTTTATATAGACACACACACACCACTTTATATAGGCACACACACCATTTTTTTTGACACACACACACACCATTTTATATAGACACACACACACCATTTTATATAGACACACACACCATTTTATATAGACACACACACAGCATTTTATATAGACACACACACAGCATTTTATAGAGACACACACACACCATTTTATAAAGACACACACCATTTTATATGTACACACACACCATCTTATATAGACACATACACACCATTTTATATAGACACACACACACCATTTTATACAGACATACACACGCCATATTATATAGACAGAAACACCATTTTATATAGATATACTCACACCATTTTATATAGGCACACACACCATTTTATATAGACACACACGCCATTTTATATAGACACACACACCATCTTATATGGACACACACACACCATTATTTATAGACATACACACGCCATATTATATAGACACAAACCCCATTTTATATAGACACACACACCATTTTATATAGGCACACACACCATTTTATATAGACGCACGCACACCATTTTATATGTACACACAGACCCCATTTTATATAGACACACACACACCATTTTATATGGACACACACACCATTTTATATAGTCACACACACACTTTTATACAGACATACACACGCCATATTATATAGAAACACACACCATTTTATATGGGCACACACACACCATTTTATATAGGCACACACACACACCATTTTATAGAGACACACACCATTTTATACAGACATACACACACCATATTATATAGACACAAACACCATTTTATATCGACATACTCACACCATTTTATATAGGTACACACACCATATTATATAGACACACACGCCATTTTTTATAGACACACACACACCATTTTATATGGACACACACACCATTTTATATTGACACACACACAACATTTGATATGGGCACACACGCCATTTTATATCGTCACACACACCATTTTATTAAGACACACACAACATTTTATACAGACACACACACACCATTTTATATAGACACACACATCATTTTTTATAGACACACACACATCATATTATAGAGACGCACACACACCATTTTATAGAGACACACACACACCATTTTATATAGACACACACAGCATTTTACAGAGACACACACACACCATTTTATAGAGATACACACACACCATTTTATATGGACACAGATACACACCATTTTATATAGACACACACATCATTTTTTATAGACACACACACACCATATTATAGAAACACACACACACCATTTTATATGGACACACACACCATTTTATATAGACACACACACACCACTTTATATAGACACACATACAGCATTTCATATAGACACACACACAGCATTTTATAGAGACACACGCACACCATTTTATATGGACACAGACGCACACCATTTTATATAGACATACACACACCATTTTTGATGGACACACACACCATTTTATATAGTCACACACACCATTTTATTAAGACACACACACATAATTTTATACAGACACACACACCATTTTATATAGACACACAGCATGTTATATAGAGAAACACACACCATTTTATTTAGACACACACACATCATTTTATATAGACACACACACTCCATTTTATATGGATACACACACACCATTTTATATGTACACAGACACACCATTTTATATGTACACACACACACCATTTTATATAGACACACACACACCATTTTATACAGACTAACACACGCCATTTTATATAGACACACACAACATTTTATATAGATGCACACACACCATTTTATATAGACACACACACAGCATTTTATATAGACACATAGGGGTAGATTTTCCCGACCCTGTCAGGAAGAAGGCGGCACTTCCCCTTTCGGGTTTTTGACCAGCCTACTTCGATGACCAGCCAATCCGCGCGATTTTCCCTTGATTGACCTTGTTGAGCCTGCCCAGAGGGCTCAGCAGGCCAATTAAGGGCCACCCAGCAACAGGTGACGTCACAGACTGAAATTTCATCTGTCAAGAGTTCTTGACAGATGAAATATTAGTGTTTCACAGCTGTTTAAAGCTGTCAAACACTGACAGTTTGGGTTCTACCGTGAGTCCTCCTGCACTGACTCAGTTAGAACTCTCACCGGCACTCAAATCTGAAGGCTGTCACTTTTGACAGATCGCAGCCATTCAGCTTTAAGTTCTGGCTGAGTGATGCACTCCCGACGGCTACAGGAAGAAAGGCCGTTAAGGTAAGTACAGGTAAGTAAAAGTTCTTTACACACTTTAGACACACCAAACACACTTACCTTTACACTCATGCACCCATCACTCACCTGAGCACCGACATCGCGACCCCTTCAACCCGACGGCCCGCCTGCTCTAACCTGGCGTGGTTTGGAGCCGTCGGGAAACCCACACGAAACCCCTCAAAATAGGGATTAGTCTAAAAACTGCCTCTTAACTACCTGTTAACAGGCAGTTAATTGGCACTAATCCATTACCGCCTGGTTTCGGCGGGCCCAGTGCGGGGCGGGTACCCGCCGCCCCTGAAACTTACGTGGGGCGGGGTTTTGGGCGGGATTGTGTCAGGACCCCCAAATTTGGGATTTTCCCCCTCCACACACCTGAATGCCCGCCTGACAGCTCCACGAAAATCTAGCCCATACACACAGCATTTTATATAAACAAACTCACACCATTTTATATAAGCACACACACCATTTTACTAAGACACACACTCACACCATTTTATATAGACACACACACGCCATTTTATGTAGACACACACACTATTTTATATAGACACATGCAGCATCTTATATAGAGACACACACACCATTTTATATAGATGCACACAGCATATTATATAGAGAAACACACATCATTTTATATAGACACACACACACCATTTTATATAGACACACACACACCATTTTATACAGACATACACACACCATTTTATATGTACACACACACACCATTTTATATAGACACACACAGACCATTTTATATGGACACACAGACCATTTTATATAGGGGTCGATTTTCATTAAGCTGTCAGGAAGGAGGCGGGACTACAACTTTCAGGTTTTTGACCCGCCTACATCGACGTCCGGCCAATCTACGTGATTTTCCCTTGATTGACCTTGTTGAGCCCGCCCAGCAGGCTCAGCAGGCCAATTAAGGACCACCTGGCAACAGGTGACGTCACAGACTGAAATTTCATCTGTCAAGAGGTCTTGACAGATGAAATATCAGTGTTTCAGAGCTGTTTGAAGCTGTCAAACACTGACAGTCTGACTTCTAACCTGAGTCCTTCTACACAGACTCAGTTAGTACTCACACCGGCAGTGAAAGCTGCAGGCTGTCACTTTTGACAGCTCGCAGCCATTTTGCTTTCAGTGCCGGCTGAGTGATGGACTCCCGAAACCCAGAGATAGAAAGGCTGTTAAGGTAAGTACAGGTAATTTAAACTTCTTTACACTCTTTAGACACACCAAACACACTTACCTTTGCACTCATGCACCCATCACTCACCTGAACACCGACATCGCGACCCCTCCAATTCCTTCAACCCGACGGCCTGCCTGCTCTAACTTGGCGTGGTTTGGAGCCATCGGGAATCCCACACGGCACCCCTCAAAATATGGATTAGGCTAAAAACTGCCTGTTAACTACCTGTTAACAGGCAGTTAATTGGCACTAATCCCTTCCTGCCTCGTGTCGGTGAGTCCCAGTGCGGGGCGGGTACCCGCCTCCTTTGAAACTTACGTGGAGACGGGTTTTGGGCGGGATGGTGTCGGGACACCCGAATTCAGGATTTTAGCCCCCCACACGCCTAAAAGCCCGCCTCACGGCACACTGAAAATCAACCCCTTTGTCACACACACACCATTTTATACAGACATAGGGGTCGATTTGAACTCAGCCGTGAGGTGGGCTTTGAGGCGTGTGGGGGTTAAACTCACAAAAACTGGGGGTTGGGATCCCCCCCGCCTGGTTCCCGACCCCGAGCCATTTTAACCCTGGCGTGTCTGATGGTCCCGAATCAGCCCCGCCTCCAACAGGCGGGACTGGTCTATAAGGCCCTTAATCAGCAATAATTGGCCTTTATAATCCCATTTTAACAGGCCCTTGCATTTTTAACCCTTTTCCCACATAAAACATGCCTGGTGGGGATCATGCCTGTGTAACCTGGCGTGAGCACTATTGGCTTGCTGTCTATCAGCTGCAGGTCAACCATTAAAGAGGAGATTTGATCAGTCATCATTTGCAGGTGGCAGGACTTTGTTGTTTCAGGCCTGGGGCAAATTTTACCAGGCTTAACCAAACCTGTGGAAGGTTGAAGCCTCACGCACATCTCCAGTGTGAACTCCTGGGAAACCCCTCTTGCCACCCTCACTCAGCATTTCCTAAACGGAGGCATATACCAGAAGCATGGGAGCCATTTATTTCCTTCCCTTCTGGCAATTAGATGAGCTCGAACACCAGCCGTGCCACCAGCAGAACCAGGAACAACAGCAGCAGCAACAGGAGTGCCAGGCTGCTGCTCACCCACCTGAAGCTGCACAGGCCAGAAGGGGCCAGCACTTGGAATTGGTCTGAGAGCACCTTGCTACACATCAGGGGGCCATGGGGACCTGTATCTGCACTGGCAGTCCTACTCAGAAGGACTTCCATGAAAGTCTGCTTTCTCTGTTCAATAGATGCCCATCGCTCCGCAAGAGATGTCATTCTATTATGAACACTCACCATGTTTTCCAGACCCTGGCGACTTATCTCCTCCATGGAGGTTGCCATCCTTTCCATGGTGATGCGTTCATGTGCCAATGACTCCACAAAGGCTCTGCTCATGTTCGCTATGGACTCCTCCATTCGCTCCACACTCACATCGACCCTGGAGACAAAACCTGCCAGAGATTCCTGCATCTGTTCCTGGAGCTCCAGCCCCACTGATCTTATGGATGGACCCAGAGGCAGAGGGTCGACATGCAGCTGAGCCAAGCTGGCAGAGTCCTGCGCCCTCTGACTAGCACTCTCCACTGCTGTCCCTGTCTCCACAATCTGCTGATGCTCACTTGTGAGCTGTGATACATCAGGTGACAACACTACTCTATGTCCCGAAGGTCCCACCGAGGTGTGAGCGTCTGCGCTGGTGCTGGCTGCGCTGAATTCTGCTGACGCTGCGCCCTCAGAAGTTGCAGATTCCTCTGAGGAGTCTGAAAGCTCAGGCTCTTCCTCCTGGACGATGGGGACGGGGGCTCTTGATGGTCCTGTGGGGGAGTGAACAAAAGAGTTAGAGATGTGAGGTCAAGGTTACATGCACATTGCATATTGCAGATGATCATAGGTCCATCTGTTGTAGCTTCAGAATCATTATCAGCGACTCATGCAATGTCAATGAGAGAGATGGAAAACTATTCTATCACCAGCTTGCTGTGATGCACCCATCTGTCTGTCCCCCACTTGCGCCTCATCCTCCAGTCCTATGATCTCCAGGACCGCCTCCTCCCAGGGGATGAGTTGGGCTACTGATGGTGGCCCTCTTCCTTTCCTCGCTCGTTCTCTTTTATTGTGAGCTCTCTTTTCTGCAATGAGGGAGACAAGTGGAGTTTGAGTGAGAATGAAGGAGTGAGTGTAGAGAATCCATAGCATAGATGCTTAGAAGGAGACAAAGATGGAGTGAGGTGGCAAGACCAAGGGCCCTCCCTGTGTGTTGTCAGTTGTTTTCATAGCATCAGAGTGATAGGGAGTGTGGGGGCTGCACAGACGAATAGTTAGGTGAATGTGAGCATAGAGAGAGAGGGAATGGGTAAGGGTGCATGGGTGTCAGTGTCAAGTGGGATGTGGAGGAAGAGATTGCTAAAGCTGAGTGCTGGTGAGGAGAGGCAATGGAGATCAGATTGAGAGTGATGGGAACTTCATACTCACTTTTCCAGTGTGCTGAAGGTCATGAAATCTCTTCCTGCACTGAAGCCACTTGCAGCCACGCAGCCTTTGTCTGCTGGGGAGGCATCTTCCTCCCTGATGAAGGGAAGAGCACCTCCTTGTGAGCTCTTGCTCCTGCCACTACAGCCTGCAGGACAACGTCGTCAAAACGGGGTGCAGACCACAGTCTTTCTCTTGCCATTCTGCTTCCAGCTCAGTGTATCAGCAAATGCCAAAAGGTTGGCATCCTACAGAAGAAGCAAGGCTTGTTGCAGACCCTAAATGCAGCAGCAATAATGACGTCATATTATGCGACTTTCTGACTGGAAATACTCATTTGCCAAGGGTTCCCACACGTTGGAAATCAATTGGCTAATTGAGTTAAAGTTGCATCAATCTCACACACCCATTTAGTTTCGTGTGGGAAACACCAAATTCGGGGAACCCGACAATTCCCCGCAGCCGAGTTAAAATCGAGCCCATACACACCATTTTATATAGACACACACACACGCCATTTTATATAGACACACACACCATTTTATATAGACACACACACCATTTTATATAGACACTCACACAGCATTTTATATAGACACACACACGTCATTTTACATAGACCCACACACCCCATTTTATATAGACGCACAGAGGTCGATTTTCCCGAAGCTGTCGGGAAGAAGGCGGGACTACAACTTTCGGGTTTTAGTCCCGCCTACATCGATGTCCGACCAATCCGTGCGATTCTCCCTTGATTGACCATGTTGAGCCCGCCCAGCGGGCTCAGCAGGCCAATTAAGGGCCACCCGGCAACAGGTGACGTCACACACTGCAATTTCATCTGTCAAGAGTTCTTGACAGATGAAATATCAGTGTTTCACAGCTGTTTGAAGCTGTGAAACACTGACAGTCTGAGTTCTGACATGAGCCATTCTGCACAGACTCAGTTAGAACTCACATCGGCACTCAAAGCTGAAGGCTGTCACTTTTCACAGATCGCAGCTGTTCAGCTTTAAGTGCCGGCTGAGTGATGCGCTCCCGACGGCTACAGGAAGAAAGGCTGTGAAGGTAAGTACAGGTAAGTAAAAGTTCTTTACACACTTTAGACACACCAAACACACTTACCTTTGCACTCATGCACCCATCACTCACCTGAGCACCGACATCGCAACACCTCCAACTACTTCAACCCGACGGCTCGCCTGCTCTAACCTGGCATGGTTTGGAGCCATCGGGAAACCCACACGAAACCCCTCAAAGTAGGGATTAGGCTAAAAACTGCCTGTTAACAGGCAGTTAATTGGCACTAATCACTTCCAGCCTGGCGTCGGCGGGTCCCAGTGCGGGGCAGGTACCCGCTGCCTCTGAAAGTTGCGAGGAGCGGGGTTTTGGGCGGGATGGTGTTGGGACACCCGAAATCGGGATTTTCCCCCCCCCATGCCTGAAACCCCGCCTGACAGCTCCACGAGAATCGACCCCACAGGCACCATTTTATATCGACACACACACCATTTTATATAGACACTCACACAGCATTTTATATAGACACACACACGTCATTTTACATAGACCCACACACCCCATTTTATATAGACACACAGACACCATTTTATATAGCCAAACAAACACCATTTTATAAAGACACACACACTCCATTTTATATAGATATACACACATCATTTTATGTAAACACACACACACCATTTTATATAAACACACACACACCATTTTATATAGACACACACACACCATTTTATATAAACACACACACACCATTTTATATAGACACACACACACCATTTTATATAGACACACACACACCATTTTATATAAACACAGACATCATTTTATATGGACACACACACACCATTTTATATAGACACACACACAACGGGCACGATTTTGTTGATTGTGTTGGAAATGGTCGGATTCCCCGAATGTGGGGTTCTGACACACAAAAAATGTGTCAGCCAGCTGCACACAATTTTCCCTCAAGTGGCCAATTAATTTCCAGCGTGTGGACAGCCTTGCTAATTGTCCATTTCTAGTCAGAAAGCCCCACAGTATGATATCATCATTCGTGGTGCTTTCAAGGTCCACAGCAAGCATTGCTTCCTCTGTTGGCTTCCAAACGAACCATACAGGATGGCAGAGGAGCTTGCAGCAGCTGTGGCCAGTGCCAGACCCCGAGCTGCCTCCAAATTCGACGAAGCTTCACTGCAGGCATTATTGGATGGGGTTAGGGCCCACAGGGAGGTCCTCTTCCCTAGGTCAGGCAGGAAGAGGCCTCCCACTGAGACCAAGGCTGCATGGATGCAGGTGTCAGCAGATGTCAACTCGAATGTGCATGGAACCTTGGCATCATATCTCTAACTCCTTCCTCTACTCCCCCACAGGACCATCCAGAGCCCCCATCCCCACTGTGGAGGAGGAAGAGGCTGCGCAGCCAGACTCCTCAGAGGAAGCTCCAACCTCTGAGGGCGCAGCGTCAGCAGAAGTAAGCGCACGCAGCACCAGCGCAGACACTCACTCGGGGGGACCTTCGGGACATAGAGTAGTGTTGTCACCTGGTGTTTCACAGCTCACAAGTGAGCCTCAGCAGATTCTGGAGACAGGGACAGCAGTGGAGAGTCCTCATTGGAGGGCGCAGGACTCTGCCCGCTCAGCTCAGCTGCGCTGCATGTCGACCCTCTGCCTCTGGGTCCATCCGCAAGAGAAGAGGTGATGGATCTCCATGCACAGATGCAGGAGTCTCTGGCATGTTTTGTCTCCAGGGTCGCTGTGAGTGCGGAGCGAATGGAGGAGTCCATAGCGACCATGAGCAGAGCCTTTGTGGAGTCATTGGCGCAGGAACGCATCACCATGGAAAGGTTGGCAACCTCCATGGAGGAGATAACTCGCCAGGGTACGGAAAACATGGTGAGTGCTCATAAGATAATGACATCACTTGAGGAGCGTTGGCCATCAATTGAACAGAGAAACCAGACCTTCATGGAAGTCCTTCTGAGTAGGACTGCCAGTGCAGATACGGGTCCCCATGGCCCCATCAAGCGCAGCAAGGTGCTCTCAAGCCACTTCCAAGCCCTGGCCCTTTCTGGTCTCTGCAGCTTCAGGTGAGTAAGCAGCAGCCTGGTGCTCCTGGTGCTCATCCTGCTGTTCCTGGTTCTGCTGCTGCCGCCTCTGCTGCTGGAGACCCTCTAATGGCAAGAAGGGAAGGAAGAAAAGGCGTCCCATGCTTCTGGTAGCTGCCTCCGCTGAGGAAGCGCTGAGTGAGGGTGGCGAGAGGGGCTTCCCAGGAGATCACATTGGAGAAGTGTGTGAGGCTCCAACCTTCCACAGCTGTGCTTAAGCCTTGAAGAAGTGGCCCCAAGCCTTCAACAGCAAGGTCCTTCAACATACAAATACTGTCCCTTTAAATTGCAGCTTTCCCGAATGACCTGCAGCTGAGAGCAAGCAAGCCGGCAAGCTTCACGCCAGGTTTCATCAGCGGGGTTCCCCGCAGACGTGTTTAGCGTGGGGAACCCCTGAAAATCGCAACGCCACCCTAAAATGGCATTAAACATGCCAATAATTGCTGATTAGGGTCCCGACTGCCAGTCCCGCCAACGGCGGGCGGTACTGAATCGGCTCACGGAGAAACGGCGGTCTGAAAGTCGGATGGGGCGGGGAATCAGGCGGGGGTGGTCGCGACCCCCTATTTCAGCGATTTTCGTCCCCCGCCCGCCCGAAAAGCCGCCCGACGGCTGGCAGAAAATCGGGGCCGGGGCCCGATTTTGTGGATTGTGTGGGAAATGGTTGGATTCCCCCGAATGTGGGGTTCTGACACACAAAAAAATGGGTCAGCCAGCTGTACACAATTTTCCCTCAAGTGGCCAATTAATTCCCAGCATGTGGGCAGCCTTGCTAATTGTCCATTTCCAGTCAGAAAGCCCCACAGTATGATGTCATCATTCGTGGTGCTTTTAAAGTGTCCAGCAAGCTTCTTCACCTCTGCAGACTTCTCAGCCACTCCTGGACAATGGCAGAGGAGCCTGCACCAGCTGCTGCCAGCGGCAGAGGCCGAGCTACTGTCAAGTTCAACGAGACGTCACTGCAGACCTTGGTGGATGGGGTAAGCCCCCACAGGGAGGTCCTCTACCCTCACTCAGGGAGGAAGAGGCCTCCCATCTGTAGTGTATGTACCCGTCTACCTTTAAGGGAACTATTGAATGTAACCGTTCACCTTTAAGAGGACTACTTTCGGGTGGCACTATTTGTTTGGCTTCTGTATACTGTAATACCGATAGTGACCACACCAGTATATAAGTGTTGTGGCATGATTGCTGGGGCAGATTCGCCCGGACCTTTGAATAGTAAAGACCTGTTTGTTTGTTACTTCTGAAGTCTGTGTATTTATTAACTGCACAACCCACAGACTTTACAGTGGCGACGAGTCCGATCGTACCCTGCGGCAAGATTACCAAAAGCAACGAAGAGCGTCGAAGAGAGACAACCGCCCTCGTCGTGCTACCAAAAGAAAACACGAGGCTGCAACAACAGAAAGCAGGAAGACGAACAACAAAAGCTGTATCAGCAACAGGCACTGACTACCCTTCTGCCACGGTGCGGAGTGAGCCGACCAGCAAGAAACAAGGCGGCCGAAGAGACTGTGAGTAGGGGAAGGGGTAGAAGCATCCGGAGGATAAGGGCAGAGCACTCGACCTCGGTCGAGGGGGAGCTGTGCCGGCCAAAAGTCGGGTCCAACGGCGTCGGGTGACAGCCGGACCGCAATCGGCGGGAACAATCCGGGCAGCGACCGCAGCCACGAAGCGCTGAGCCTGCGAGTAGGCGCGGGAAGAGAAACCCAGCCGCAGCCGGGGAGGGAAACACCGGTCTGCGAGAGGGCTGGGGAGGCGAACGGGAACCGTGTGGGTGAGAGCCGGGTGCGGAGAGAGAGACTGCGAGGAGCCAGTCCAGCGGCTGAGCTGTTCTCCACCAACGGGGTACTCAGAGCCGGCAAATCCGAACGTGCGGGAGTGAGAGAGAGACACAGCCGAAAACGGGGTGAGAGACTGCGCGAGCGCCAGTCCAGCGGCTGAACTGTCCTCCGTTAACAGGGTGTACCCAGCGCCGGGAGAGCCGTGCGGGCGGGAGGAAAAGACAGAGCCGAGTAAGGGGAGCTGTGCGGAAGCCAGCCCAGCAGCTGAACCTGTCCGCTGTGGGGAAAGCGTTTCCCTTCCACCAGGGAAGAAACGAGGGAAGCCGCCATTAGGCGGGGAAGACGATTGAAGTGGGCGGGGCGAGAAGGAAAGAGCGGGAAACCGCCATTTTCGCGGGAAAACCGCCATCTTAGAAATAAACAAATAAATAAGAATACTTGAAGAAATACTTGTGTTGTACCCAAGGAAAGAAAGATGCCTAAGTGGGCGGACATCAACGAGTTCAATTCGGAGATAGAAGACTGGGCCACGTACGTAGAACGTATTGAGATACATTGTAAGGCTAACAAAATAGCTAAGGAGGAAAAAGCTTTAACCTTACTTAACATGATGGGTGCGAAAACATTCGGGGTGTTAAAGAATCTTCTCTCACCAGATAAACCGGCAGATCAGACTTTCGATGATATTGTAGCAGTGCTGAAGGATCACTTGAACCCCACACCGTTGATGCTGGCTGAACGATTCAAATTCTACGCAAGAACGCAGAGGAAAGACGAAAGCAATGCGGAATACTTGGTCGAACTGCGTAGGATAGCGAAATACTGCCAGTTTGGAGGGAATCTGACAGAGGCACTGCGGGACAAGTTCGTATGCGGATTGTCCAAAGAAGGAACGCAGAAGCGACTACTGGAAGAAAATGACCTCACACTGGACAGGGCTGTCCGCATAGCTGCATTGCATGAAGCCGCAGCGAAAGGAACGGCGGAAATGCAGCTAAAGGCGGCACTAGGGGTGGACCAAATTACTTCGAGCACAACAAAATGCTACCGTTGTGGGAAGACAACACACGACCAGAATCAATGCTGGGGTAAAAACCAAGAATGCAGGAAATGTGGCAAGATCGGGCACATAGCTAAGGTATGCCGGTCAGGAGCAACGTACAACAATAAGAAGTCACCACAAAAATGGTACGGGAAGGTACAAAAGGTGACTAAGAAGAGTCTGAGGGAACAGAAGTCGGTCTCACACTCCAAATGCAAAGGACTGGACAGTCTGAGAATTCACAACGTGAGCAATGAAGCTGACCGACAAACTATCTGGATAACGCTACAGATTGCAAAGGTCCAAGTAAAAATGGAAGTGGACACCGGATCGGCGTTGACAGTCATGAATAAGCATGACTATAAGAAATTTTTCAAGCATATTCCACTACGGGATATGGAACTAGTACTACAGACATACACGGGGCACAAGGTATTCCCCATCGGCATGATAGAAGTCAAGGTGAGATACAAGGATAAAGATCATCACCGGTTGGACCTGTATGTATTGCCTGAGGGAGGACCACCACTTCTGGGACGGGAGTGGATCCGAAAAATAAAATTGGACTGGCAGTCACTAAACACCATGACGGTGGATTCCGAAAAAGAGGATGTCAAACCTGAACGGTTGTCCAGAATATTGGACGAAGCTAAGGAGGTATTCCAGCAGGGACTGGGAACACTGCGAGGGACTAAAGCAAAGGTTAAGATTGTAGAAAATGCAAGCCCAAAGTTTTTTAAGGCCAGATCAGTACCTTACGCAATACGACCAGCTGTGGAGGCAGAACTGGAAGAACTTGAATGATCAGGGGTTCTGTCAAAAGTGGACTGGAGCGAGTGGGCCACGCCCATTGTTCCCGTCATGAAGTCCTCACCGAGTAATAAGCCAGGGGGGCCGGGGAAGGTCCGTATCTGCGGAGATTTCAAGATTACTGTGAATCCGGTGCTTCACACGGTACAATACCCGCTTCCGCGGATTGAAGATATCTTTGCTTCGTTGGCTGGAGGGAAACATTTCACGAAAATAGATCTGGCTCAAGCATATCTACAGATGGAGGTCGAGGAAGAGTCACGCCAGTACCTCACCATCAACACTCACAGAGGCTTGTATCGCTACAATAGACTGGTCTTTGGGGTAGCTTCGGCGCCAGCAATTTGGCAGAGGGCCATGGAACAGGTGTTACAAGGAATTCCAAGCACGCAGTGCTACTTAGATGACATTTTAATCACGGGAAAAGATGAGGAAGAACACCTCACGAATTTGAAACTGGTACTCACCAGGTTGAAGGAGTATGGCCTTCGGGTTAATCGCAAGAAGTGTGAGTTCTTCCAAAAACGGACCTCATACTGCGGTCATGTCATTGACCGAGAGGGACTGCATAAGTCACCCGAAAAGATTGAAGCGGTTGTGAAGGCCCCCGCTCCAGGAAACGTATCTCAGTTAAGATCATTCTTGGGGTTGATTAATTACTATCACAAGTTTCTGCCGAATTTATCCACGGTACTGCATCCGCTGAATGACCTGTTGCGGAAAGAAACACCATGGAAGTGGAGTGAAGAATGCAAAAAGGCTTTTCGCAGGAGCAAGGGGTTGATTACCTCTGAAGAAGTGTTGGCTCATTTCAACCCAGCATTACCCCTTCGTCTAGCTTGCGATGCTTCCCCGTACGGAATTGGGGCAGTACTCTCGCACAGGCTACCAAATGGCTCGGAAAGGCCAGTGGCTTTCGCGTCCCGATCATTGACACCCGCGGAGCGAAATTACGCCCAAATAGATAGGGAGGCCCTCAGTCTTGTGTGGTGCGTGAAGAAATTCAACCATTACCTACAATGTAAAAAGTTCACATTGTTGACAGACCACCAGCCGTTGGTGTCCATATTCAACCCAAATAAGGCCGTTTCCACCATGACAGCACAAAGGTTACAAAGGTGGTCCATGTTACTTGGGGCACACCAATACGAAATTGAGTACAAAAGGTCTAAACAGCATGGAAATGCTGATGGGTTGTCACGCTTGCCATTGCCGATGGTAGAAGAAGCGAGTATAGTGGACCCAGTAGAGTTGTTCCACTCATCCATAGTGGAGTGTCTACCGATAACAAACTCAATGATTGAGAATGAGACAAGGAATGACCCGACTCTTTCACGAGTCTATGATGTAACGGTGGAGGGATGGCCAGCACAGAGCGACCCAACACTGCAAGCATTTGCACAGAGGAAGGAACAACTGTCTGTGTGTCGAGGAACCCTGATGTGTGGATCTAGAGTGGTGATTCCACCCAAACTCCAAAAGAAGGTGCTAAAGGAGCTGCACGAAGGACATCTGGGGGGAGTAAAGATGAAAAATCTAGCAAGAGCGTTTGTGTGGTGGCCAGGCATTGATGGAGACATAGAGGAGATCACGAAGAACTGCCTAGGATGTCAGAGGGTTCAGAACGCGCCACCCCAGGCTCCTCTGCATCCATGGGAGTGGCCCTCATCGCCTTGGCAAAGAGTACACATCGACTTTGCTGGTCCATTTATGGACTCGATGTTTCTAATAGCGGTGGATGCCCACTCCAAGTGGCCGGAAGTAATTAAGATGACCACCACCACGACGGAAAAAACCATCGCAGTGTTAAGGACTATGTTTGCTCGGAATGGCCTGCTGGAACAGATCTGTTCTGATAATGGACCACAATTTGTGTCCGAAGAATTCAAGAAATTCTTAAAGAGCAATGGGGTTAAACATTACACATCAGCCCCATACCATCCCGCCTCCAATGGATTGGCTGAAAGGTTTGTCCAGACCTTCAAGAAGGCCGTAAAGGCCATGAGTAATGAAAATATAGGTCTGCAACATAAGGTGGATAGCTTTTTGTTGGCATACCGAAATGCGACACATGCGGTCACAAATCAAACTCCCGCAATGATGTTCTGTAATAGATGCCTGAGATGCCGGCTGGATTTACTAAAACCAAACGTCAGAAGAGACGTAGAGAACCGGCAATTCCAGGGCATGAACGACAGGGTCACTAGATCTTTCCAGATCGGTCAACGAGTTTTGGCCCGGGACTACTGTACTGAGAAATGGCAGCCTGGAACTATTGGGAAAAGGCTGGGGCCATTGATGTACACCGTGGACATTGGAGACAATATAATAAGGCGCCATGTTGACCAAATCATAGGGTCCACCACAAATGGGCCACCGACTTCACCACCTTATCCGGGTAATGTTGAAACTGAGATACCCAGAACACCTACTTCCGATCTAGTGATACTGGAGTCAGCTGAACCTGACACGGCTTTTCAAGCCGAATCGACTTTGCCAGAAGCACCTCCTAGCCCGCCTGAAATGACGACACCACTGCGGCGTTATCCTGACAGAATCCGGAAACCCCCGGAAAGACTGAATCTATGAACTGTCTTACATAAACCTGTATATATGTTAGAATGTATGTTCACTATGGACTTAGTAAGTAATAAGCTAAAAAGGGAGGATTGTAGTGTATGTACCCGTCTACCTTTAAGGGAACTATTGAATGTAACCGTTCACCTTTAAGAGGACTACTTTCGGGTGGCACTATTTGTTTGGCTTCTGTACACTGTAACACCGATAGTGACCACACCAGTATATAAGTGTTGTGGCATGATTGCTGGGGCAGATTCGCCCGGACCTTCGAATAGTAAAGACCTGTTTGTTTGTTACTTCTGAAGTCTGTGTATTTATTAACTGCACAACCCACAGACTTTACACCATCGAGACCAGGGCTGCCTGAATGGAGGTGACAGCAGAGGTAAACGCTCTGGGAGTCACCCGCAGAACCTGGATCCAGTGCAGGAAGCGCTTCCATGACCTTCACTGCATAGGGAAAGTAAGTACGAAGTTTCCATCACCCTCAACCTGATCCCCATTGCCTTTCCCCAACAGCACTCAGCCTCAGCAATCTCTTCCTCCACATCCCACTTCACAGTCACATCCATGCACCCTTACCCATTCCGTATCTCTCTATGCTCACATGCACATAACTATTCCACCATCCAGCCTGTAGGATTCGCAAAATTGGACTTTATATTAATAAGGGTCAAATGGCAGAAGAGGCCATGATTTTAAAGACTGTTTTAAAAGAAGCCCAGAAAAAGGGGCATACAAAATGGCAGCCATACCATGTGACCAGCTTATTGGGACACTTTAAAATGGTTCCTGCGCAACCTCAGACAGATATGTGGATTCAACCCACAGTAAGTTCTGGAAGCCGTTTCTGAGAGAACGAAACCAGACCCACACGTATGCATATGGATTAGATGCAGATCTAGTCGAGATCGGCCTGGAGACAGAGGCCATTAAAATGTTGCCCCAGACAAAAGGGGACAATTTCATATTCATGAGAACAGCACCCAGGACTAGATAATGAGATCAGCAGGCCATTAAAAACAATGAAGGTAATTCCAGACCAGAGATGGGCCTGTTACCAGCCGTTTAAGACATTTTAAAATATAATGGCTACCCCACTGTGCTCGCAGCCCGCCAAAAATAAAACAAAGACTAACCTGATTTTGGGCGGGAAGTGAAGCCTCTGGAAGAAAGGTATATCTGGAGAGACTTTTCGGCAGTGGGGAGGAAGGCCAAAGCGAGTTGGAACGCGGACAGTTGCAAGCCTGCAGCTTGAGCTCAGACACACAGCTTGAATCCGGACACCCAGAAGAAGAAGCAGGTAATCGCAGGAGGAAGAAGAAAGCCAACATCGAGAAGGACGTCTCAAAGCCGGCGTTCCGCCCCAGGGAAGTACATCGGGAGATCATCGACCGTCCCCGGGCCATTGCCAGAACGAGAGGCCATCGACCCAACTTGGGAGAAGAGACAAAAAAATAAAGGTCCCAAGAGGAGAAACCTTCCAGCCACCCCGGCTCGGGAGAAGAGAGAAAAGAAACCTGAAGAAGCGATGGGGGCCAGCCTAAGGCTCCTCTAACCAGGGTCGAGCCGACGATCCTCGACCCCGCCGACATCCAGGCCCGCCGGTGTCCAGCCGCCCCCGACCCCCACCTCAGGAGAGAGGTGTGGCGCAGCTCGCAGGGGCTCCACGATCCACGTGGAGACGAAATGCCTGAAAGGACCAAACACAGACTCAATTTCAAAACCTTGCACTTCCTAGTGGGATTGGTGAGCATGTTTCTGGCCCTTCACAATCAGATCTAGATAGGTTTAATTAAGGGGGTGGATTTTAAGGGTACAATTAACATGAGTTGTTGTCCCTCGATGTTCCGTGTGTTTCCTTATTTCATAATGATCTTTGTAGAGTATAAGATGCCTGTATTTGCTTTAGTTAGTACTGTGTCGTTATGATTTGTTTGTGTGTTTTTCCCTCCCATGTACTCCCTTATCTGCTTGCATTTGATTTGATATTTTTCCATATGCAATAAAATTTCATTTTGTTTCATCAAACTTGGTCTACAAGAGTTTTCTCTACATTGTAGTTCCTGCGCCTAAGTGCAGAGTATAGAATCTAAGGGGCGAGTGGGTCGAACCACTCAAGGTTTTACTGTGCAAGAGAGAGAGAGGCCTCTAGAGAGAGAAACCTCAGGGAAACCTCTCGAGGAAAACCCCTTACAGCCCTCACACAGCCTCTCACTCTGATGCTTGGAACACAACTGACAACACACAGGGAGGGCCCTTTGTCTTGCAGCCTCATAACGGGGTCGATTTTGTTGAACTTGTCGGGAAGAAGGCGGGACTTCCCCTTTCGGGTTTCTGACCCGCCTACTTCGATGTCTGGCCAATCCGCGCGATTTTCCCTTGATTGACCTTGTTGAGCCCGTCCAGCGGGCTCAGCAGGCCAATTAAGGGTCACCCGGCAACAGGTTACGTTACAGACTGAAATTTCATCTGTCAAGATTTCTGACAGATGAAATATCAGTGTTTTACAGCTGTTTGAAGCTGTCAAACACTGACAGTCTGATTTCTAAGATGAGTCCTTCTGCGCAGACTCATTTAGAAATCTCAGCAGCACTAAAAGCTGAAGGCTGTCACTTTTGACAGATCGCAGCCGTTCAGCTTTCAGTTCCGGCTGAGTGCTGCACTCCCGACGGCTACAGGAAGAAAGGCTGTTAAGGTAAGTAAAGGTAAGTAAAAGTTCTTTACACACTTTAGACACACCAAACACACTTACCTTTGCACTCATGCACCCATCACTCACCTGGGCGCTGACATCGCGACCCCTCCAACTCATTCAACCCGACAGCCTGCTGCTCTAACCTGGCGTGGTTTGGAGCCGTCGGGAAACCCACACGAAACCCCTCAAAATGGGGATTAGGCTAATAACTGCCTGTTAACTACCTGTTAACAGGCAGTTATTTGGCACTAATCCCTTCCCGCCTGGTTTCGGCGGGTCCCAGTGCAGGGCAAGTACCCGCCGCCCCTGAAACTTACGTGGGGCGGGATTTTGGGCGGGATGGTGTTGGGACCCCCAAAGTCGGGATTTCCCCCCCCAC
Source organism: Somniosus microcephalus (assembly GCF_052327205.1). NCBI lineage: Eukaryota > Metazoa > Chordata > Chondrichthyes > Squaliformes > Somniosidae > Somniosus > Somniosus microcephalus. The sequence continues at coordinate 63,040,882 of NC_141000.1, read as the reverse complement.
ACGCCTGAAACCCCGCCTGATGGCTCCCCGAAAATCTAGCCCAACATCTTTGTTTCCTTCTAAGCATCTATGCTATGCAATCTCTACACTCACTCCTGCACTCTCACTCAAACTCCACGTGTCTCTCTCATTGCAGGAAAAGAGAGCTCACAATAGGAGAGAGCGTGCGATGACTGGAGGAGAACCACCCTCATTCGCCCATCTGACCCCCTGGGAGGAAGCGGCGCTCGAGATTGCTGGGGCTGACGTGCCTCTGGATGCTGGGGCAGGAGAGACAGGAGCAAGCCCGCAAGCTGGTGACAGAATAGTTCCCCATCTCTCTCATTGACATAACTGTAAGAGTCATGAAAGTTTAAGAAAGTGTAAAGAAGAAAGAAAATACTTTAAGATATTGGTTAAATATTATGGTACAGTATGTATGTACATTTGTTTATTATTGATGCATATTCTAGTATAATATAGTTAATTTACCTGACTGACTTATTGTATTGAAAAACCCCCTCTTTTCTTGTTCCAATAGTATAGTCTGAGAGACCCCCTTTATTCTTGCTACAATGGTACAGTCCTTAAGCTTGTCACATGATATCCAGCCATTTTTACAGTTCAAGCTCCACGAGGCTGGAAAAGGTAGAAGCTTTGAGGGCTTTGGTGCAATACAATTTTTGACCGTGTGTGTTAAACGTGTTTTACTTTGAAATTCTGTTTGAGATTTACGACAGTAAACAGTTAAAAGATAAAGTTACGTTTTGGAACGTTTTATTTCGACATGCGTCTACTCGTTTCTAAAAGCCTCAAAGGTCAGTGGCTGCATATTGGAAACTACGGAGAGCCACTACATTAGTCAAAAACGTGCTCCCTAAGAAGGAAAGGACGGAATTGTCGGCGAACATATATACAAGAATGGTCACGGAGCCAGACGACAATATAAGAAAGCAAAGGTACAGTGACTGTTACTTGCCTTGTTCATTCGATTGAGAAGCTAAATAAGAGCTGCGGGTAAAATGGCCGAGGCCTTATGGAGCCGTGAGGAGCTTCCCCAGGCTGTACGAAGGATTGTTGGCCAAAAGAGGGAAGTAAAGCTCACCCCAAAGGCAATGGAAGAGAAGTTAAATAGAAGCATAAGTGCAAGGAGGGCTAAATTAGCTCAGATAACTGGAAAAATGAAGATAATTGATTGTCTCATGGAAGATAATGCTAATATTAAGAAAGCTGAAGACATAATGCATTATGATTTCTTCAAGTTGTATGAAGAATTTACTGTACTCAATGAAGATGTATTAGAACTTTTGTCTGAAGAAGAGGGAAACGCTGATCAGCACAACTGGTTTGATCTTAAATCATCTAACATTAAGGACTATGTCAAGGCCACAGAACAGTGGATGTTAAAGATTCATCAAGATGCTGATACAGCAGAGAAAGAGAAAGATGACAATGAAGTCGGACCAGATGATAGCATTTCAGAGACTTCAGCCAGACTGAGCAAAAATCAAAAAGAAGGTAGCTCTGTTTCTGGACACAGGTCAGTCGCTTCTACCACATGCTCGTCGCGGCGCATGAGAGAGGAGGTTGAACGGGCAGCGTTGATGGTGCGCGTAGCATCTTTATTGGAGAAGCGAGCTCTTGAACGGGAAGAGGCCCAACTGCAGGCCCAACTGAAGGCTAAGAAAGAACAGCTGGAGCTAAAAACAGCTATTGCGATCTCAAATACCAAGTTGAGAGTGTTCGAAGATTATGAAGGCTCACAGGATGGCATGAACGACTACTGCCAGTCAATGGTGTCACACAGAGTTTGATCCAGGGCACCTTCAAAAGTTAAAAGAGAGACTGAAGAACATCTCCTGGCATTACAGTGTGGAAGAGAGGCCTTTCCACTAACAGGAGCACGTGATGCTACCCCAGACGGTCTAGACTAGACCCTGCTGATGACCACCAGAGGCCTGAAGACACAGAGAGAAGCCTATACCGAGTGATGCAACATCAGAACGAAATTACAGAGATGCTTGTAAAACAACAGAATCTGTTTTGACTCCCTCAAAGAGACATACCAGTGTTCCAAGGCGACCCACTCAAGTATAAGCCCTTCATCAGATCCTTCGAACAAGCCATTGACTCCAAAACAGAGAGCAGCAGTGATAAGTTGTACTATCTGGGACAATACACCAGTGGTAAACCACAAGACCTGGTCAGAAGCTGTGAACACATGAGACCAGAGCGGGGATACATAGAAGCCAGGAAGTTGCTGCAGGAGCACTATGGCAACGAGCTGAAGATAGCCACTGCATATATTGAAAAGGCTATCAAGTGGCCACAGATCAGATCGGAGGACGGGGAGGCATTGAACACATATGTTCTTTTTCTCATAGGTGTCGCAACACCATGGAGGATGTTGAATTCATGGAAGAGATGGACAATCCTACGACTATGAGAATCATCATCTCTAAGCTTCCTTACAGGATGAGAGAACAATGGAGAGGAAAAGCCTTTAAGATAATGGAGAGACGGAAAAGTAGAGCCAGGTTTGCAGACTTAGTGAATTTCATAGACAAACAGGCTAAAATTGCAATGGACCCATTGTTCGGAAACATCAAGGATGTCAACCCAACTACTGATGGAAGAGTGAAAGCCAAGCCTGCTGAATCAAAGACTCTCAGGGAAGGTGGTTCCAAGGGAAGCAGCTTTGCAGCTATTGTCACTCAAGCTGGGGAAGAAAAGTCTCAGAACTCATCTCCCAAAAAGAGCAGCACAGTGACGCCTGCTAATGCCTTTCAGAAGCCATGTTTATTCTGCCAGAAGAATCACACATTGGATTTCTGCAGTGACATCAAAGCACAGTCACATAAAGACAGAATTGAATTTCTGAAGTACAATGGCCTATGTTTTGGATGTCTTTCTCAGGGGCACCTGAGTAGAAACTGTGAGCAACGAACAACATGCAGAGAGTGCACTCGGAAACATCCCAGTCTGCTGCATATCCATAAAGAAGAACAAATCTCTAAGAAGAGTGAAGAAAATAATACCGACGAGAAGGTTGTTTCAAGTGCTCTGGTGTCGCTAGAACCAGAGACTTGTGGATTCACTGGGGCCGGTGACAGTGATTGTATTCTTGCCATCGTACCTGTAAAGATCAAGTCTAAGAGGAGTGAGAAGTTTGTGGAGACTTACGCCTTCATGGATCCAGGTAGTTCAGCAACGTTCTGCACAGAAACACTCATGCGACAACTGAACGTTAGAGGCAGAAGAACAGAAATCCTATTACGCACCATGGGTCTTGAGAAGTCAATGCAAAGTTATATCCTGTCAGACTTAGAAGTGTGTGGACTTGAAGCGAAGGACTTCATAGACCTGCCTAATGTTTTCACACAGAGGGAGATTCCTGTTAAAATAGGGAACTTAGCCCTGCAGAAGGATGTGGAGAGATGGCCTTACCTGGAAAAGGTGCATCTCCCATACATTGAAGCAGAAATTGGCCTATTAATTGGAACCAATGCCTACAAAACTATGGAGCCATGGCAGGTGATAAATAGCAAGGATGACGGACCCTACACTGTCAGGACCACCCTTGGATGGGTAGTCAATGGACCGGTAAGGAGAGATGATGGCAACAAGTCGAACAAGGAGGAACGACAAAATGTCACAGTTAATCGCATCTCTATCGCAAGCATTGAAGAGCTGTTGATACAGCAGTTCAACGCAGACTTCTCAGAACGCAGCTGTGAGGAAAAGACAGAGATGTCACAAGAAGACCATCAGTTCATGGATTTGATGACAAGGTCTACACAGTTCATTGATGGCCACTATCACATTGGTTTGCCACTGAGAAGACAGACCGCGAAGATGCCAAATAATCACTGCATAGCAGAGCAGCGCGCCATCAGTCTAAAGAGAAAGCTGAACAAGAACCCTGACTTTCACGAAGACTACAAAGGCTTCATGAGAAACATCATAGCGAAAGGCTATGCTGTAAAAGTGCCCGAGGAACAGTTGAACAGAGAAGATGGAAGGGTCTGGTACATTCCTCATCACGGTGTGTATCACCCAAAGAAGAAAAAGATCCGTGTAGTGTTTGACTGCACCGCTTCATTCAGAGGAACTTCACTGAATGACCAGCAGCTTCAAGGTCCTGATCTTACTAATACCTTCATTGGCATCTTGATGAGGTTTAGACAAGAGCTCATTGCCATGATGGCAGACATAGAATCAATGTTCTACCAAGTCAGAATCCCTGATGAAGATGCTGATCTTCTGCGTTTCCTTTGGTGGCCAGATGGCGACGTTAGTCAAGCTATGGTGGAATGTAGAATGGCTGTACACTTGTTCGGAGCCACATCATCTCCCAGCTGTGCAAGCTACGCTCTCAGAAAAACTGCAGAAGATGGCAAAGGCAAGGCACCATCAGAGGCTGTGGAGACAACCTTCAGAAACTTTTACGTCGATGACTGTCTGAAGTCTGTGTCAACAGAAGACGATGCCATTGCACTGTCAAGAGACCTTAGAACTCTGTGTTCGAATGGAGGATTCCATCTGACTAAGTGGATAAGCTACAGCAGAGCAGTTCTAGCTTCTATCCCAGAAAAGGAAAGAGCCACTGAAGTCAAAGATCTGGACCTGAGCCACGATGCCCTTCCTATTGAGAGAGCTCTTGGTGTACAATGGTGCATTGAGTCAGACACGTTCAACTTCAGAATAATGGTGAACGAAAGACCATCCACAAGACGAGGGATTCTCTCCGTGGTCAGTTCCATCTACGACCCTCTTGGGTTCCTGGCACCACTCATTCTGCTGGTGAAGCTGATCCTACAAGAGCTGTGTAGAAACAAGAGAGGATGGGATGAAGATATCCCAGAAGGTCAAGCTCAGAGATGGCTCAGATGGTTGACAGATTTGCAACAACTTTCTAGCTTCAACATCAGTAGATGCATCAAGCCTGTGAGTTTTGGAGTTACAAAGACGGCTCAACTACATCATTTCTCGGACGCCAGTGAGGACGGCTATGGCACGGTCACTTACCTCTTGCTGACAAATCAACAGGGCCAGAAACATTGTTCCTTCCTCATGGGGAAATCCAGGGTGGCTCCGCTGAAGCAGGTCACCATCCCGAGACTGGAGTTGACAGCAGCAGTTGTTGCAGTTAAAGTTGACAAGGTGATGCGGAAAGAGTTACAGCTCCCACTAGAAGAATCTGTCTTCTGGACGGATAACACTACAGTGCTGAAGTATATAGAAAATGAGGAGATACGCTTCAAGACCTTCGTAGCAAACAGAATCTCATCCATTAGAGAAGCTACCCAACCATCTCAGTGGAGGTATGTAAACACCTCATTAAACCCAGCAGATCAAGCCTCACGGGGATTGAAGGCTGAAAACTTCATGAGGAGCTAAACTTGGATACAAGGCCCAAGTTATCTGCTGGAAACAGAGAGATCAAGGCCAGAAAGACCAGATATGCCAAGTCAGGTTGCTGAAGACGACGTCGAAGTTAAGAGATCAGTCACAGCAAATCTCATGACTACGAAGGAGAACTTTGACACAGTGAACAAGCTTGTTGTGATGAAATATATGTCTTCATCAGCCCCTGTGTTTTACCTGCATTGTATTGTGTGTACCGCCCCCTTTTCCCCTATTGTGTGTATTGGCTCCGCCCCTGTCTTTTGTCATATAAAGGTCTCAAGAGCTGTATGAGTCATTCTGCCAGACGAATCCGATGTGGAATGACGTGCAATGTTCTTAGCGATTAAAAGCCTTCAGTTGAATCCTTTAACTTCTTGTCCTTGAGTTATTGATGGCACATCAATTTTAATCGCTAAAACACCAAGATGGATCGACTCCTGAAACCAGAGCGCTTGGATCTGGACCCCCATGCCACAGACGCAGCCACACAGTTTGGACACTGGTTCCAATGCTTCGAATTTTTCATCGAAACCTCAGCCACCGCCATAGCAACCGCGACCGCCACCGGAGCCGTGAAACTGGGAATCCTGCGAAACCGGGTGAGTCATCGGGTCTCCCCTCTCATCCGAGATGCCACCAGCTACGAGGATGCCTGCACCATTCTGAAGGCCCATTACGTGTGGCCAATAAACGAGGTGTACGCCAGGCATCTTCTGACTACTCGCACGCAACGGCATGGTGAGTCACTAGAGGACTTCATGCTAAGCCTAAAAGTACTGGGCAGAGACTGTAACTGTAAGGCCGTGTCTGCCACCGTGTACACGGAGGAGCTGATCCGAGACTCCTTTATTGCGGGCCTCAGTTCAAATTACATTCGGCAGAAACTGTTTGAAAAGGAGGGACTGGACTTAAAACAGGCTATGGGCATAGCGCGATCGCTGGATATGTCCCAGAGGAACTCTGAATCCTGTTCCTCAGGCCACGCGGCCCACTCCGCCTCGTGCGCGCCATGGGGGCCGCCATCTTGGAAGCCATCTTCACCTCCCAGGTCTCAGGCCAGCCCAGCACCGTCGGAGCTCCAGCCTCCACCCAGGAGCCCCACTACTGCCGCGATGCATCGGGGCCCGAAATGCTACTTCTGCGACCAGGACAAACACTCCAGGCATTTGTGCCCAGCAAAGGGCACCACCTGTTTTAAATGCGGGAAGAAAGGACATTTCAGTAAAGTCTGCAGAGGGAACCCCGCCTCCAACTCCACCACTGCCGCGTGCGCGCCGTGGGGGCGGCCATCTTGGATGCCATCTTGTCCACCCTCATGGAGTCCACCATCTTGTCCCGACTACACGGACCCCCAGGACCCACTTGTGGCCTCAATCACAGTGGATCAGTCCAGGCCGCATCCGTTGTCTAGATCGATGATGGACATAGAGGTAAACGGGAACAAGATTAAATGCTTGATTGACTGCGGGAGCACCGAAAGCTTTATTCATCCTAGCCTGGTAAAATGACTTTCACTAACGATAGTCCCTACACAGGGCAAAATCGCCATGGCTGATAAGACTCATACCTCAAAAATTACAGGTTTCTGCGCGGTTATGTTGTCGGTAAAAGGCACTGATTACAGAGAATTTAAACTGTTGATAATGCCAGATCTCTGTGTGAGCGTGATCTTGGGTCTGGACTTCCAGTGCCACCACCAAAGTATCACGCTTACCTACGGTGGGTTCCAGCCGCCCCTCACAGTGTGCGGTCTGGCTACCCTGAAGGTCAAGCCGCCCTCTCTGTTCGCCAACCTCGCACCCAACTGTCGACCCATAGCGACCAAGAGTAGGCGGTACAGCTGGGAGGACAGACGGTTCATTGCATCTGAAGTAGAAAGACTCAAGCGGGAGGGTATCATCGAATGCAGTACCAGCCCGTGGCGCGCCCAGGTAGTAGTAGTTAAGGGTAGCGAAAAGAAGCGGATGGTGATAGATTATAGCCAGACGGTAAATCTATACACCCAGCTAGACGCCTACCCTCTGCCCCGCATAGCGGATATGGTTAACCAAATTGCGCAATACCGGGTGTTTTCCACCATCGACCTAAAATTGGCATACCACCAGCTCCCCATTAGGCCGGAGGACCGTCCATACACCGCCTTCGAGGCGAACGGACGCCTCTACCACTTCCTCAGAGTCCCCTTTGGGGTAACGAATGGGGTCTCGGTCTTCCAGCGGGAGATGGACCGCATGGTCGATGAGAACCAGTTAACAGCCACCTATCCATACCTAGACAACGTCACCATCTGCGACCACGACCAGCAAGACCACGACTCGAACCTCGCGAGATTTCTGAAAACCGCCCTCAGACTCAATCTCACCTACAACGAGGATAAGTGTGTCTTTAGCACCACGCGCCTCTGTATCCTGGGCTGCATGGTGGAAAACGGGGAAATCGGTCCGGACCCCGACCGATTGTGCCTCCTACGGGAGCTACCCCTACCAAACACTCCCAAGGCCCTGAAAATGTGCCTGGGGTTTTTCTCCTATTACGCCCAATGCGTCCCCAATTATTCCGACAAGGCCCGTCCCCTCCTGAAATCAACGTCCTTCCCGCTCATGGCCGAGGCCCACACCGCCTTCAACAGCATTAAACATGACATTGAGAAGGCCGCACTGCGGGCAGTGGACGAAAACATCCCTTTCCAGGTCGAAAGCGATGCATCCGACTTCGCTTCAGCAGCCACCCTCAACCAGGATGGGCGGCCCGTAGCCTTTTTCTCAAGAACCCTCCAAGGGCCCGAGATCAGGCACTCCTTGGTAGAGAAGGAGGCCCAGGCCATAGTGGAGGCAGTGCGGCACTGGAGGCACTACCTAGCTGGCAAACGCTTCACCTTGCTTACCGACCAGCGGTCGGTAGCCTTCATGTTTAACAACAAACAGAGGGGGAAGATCAAGAACGACAAAATTCTCAGGTGGCGGATCAAACTCTCCACGTTTGAGTACGACATAATATATAGGCCGGGGGCCCTCAACGAATCCCCCAATGCCCTATCACGAGGGATGTGTGCCAGCATCCAGGGGGACAGGCTACAGGGCCTCCACAATGGCCTCTGCCACCCGGGCGTCACCCGGCTATTTCACTTTATAAAATCCCGTAACCTGCCCTATTCCATCGAGGAGGTCCGGTCTATGACCAGGGACTGCCGCACCTGTGCGGAATGCAAGCCCCGTTTTTACAGGCCCGACCGAGCCCACCTGATCAAAGCTACACGGCCATTCGAGCACCTGAGCTTAGATTTCAAGGGACCACTCCACTCCACCGACCGCAATGTGTACTTTCTCAACATTGTGGATGAGTGCTCCCGCTTCCCATTCGCCTACCCCTGCCCAGACATGACCAGTGCCACGGTCATCAAGTGCCTCGGCAGCCTGTTTTGCACGTTCGGCATGCCGACCTACATCCACACTGAAAGGGGGGCGTCGTTCATGAGCGACGAACTGCGCCAATACCTGCTGTCGAAGGGGATAGCCACGAGTCGGACCACTAGTTATAACCCCCGGGGTAATGGGCAAGTGGAGAGGGAGAACGCGACGGTGTGGAAGGCGGTCACCTTAGCACTAAGGTCTAAAGGCCTCCCTACCTCCCGCTGGCAAGAGGTCCTCCCAGACGTACTCCACTCGATAAGGTCGCTACTGTGTACTGCTACTAACGCCACTCCTCACGAGAAGATGTTTGTTTTTCCCCGCAAATCAACCTCGGGAGTGTCCCTACCTTCGTGGCTCTCCACCCCAGGGACAGTCCTATTATGGAAGCATGTGAGGGGCCACAAAATGGATCCCCTCGTGGAGGCAGTACACCTACTCCACGCAAACCCACAGTACACGTACGTCAAGCGCGCCGACGGGCGTGAGGACACCGTGTCCATAAAGGACCTCGCCTCGGCAGGAAGCGACGACGACCCATCCTCACCACCCCCAGAAGAACCTCCACCATCCCCAGAGGTATCCTCACCACCCCCAGAAGTACCTGCAACACCCCCAGCACTTGGGTATGCCCAGGAGGGCACCACGGACTCCCGGTTGGAACCCGAGGTACTGTTGCGACGTTCAGGAAGGACTATCACATCCCCGGACAGAATAAATCTGTAGAAGGGGTGAATGTGATGAAATATATGTCTTCATCAGCCCCTGTGTTTTACCTGCATTGTATTGTGTGTACCGCCCCCTTTTCCCCTATTGTGTGTATTGGCTCCGCCCCTGTCTTTTGTCATATAAAGGTCTCAAGAGCTGTATGAGTCATTCTGCCAGACGAATCCGATGTGGAATGACGTGCAATGTTCTTAGCGATTAAAAGCCTTCAGTTGAATCCTTTAACTTCTTGTCCTTGAGCTATTGATGGCACATCACTTGTTAACCATTTCTCAGGATGGCACCAGTTGAGGAAAGCAGTTGCATGGTTTCTAAGGCTGAAAGAGTTGCTGCTTCAGTCTGAAAGTAACCCTGATAAGCAGAGAATGCTTCTACGGCAGTATATGCACTAGCACAAGACCACATTGGGTAAGAATTCATTGACCGTGGAGGATTTGGCCAAGGCTGAGATGGAGATAGTTTGCTTCAGTCAAAGACAAAGATATCCAGAAGAAATCGAAGCTTTACAGTGAAATACTCCAATCAAGAAAGGTAGTCATATCTGCAAGCTGGACCCTACACTCCAAGATGGAGTACTGAGGGTGGGAGGGTGACTAAACAAATCTGCTATGCCAGAGGAAGCCAAGTGTGGTGTATGTGCCTTTAAGAGCCCCTGTATACTGTAATGCCGGTAATGGCCACTCGGGCTATGTAAGCCTGTATAGTGTCTTGTATCTGTTAGTTCACCTCCAGACTTTGTTCAGTAAACATCTGTGAAACCTACTCCTGCATTCCGTGTCTCCATTAACACACGGATACAACAGTGGCGACGAATTGGAAACAGACTTACCAGCAATTCGGCAGCACCTCAAGGAGATCGATTCCTCAGACGAAAGTCGAAGAAAAACAAGAAAGTAAAGAGAAAAGGGAAAGGCTGTGGTTTCACCGGCTGGCCGAGCTGGTGGCAGGTACTGCAGTGGTCCTTCCTGGGCGGCGGGCTGGGGCTCCATCGGCTGGCTCTGCAGCGGAGCCGAGCAGCGAAGGTGGAGGTAAACAGAGACAGAGTGGGGGAGTACTTGGGAGACGGCCGGCGCTGCAAAGCAGGTCGGCGTTCGGACCAAGCAGAGGGAGGGAAAAGTCCCAGAGAGTCCGGCGGGAACGAGTCTCCACCGATTGAAAAAAAAAAACCTATGTAAATAAAAACCGCGGAGAACAGCGTTGTCAGCAGCAGCAGCGGCGGGAAAGCGCGGGAAGCGCCATTTTTTTCTGCAGGGAAGAAAGGAAAGCGCGGGAGGCGCCATTTTTTTTTCAGGATGCCTAAGGCTGGCAATATTAATGCTTTCGATAGCGATATAGAGTATTGGACCACATATGTGGAAAGAGTGGAGGTATATTGCACAGCAAATCAAATAGAAGATAATAAAAAGGCATCAGTACTTCTAAATCTAATGGGCGCAAGGACATACGGGCTGTTATGAAACTTAATCACTCCAGCCAAACCAAAGGACAAGAATTTTAAGGAGATTGTTGATACCCTACAGGAGCACTTAAACCCAACACCGCTGCTGATAGCGGAACGATTCAAATTCTTCAAGAGGAATCAGCACAAGAATGAAAGTAACGCTGATTACCTCACCGAATTAAGGAAGCTGTCAAAGCACTGCCAATTCGGGGCAGGACTGGCAGATTCTCGTTGAGACAAATTCGTCTGCGGTCTCCTAAGTGAAGGAACACAGAAAAGGCTACTTTCTGAGAAAGATTTGACACTGGACAAGGCTTTCAGTATGGCTGTATCATACGAAGCAGCCGCAAGAGGAGCTGCAGTGATACAGCAAAAGCCACAGGACTTCGGCACCCATGAAATGACACAGGGTTTCGAGAGATGTTATCGCTGCGGCAGATCCACCCATGACCAAAGGGACTGCTGGTTCAAGGACAAAGCATGCAGGCAATGCGGAAAGATTGGACACATTGCACATGTATGTCGATCTGGACACAAAAAATCCACAGAAAGGAAAAAAATCAATAAGGAAAAGTACAGAAAGGTACAAATGATGACGGACAGTAGCTCCGAAGACCAGAAGAGTGATAGCGACTCCGGAAACAAGAGACTAAGCTGTCTCAAATTACATAATGTAATTGCCAAAGAAGATTACCAGACCATTTGGGTTACCCTCACGATAGCGGGGTCCCCAGTTAAAATGGAGCTAGATACAGGATCAGCTCTGACCGTCATAAGTCGACGGGATTACGAGCGGCTATTTCAGCGTATACCTTTGAAAGACACATCCATTATCTTGAAAACATATACGGGCCAGAAAATATACCCCAAAGGGAAATACAGAAGTTGTATTTATACGTTCTGCAAGATGGTGGTCGACCGCTGTTGGGACGTGAATGGATCAGGAAGATAAGTTTAGACTGGCACTCCATTCAGGCACTGACGGTGACTAGTAAGAAAAAAAATGATGATGACGTCATACCTGAACGATTAAAAGACATCTTGGCCAACGCCAAGGAAGTGTTTCAACAGGAACTAGGAACCTTGAAAGGCGTCACCGCCTCAATAAAAGTGGAAGATGCAGCAATTCCCAAGTTTTTTAAGGCAAGGCCGGTGCCATACGCAATTCGTCCAGCAGTCGAGGCAGAGCTGGAGAATTTGTAAAAGACAGGCGTATTATCCAAGATAGATTGGAGCGAGTGGGCAACACCCATCGGCCCTCACATCTGTGGGGACTTCAAGGTGACTGTAAACCTGGTCCTTCACACGGTAAAGTATCCTCTTCCGAGGATAGAAGATATTTTCGCCTCACTATCTGGAGGAAAACGTTTCACCAAAATTGACTTGGCTCAGGCATATCTACAGATGGAGGTTGAAGAGGCCTCTAAAAAGTATCTCATGATAAATACACACAAAGGCCTGTAGCAGTACAATCGACTGGTTTTCGGAGTAGCATCAGCTCCAGCTATCTGTCAAAGAACAATGGAGCAAGTCCTCCAAGGGATTCCGGGGACTCAATGCTACCTAGACGACATCCTTGTAACAGGAGAAAACGACAACGAGCACCTTGCCAATTTGGAGCAGGTGCTCACTACGTTGAGAGAACGGGGCCTATGAGCAAATCGCCCCAAGTGCGAATTTTTCCAGAAACAAATATCATATTGTGGCCACATAATTAACGAGGAAGGGTTGCATAAGTCACCTGAAAAAATTGAAGCGGTCATAAAAGCCCCAGCAGCTGAAAATGTCTCAAAATTAAGGTCGTTCCTGGGATTGATAAATTACTATCATAAATTTTTACCGAACTTGTCAACTCTTCTGCACCCTCTTAACGAACTGCTACAAACGGGAGTAATTTGGAAATGGAGCGAAGACTGTAAACGTGCCTTCCATAAATGCAAAGGCTTGATCATGTCCAAGGAAGTTTTGGCTCATTACAAACCATCACTGCCAATCAGACTGGCGTGCGATGCATCCCCTTACGGCGTAGGAGCGGTATTATCGCATAGATTCCCTGATGGCTCGGAGCGGCCGATAGCTTTTGCGTCACGCTCATTGAACTCAGCTGAGCGTAACTATGCCCAGATCAACAGGGAAGCACTTAGCCTGGTATGGGGAGTGAAGAAATTCAACCATTACCTACACGGACAAAAATTTACCTTGTTGACTGACCATCAATCCCTCGTCTGCATATTCAACCCTAAAAAGGGTGTTCCCATTATGACAGCGCAAAGGCTACAGAGGTGGTCCCTTTTCCTAGGGGCACACCAATATGACATAGAATACAAAGGATCAAAACAGCATGGGAATGCTGACGGTTTATCGCGCCTGCCGTTGCCAACGGTAGAAGAGGCACCTACAGTGGGCCCAGTGGAGATGTTCCACTCAACCATAGTGGAATGTCTACCAGTAACAAAATTCTGCCATTGAAAAGGAAACGAGGAATGACCCGACTCTCGCACGAGTCTACGATTTAACGGTGAAGGGATGGCCAGCACATGGCGAACCACTGTTGCCAGCATTCTCGCAAAGAAGAGAACAGCTGTCAGTGTGCCGAGGAACCTTGATGTGTGGATCCAGAGTGGTGATTCCACCCAAACTCCAGGATAAAGTGCTAAAGGAGCTTCACGAGGGGCATCTGGGTGGAGTGAAAATGAAGAACTTAGCCAGAGCGTTTGTGTGGTGGCCAGGTATCGATGGAGACATCGAAGAAATGACCAAGAGCTGCCTAGGATGCCAGAAGGTTCAAAACGCCCCACCACAAGCCCCTCTACATCCATGGGAGTGGCCCTCATCTCCATGGCAAAGGGTACACATTGACTTTGCTGGTCCATTTATGGATTCAATATTCTTAATCGCGGTTGATGCACACTCCAAGTGGCCGGAGGTAATAAAGATGTCCTCCACCACCACGGAAAAAACCATCACAGTATTAAGGACCATATTTGCCAGGAATGGGCTGCCTGAACAGATCTGTTCTGATAATGGACCGCAATTTGTGTCCGAAGAATTCAGGAAGTTCTTAAAAAACAATGGGGTTAAGCATTACACGTCCGCCCCATACCATCCCGCCACCAATGGATTGGCTAAAAGGTTTGTCCAGACCTTCAAGAAAGCCATAAAGGCCATAGGTAATGAAGACATAAAACTTCAGCATAAGGTAGATAACTTCTTGTTTGCATACAGGAATGCAACACATGTGGTTACAAACCAAACTCCCGCCATGATGTTCTTCAATAGAAGCCTAAGATGCCGGCTGGATTTGATCAAGCCAAACATCAGGAGGGACGTGGAGAACCGGCAATTTCAAGGCATGAATGAAAGGCCAACTAGAACCTTCCAGATAGGTCAACAAGTTTTGGCCCGGGACTACCGTACCGAGAAATGGCAGCCTGGAACTATTTGCACACGACTAGGACCGCTGATGTATACCGTGGGCATTGGAGAAAGCATAATAAGGCGCCATGCTGACCAGATCATAGAGTCCTCCGAAAAGGGACAACCTACACCACAACTCTAGATGCCTAATGATGAAGCAGAGATACCCATAGTATCTACCTCCGATCCGGTGATACTGGAACCAGATGAACCCGACACTGGCATTCAAGCCGAATCGACCTTGCCAAAAGAATCTACTGCACCACCAAAACCTACTACACCACCGAGGCGTTATCCGGACCGAGTCAGGAAGCCTCCAGAGAGACTGACTTATAATTGATTAACTGCAGCAAATGTGTAGATTATTGTTCTTGTAATATGTTAATTAATGATTATTTAAAATATTATGTACTGGTTGTCTAAAAGGGGAGGAATTGTGGTGTATGTGCCTTTAATAGCCCCTGTATACTGTAATGCCGGTAATGGCCACTCGGGCTATATAAGCCTGTATAGTGTCTTGTATCAGTTAGTTCCCCTCCAGACTTTGTTCAGTAAACACCTGTGAAACCTACTCCTGCATTCCGTGTCTCCATTTACACACGGATACAACACCAAGCATCCTGCTATCCTTTCTAAGGACCTCCGGGTTGCTACTCTCATTCTTCAGCATATACACCAGAGTATTGGACACAGTGGGAGGAACCATGTGCTTGCGAAGCTAAGACAAAGATACTGGATTCCAGGAGCTAATTCTGTAATAAGAAAAATACTCTCTGAATGCATTGTTTGCAGATGGTTACACGCTAGAGCTGGGGAGCAGAAAATGGCAGACCTGCCTGAAGACCGTTTGTTACCAGACAAGCCCCCATTTACAAATGTAGGGGTGGACTATTTCGGGCCTTTCGAGGTAAAGCGAGGTCAGAACCTTGTCAAGAGATATGGTGTGCTTTTCACTTGTTTGACCATCAGAGCAGTTCATATTGAGGTGGCACACACGCTTGACACTGATTCCTGTATTAATGCCCTGCGGCGCTTTGTCTGTAGAAGCGGACAGGTGTCCATTATGCGTTCTGATAATGGCACTAATTTTGTCGGAGCAGAGAGAGAACTACGGGAAGCTATTGGAGGTTGGTATTATGTCCGTGTGTAATTGAGACACGGACTGCAGGAGTTGGTTACAACAGGTCTTCACTGAGTGGAGACAAAACTGGAACTACTATGCAAAGTTACTACACAGGCTTATATACAGGGGTGGTCACTACTGGTACTGCAGTATACAGGGGCTGCAGAATATAGTTCCTTATGCAAAGTACATACACTACAATTCCTCCCCTTTTAGCTAAACAGTACATAACATTCGATTAATAATTAGATAACATATTTACAATTACAGTTGCTATATACATTAGCTGAAGTTAAGCAATTATAAGTTCAGTCTTTGAGGAGGCTTCCTGATTCTGTCTGGATAATGCCTCTTTGGGGTATCAGGTTCTTCTGGCAAAGTTGATTCGGAATCAACGTCGTTGTTGGGTTCGTCTGCTTCCAATATCCCCGATTCTGAGGTAGATGCAATTAGTACTTCGGTTTCATCACCAGGTGTATCGGATCATGGTGTGGAATTGACGTTTTCCAGTGACTCTAGAATCTGGTCAGCATGGTGTCTTAAAATGCTCTCTCCAATGTCCACGGTATACATTAGAGGTCCTTGCCGTGTGCAGATCGTTCCTGGCTGCCATTTCTCTGTGCGGTAGTCCCGGGCCAAAACTGGTTGACCTATCTTAAAACTCCTGGTCGGCCTTTCATTCATATTCTGAAACTGCCTGTTCTCCACATCTCTTCTGATGTTTGGCTTAACCAAATCCAAGCGGCATCGTAGTCTTCGATTGAAGAACATCATGGCTGGAGTTTGGTTGGTAACCGCATGTGTCGCATTCCGGTAGGCAAACAAGAAGTTATCCACCTTGTGTTGTAGGGGTATGTCTTCATTACACATTGCCTTGATAGCCTTCTTGAATGTTTGAACGAACCTCTCAGCCAATTCATTGGTGGCTGGATGATATGGGGCGGATGTGTAATGCTTAACACCATTGTTCTTTAAGAACCTCCGGAACTCTTCAGACACAAACTGTGGTCCATTGTCGGAGCAAATCTGTTCAGGCAGCCCATTTCTGGCGAATATGGTTCGTAAGACTGTGATAGTTTTTTCTGTGGTGGTTGAGCACATTTTTATTACCTCTGGCCACTTTGAATATGCATCCACCGCAATTAAAAACATCGAGTCCATAAATGGACCAGCAAAATCAATGTGCACCCTTTGCCATGGAGATGAGTGCCACTCCCATGGATGTAGAGGGGCTTGTGGTGGGGCGTTTTGGACCTTCTGGCATCCTGTACAGCTCTTGGTCATCTCTTCAATTTCTCTATTGATTCCCGGCCACCACACAAACGCTCTGGCTAAGTTCTTCATTTTTACCCCTCCCAGATGACCCTCATGAAGCTCATTGAGCACTCTATCCTTCAATTTGGGTGGAATTACTACTCTGGATCCACACATCAAGGTTCCTCTGCACACTGACAGCTGTTCTCTTCTCGGCAAGAATGCTGGCAACAGTGGTTCACCATGTGCTGGCCATCCCTTCACCGTTAAATCATAGACCCAGGAGAGTGTCGGGTCATTTCGTGTTTCCTTTTCTATGTTTGCATTCGTCACAGGTACACATTCGACTATGGTCGAGTGGAATATCTCCACAGGATCCACTGCAGGTGCTTCTTCCACCGTCGGCAATGGTAGGGGCGACAATCCATCAGCATTCCCATGCTGTTTAGTTCCTTTGTATTCAATGTCATATTGGTGTGCCCCTAGGAAAAGGGTCCACCTCTGTAGCCGTTGTGCTGTCATTATCGGGACGCCCTTCTGAGGGTTGAAAATAGAGACAAGAGGTTGATGATCAGTTAGTAGAGTAAATTTCTGACCGTGCAGGTAGTGATTGAACTTCTTCACCCCCCACACCAGGCTGAGGGCCTCTCTGTCAATCTGGGCGTAGTTACGCTCGGCTGAAGTTAACGAGCATGACGCAAAAGCTATCGGCCTCTCTGAACCATCAAGGAATTTATGTGACAGTACCGCTCCAATGCCGTAGGGAGATGCATCACACGCCAGTCTTATCAGTAGTGATGGGTTGTAGTGAGCCAATACTTCTCTTGAAGTGATTAGGTCTTTACTCTTCTGAAAGGCCCGCTTACATTCATCGCTCCATTTCCTTGCTACTCCAGTTTGTAGTAGGGCATTCAGTGGGTGCAGCATTGTGGACAAATTCGGCAAAAACTTATGGTAGTAATTCACCAATCCGAGGAATGGCCTCAGTTGCGACACATTTTCAGGCGCTGGGGCCTTAACTACCACTTCAATTTTGTCAGGGGACTTATGTAACCCCTCTTCATCAATCACGTGGCCACAATACGATATCTGTTTCTTAAAAAACTCACACTTGGGGCGATTGGCTCATAGCCCATGTTCTCTTAGTGTAGTGAGCACCTGCTCTAGTTTGGCAAGGTGTTCACTGTCATCTTCACCTGTCACTAGGATGTCGTCCAAGTAACACTGAGTCCCCGGAATCCCTTCCAGGACTTGTTCCATCGCTCTTTGCCATATCGCCAGAGCTGATGCTACTCCGAATACCAGTCGATTATACTGGTAAAGACCTTTGTGAGTGTTTATCGTGAGATACTTCCTAGAGGATTCTTCAACCTTCATCTGCAAATATGCTTGTGCTAGGTCAATTTTTGTAAAACACTTCCCTCCAGATAGTGAGGCGAAAATATCTTCTATCCTCGGGAGAGGATATTGTACTGTGTGAAGGACTGGGTTCACAGTCACCTTGAAGTCCCCACAGATGCGAACCTTCCTTGGCTCCTCAGACTTATTGTTTAACGTTTTCTTCATGACAGGAACGATGGGTGTCGCCCACTCACTCCAGTCTACCTTAGATAACATGCCTGCATTCTCCAGATTCTCCAGCTCTGCCTCGGCGGCTGGGCGAATTGCATACGGTACTGGTCTTGCTTTGAAAAACTTGGGAATTGCATTCTCTTCTATTTTTATCGAGGCGGTTATGCCTTTAAGAGTTCCCAGTTCTTGTTGAAATACCTCTTTGGCGTTAGCTAAGATTTTTGACAATCGGCCAGGTGTGACGTCGTCATCCTTTTTACCAGCCACCGTCAGTGCCTGAATGGAGTGCCAGTCTAAACTTATCTTTCTGATCCATTCACGTCCCAATAACGGTGGTCCACCATCTTGCACTATGTACAGATACAATTTCTGTATTTCCTTACCGTTGTATTCGACAGGCACCCTTATTTTCCCTCTGGGGTATACTTTCTGCCCCGTATACGTCTTCAAGACAATGGATGTCTCTTTCAAGGGTATGTGTGAGAATAGCCGCTCGTAGTCTCGTCGATTCATGATGGTCAGGGCTGATCCTGTATCCAATTCCATTTTGACTTGGGACCTTGCTATCATGAGGGTGACCCAAATGGTTCAGTGATCCTCTTTTGCGATTACGTTGTGAAGTTTGAGACAGCTTAGTCTCTTGTTCCCGGATTCACTATCGCTCTTCTGGTCTTCGGAACTACTGTCCGTCATCTTTTGTACTTTCCTGTACTGTTCCTTAGTAGCCTTTTTGTTGTCTTTAGTCTTCTTCCCAGACCTGCAAACTCGTGCAATGTGTCCCATCTTTCCGCATTGCCTGCATATTTTGTCCTTGGACCAGCAGTCCTTCTGGTCATGGGTTGTTCTGCCGCAGCGATAACATTTTTCAAATCCCCGTGTCATTTCGTGGGTGCCGTATTCCTGTGGCTTTTGCTGTATTTCCGCAGCTCCCCTTGCTGCTGCTTCGTACGATACTGCCATGCTGAAAGCCTTATCTAGTGTCAGCTCTTTCTCTGAGAGTAACCTCTTCTGGGTTCCTTCACTCAGGAGTCCACAGACAAATTTGTCCCGTAGAGTATCTGTCAGTCCTGCTCCGAACTGGCAGTGCTTTGATAGCTTGCGTAGTTCCGTAAGGTAATCAGCATTGCTCTCATCTTTATGCTGATTTCTCCTGTGGAATTTAAATCTTTCTGCTATCAGCAGCGGTGTAGGATTTAGGTGTTCCTGTAGGATATCAACAATTTTGTTAAAACTCTTCGCCATTGGCTTGGCTGGAGTGATCAGGTTCCGCAATAGGCTGTACGTTCTTGCACCCATTAAGTTTAGTAGTACCGATGCCTTTCTCTCATTGGCTACTTCGTTTGCCTTGCAATATACTTCGACTCTTTCCACATACGTGGTCCAGTCTTCTATTGCATTATTGAAGGCAGTGATATTGCCAGTCTTCGGCATCTTGGAAATCTAAGATGGCACCTCCCGCGCTTTGCCTTCTTCCCCGATTTAACAAAATGGCGCCTCCCGCACTTTGCCTTCTTCCCCGCTGGATTAAGATGGCACCTCCCGCGCTTTCCGTCTTCTCTGCTGCTGCTAGCACTGTTGCTGGTGTTTTTATGCCTTGATGGCGATGCCCTATGGTCTTCGCGCACTTCCCCCTGCGCTGCTGCTAACGCCGCTCTCCGCGGTTCCCGTGGCAAACTGCAGCTCCTCGCGGCTTTCTGCTCTTCTAATTTCTTTTATTTTCCCGTCGTCAGAGCAACCCTGTGGGACACTTTCCTCCCTCTTCTCTGGTCTGTACACTGCCCGGCTTCATAGCACCGGCCGCGCCCTGTGTGCTCCACCCTCTCTCTCTCTCTCCTCTTCCCGACAACGCTGCTCGGCCCCGTTGAAATGCCACCCGATCAAGCTCTAGCCCGCCGCAGCCCAGGAAGGATCAGTGTACTACCTGCCACCAGCCCGATTAGCTGGAACACCATAGACAGGATAACCAAGCCCCGCTCTCGACAGCCTCTCCTGCAAATCTTCAACTCCGATGAATCAGAGGCGGTTGCCCATGGTCGACGCCCGTTTCTTCTGTTTGTTTGCTTTTTTCTTTCTTCCTTCTGGCCTCAACCTCTAACAACTTCGCTTCAGGGATGGATCTCCATGAGGTGGTGCAGAACTGTAGGTAAGTTCGGATCTGCTCGTCGCCAGTATTATGTCCGTGTGTAATTGAGACACGGACTGCAGGAGTTGGTTATAACAGGTCTTTACTGAGTGGAGACAAAACTGGAACTACTATGCAAAGTTACTACACGGGCTTATATACAGGGGTGGTCACTACTGGTACTGCAGTATACAGGGGCTGCAGAATATAGTTCCTTATGCAAAATACATACACTACAGTTGGAATCAGCTCAAAATACAGGAAGCCATGATGCAAACAGGAATTAAGTGGATCTTCAATCCACCGGCTGCATCCCACCACGGAGGTGTCTGGGAAAGACAGATACGCACCGTAAGAAAACTACTCAGTTCTGTACTGAAGCAGCAAACGCTTGACGACGAGGGACTTCAAACCGTTCTGCGTGAGGTTGAAGCCATCATTAATGACCGACCGATAACTAAGACATCAGATGATCCCAATGACCTCGAAGCCCTGACCCCGAGACACCTGTTGTTGTTGAAAACACAGCCAGTCATGCACCCGGGAGTCTTCAAAAAGGAAGATCTGTATGCACGTCAGAAGTGGAGGCAAGTTCAGTATATGTCAAACCTTTTCTGGACCAGATGGACAAGAGAATACTTACCTCTGCTACAGGAGCGTCAAAAATGGTCCAAAGTAAAGAGGAACTTCATTGTCGGAGACATCTTCTTAATTGTGGATGATTCAGCCCCCAGAAATTCTTGGTTGATGGGAAAAATAATTAAGACCATGCCAGACTCCAAAGGCATTGTTTGTCGCGTTTGTTTGCAAACCAAGACCAGTACCCTGGAAAGACCGATCACAAAGCTCTGCCTGCTACAAGAAGCAGCATGAAAGGCTCCTGAACAAAAAAAAGGGGACATTTATCTTGTAAATATGTTGAACTCATTAGTTTATGACTCTTAAGAATGTTTGAGTAATTGCTATGCTTCATGTGCCTAGTCAGTTAAGGGCCGGAATGTAAGAGTCATGAAAGTTTAATAAAGTGTAAAGAAGAAAGAAAATACTTTAAAATATTGGTTAAATATTATGGTACAGTATATATGTACATTTGTTTATTATTGATGCATATTCTAGTATAATATAGTTAATTTACCTGACTGACTTATTGTATTGAGAAACCCCCTCTTTTCTTGTTCCAATAGTATAGTCTGAGAGACCCCCTTTATTCTTGCTACAATGGTACAGTCCTTAAGCTTGTCACATGATATCCAGCCATTTTTACAGTTCAAGCTCCACGAGGCTGGAAAAGGTAGAAGCTCTGAGGGCTGTTTGCAATACAGTTTTTTACCGTGTGTGTTAAGCGTGTTTTACTTTGAAATTCTGTTTGAAATTTACTACAGTAAACAGTTAAAAGATAAAGTTACATTTTGGAACGTTTTATTTTGACACGCGTCTACTCATTGCTAAAAGCCTCAAAGCTCAGTGGCTGCATATTGGAAACTACGGAGAGCCACTACAATAGCATTAATTGCTGATCTGATTCTGAAGCCACATCATTTGGACTTATGAGCATATGCCAAATCCAATGTGCAAGTAGCCTTGCCATCACATCTCTAACTCTTTCCTTTACTCCCCCACAGGCCCCCATCGCCACTGCAGAGGAGGAAGAGGCTTTGTAGCCAGACACCTCAGAGGAAGCTCCAGCCTCTGAGGGCGCAGCGGCAGCAGAAGTAAGCGCACCCAACACCAGCACCAGCACAGAAACTCACACCTCGGTGGGACCTTCGGGACATAGAGTTGAGTTGTCACCTGGTGTATCACAGCTCACAAGTGAGCATCAGCAGATTGTGGAGACAGGGACAGCAGTGGAGAGCCCTCGGCAGAGGGCGCAGGGCTCTGCCAGCTGAGCTCAGCTGCATGTCGACCCTATGCCTCTGGGTCCATCCGCAAGAGAGGAGGTGATGGATCTCC
Source organism: Somniosus microcephalus (assembly GCF_052327205.1). Lineage (NCBI taxonomy): Eukaryota > Metazoa > Chordata > Chondrichthyes > Squaliformes > Somniosidae > Somniosus > Somniosus microcephalus. The sequence goes on along the minus strand of NC_141000.1, from coordinate 63,018,479 downwards.
ATGCACAGATGCAGGAGTCACTGGGAGGTTTTGTCTCCAGGGTAGCTGCGAGTGTGGAGTGAATGGAGGAGTCCATGGCGAGCATGAGCAGAGCCTTTTTGGAGTCATTGGCGCATCAAAGCATCACCACGCAAAGAATGGCTACCTCCGTCGCAATGCTGGCTGCAGCCGAAGAGAGGCGGGCTGCAGCAGAGGAGAGGAGGGCTGCAGCCGAGGAGAGGAGGGCTGTGGCCATGGAGGAGCTTAGTCGCCAGTGTATCGAAAACACGGTGAGTGCTCTGAATAGAATGGCATCTCTTGAGTAGGACTGCCATTCCAGATACGGGTCCCCATGGCCCCCCTGATGTGCAACAAAGTGCTCTCCAGCCACTTGCAGGCGCTGAGGGGGAGCTGACCCATGAGAGGGAGGTTGTTGGCACACCTCAAGGAAGTGGGGGCTCTTCTCCATGCGCCCACACTTCCATGCCACTTCAGAGCCCTCGGTCAGAGGCCCGCCGGAGTCCACACCCCAGTGAGATAGGAGTCTCAAGCCCTGCACAGCCGTAGGAGCAGCAGACTGCTGGCGAGCCCTCACAGGCTCGCCTCACCAGAGGACGCCCGCCAAAGGTGTTGAGACAGGCGCAGCAGGAAAGTGAGCAATGGTCCTCCACATCTGCTGAAGCCACAGGGGTAGCACTACGTAGAAGCACGCGTAAGAGAAAAATAAAGCACCACTAATCACAAGGGTAGTCACTTGGGTGAAAAGTCTTGTAAATCATTTAATGCCATCAGTTTACTGTACATAAAAAATCTGGTGGCAGCTGCTGCAGTTATGGTGAATGGGGATATCACATAGAGGCCTTAGAATAACTTGCAGATGTCAGCAAGCTGGTCAAATAGGTAGGAATGCATAGGCATGGCCCACTGTCCATGGTCAGTTAAGAAGCAGTGAGGCTGCAGTGTTTGATGTACCAGGCTACGCAAATCTGCCCAGGATGAATGCGTTCCTTGCATTCCGCCCAGCAATGTTCTCGTGCACTGGTGCCGCTGGTTGGCGGGCCTCTACAGGATTCTCATTTCCGTCCTCCTCCTTCTCCTCCTCCTCCTCCTCCTCCTCCTCAGCATCATCCTCATCCGAGGCGGCTCTGTGAGAAGAGTCTTGGTCCTGCGGAATCGGCAAGCCACGACGCTGTGCCATGTTGTGAAGCACACAGCATTCCACGACAATTTTGGAGACCCTGGCTGATGAGTACTGTAGGGCGCCACCTCATCTATCGAGGCATCTGAAGCACATCTTCAGCAATCCGATGGTTTGCTCGATAATGCATCTGGTGGTAATGTGGCTGGAATTGCAGTGCACCTCAGCTTCGCTGGCTGGTCTCCTCAACGGCGTCATTAGCCAAGAGCGCAGGGGATATCCCTTGTCTCCAAGTAGCCATCCTTGAAGTTCGTTTGGTGGACTGAATAGCGGAGGCACAGTAGGCTGGCGCAGTATGAAAGAGTCATGGCAGCTGCCAGGGAACCTGGCACAAACATGCAAAATCACCTTCTTGTGGTCACACACCAGCTGAACATTAAGGGAGTGGAAGCCCTTGTGGTTGACAAAAACTCCTGGATTGCGGTGGGGTGCCCTAAGGGCCACATGTGTACAGTTAATGATGCCCTGCACCCTTGGAAAGTCTGCCAGCTGAACAAATCCATGCGCTCGCGCCGTCACACTTGCGCGATCCCTGGTGAAATGGATGTGATTGTGCGCGAGGGCAAAGAGGGCATCGGTTACCTGCGTGATGCAAGTGTGTGCGGCCGCCTGGGAGATGCCGCTGATGTTTGCTGCTGATCCCTGGAAGGAGCCTGAGGCATAAAAGTTGAGTGCGGTGGTGACTTTGATGGCCACTGGTAAGTAGTGTGGACCTGGTGTGTAGGATTCGCAAAATTGAACTTTATATTATAAAGGGTCGAATGGCAGAAGAGGCCATGATTTTAAAGACTATTTTAAAAGAAGCCCAGAAAAAGGGCATACAAAATGGCCGCCAGACCCTGTGATCAACTTATTGGGACACTTTAAAATGGTTCCTGCAAATCCTCAGACAGCTTTGTGGATTCAGCCCAAAGTAAGTTCTGGAAGCCGCTTCTGAGAGAACAAAACCAGACACCCACATATACATATAGATTGGATGCAGATCCAGTCGAGATCGGCCTGTAGATAAAGGCCATCTAAATGTTGACCCAGACAAAAGGGAACAGTTTCATATTCATGAGAAGAGCATCAAGGGCCCGTTAAGGACATCACCAAGACAGTAAAAACAATGAAGGTCATTCCAGACCAGAGATCCATCCAAGAACAGTTTAAAATATAATAACTACCCCGTTGTGCAACAAGCCCGCCAAAAGTTAAACAAAGACTAACCTGATTTGGCGCGAGATAAGAGCTTCTGGAAAGAAGTATAATTGAGAGAACACACGGGTAGGAATTGGGTTATCGTCAGCTTTCCAGCTTGCAGGCCTGTCCAGCTTTTGAGCTGGGGAAAAGAGGAGCCGCTTTGGGAGAAGATCAGCGGGACTCCTCTCCATCGTCGGAGAGGAAGAAGAAGAAGACTAAGCCGCCATCAAGAAGGTCGTTCGAGCTGGCCTCCCACCCTGGGGTAAAACATCGGGAGATCATCGACCAACCCCGGGCCGTTGACGAAACGAGAGGCCATCTCCAGGCTCGGGTGAAGAGACAAAATTAAACGACAGAAAGAACATTGGAGACGATGGAGGCCAGCCCAAGGCTCCTCTGACCGGGGTCGAGCCGACGATCCCCGACCCCGCCGACATCCAGGCCAGCCGGTGTCCAGCCGCCCCCGACCTCCACCTCAGGAGAGAGGTGTGGCGCAGCTTGCTGGGGCTCCACGATCCACGTGGAGACGGGACACCTGAAAGGATCAAACGCAGACTGGTTCAAAACCTTACACTTCCTAGTTGGATTGGTGAGCATGTTTCTGGCCCTCCATAATCAGATCTAGATAGGTTTAAGGGGATGGATATTTAAGGGTATAATTAACATGAGTTGTTATCCCTCGATGTTCCGTGTGTTTCCCTATTTCATGATGATCTTTGTAGAGTATAAGATGCCTGTATTTGCCTTAGTTAGTATTGTGTCGTTATGATTTGTTTGTGTTTTTCCCTCCCATGTACTCTCTTATTTGCTTGCATTTGATTTGTTTTACCATATGCAATAAAATTTCATTTCGTTTCATCAAACTTGGTCTATAAGAGTTTTCTCTACATTGTAGTTCCTGCCCCAAAGTCCAGAGTATAGAATCTAAGGGACGAGTGGGTCGAACCACTCAAGGTTTTACTGTGCAAGAGAGAGAGGCCTCTAGAGAGAGGAACCTCTGCGATCTAAAACCCCTTACAGAAAATGGCAACCACGGCAGGACTCTGGCAGCAGGATTGCAATGTAATAGATCCAAGTTTGAATGGTCGAAATGCAATGGATGAGAGGATAGCGGATTATGTCTTTGGCAAGGTAAATCTCACTAAGCAGTGGATTTCCGATCTCTTACTGGATGGGCGTCCGGTGGACGCAGCCATCAGGTGGACAGAGAGCAAAGAGCATAAGAAGTCAGTGGAGAAGGCAGTGTGGCTGATGTGTTACAAGAAGCAGGTCCAGATCTTGGACCGGGTCGTTGCAGCACTGGCAGCCAGGATCACAACCCAGGCAGCAGAGATAGAGGAAAAGGCCATGGGGGGGGGAAAAACTCATCACAGCGCTTCAAGCGCTAAATCAGGAACGCCAAGTGGTAGCTAGTCAACATCAGGCTAGGATAGAGTACCTGGAGTGCCAGGTTACTGAGGCAAAGATCAATGAAACGAGGATACGGGAGAAAAACGCCCGCCTCGCACAACAGCTAAGAGCGCAGGAGGAGAGAGTAGTGGAGGTTAAGGTAGCTTACAAGCTAGCCCTCGAGCACGGGTTTGAGAGCACAGACCACGGCCCCTGCCAAAAGACCATAGAGGACCTGAGAACGGCCCTGGTTAAGGCAATAGGCATGGTGTGTCTCATCAGCCCGAAAGCCAGTCACATGGACTTTTTAAAGGAATCAAAACAGCCGATTCCAGCTGAAGTAGTTGTGATACCAGCCACCGAGCCCTCAGCACCGCCGAACTACAGTGAGACTTGGCCGGAAAAACAGGGGTTGGTAAAAGAGGAGGTAGCCAAGGTGGAATGTGAGGATGAACAGCCACTGGTAGTAAAGCCGGGACCGGCACCAATGTATCCCGCTCGGCACCAGAGGTTCAGTCCCAACGCCGCCAATGGCGATGTCGGACCCCACCAGAACCAACTCGTGGTGCCATACGCTGCCCCGCAATTAAGGTCCATGGTGAGCCACCTCACATGACTCACAGTAAAGGGAGATCCCTCGGTTCATTTCAGGGAGATAGAGGAAACAGCAGCCATTAATGACTGTGATGAACAGGAACAGGTGAAACTGTTGCTTTACTTCCTGGATTGCACAATCCTTCAGTGCCTCTCAGATGAGAGTAAGAGGGGACGGAAAGGGTATGCAGATCTCAGGGAGGAAGTTTTAGAAGTAATGGGAGTGGACGACGGTAGTCCGTTCGACCGTGTGGAAGGGACCGTGCAGCTATCTGGAGAACCCCCACGGGTTTTCGCAGAAAGGCTGTGGCCAGTGTATCGACGCAGCTGTCCGGGCATGCCTGAACGGGTTGCAATGAACGACGAACAGCGGGTTCATTGGCTCCATTGCTTGGTTACCAACAGCTTGCCGCAGATATGGGCCCTAGCCAGATCTTGATTTGATCCCCAAGGTCCCGGTGTCACGGAGGAGACGGTGCTCTGCCAGCTCAACGTTGCGTATAAGAATTGCAGAGGTCAGGAAACACCTCCCCAGAAGGGAAAGGTGCATGAGGCAAAACCCGCAGCCCCAAGCAAGAAGGAGTGGCGTCAGGAGGGGAATCGCCCTGCCCAAGCCAAGCTCAATTGCTACGGGTGTGGGAAGGATGGACATTGGCGCAAGGACTGTAGAAATCCGTGGAAGGATAATAAGGGAAAATTTCCCGCAGCCCAAGCCCTAGCCCAGACCGCCGCCCCCGCACCCGCCCAAACCCAAGACGTAGCTCCTGCCCCAGCACAAGGAGCTGGTGCAGTTATGGATCCCGCTGCGATTGAATCAATCATAGAGACAATGCGGTCTCTGAATTTTGGAAGGGGAAGATAGGCGTGACCACTGGTCTTGTCGCTCCCGAAACCCGACTCCTGTACCCAAATGACTAGAGCCGGCGCAGCCCATCTACCTGTGTGCGCTGCGATATGATGTATGGAGACGACCCCTCGTGGAGATGGAAGTGGAGGAGGTAAAAGGTTACGGGAGCATCGTGCACCGTGATCCACGCAGATAACCCCACCACCTCGCCTCTGTCCACCGGGGTCCCATACCTTCTGTCGGGCTTCACGGGCGAAGAACAGGCTGGCGCACATTCCATTCCCCTCTCCATTCGCTTAGGACCACTCCACACCGCGTGGAAGTGCACACTAATGAAGTGGGAGGTGGGGGGTGGAGCGGGAGTCCTTGGGTCTGATTTCTTGGTAGCCACGGGATCCTCGTGGACCTGAGAAATCACTGTCTCTGGGGAACGGGTGCAAACGTGAAAGGGGTAGAGGATGCCACGGCCAACCCAACGAAAGCACAGGTCAGCCGGTGGGAAGTCAAATTCCTGGGTCTGACCCTCCGCGCTGGCGAGAGAGGCACAGACCAGGATAGACAGGAATCGGTGCAAAATCCACCAGCCCCCGCCAGTCGCGCAGTGGAGGTGTCCCGATGCAACAAGTGGTTTCACATAAAGCGGTGCAAACTGTTTAAACCGGACGCAAGAGTGTCAGCAACCGAAGCCAGGTCTGAGGGTAAAGATCCTCAGCCTGAGGCGTGCGATGAGCCACAGACCACACAAGCTGGCATTGTAGCCTGCTTGGAAGGAGAAGCTGCCCCGCCCACCTGGGGGGAGGCTTCCCCTATGGCCTGGGACTTGGACGAGGAGGAGCCCGAACAGCAAGGCCCCGCCCTCGACACGATTCTGGAGGAGGTGGAGTCGGAGGACGGAGGTCCCGCCCTCGACTCAAGCGTGGGGGAGGTAGAAATTTGGGGCAGAGATTCTCCACTTGTAGGGAGAGGTGAGGAGAAGTTGCCTGCCACAGACTCAAATCCCGAAGGGGCGGAGCCTGAGGGGAGGGAGCCGAAGCCCACAGTCGTGGAAGAGCCACGGGCTGTGAGAGCTAATGTCCCACCCGAAGGTCCACTCGCCAAGGGAGCCGACCCAAATCCCAAAGGGGTGGAGCCTGAGGGAAGGGAGCCGAAGCCCACAGTCGTGGAAGAGCCACGGGCTGTGAGAGCTAAAGTCCCACCCGAAGGTCCGTTCGCTAAGGGAGCCACGCCCAAAGTACCTCTTCGCAGGTCGACTCGAATGCCTCAGCCGGTAAAACCTTGGCCCGATTCCCCCGTTCTCAGTAAACGCCGACTTGAGAAATCCCTGACAAAACGCAGTCCCCGATTGACAGCAAAAGGCTGCGGGGAACCCAAGCCACAGGTCACTGCAGCCCCAACGCAGGGAGCGGCGAGCTGCAGTCCAATCAGGGATTAGGCAAGCAGCCCGGGGACGGGCGGCGCTGTACATAAGTTAAGTTTAAGTTTTAAGTTTAAGGTGTGTAAATATTAAAATGATAAGAGTTATAAGTAGTTTTAAATCTGCTCGGTATGTGTGCTATTTTGGATCGAGGTCGAAAGACCCGATCATGCCTTCACCTAAGCCAGAATCTCTCGGGAGCCTGGCGGCATTGTTTAATTTGTTGCAGGAACCAGGAGAAAGAAGAGAGGGATCCTCGTCGCGTTCATGATGATCAGATGGAGCTGGGCCTATCGGGGCCACACTAAGGATTCCACCATTTATGGGTGCTCTGGCAGCAGAGGCCCCGTCGCGACTGATGGAACCGGCCCACGGGACGCTGAAGAGACTGCTGTCTACGTCCATGAAGGGAGATGGCCAGGCTGGCTGGGGTCGAACTCTACTGAATACTCCAGCCAGACGGGGTTTGCATGCAGAGAAACGTCTCTGATGTGCCCCAGGGTGAGGGTCATTGCACCCAGGATCAGTGTCACCGCCGGGAAGAAGATTTGCCTTGTTTGCCACGGACAGGTACCTTCGAATCGCTGGTGGTGGCTGCGCAAGTTGAGCAGCACCATGAAGAACTCCACAATTGAGTGGGAAAGACTGGGTAACAACACCCATCGGACTATTACGGGAACTCATGGGGGGTTGAGTGTCTGTTGGGACAAATGGTGGGAACCAGATGAGGGGATCTACATCTGTATGTGGGGTTCAGAACGCGCTTGCCCCACAGGCGTCTCCATCTTTTTCCAAAGGCAGTGGCAGGATGCTGGACAAGGAATGAGGTGGGACGTCAGCACACGGGCGTGCGGAGTCCCATACTCTCAGATCCCAGTAAACGCCACTGAGCTCATCACCCGACCCCGCAAGCCCCTGCCCACAATTCCGGAAGCTAAAGCCCTCAAGGAAGGGTGCCCCACCACAACAAAGGGACCCGGGAACGGATTGGTATTGGTACCCACAGGTCAGGTGCTGTACCAAGGGGTGCACTACGCGGTGGCTTCGGTGATTTTAAACCTCACCGAGGTGCGGTTGCCAGAGTGGTGCCCCAGGGAAATGGAGCAATTATACCAGGTCCTGTTAACAAACATGTTTAAACAGTTTTACGAATTTGACTTTGCTGATGTCGACAGAGCCGAATTGTACACCACACCACATGAGGTTTTGGACAGAATAGGGAGACAAAGAAGGGGTGCAGTAAATGATATTTTCACGGCTTTTAATACAGGAACTTCCGTCATCAACACTTTGGATGATGTGGAGTTGCAAACCCAAATCAATGGTTTGAAAACACAGCTAAGAAAGATACTGACTGATGAAAATAAGGTAGTGGGTTCTGAGTTACATGAGGACCAGGCCATGACACTACACTTAAAAGAGATAATAGCTGAGCTGGAGAAACACGCCAAAACGGTAAATGCTCTCATCAGGGAGGGTTGGAATGCGTCCGATCAGGCTGCGCAGAACGAAGCTTGTGTGCTATACGGGGCGTGGTTACTGGGCGAGGGCCGCAGTAACCTGGAGGATTTGAAACAAGGTTTAGTCCCTTCCTGGATCAGCAACAAGCACCTCACGGCCCTCCACCCTTTTGAGAATGCATTGAGTCCGTGCCAGCTCAGACTAGCTTCAGAGGCCTACCCAGTCCCAGTGGACTGTGGACGGTCTAATCACACCATTATGGGTATAGTGGTAAGAATGACGGTGATGGGAAAGACAGCTAAACCCGCCCCGGTATACAGGGTAGAGAACATTGGAGTCATTCAGGGGGGTGCGCACATTCACTACACAGCGGTCGCACCTTACATCATTCGACGGGAGCATGCAATGACGGGTACCGACCACTCGGGGTGCCGGGGCTGGGGAGCACATATCATCCTGTGTCCCCAGCACTTGAATGCCCATTGAAAACCACAGTGCGGGTTCAGAACTGCTGGCGCAAAGCCTATAAATTGCACCATGGAGGCAATGGCACAAGACCATGTGCCCCCGCAGGTGGCATATATAGGAGGTGGGACATACTGTGTCACCACTGCAGTGCCCCACTACCAACATGGACAGCACGGTTGGTGTCCGATTAGTGACAGCAGCTTCTGTTTCAAGCCCAGGGCACAAGTTCAAGTGGCCCAAGAGCGAATTGTCCCCATTCCTGAACCTTCCACTGTTCACATCACTGTTAAAGAGAATTTCACCGATCTGCAGCGATTCGTTGCATATTTTGGATATATCATTCCCCCTCTCCCTGAACACCTCACCAAGATATTAAAAGCCATTGTTGTTTCACAGAAACATTTCTATACACTGGAGCAGAAGACTTTAGAGATAGGGGCAAACATGTTGGAAATAGTGACCCCACTGTGGTGGGACCTGTTCACCAATATAGAAGTCCCTTCTTGGATTAGGATAGCCTCCCACATTCTTGTAGTATGCCAGGTTATCATTGTAGTTTATTTACTGTTTGTACACTGTATAAAGGTCAAACATTCGTAAAAGTATGAGAATAGAGGGGAATGGAGGGAGCATTATGTGCGGGTAGAAGAAGAGACACCCGTTTAGATTTTTGCTGCTGTGTATAAAGTTAAAGTTTTCCCTCCCTCCTCTGTATTATTTTTGACATGTATTCATGTGCATTTTAATTTTCGTGCGTGTACTTTATTTTTTCTTATTGAAGTTTATTAGATGTATTGTTATTATTAAAAGATAGTGTGTATGCACCAGGTGATGTAGGTGTATAAGGCCCCCCTCCAAGCCTGGAAGTAAGTTGTCAGATTTTAACTCCAAGGTATTGCCATCTATAGATGCTTAATGTACACTAGGTTTTTCTGAAATGGGAAATGCATGTGTCGTGGGGTCATAGATAGGTAAATACTGGGAATGGTTAGATTATGGGAAGTCAGAAAATTTTGCTCACCCAGAATTATGATATTTCAAGCAAGTTACAGTATCATCAGGGGGGAGTGTAGGATTCATAAAATTGAACTTTATATTATAAAGGGTCGAATGGCAGAAGAGGCCATGATTTTAAAGACTATTTTAAAAGAAGCCCAGAAAAAGGGGCATACAAAATGGCCGCCAGACCCCGTGATCAACATATTGGGACACTTTAAAATGGTTCCTGCAAATCCTCAGACAGCTTTGTGGATTCAGCCCAAAGTAAGTTCTAGAAGCCGTTTCTGAGAGAACGAAACCAGACACCCACATATACATATAGAATGGATGCAGATCCAGTCGAGATCGGCCTGTAGATAAAGGCCATCTAAATGTTGACCCAGACAAAAGGGAACAGTTTCATATTCATGAGAAGAGCATCAAGGGCCCGTTAAGGACATCACCAAGACAGTAAAAACAATGAAGGTCATTCCAGACCAGAGATGGCCCGTTACCGGCCATCCAAGAACAGTTTAAAATATAATAACTACCCCGTTGTGCAACAAGCCCGCCAAAAGTTAAACAAAGACTAACCTGATTTGGCGCGAGATAAGAGCTTCTGGAAAGAAGTATAATTGAGAGAACACACGGGTAGGAATTGGGTTATCTTCAGCTTTCCAGCTGGCAGGCCTGTCCAGCTTTTGAGCTGGGGAAAAGAGGAGCTGCTTTGGGAGAAGATCAGCGTGACTCCTCTCCATCGTCGGAGAGGAAGAAGAAGAAGACTAAGCCGCCATCAAGAAGGTCATTCGAGCTGGCCTCCCACCCTGGGGTAAAACATCGGGAGATCATCGACCAACCCCGGGCCGTTGATGAAACGAGAGGCCATCTCCAGGCTCGGGTGAAGAGACAAAATTAAACTACAGAAAGAACATTGGAGACGATGGAGGCCAGCCCAAGGCTCCTCTGACCGGGGTCGAGCCGACGATCCCCGACCCCGCCGACATCCAGGCCAGCCGGTGTCCAGCCGCCCCCGACCCCCACCTCAGGAGAGAGGTGTGGCGCAGCTCGCTGGGGCTCCACGATCCACGTGGAGACAGGACACCTGAAAGGATCAAACGCAGACCGGTTTCAAAACCTTGCACTTCCTAGTTGGATTGGTGAGCATGTTTCTGGCCCTCCATAATCAGATCTAGATAGGTTTAAGGGGGTGGACATTTAAGGGTATAATTAACATGAGTTGTTATCCCTCGATGTTCCGTGTGTTTCCCTATTTCATGATGATCTTTGTAGAGTATAATATGCCTGTATTTGCCTTAGTTAGTATTGTGTTGTTATGATTTGTTTTGTGTTTTTCCCTCCCATGTACTCTCTTATTTGCTTGCATTTGATTTGTTTTACCATATGCAATAAAATGTCATTTTGTTTCATCAAACTTGGTCTATAAGAGTTTCTCTACATTGTAGTTCCTGCCCCAAAGCCAGAGTACAGAATCTAAGGGGCGAGTGGGTTGAACCACTCAAGGTTTTACTGTGCAAGAGAGAGGGGCCTCTAGAGAGAGAAACCTCTGCGATCTAAAACCCCTTACAGGTGCTCTGGGCTCTAGGTCTTGCTGCAGCATTGCGCAGAACTCAGTCACAACCTCTCGCAAAAGTTGGAGCCGCCTCTGGCACTGCTGCTCAGTCATGTTGAGGTAGCTGACCCTGTCTCTGTAGACCCTGTTTGGGGGGTATCTCCTGCGCCGACGGCTTTCCATGCGCTGGCCCCTTCTGGCCTGTGCTGCCCCAGGTGGCTGAGCCGCAGCCTGCCGCTCCTGCTGGTGCTGCTGGTGTTGCTGGTGATGCTGTTGCTGGAGTTGCTCCAGCCTCCTCTGCTGTTGGAGATCCTCTAATGCCAGGAAGGGAAGGTAAAAAAGGCCTCCCATGCTTCTGGCAGATGCCTCCATTGAGGAGGCGCTGAGTTAGGGTGGTGAGAGGGGCTTCCCAGGAGCTCACACTGGAGAAGTGTGTGAGGCTCCAACCTTCCACAGCTGTGCCTAAGCCTTCAATAAGTTCCCCCAAGCCTTCAGCAACAAGGTCCTGCAGCCTGCAAATGCTGCCTGTTTAAATCTCTTCAGTCCTCATTGACCTGCAGCTGAAAGCAAGCAAGCCAACTCTTTTCACACCAGGTCTCATCAGCGGTGTTCCCACAAAGCGTGCTTTACGTGGAGAAAGCCACAAAATTGCAACGGCCCCTGAAAATAGGCTTAACCATGGTAATAATTGGTCATTAGTATGCCAACGGCCAGTCCCGCCAGCGGCGGGCGGGACTGATTCGGACCGCGGAGAAACGGCGGTCCGAAAGTCGGACAGGGCGGGGAATCAGGCAGGGGGGGTCGCTACCACCTATTTCGGTGATTTTCGGCCTCCGCCCGCCCGAAAACCCTCCCGACGGCTGGCAGAAAATCAGGGCCACACACAACATTTGATATAGACACACACACAGCATTTTATATAGACACACACACCATTTTGTAAAGACACACACACCATTTTATATAGTCTCACACATACCATTTTATACAGACATACACACGCTATTTTATATAGACACACACACCATTTTATATGGACACACGCGCACCATTTTATATAGGCACACACAACATTTTATATAGACACACACACGTCATTTTATATAGACACACACACACCATTTTGTAAAGACACACACACACCATTTTATATGGACACATACACACCATTTTATATAGACACACACACACATCATTTTATAACCACACACACACACATCATTTTATAATGACACACACACACCATTTTATATAGACACACACAACATTTTATATAGACACACACACGTCATTTTATATAGACACACACACACCATTTTATATAGACACACACACACATCATTTTATAACCACACACACACACATCATTTTATAATGACACACACACACCATTTTATATAGACACACACAACATTTTATACAGACACACACACCATTTTATATAGACACACGCCATTTTTTATAGACACACGCAGCCTCTTATATAGACACACAACATTTTATATAGACACACATAGCATTTTATATAGACACACACAACATGTTATATAGAGAAACACACACCATTTTATATAGACACACACACACACCATTTTATATAGACACACACACACCATTTTATATAGACACACACCATTTTATATTGACATGCGCACCCTCTTATATAGAGACACACACAACATTTTATTCAGAGACACACACAGCATTTTATATAGACACACACACAGCATTTTGTAAAGACACACACATCATTTTATATAGACACACACCCACACCATTTTATATAAACACACACCATTTTATATAGACACACACACACACACACACACCATTTTATACAGACACTCACACATCATTTTATATAGACACACACACACCATTTTATATAGACACGCACACACACCATTTTATATAGTCTCACACACACCATTTTATAGAGACATACACACGCTATTTTTTATAGACACACACACCATTTTATATACACGCACGCATACCATTTTATATAGGCACACACAACATTTTATATAGATACACACACGTCATTTTATATAGACACACACACAACATTTTGTATAGACACACACACACACCATTTTATATGGACACACACACCATTTTATATAGTCTAACACACACCATTTTATACAGACATACACACACTATTTTAAATAGACACGCACACCATTTTATATAGACGCACGCACACCATTTTATATAGGCACACACAACATTTTATATAAACACACACACGTCATTTTATATAGACACACACACACTATTTGATATAGACACACACACAACATGTTATATAGACACACACACCATTTTGTAAAGACTGAAAGGATTCGCAAATTTCATGTCTCCCCCGAAGATTTACTTTTGGCTTATTGAAAAAACCCTGGTTGGTCTGAGTTTAAAATCCAGGGCTCCAGGACTCAACAAGATGGCTGCGGTCAACCTCATGGCCAAGGCCTGTAAGTTTCAGTTTGGACTGACAAAGAAGGAAATTTCCAGGAATTAGAATGCAGACAGACCTTCTGCATTTATGCATGAGAAGCAAACCCAGTGGCATTCGGGCCTCTGATTAAAACCCATCTAGGTTGTTTGCACAAATAATCAAGAGCAAGCATGGCCTATTCAATATGTAATGGGACAAGCTTAGCTGCATTTCAGTCCTTCGTTAGGGAACATCGACACTGTTTACAAACAATCAACGGGGCATTCAGACTGGAATGGCCCCATCACGAAACCAGTTGGACAAAGGGGAACACTGATGAGACGTTTAAAACCGATTAGCTGGCCATCCAGGTCGATGGGCCCAGATCGGTTTCCTTTGTGTGCGCTTCAACACGTCCAGGCCAGACAAAGAAATGAGCTGATCTGGCGGGAGATAAGGGCTACCGGGAAGGGTATAACTAGTCCCTAAGGAAGCCATCTCTCTCTCTCTCGCCTCGCCTCAAGTGCCCTGCTGTATCATCAACCCAGCGAGAGGATCGTCGACAAAGAGCCCGTCCAGGGAGGTAGGACACCCGAAGTTACGTTTGAATTACTGGGGTATCTCTGTTCTGGGGCAGTGAAAACCTAAAAGCATCGACGGGCAACAGGGCATGGAGCAGGCGTTTCAACATCCTAGACTGGTGAGCATCAATTTTCTGGCCCAACACAAGACAACCTAGATAGGTGTAAAATGGTGGGAGTTAAAGGGAATGGCTAAAGTGTCATTTTAGTCATTTTCCCTCAATGTGTCCATTTCTCCTCCCCCACTAAGTGTAATTGTGTTGTATCCATAGTGATTTTCTCTGTATAGTAATTGTTTCTCTATTTTAATAAACATTGGGTTTCTTTGCACCGAACCACTGGTCTCGTTCGTCTATATCGCTACTCGTAAATAAGTCCGGTGCTCAGAACTAAAAGGGGGAAGCGATTCAAACCACACAGGGCTGGAGCAGCTCAGACACGACTGACTGGCCAGACACAAACCCCAAACCAAAACCCCCTACAGAAATGGTGAGCCAGGTAGGACCATCGGCGACAGTATGCAATATGACAGACAGTGGTGCGGAGGGAGAAACTGCAATAGAAGAGAGGTTGTCCACTTATGTGTGCAGAAAGGTCAATATCGCCAAGAAATGGGTGGGCGCTATGTTAAAGGCCGAGCGTCCCATAGATGCCGCCGCCCAGTGGACAGCGAGTAAACAGCATAAGAGGGCAATTGAAAAGGCAGTCTGGTTAATGTGTTATAAGAAACAAGTCCTAGTGCTGGACAGTGTTGTAGCAGCACAGGCTGCCAAGCTCAAGAAATTGGCCCTAGAAATGCAGGATAAGGTTGTAGCAGAAGAGAAAATGCTAGTGGCACTTCAGGCTTTAAGCCAAGAAAGAGCGAAGATGGCAAGGGAGCGCCAGGCAAAGCTGGAGCGTCTGGAATACCAGACCGCTGAAACTAAAGCCAGCGCTAGGCGTAAGATGGAGCACTTAGAATACCAAGTCAGAGAGGTGAGTGTAATGTATGTACCTTTAAGGGGGGGAACTACTTTCTACAGCTCATGTATACTGTAGTACCGGAAGTGACCACACCTGTCTATAACGCTGAGTAGTAATCTGTTGTTTCAGTTGCAGTTTGAACCACGTTGAGTAAACACTTGTTGTACCGTTCTCTGCAGTCCTTTCCTTATTATTACACGGACGTAACAGTGGCGACGAGCAAGTTCGAACCTACCTGCAACTCTGCATCACCTCCCAGGGATTCGCTCCTGGAGAACAGTGGAAGAAGGTCGAGTCCAGAAGCACGGGCGTCGACCACGGGCAACCGCCCAGTCATCCAGCGGAGATTTGAGCATCGCAGGGGAGGCTGTCAAGAGCCAGGCTTGGCTTTCCAGTCACGGTGGTCCAGCGAAACGGGCTGGCAACAGGTACTGCGCAGACCCTTCCCGGACAGCGACGGGCTAGAGCCCAACCGAGCGGCACAGAAAACGGCCGAGGAGCGTCGACGGGGGAGAGAGAGAGGGCAGAGCGCACAGGGCGCAGCCGGTGTTCAGGACCGAGCGGCATCAACGGGGGAGAGAGGCGAGAGAGAGCAGAGCGCAGCCGGTGTTCAAGGGCCGAGCAACGTCAACGGGGGAGAGAGGCACGCAGGAAAACGCGAGGCGCTGCCATTGCCATGAGGACCGCAGAGAGCGGCATTGGCCGCAGCGCAGGAGCAGAGCATGAAACCCACAGGGCGTCACCATTTGCCACGAGGACCGCCGAGAGCGGCGTTGGCAGCAGCGCGGGAGATGCCATTTTAAGCCGCAGCGGGGAAGAAAGGAAAGCGCGGGAGACGCCATTTTAAGCCAGTCTAACCACACCCAAAAATGCCGAAGAGTGGCAGTAACACAGCGTTCGACAATGAAGTCGAAGATTGGATGACATATGTCGAACGCATAGAAGTATACTGCAAGGCGAATGAAGTGCCAGATGATAAGAAAGCGCTGGTATTGTTGAATTCAATGGGTGCAAAAACGTATGGCTTACTACGAAACCTAGTAACCCCAGAGAAGCCAGTAGAAAAGGATTTTGAAAACATAGTGTCAATCCTACAGGACCACTTATACCCCACACCGTTGCTGATAGCAGAAAGATTCAAGTTTCACAAACGGAACCAGCATAAGGATGAAAGCAATGCTGATTATTTAACAGAACTGCGCAAACTATCGAAACACTGCCAGTTTGGAGCGGGACTGGCAGATACCTTAAGGGACAAGTTTGTGTGTGGGCTTCAAAGTGAAGGAACCCAGAAACGGCTTTTACCTGAAGAGGACCTTACGCTGGAAAAGGCTTTCAGCATTGCGGTATCATATGAAGCAGCAGCACGGGGCGCTGCAGAGATACAACAGAGACCGCAAGAATATGGCACTAACGAAATGTCATATGGAACAGAGAAGTTGCGGCAGAACAACACACGACCAGAATGATTGCTGGTTCAAAGACAAAGTGTGCAGACAGTGTGGAAAAGCAGGACACATAGCACGAGTCTGCAGGTTGGGAAAGAAAACCAGCAATAAGAAACCGACCAAAGGGAAGTACAAGAAGGTACATAAGATAACGGAGAATAGTTCAGACGAACAAAAGAGTGATAACGACTCCGAAAGCAGGGAACTGAGTTGTCTGAATCTACATAATGTGATCACAACGGAGGATCACCGAACCATTTGGGTCACTCTCAAGATAGCAGGAGTCCAGGTAAAGATGTAATTGGACACAGGATCAGCTCTAGCAGTCATAAACTGACGGGACTACGAGCGGCTATTCTCACACATACCCTTGAGAGACACAAAAATTGTTTTGAAGACGTACACGGGGCAAAAAGTCTACCCCAAAGGAAAAATAAGGGTGACCGTTATATATAACGGTAAGGAAACAGCAAAACTAGACCTGTATGTATTGCAAGATGGAGGACCACCATTACTGGGACGTGAATGGATCCGGAAAATACAACTGGATTGGCATTCCATACAGGCACTGACTGTGGCTGACAAAAAGGATGACGACGTCACACCTGGGCGACTGTCAAAGATCCTAACTGACGCAAAAGAAGTGTTCCAGCAAGGACTCGGAACATTAAAAGGCATGACAGCGATGATTAAAATTGAAGAAAATGCAAGCCCAAAATTTTTTAAGGCCAGACCGGTACCTTTTGCGATCCGCCCAGCCGTCGAAGCAAAGCTCGAGAGTCTGGAATGTTCATGTGTGCTGTTCAAGGTAGACTGGAGCGAGTGGGCTACACCCATCGTCCCTGTGATGAAAAGGTCATTGAGCAGCACGCCTGGGGAACCAAGGAAGGTTCGCATCTGTGTGGACGTTAAGGTAACAGTGAACCCGGTCCTTCACACCGTACAATATACACTTCCGCGGATTGAAGAAATTTTCGCCTCGCTATCTGGAGGGAAACGCATCACTAAGATTGATCTGGCCCAGGCGTATCTGCAAATGGAGGTAGAAGAAGCATCAAAAAAATACCTCACAATCAACACTCATAAAGGTCTCTACCAATACAACCGGCTGGTATTCAGGGTAGCATCAGCTCCGGCTATTTGGCAGAGGGCAATGGAACAAGTCATGCAAGGGAGCCCAGGGACCCAGTGTTATTTGGATGACATCCTGGTCACGGGCGAAAATGACAGTGATCACCTTGCCAACCTGGAGCAGGTGCTCACTAGATTGCAGGAATATGGGCTCCGAGCTAACCGCCCCAAATGCGAGTTTTTTAGAAAACAGATCTCGTATTGTGGCCACATTATCGCTAAAGAGGGGTTACATAAGTCCCCAGAGAAGATTGAGGCAGTAGTCAAGGCTCCAGCACTGGAAAATGTGTCACAACTGAGGTCGTTCCTCGGGCTGGTAAACTACTACCATAAGTTCTTGCCAAATTTGTCTACAATACTACACCCACTGAACACCCTACTGCAAACTGGGGTGCCATGGAATGGAATGACGAATGTAGACGAGCTTTCCAGAAGAGCAAAATACAAATCACATCGAAAGAGGTATTGGCCCATTACAACCTAGCATTACCAATTCGGTTGGCTTGTGATGCGTCACCCTACGGCATTGGAGCGGTGCTGTCGCACAAATTCTCGGATGGCTCAGAGAGGCCAATAGCCTTTGCGTCACGATCACTAAACTCAGCCGAGCGTAACTACGCCCAGGTTGACAGGGAGGCACTCAGCCTAGTGTGGGGAGTGAAAAAGTTCAATCACTATCTGCACGGGCAGAGATTTACCTTGCTGACTTATCACCAGCCTCTTGTCTCCATTTTTAATCCAAAGAAGGGCGTTCTGGTGATGACTGCGCAACGACTACAAAGATGGTCACTTTTTCTAGGGGCGCACCACTATGAGATTGAATATAAGGGCACGAAACAGCATGGAAATGCTGATGGGCTATCACGCCTGCCACTGCCTGCTGCGGAGGAAGCACCAGCAGTGGATCCTGTCGAAATATTCCATTCGACTATAGTTGAATACCTACCGGTAACTAACGCTTCTTTCGAAAAGGAAACCCGAAATGACCCGACACTGTCTCGGGTATATGATTTGACGGTGAAGGGATGGCCAGCACATGGCGACTCACTGTTGCCAGCATTCTCGACAAGAAAAGAACAGCTGTCAGTGTGCCGGGGACCTTGATGTGTGGATCCCGAGTGGTAATTCCACCCAAGTTAAGGGAGAGAGTGCTCAATGAGCTTCATGAGGGTCATCTGGGAGGGGTAAAAATGAAAAGCCTAGCCAGGGCTTATGTGTGGTGGCCGGGAATCGATAAACAAATCGAGGGCCTGACCAAGAGCTGCTCAGGATGCCAGAAAGTCCAAAATGCACCACTACAGGCCCCTCTACACCCATGGGAGTTGCCCTCA
Organism: Somniosus microcephalus; assembly: GCF_052327205.1. Classification (NCBI taxonomy): domain Eukaryota; kingdom Metazoa; phylum Chordata; class Chondrichthyes; order Squaliformes; family Somniosidae; genus Somniosus; species Somniosus microcephalus. Next base: position 62,999,505 of record NC_141000.1, on the reverse strand, counting down.
TCTCCATGGCAACGGGTGCATATTGATTTTGCTGGTCCATTCATGGACTCAATGTTTTTAATAGCCGTGGATGCGCACTCGAAATGGCCTGAGGTCATCAAAATGTCCTCCACCACCACGGAGAAAACTATTGCAGTCCTACGGACCATTTTTGCCAGGAATGGCTTGCCAAAACAGATTTGCTCCGACAACGGACCACAGTTTGTGTCCGAAGAGTTCCGGAGGTTCTTGAAAAAGAATGGGGTAAGGCATTACACATCCGCCCCGTATCATCCAGCCACAAATGGATTGGCTGAGAGGTTCGTACAAACCTTTAAGAAGGCAATAAAGGTTATGTACAATGACAACATTCCGCTGCAGCACAAGGTGGACAATTTCCTGTTCGCCTACCGGAATGCGACACATGCAGTCACCAACCAGGCCCCAGCCATGATGTTCTTTAACTGAAGGTTAAGATCTCGCCTGGATTTGCTCAGACCAAACGTACGAAGAGATGTTGAGAGTAAGCAATTCCAGCACATCCATGAGAAGCCAACAAGGAGCTTCAATGTAGGGCAACCAGTCTTGGCCCGCGACTACCGAACAGAAAAATGGCAACCAGGAACGATATGCACACAGCAGGGCCCACTAATGTTCACAGTGGACGTTGGGGAGAGCACCGTGAGATGCCATGCTGACCAGATCCTAGATTCACAGGAACAAGTCAACCCCATGCCTCGCCCATACGTACCTGGTGATGAACCCGACGTACAGGTAGCACCTACCCCATAAACAGTAGCATCGGAAGCTGATGAACCAACCAACGACAGGGGGCCAGAATCACCTCCGCACCAAGAGCAAGACACTCGGGAAAGGCGCTATCCAGAAAGGATCAGGAAGCCTCCCCAAAGACTGAATTTATAAATAGACTATTTTCAGCTAATGTTGCATGTTAAAAGTGTTAATTGTAATTAGTTTGATATTTAATTGTTAAATGAGTGTTATGGTACTGTTAATCTAAAAGGGGAGGAATTGTAATGTATGTACCTTTAAGGGGGGGAACTACTATCTACAGCTCATGTATACTGTAGTACCGGCAGTGACCGCACCTGTATATAACGCTGAGTAGTAATCTGTTGTTTCAGTTGCAGTTTGAACCACATTGAGTAAACACCTGTTGTACCGTTCTCTGCAGTCCTTTTCTTATTATTACACTGGCGTAACAGTGAGGGGCAGCGAAATAAAGCTGCAGGACACGATTTGCGACCTCACCCAAAAATTAAATGAGCAGGAGGAGAAAGTAAGTGAGGTAAAGACAGCATACAAGCTAGCCTGCGACCGGGGGTTCGAGGAGGCAGATCACGGGCCCTGTAGGAAGGAGATAGAAAGCTTGGGCATGGCCTTATCGGGGGCGAAGGGCATGGTATGCCTCATCAGCCCGAAGGCGGGCCAGTCGGACTTTACCGGTAACCCAAACAGAACCCTCCCACAGGCAGCACCCAGGACAAAGTTGGCTTGGGAATCAGAGATCCCACGGCCGCCACCCATAGCTCTGAGTTTTCAGGAGTTCTGGCAGCAAGGGGCGGTGGAGGATGAAGTGGTAGGGGAAGCACAGCAGGCTCCGCTAGATAGGCCGGGACCAGGGCCGGTGTACCCCCTCCGACAACGGAGGTACGGCCCGCCCGTTGATGACGAGGACCCAGGGGCCATCCAAAATCAGTTTGTGGTGCCGCATGGCACCCAACAGCTCAGGGCCATGGTTAGTCACGTCCCCAAGCTCACCGAAAAGGGAGACCCCTCTCTGCATTTCAGGGACATAGAACAGGCAGAGTGCGTTAATGACTGTGATGACGCAGAGCAAGCTAAGATGCTGCTGTTTTCTCTGGGGAGTGATCTCCTCCAGACCCTATCTGATGAATGAAAAAGGGGCAGAAAGATTATGAGCATTTGAGGAACGAGATATTGGAGGCCATGGGACTCAATGACGGTAGTCCGTTCGCCCGGGTGGAAAAAACGGTACAGCTCCCAGGGGAGTCCCTGCAGGCATTCGCAGACAGGCTGTGGCCAGTCTACCGGAGCGCATGCCCGGGAATGCCAGCGTGGACATTACTGAACCAAGTCCAATTGACCCACTGGCTCCATTGTCTAATGACAAACTGCCTGCCCCAAATCCGAGCCCTGGCTGCGGCCTGGTTTGACCCCAGTAGCCCCCAGACCACTGAGGAAACGGTGATCCGCCAGCTCACGATAGCATTTAAAAATATGAGTGGTATCGAGATGCCCCAACCCAAGGGAAAAGTCCATGAGGTTAAACCTGGGGGCCAGAATAAGAAAGAGTGGCACCAGGAGGGAAACCGTCCCTCCCAGACTAAGTTAAACTGTTACAGGTGCGGAAAGGACGGCCACTGGCGCAAGGGTTGTAAGAATCCCTGGAAGGAGAATAAGGGAAAGTATTCATCAGCCCCAGCCCAAAAGGCAGAGCCAGGTATCCCTCCCGTTGCAATTGAGCCACCCTTGGAGTCGATACGATCTCTCTTCCTGACCAGCCAGGGGAAAATAGCAGCCACCACCGGTGTGGTGGTTCCCTCGGCCCCAGTTGACGCCCCACAACGACTGGAGCCCGCGCAGCCTGTCTACCTGTGTGCTCTCCGGTATGATGGATGGAAGAGACCGCTCGTGCAGATGGAAGTAGAGAAGGTTAAAGGAACTTATCTGCTGGATACGGGAGCATCATGCATCGTGATCCACGCAGCTAACCCTACCACCTCACCTCTGTCTAGCGGGGTTCCATACGTTCTATCGGGGTTCACCGGTAAGGAACAGGCGGGAGCATTCTCCAAGCTGCTCTCAATCCACCTGGGCACGCTCCAGACCAAGTGGACGTGCATCCTGGTGAAGTGGGAAGCGGAGGGAGGAAAGGGGATTCTAGGGGCCGACTTCATCGTGGGCCACGGGATCCTCGTGGATCTCCGCAATCATTGCCTTTGGGGAGCCAATACGGGTAAAGAGGGAGGTGTAGTAGTCATCCCGAGCAAGGAAAGGAAGGGGACCCTGTGTACTGTGAAGCCGAAAGAAGGTTACAACCTCGGGCTCATGGTCGACGGTGTCCCGAGGGAATTTCAGGCATTTGTGCAGGCTAACCTAGCTGCATTTGCCACGCACCAACACGACAGCAGGAGGGTCACCGGGTTTGTGGTCAGAGTAGAAGGGGACCCCATGGCCCGGCCCCAGAAGCAATATAACTTCCCCAGAGAAGCAGAGCCCGACATGGAGGCAGCCATGTCCTCTTTAGTACAGCAGGGAGTGTTGAGTCCCATAGCCACCCATGTTAACTCTCCGCTTTGGCCGGTTAGAAAACCGGACAATTCATGGAGAGCCACGGTGGACTATCGGGTGCTCAACAGCAACATCCCCGCATGCGCCCCCACAGTGGCAGCAGTGGCCGACCTCATCGGGAATATGCCAGCATCCGCGACCACGTTCACGGTGCTGGATATTTCAAATGGGTTTTGGTCCATCCCCTTGAGGAGGGAGGACCAGTATAAGTTTGCTTTTACTTTTAAGGGGCAATAGCATACTTGGAACTGCTTGCCACAAGGCTTCCATAACAGCCCCAGCATCTTCCACCAGTGCATGGCGGATAGCTTAAAGGAATTTAGTCAGCCCACCCAGTTGCTGCAGTATGTGGGTGACCTGCTCTTGTTTACCGACTCAGTCGGGGAGCATGGCCCGCTACTCACCGAACTGCTGGAGCTACTACAGAATAAGTGGTTAAAAGTCAACCCGAAAAGGCGCAGATCGGCCAGCGGGAAGTTAAATTCCTGGGCCTAACTGTCCGCGCAGGGGAGAGAGCCATAGACAAGGCTAGGAGGGAAGCTGTCCAAGAGTTGCCGGTCCCCAATACAGTGAGAGGTGTGAGGTCATTCCTAGGGTTAATGGGGTACTACAGGGTCTTCATTGAAGACTATGCAGCCACAGCAGCCCCTTTGCTCTGACTCCTACACAAAGGAGTGGAGTGGTCTTGGGATGAGGGTTGCCAGGCAGCATTTGTCAAGCTCAAGGGAGACTTGCAGACCGCACCAGCCCTAGGAGCCATAGATGGGGAAAAGAGTTCTTCTTGGAGGTAGCGGCCAGCGGGGATAGTCTCAGTGCTGTGCTGCTCCAGGAGCGGCACGACAGGCTAAGGCCCGTGGTCTACTCCTCCAGAGTACTCACTGATGTGGAGAGGAGCTACTCAATTTGCAAATGGCACCTTTTGGCCACGTATTGGGCTGTGAAAAGATCCTTGATCTTCACAGGCACCTCTCCCATCACCCTCCTCCCACACCACACACCCACCCAGATGCTTCTGGACAGGAGGGTTAAAGATGGGACAGTCAGCAGTGCACGCATTGTGCGCTGGACCCTCCTCCTCTCACAGATGGATCTGAAGGTGAGGGGCCTCTGCGAGCCAAAGCTTGCGGCCAATATGGTATACCTTGGAACAGCCCATCGGTGTTCCATAGAAGGGGTATGGCAGGTGAACGTAGGTTTAAGGGCCGGGATACATCACTCAGGCCGCAAAATCTATGTAGACGGTTCCAGCATGGTATCTGCTGGCGAATGACTTACGGGTTGTGGAATTTATGACCCAACGGCAAACATTGCCCTGGCGATCAAGCTCCCCAGCACCATGAGCGCCCAACAGGCTGAACTGTCCGCGGTGGTGTACGTGGTTACCCACCCCGAAATCTTCCCCACCCCATACACGATTTGCTCAGACAGCATGTTCATTTGCAACTCGTGTACGGGATACCTGGTCATCTGGTCCCGTCGCGGGTATACCTCTATAGTAATCTGGGATGTTATGATTAAGGTTATCCACCAGGTGGTGCTGTAGCCAATGCTGCTACTAAGGTCAGAGGTTTGCTTCCTGTTAAGGTCAGAGGTTTGCTTCCTGGATAGGTCAGCACAAGGTGGAATGCCAGGATGCTGATGCAGGCTGTCTGGAAAAGCGTTTCCCAGTTGTTAATAAAGTACTCGTGTTAATTCTACGATGTCGCCTCTTTGAGTCCTTGTTCCACTTAATGTATTTATCACATTTGGTGACGAGGCAATTTAAGGACCCTGCATAAAAAAGAAAAGTCTGCCGGGACGTTTAAACAACAAAATCATGAGCTAAAGTTAGCTACAAGCTGGAAGAGAGCATGGCTGCCACGGTAGGAACGGTTTCCGCTTTTGATATTCAAGCACAAACCTGGGAAGAATACTGTGAAGTGTTGGGTTATTTTTTCGAAGCAAATGAAATAAATGATGCCGGAAAAAGGAAAGCCATTCTGCTTAGTTCAGTGGGAAGCCAAACCTACAGTTTGATGAAAAATCTGCTCAGTCCTGAAAAACCTGGAGACAAATCATTTGTTGAATTAGTGGCTTTGCTAAAAGAACATTTCAACCCTAAGCCTAGTGAGATTGCACAGCGGTTCAAGTTTAATTCAAGGAACAGGAAAGAGGAAGAGAGCGTAATGGACTATGTAGCGGTGTTGCGTAAATTAGCACAAGATTGCAATTATGGGAACAACCTGAAGGAAATGCTGCGAGATAGGCTAGTTTGCGGAATTATGGGCAACCGAATGCAGCGTAGATTATTATCCGAGACTGGGCTTACTTATGAAAAAGTATGGGAACTTGCTCAAGCCATAGAGACAGCGAACTGAGATGTAAAAGAAATACAGGGTTCAGACAGGGCTAATGCTACGCAAGTTGCAGGCCAGGTTGTTGTGCACAAGTTGAACATGCGTCAGAAACCACAACGTGAGCATGTGAAGGCATGTTATAGTTGCAAGGGCAATCACCTGGCGAGTGAATGCCAGTTTCTGGAGGAAAAGTGCTACAAGTGTGGGAAACAAGGACACATAAAATGAGCTTGCAGGGCGAAATCACCTGTGGAGGAATCCAAACCAAAAGGAGGAGGACAGCAAATCCAAGGGAGAGAAGTGAAAAAACATGGAGCACACCACATCAGCGGGGAAGCTGAGGAATGTATAGCATGTTAGAGAACATTCCAAGTGTGGCTCCTATCACATTGCAACTGACAGTAAATGACTCTAAGGTGAACTTTGAAGTGGATACAGGGTGCGGCGTGACCATAATGAACAAGGCAGAGTATCAAAATTGTGGAACCGTGCAAAAGTTCTAGAGTTAAAGCCTTGCTCCCTGCATCTTAAAACATATAAAGGTGAACGAGTAGCGACATTAGGTACAGCTAAGGTAACTGTGCAACACAGGGACACAGTGGAACAGCTACCTGTAGTTATAGTATCGGGTACCGGACCAAACCTGTTAGGTCGGGGCTGGATAAAAGAACTTAAATTAGACTGGGGAGCAGTACATCAAATAGATACGGGCAAACAGTTGACTTTGCAAGAAGTGTTGAGTGAACATGAGAGCGTGTTCAAAGAGGAACTTTGCACATTTAATGGCCCCCCAGCTAAGATTTATGTAGACAAGGAGGCACCGCCAAGGTTTTTTAAACAACGACCTGTGCCTTATGCCATGAAGCCAAAGGTAGAGGCTGAGCTTGACCGTCTATTGAGAAAGAACATACTGGAGCCGGTGAAATGTTCGGAATGGGCAGCTCCCATAGTACCTGTGTTAAAACCAGACAATTCGGTAAGACTCTGTGGAGACTATAAATTGACTGTCAATCGGGTGTCCAAACTAGAGCAGTATCCTATTCCCAAAACAGAGGATCTCTTTGCAAACCTGGCTGGAGGAAAGAAATTCACAAAGTTGGATATGAGTCATGCCTACTTGCAGATTACACTGGATGACGAATCAAAGAAGTATGTCACCATAAATACACACAAGGGCTTGTTTACATATAACCGCTTACCGTTTGGTGTCTCATCTAGTCCAACTATCTTCCAGAGGACAATCGAAGGTGTACTACAAGGGATTCCACATGTTTCCATCTATCTGGATGACATTCTGGTGACGGAAAGAACTGACCAGGAGCATCTGCGCACTCTGAGAGAGATACTACAGAGATTGGAGAGGGCAGGGTTCCAGCTCAAGAGGAGTAAGTGCACTTTCCTGGGGAATGAGGCAGTGTTCCTGGGACACAGAGTGGACACCACCGGGCTCCATCCACTCAAGGAGAAGGTACAAGTACTGCAGGACACCCCTGCTCCTACAAATGTGGCTGAGTTAAAAGCTTACCTGGGACTGCTGAACTATTAGTTAAAAGCTTACCTGGGACTGCTGAACTATTACAACAGGTTTTTACCAAACTTGTCAACTGTGTTAGCACCTCTTCACAACCGCAAGGAGACACAGTGGCAGTGGGGAGAGGAGCAGGGGGTTTCATTTGAACAGTCCAAGAAACTGATGCTGTTGTCGGATGTGCTGGTTCACTACAATGCAGAGAAAGACATCATTCTCTCTTGTGACACTTCACCTTACGGGGTGGGGGCAGTTCTTTCACACTGCATGGAAGATGGAACTGAAAGACCAATAGGATTTATGTCCCGAACTCTAACACCAGTGGAAAAAAACTATTCCCAGTTAGAGGGGTTAGCAGTAATGTTTGGGTTACAGAGGTTCCACAAGTACATATATGGCAGTAAGTTCACCATATGCACTGATCATAAACCTCTTCTCTCTCTTTTCAATGAAATGAAAGCAGTTCCACAGATGGTGTCACCCCAGATCCAGAGGTGGGCAGTGACATTGAGGGCATATGAGTATGTCATCATCTACAAGGCGGGCAAGTACCATGGGAACGCAGATGCCTTGAGCCGTCTTCCACTGCCAGGCACACCTATCCGTGCAGCTCCAGAGGACAGAGTTTTGATGTTGGAGGACACTGACACGGCACTTGTGACTGCAGAGCAAGTAAGAACATGGACAGGTAAAGATCCAGTACTGTCTAGAGTTCGAGAATATGTGGTGAAGGGATGGCCACAGCATCCGGAAGGGGCTGACTTCACACCCTACAATGTCAGGAAAACAGAGCTGAGTGTGCAGGATGGTTGCATGTTGTGGGGAGCATGAGTGATTATTCCACAGCCAGCACGACAGTCTATCCTAGAGCAACTAAATCAGTGTCATCCTGGGATCTCGCGTATGAAAGCCTTGGCTAGGAGTTACTTGTGGTGGCCAAAGCTAGATGAGGAGATAGAAAATCTAGTCAAGACATGCAGCACTTGTCAGGAACACCGGAAGGCACCAGCAGCGGCTCCTCTCCACCCCTGGGAGTGGCCGGATAAGCCATGGAGAAGATTGCACTTAGATTATGCGGGTCCATTCATGGGGAAGATGTTCCCCATAATCATTGATGCACATTCCAAATGGATGGATGTTTATCCTGTAAATTCTGCTTCCGCCACTACTACTATAGACTGCCTGCATCGGAGCTTCAGTAATCAAGGGCTACCGGAGATCGTGGTGAGTGACAATGCCACTTGTTTTTTGAGTACAGAGACAAAAGAGTTCTTGAGAAAAAATGGCATAGTACAGGTGACCTCGGCTCCATATCATCCGTCCTCGAATGGACTTGCGGAGAGAGCTGTACAAACATTTAAGGAGATGATCAAAAAAAGTGCAGAAGGGAGTTTAACAGCCAAAGTGTCACGGGTTCTGTTCAGCTACAGAATAACACCTCAATCCACCACAGGACTCTTTCCTGCTGAGATGTTATTAGGTCGTAGACTACGCTCCACTCTTGACCTTGTCCACCCAGACCTAAAAAGGAAAATGAAAAACAGACAAAACAAACAAAAAGAGAACCATGACAAAAGAACAAAGAGCCAAAGTTTTGGAGAAGGAGATGCAATCCTTACCAGGAATTTCAGTTATGGGCCAAAGCTGATTCCTGGCTTCATAGACTCCATGACAGGTCCAGTATCATACAAGGTCATGTTGGGAGATGGTAGGATAGTACGCAGACATGTAGATCAGATACTTCCCAGACAAGAGGAAATTGAAATGAAGGTTCCAGATGCAATGACTGAAGACAGGCTTGCCCCCAGTTATCCAAGTGCATCTGTGGTGCCACCACCAGGGACAGAGATAATTCCATAGGAACCTATCCGTCAAGAGGAAACCATGGTTGCAGAGTCAGATACTCTGAGCACTGCTCAGGAGCAGTTGGTGACTTCACCACAAACAAGCAGGGACTTTACTGTTAGACGTTCACAAAGGACTCGCAAGCCACCAGAGAGATTGATACTGAACTGTTAGATTTGTCAAGTATGGAACATGATGAATGGAGACTCCTTATGTGACCCTCAGGAATGGTTGTTTGTTAAGAAATTCATACTGAAATTTTAAGGGGGGAGGGATATAGTAATCTGGGATGTTATGATTAAGGTTTTCCACCAGGTGGTGCTGTAGCCAATGCTGCTACTAAGGTCAGAGGTTTGCTTCCTGTTAAGGTCAGAGGTTTGCTTCCTGTATAGGTCAGCACAAGGTGGAATGCCAGGATGCTGATGCAGGCTGTCTGGAAAAGTGTTTCCCAGTTGTTAATAAAGTGCTCGTGTTAATTCTACGATGTCGCCTCTTTGAGTCCTTGTTCCACTTAATGTATTTATCACATTTGGTGACGAGGCAATTTAAGGACCCTGCATAAAAAAGAAAAGTCTGCCGGGACGTTTAAACAACAAAATCATGAGCTAAAGTTAGCTACGAGCTGGAAGAGAGCATGGCTGCCACGGTAGGAACGGTTTCCGCTTTTGATATTCAAGCACAAACCTGGGAAGAATACTGTGAAGTGTTGGGTTATTTTTTCGAAGCAAATGAAATAAATGATGCCGGAAAAAGGAAAGCCATTCTGCTTAGTTCAGTGGGAAGCCAAACCTACAGTTTGATGAAAAATCTGCTCAGTCCTGAAAAACCTGGAGACAAATCATTTGTTGAATTAGTGGCTTTGCTAAAAGAACATTTCAACCCTAAGCCTAGTGAGATTGCACAGCGGTTCAAGTTTAATTCAAGGAACAGGAAAGAGGAAGAGAGCGTAATGGACTATGTAGCGGTGTTGCGTAAATTAGCACAAGATTGCAATTATGGGAACAACCTGAAGGAAATGCTGCGAGATAGGCTAGTTTGCGGAATTATGGGCAACCGAATGCAGCGTAGATTATTATCCGAGACTGGGCTTACTTATGAAAAAGTATGGGAACTTGCTCAAGCCATAGAGACAGCGAACTGAGATGTAAAAGAAATACAGGGTTCAGACAGGGCTAATGCTACGCAAGTTGCAGGCCAGGTTGTTGTGCACAAGTTGAACATGCGTCAGAAACCACAACGTGAGCATGTGAAGGCATGTTATAGTTGCAAGGGCAATCACCTGGCGAGTGAATGCCAGTTTCTGGAGGAAAAGTGCTACAAGTGTGGGAAACAAGGACACATAAAATGAGCTTGCAGGGCGAAATCACCTGTGGAGGAATCCAAACCAAAAGGAGGAGGACAGCAAATCCAAGGGAGAGAAGTGAAAAAACATGGAGCACACCACATCAGCGGGGAAGCTGAGGAATGTATAGCATGTTAGAGAACATTCCAAGTGTGGCTCCTATCACATTGCAACTGACAGTAAATGACTCTAAGGTGAACTTTGAAGTGGATACAGGGTGCGGCGTGACCATAATGAACAAGGCAGAGTATCAAAATTGTGGAACCGTGCAAAAGTTCTAGAGTTAAAGCCTTGCTCCCTGCATCTTAAAACATATAAAGGTGAACGAGTAGCGACATTAGGTACAGCTAAGGTAACTGTGCAACACAGGGACACAGTGGAACAGCTACCTGTAGTTATAGTATCGGGTACCGGACCAAACCTGTTAGGTCGGGGCTGGATAAAAGAACTTAAATTAGACTGGGGAGCAGTACATCAAATAGATACGGGCAAACAGTTGACTTTGCAAGAAGTGTTGAGTGAACATGAGAGCGTGTTCAAAGAGGAACTTTGCACATTTAATGGCCCCCCAGCTAAGATTTATGTAGACAAGGAGGCACCGCCAAGGTTTTTTAAACAACGACCTGTGCCTTATGCCATGAAGCCAAAGGTAGAGGCTGAGCTTGACCGTCTATTGAGAAAGAACATACTGGAGCCGGTGAAATGTTCGGAATGGGCAGCTCCCATAGTACCTGTGTTAAAACCAGACAATTCGGTAAGACTCTGTGGAGACTATAAATTGACTGTCAATCGGGTGTCCAAACTAGAGCAGTATCCTATTCCCAAAACAGAGGATCTCTTTGCAAACCTGGCTGGAGGAAAGAAATTCACAAAGTTGGATATGAGTCATGCCTACTTGCAGATTACACTGGATGACGAATCAAAGAAGTATGTCACCATAAATACACACAAGGGCTTGTTTACATATAACCGCTTACCGTTTGGTGTCTCATCTAGTCCAACTATCTTCCAGAGGACAATCGAAGGTGTACTACAAGGGATTCCACATGTTTCCATCTATCTGGATGACATTCTGGTGACGGAAAGAACTGACCAGGAGCATCTGCGCACTCTGAGAGAGATACTACAGAGATTGGAGAGGGCAGGGTTCCAGCTCAAGAGGAGTAAGTGCACTTTCCTGGGGAATGAGGCAGTGTTCCTGGGACACAGAGTGGACACCACCGGGCTCCATCCACTCAAGGAGAAGGTACAAGTACTGCAGGACGCCCCTGCTCCTACAAATGTGGCTGAGTTAAAAGCTTACCTGGGACTGCTGAACTATTAGTTAAAAGCTTACCTGGGACTGCTGAACTATTACAACAGGTTTTTACCAAACTTGTCAACTGTGTTAGCACCTCTTCACAACCGCAAGGAGACACAGTGGCAGTGGGGAGAGGAGCAGGGGGTTTCATTTGAACAGTCCAAGAAACTGATGCTGTTGTTGGATGTGCTGGTTCACTACAATGCAGAGAAAGACATCATTCTCTCTTGTGACACTTCACCTTACGGGGTGGGGGCAGTTCTTTCACACTGCATGGAAGATGGAACTGAAAGACCAATAGGATTTATGTCCCGAACTCTAACACCAGTGGAAAAAAACTATTCCCAGTTAGAGGGGTTAGCAGTAATGTTTGGGTTACAGAGGTTCCACAAGTACATATATGGCAGTAAGTTCACCATATGCACTGATCATAAACCTCTTCTCTCTCTTTTCAATGAAATGAAAGCAGTTCCACAGATGGTGTCACCCCAGATCCAGAGGTGGGCAGTGACATTGAGGGCATATGAGTATGTCATCATCTACAAGGCGGGCAAGTACCATGGGAACGCAGATGCCTTGAGCCGTCTTCCACTGCCAGGCACACCTATCCGTGCAGCTCCAGAGGACAGAGTTTTGATGTTGGATGACACTGACACGGCACTTGTGACTGCAGAGCAAGTAAGAACATGGACAGGTAAAGATCCAGTACTGTCTAGAGTTCGAGAATATGTGGTGAAGGGATGGCCACAGCATCCGGAAGGGGCTGACTTCACACCCTACAATGTCAGGAAAACAGAGCTGAGTGTGCAGGATGGTTGCATGTTGTGGGGAGCATGAGTGATTATTCCACAGCCAGCACGACAGTCTATCCTAGAGCAACTAAATCAGTGTCATCCTGGGATCTCGCGTATGAAAGCCTTGGCTAGGAGTTACTTGTGGTGGCCAAAGCTAGATGAGGAGATAGAAAATCTAGTCAAGACATGCAGCACTTGTCAGGAACACCGGAAGGCACCAGCAGCGGCTCCTCTCCACCCCTGGGAGTGGCCGGATAAGCCATGGAGAAGATTGCACTTAGATTATGCGGGTCCATTCATGGGGAAGATGTTCCCCATAATCATTGATGCACATTCCAAATGGATGGATGTTTATCCTGTAAATTCTGCTTCCGCCACTACTACTATAGACTGCCTGCATCGGAGCTTCAGTAATCAAGGGCTACCGGAGATCGTGGTGAGTGACAATGCCACTTGTTTTTTGAGTACAGAGACAAAAGAGTTCTTGAGAAAAAATGGCATAGTACAGGTGACCTCGGCTCCATATCATCCGTCCTCGAATGGACTTGCGGAGAGAGCTGTACAAACATTTAAGGAGATGATCAAAAAAAGTGCAGAAGGGAGTTTAACAGCCAAAGTGTCACGGGTTCTGTTCAGCTACAGAATAACACCTCAATCCACCACAGGACTCTTTCCTGCTGAGATGTTATTAGGTCGTAGACTACGCTCCACTCTTGACCTTGTCCACCCAGACCTAAAAAGGAAAATGGAAAACAGACAAAACAAACAAAAAGAGAACCATGACAAAAGAACAAAGAGCCAAAGTTTTGGAGAAGGAGATGCAATCCTTACCAGGAATTTCAGTTATGGGCCAAAGTTGATTCCTGGCTTCATAGACTCCATGACAGGTCCAGTATCATACAAGGTCATGTTGGGAGATGGTAGGATAGTACGCAGACATGTAGATCAGATACTTCCCAGACAAGAGGAAATTGAAATGAAGGTTCCAGATGCAATGACTGAAGACAGGCTTGCCCCCAGTTATCCAAGTGCATCTGTGGTGCCACCACCAGGGACAGAGATAATTCCATAGGAACCTATCCGTCAAGAGGAAACCATGGTTGCAGAGTCAGATACTCTGAGCACTGCTCAGGAGCAGTTGGTGACTTCACCACAAACAAGCAGGGACTTTATTGTTAGACGTTCACAAAGGACTCGCAAGCCACCAGAGAGATTGATACTGAACTGTTAGATTTGTCAAGTATGGAACATGATGAATGGAGACTCCTTATGTGACCCTCAGGAATGGTTGTTTGTTAAGAAATTCATACTGAAATTTTAAGGGGGGAGGGATATAGTAATCTGGGATGTTATGATTAAGGTTTTCCACCAGGTGGTGCTGTAGCCAATGCTGCTACTAAGGTCAGAGGTTTGCTTCCTGTTAAGGTCAGAGGTTTGCTTCCTGTATAGGTCAGCACAAGGTGGAATGCCAGGATGCTGATGCAGGCTGTCTGTAAAAGTGTTTCCCAGTTGTTGATAAAGTACTCGTATTAATTCTACGATATCGCCTCTTTGAGTCCTTGTTCCACTTAATGGATTTATCACAACCTCCACCGATGGGAGGCCCTTAACAGTAAAGCCCCTGCTGGAGAAAATCCTGGCAGCTGTGGGGGAGGAAGGCGAGGTCTTCATCCACAAAGTGAAGGCCCATTCCTCCACAGAACCCCGCAGCCAGGATAACCAGCAAGCCAACATGCTGGTCAAGGAGGGTGCACACGCAGGCGCTTTCTGGGACCCGTATGAGTCCAGGCCCGTGGCGGCAGTTAGAGGCAGGGATGGGACCCAAGGGAGCTTAAGAGTAGTGTTAGCCCCGGACCTTAAAACGGTCCAAGCCCAGGACCCTGTCCTGAAAGTCGTCATTAGCGCAGTAATGGAGGGCAGGAAGGTAGAAGGCTCTTACGGCGCAGCGGCCCTCTCCATAAGGGAAGGCATGCTGTTCAAAGAAGAACAGTGGGTAGTACCCCAGCAACACCAGAGGGAGTTCCTTCAACTGGCCCATGAGGGTCCAGGAGCGGGACACCCCGGGCCTAAGACCACCTAGCAATGGGTGGAACAGGCGGGATGGTGGCCAGGACTCCGCGAAGACGTCCGCGAGTTCTCTGCTAGCTGTCCTGTGTGCGCTGCAAACAACCCCAACCCCCACAGAAGGAAGGTGCCCATGGGACACGTTAGGAGGGTAGAGGGACCATGGCAGTCGATCCAGATCGACTACATCGGGCCCCTGCCCACCGCCCAGGGAGGCACAGATACTGCCTCATCCTGGTAGACGTGTTTTCCAAGTGGGTGGAAGCCTTCCCCTGCAAAACAGCCACAGCATTGAGGACTGCAAGGATCTTCGTGCGAGAGGTGTTCTCACGGTGGGGACTACCCCAGTTTGTGGAGTCAGACCAGGGAAGCCACTTCACTGGCTAAGTCATGCAGAACACCCTTATGCTGCTCGGCATCAAGGGGAAGTGGCATGTAGCTCACAAACCACAGTCCTCAGGGATTGTGGAGCACATGAACCGCACCATTAAAGAAAAGTTGAGGAAGGAGACAGTGAGCTCGCCCCAAAAATGGGTGGAGGTCCTGCCTCTAGTCCTCATGGGGATCCGGGCCAGCCAGTCCAAGGGTACAGGGTATTCCCCGCACGAACTCATGACCGGCAGGGTTATGAGGACCCCCACCCATGTCCTAGCCCCAGTTCTTACTGAAGGGCAGCTTCGGGAGATAAATCGGGATAAATTCGCCCGAACACTCCTCGAGCACCTGAAACAGATTTATGAACAGGCAACAAGTAGCACGGGGAAGCAGCAAGTGATGGTTAGGAATTACACCCAAGTGGGGAGTTTAGAGCCACTGTACATGGGACCCTATAGCATAGTCGATAAAGCCAGCCCCATGGTTTACGCAGTAAAAATGCCCCGGTGCACAAAATGGTTCCATGTGAATCAATGTAAGTTGTTTAAGCCAGAGGCAGGGAAACAGGCAGCTGGGATCCAACCCGAGGTTAGAAATCCTCAGCCCGCAGCGGGTACGCGCACGCAGGCTGCACACGCAGACGCAGTCACGTGCGTCAAGGGAGAAGTTCCCCAGCACTTTGTCCAGACTACTCCCCCCTCCTATGGGATTCCGAGAAGAAGGAGCCCGAATCAGATGGCCCCGAGCCCGAACCAGGTTTCGAACCTGGAGGGGAAGACCCTCAGCCACCGGCAGCCGGTGGCGAGGGATTGCCCGTCCCCAGTTCAGGTTTGGGAGGGAAGGGACCAGAGGGAGAAGGCCCCCAGCCAGCAAGGACTGTGACCCGAGCCAAGGGTCCGCTCGCCAGGGTAGCCCCACTGGTAGCATTCCCTAGGAGGTCTCCTCCGCCACCCCAGCCCAGAAAAGTATGGTCACCGGCTCTTCAGTTAAAAAGGGCGGCCTCCCGTGTCAGGGAAAAGCCGAAAGATAGAGGTCCCCAGCCAGCAGCCATAAGCTGCGAGGGACCAGAAGTGGAGATCAGTGCAGCCACGCCGCAGGGAGCAGCCTGTAGCAGCCCAAACAGGGATTAGGCTGGCCGCCCGGAGGCGGGCGGCAGATGTATATAGTTTAGGTAGTATAATTTTAAGTAATGTGTAGAAGGTTAAGTTAGGGTGTTTTAATTTAATTCTATGTAAGGAACCGGTAGTCTATAAGTTTTAAGTATGGAACCGTTCCAGAGTGCTGCCTACGTGAGCCGAGGTCGCGGGACCCGATCACACTTCCCCCGAGCCAGGGAGCCTCCAGGGAACCTGGCTAGATGCTTTTATGTCTTTTTCAGAATTTCGAAATATGCGGAGGCATAATCCTGCTCACCCTGTTTGGGCTGAGCCTCGCGAGAAGGGGCGACATCGAGGACCATCATATCTTCGGATGCTCGGGGAAGAGAGCGCCCCAGCACACGATGGAAGTGGCCTACGGGAGGCGGATGGAATCATCTCATATGTCCACGAGGGGAGCTGGCCAGGATGGCTGGAATCCAATTCAACCCAGTATTCTAGTGAGACCGGCTTCACGTATGGGGAGGCCTCCCTCCAGTGCCCGAGGATACGAATCGTCACCCCAAGCATTAGCGTCACCGTGGGCAAAAGAATATGTTTGACGTGTAAAGGGGATGTTCCCCTGGATAGGTGGTGGTGGCTCAGAAAGTTAAGCAAAGACATGGGGAACCCCAGGGTAGAGTGGGAAAGGTTAGGGAATGACACTCACAGGACCATTACAGGGACCCAGGGAGGGTTAAGTGTGTGCTGGGATAAATGGTGGGAACCGGATATGGGGATCTATGTCTGTATGTGGGGATCAGAGAAAGTCTGCCCCACAGGCATTTCCCTCATTTTCCGCAGCCAGTAGCAAAATAACGGGAGGGGGATGGACTGGGAGTCTCGCCTGGACGCATGCACGATCCCATACTCCCCAATCTCGGTTAATGCCACTGATCTAGTGACCCGCCCCCGACGGCCCCTGCCCACGACCCCGACATCACGGACAGTAGCGGAGGGATGCCCCGCCACCACCAAGGGACCAGGGAACGGCCTGGTGCTAGTACCCACAGACCAGGTGCTGTACCAAGGGGTGCATTACATGGTGGCCTCGGTAATTTTAAACCTCACTGAGGTACACTTACCCATGTGGTGCCCCGCAGAGACTGCCAAATTGTATCAAGCCCTATTAACAGACATGTTTCGAAAATTCCGTGAATTTGACTTTTCGGAGGTCAATAAGACCGCATTGTATACACACCACAATGTTTGGGACGGGGTTGGGAGGCAAAGAAGGGGTGTTTTTAATGACTTTTAATTGGTTTTAACACGGGGTCCTCGGTCATCAACAGCTTAGATGACATCGAGCTGCAGACCCAGATTAATGGTCTAAAAATGCAATTAAAGGGTATTTTAACTGATGAGAATAAGGTGGTAGGTTCTGAGTTGCATGAAGACCAGGCCATGACTCTCCATTTGAAAGAGATCATCGCGGAGCTGGAAAAGCATAGAGGTCCCCTCCTGGATTCGAATGGCGTCCCACATCTTAGTAGTCTGTCAACTAGGGATCGTCCTCTACTTGGTTTGTGTCCAGTGTAGGAGAAAGGGTCCCGGGGTAGAATTTAAAGCAAAAAGGTTGTGGAAGAAACACCCGTGTGAGCTTTGTGTCATATCACTGCCGAGTGATGGCAGATCCATTTGTTATTTTTAATAAAGATTGTTCCTTCCATTTGTTAGTTTTAATAAATATGGTTTTGGCCTGATGTTGATTTTCATTAAAGGTTGTGTGTTGTAATAAAATTTTATGATGTCTCAAGTAGTGCAGGGGTGTTGGACCCCTCCGTGCTTGGACTATTGTAATAGATAGTAATTGTTTCTATCGATAGATGCCTGTCGTGCACTGTGGTTTTCTCTAAGTAAGGGGAAAGTATGTGTCGAGGGATTGTGTATAGGTAAATATAGGGGAAGGTTGTTTGTGGGGGGTCAGAAATTTGCTCACCTTGATTGGACACTTCAAGCAAGTTTCAGTATCCTAGGGAGGACTGAAAGGATTCGCAAATTTCATGTCTCCCTCGAAGATTTACTTTTGGCTTATTGAAAAAACCCTGGTTGGACTGAGTTTAAAATCCAGGGCTCCAAGGCTCAACAAGATGGCTGCGGTCAACCTCATGGCCAAGGCCTGTAAGTTTCAGTTTGAACTGACAAAGAAGGAACTTTCCAGAAATTAGAATGCAGACAGACCTTCTGCATTTATGCATGAGAAGCAAACCCAGTGGCATTCGGGCCTCTGATTAAAACCCATCAAGGTTGTTTGCACAAGCAATCAAGAGCAAGCAAGGTCTATTCAATATGTAAAAGGACAAGCTTAGCTGCATTTCAGTCCTTCGTTAGGGAACATCGACACTGTTTACAAACAATCAACGGGGCATTCAGTTTGGAATGGCCCCATCACGAAACCAGTTGGACAAAGGGGAACACTGATGAGACATTTAAAACCGATTAGCCGGCCATCCAGGTCGATGGGCCCAGATCGGTTTCCTTTGTATGAGCTTCAACACGTCCAGGTCAGAAAAAGAAATGAGCTGATCTGGCGGGAGATAAGGGCTACCGGGAAGGGTATAACTAGTCCCTCAGGAAGCCATCTCTCCCTCTCTCTCCCTCGCCTCACCCCCAGTGCCCTGCCGTATCATCAACCCAGCGAGAGGATCATCGACGAAGAGTCCGTCCAGGGAAGTAGGACACCTGCAGTTACGTTTGAATTACTGGGGTATCTCTGCTCTGGGGCGGTGAAAACCTAAAAACATCGACAGGCAACAGGGCACGGAGCAGGCGTTTCAACATCCTAGACTGGTGAGCATCAATTTTCTGGCCCATCACCTAGATAGGTGTAAAAGGGTGGGCGTTAAGGGGAATTGCTAAAGTGTCATTTTAGTCATTTTCCCTCGATGTGTCCGTTTCTCCTCCCCCGCTAAGTGTAATTGTGTTGTATCCATAGTGATTTTCTCTGTATAGTAATTGTTTCTCTATTTTAATAAACATTGGTTTTCTTTGCACCGAACCACTGGTCTCGTTTGTCTATATCGCTACTTGTAAATAAGTCCGGTGCTCAGAACTAGAAGGGGGAAGCGATTCAAACCGCACGGGGCTGGAGCAGCTCCGGCACGACTGACTGGCCAGACACAAACCCCAAACCAAAACCCCCTACAAGACACACACACACCATTTTATATAAACACACACATCATTTTATATAGACACACACATACCATTTTATATAGACACACATGTTATATCTCAAGAGGTTAATAACCTTGCTTGTATAACAATTAAAAGAGTACACAGGAGACAGAGTTCAGTTAACAGCCATCTTTACTTCCAAAAGAATCTCTGATTTAATGCACTCTGTTTCCCAAAATGCATTGCACATCACAACTATGGTAAGCTATGTGGACAATTCAAATACAACATTCAAAATACACAACATCTCCTCCCCTCTTACATTAGATGTCCCAATAGAACCACAAAATTTTTAAAACACAATAACCTGTTGTACCCATGGGGATTATTCTGCCCCAGATAAAGGGTTAGTCTCTGAACTATAAGTTCAAACATATAGGGGCCCGCCGCTCTCTGGTAGGATACCGGCGGTCAACCTGGCTCTCCATTTCATTGTCTCTCACAGGTGATGTCACCACAGGTGTAGGCGGCTGGGGTGCCTGTATACAGGTCTCCCTTGCTGATGAGATAAGGGCTGAAGTGGCTGCTTCCTCAGAAGGTGAGCCTCTCGGTGTAGAAGGCGGATGACCCACAGCGTCACCCAATGGCAGATAAACTGCTGTTGGTGGTTCAGTGGGTGTTGCTGCACTTCGTAGAAGCTGATGGTGTGTCTCTTCCAGACAATATCCTCAGGTGTCTGTACAGTGTAGGATACTGGACCAGTCTGTGCAGTGACAGTAGCAGGAACCCACTTAGGTCCACCACTGTAGTTCCGTGCCAACACATGTTCACCTGGACTGAAGACTCTGTCTTTGGAGCGTTGTTCACGTCGCTTGATCTGCTTGTCCTGCTGATACTGTACCACGTCTTTGTAGGGTGTTTTGGTTTGGGGTTTTTGTCTGGTCAGTCAGTTGTGTGCCTGAGCTGCCCCAGCCCTGTGCGGTTGGAATCGCTTCCCCCTTTTTAGTTCTGAGCACCGGACTTATTTACAAGCAGCGATATAGACAAACGAGACCAGTGGTTTGGTGCAAAGAAAACCAATGTTTATTAAAGTAGAGAAATAATTATTATACAGAGAAAATCACTATGGATGCAACACAATTACACTTAGCGGGGGAGGAGAAATGGACACATCGAGGGAAAATGGCTCAAATGACAATTTTAGCAATCCCCTTAACTCCCACCCATTACACCTATCTCGGTTATCTTGTGATGGGCCAGAAAATTGATGCTCACCAGTCTAGGATGTTGAAACGCCTGCTCCGTGCCCTGTTGCCTGTCGATGTTTTTAGGTTTTCACCGCCCCAGAGCAGAGATACCCCAGTGATTTAAATGTAACTGCGGGTATCCTGCTTCCCTCGACGGGCTCTTCGTCGATGATCCTCTTGATTGCGAGGCAGGGCACCGGAGTCGAGGCGAGAGAGAGAGAGGTGGCTTCCTGAGGGACTAGTTATGCCCCTTTCTGGGAGCCCTTATCACCTGTCAGGTCAGCTTGTTTCTTTGCCTGACCCAGGCGTGTTGAAGATGATACAAAGGAAACCGATCTGGGCCCATTGACCTGGATGGCCGGCTAATCGGTTTTTAAACATCTCATAAGTGTTTCCCTTTGTCCCACTGGTTTCGTGATGGGGCCATTCCAGCTTGAATGCCCCGTTGATTGTTTGCAAACAGTGCTGATGTCCTCTAACAAAGGTCTGAATGCAGCTATTACATATTGATTGACTGTGCAAACAGCCTTGATGGGTTTTAATCAGAGGCCCGAATGCCACTGGTTTGCTTCTCATGCATAAATGCAGAAGGTTTGTCTGCCTTCTAATTTCTGGAAAGTTCCTTCTTTGTCAGCCCAAACTGAAACTTACAGGCCTTGGCCATGAGGTTGACCGCAGCCATCTTGTTGAGCCCTGGAGCCCTGGATTTTAAACTCAGTCCAGCCAGGGTTTCTCCAATAAGCTAAAAGTAAATCTTCGGGGGAGACATGAAATTTGCAAATCCTTTCAGTCCCCCCTAGGATACTGAAACTTGCTTGAAGTGTCCAATCAAGGTGAGCAAATTTCTGACCCCCCACAAACAACCTTCTCCTATATTTATCTATTCACGATCCCCCGACACATACATTCCCCTTATGTAGAGAAAATGGCAGTGCACGACAGGCATCTATCGATAGAAGCAATTACTATCTGTTACAATAGTCCAAGCACGGAGGGGTCCAACACCCCTGCACTACTTGGAGCATCATAAAACTTCATTACAACACACAACCTTTAATAAAAAATAAACATCAGGCCAAAAAAACATATTTATTAAAAATAACAAATGGAAGGAACGAGCTTTATTAAAAATCGCAAACGGATCTGCCATCACTCGACAGTGATATGACACAAAACTCACACGGGTGTTTCTTCTTCCACCCGGGCATACTGGTCCTTCCACAACCCTTTAACTTTAAATTCTACCCCGGGACCCTTTCTCCTACACTGGACACAAACCAGGTAGAGGATGATCCCTAGCTGACAGACTACTAAGATGTGGGATGCCATTCGAATCCAGGAGGGGACCTCTATACTCTCAAAAACGTCCCACCAGGGCTGGGTCGTAATATCTAAAATGTCGGCCCCTATCTGTACAGTCTTCTGTTCCAAAGTGTAGAAGTGCTTTTGTGATACTAGAACAGCTTTTAATAATTTGGTAAGGTGCTCTGGGAGAGGGGGAATCGGGTAACCGAAGTGGGCGACATATTTCTGGAGTTGGGTAAAATTCTCATCCACAGTGAGGTGAACAGTGGATGGTTCAGGAATGGGGACAATTCGTATCTGTGCCACTTGAACTTCTGCCTCGGGTTTGAAGCAGAAGCTGCTGTCACTCACCGCGCACCAGCTGCGCTGTCCGTGCTGGTAGTGAGACGCTCCTGTGGTGAAGCAATATGTCCCGCCTCCTGTATATGCTACCTGTGGGGGAACATGGCCTTGTGCCATGGCTTCCATGGTACAATTTATAGGTTTCGCATCAGCAGCTCTGAACCCACACTGTGGTTTCAAATAGGCATTCAAGTGCTGGGGACACAGGATGATGTGTGCTCCCCGGCTACGGCACCCCGAGAGGTCAGTACCCGTCATAGCGTGCTCCCACTTTATGATATAGGGCGGGACCGCTGCAAAACAAATGTGTGCACCCCCTTGAATGATTCCAATGTTCTCCACCCTGTATACCGGCGTGGGTCGGGCCATCCCGCCCATGACCGGCATTCTTACAACCATCCCCATAATTGGTAAAATTCTCCTCTGCATCCCATTCGCCGCTCCCATCGATCGCTATCGGTGCTGTGTCTCCGGAGCACCCATAGAGGTGGGAATGCTCCATGCCACCTCTCCTTCCGAAGCTCAGTCCTATCAGGGCGAGTAGGATTACGCCCCCCCTTCATTCCGTAAATTTTCCTGTAACAGATATAGAAGCACACAGCCAGGTTCCCTAGAGATTCGTTGGCTTGGGTGAAGCATGGTCGGGTCTTGCGACCTCGACTCAAATGTACACACTCTGAGCAGATTACTTAAAACTAACCATCACCTTAATTAGAATTAAATTAAACACCCTAAACTTAACACTATATAAACTTAAAAATTAAACTTAAACAAAGCTATTTACATCTGCCACCCATCTCCGAGCGGCCAGCCTAATCCCTGTTTGGGCTGCTGCAGGCTGCTCCCTGCAGCGCGGCTGCACTGACCTGCACCTCCGGTCCCTTGCAGTCTGTAGCTGCTAGCTGGGGACCTTTGTCTTCCGACTTCTCTTTAACTTGGGAGGTTGTCGTTTTAAGCTGGGGAGTCGGTGACCATACGTTTCTGGGCTGGGGTGTCCGAGGGGACCTTCTAGGGAGGGCTACGGGTGGGGCTTTCTTGGCGGGTGGACCTTTGGCTCGGACCGCAGCCTTTGCTAGCGCGGTCTGTGGGTTTTCCACGACCGCTGGCTGGGGGTCCTCTCCCTCAGGTTTCACCTCTCCCAAACTTGGGCTGAGGGCAGGTAACCTTTCGCCGCCTGTTGCAGCAGGCTGTGAGTCTCTGCCCCCAGGTTCCAACCCTGGGTCGGGGGCGGGATTCTCATGCTCGGACTCCTCCCCGCCTGAATCCCAGAGGATTGGGGGAGTGTCCTGAACGGTGGGCGGAATGGCTCCTCCCCTGACACAAGCCACAGCGCCTGCCTGTGCAGCCTGTGAGCTTGTACCCGCTGCGGGCTGAGGATCTCTATCCTCAGACCTTCTCCCAACTGGCTGCTCTTTCTTTTCGGGTTTAAACAACTTACATTGTTTAAAATAACTAGCAGCCTGCCAGTAACCCTGTTCTAAATTCTTTCTCCTTACCAGCGTGGCCTTAAAGGCGGAATCTTGGGCTTGGACCTGCTTTAGGTCCGGGGCCAAAGCTACCCCCTGTGTGCCTCCTTTGTCCCGGATTGCTGCTACCGGGCCTGCTCTACAGGGGTCCCAGAACTCTCCTTCCTGTCCCCCTGCTTGGCCACCTTGTTGGTCTTTTGGTTACTCTCCCACGTGGTATGGAGGGATCCTAAATCTATGGCCAAAGGTTTTGACCTTTCCCCAACCTGCTCCTTCCCTGTGGATCCCATTAAGCTAAATGGGACCTTGTTAGACCGGGGTGAATTCGTCAGGTCTTCTGAATGGACCACCGTGCTGGAAGCTCCAGTGTCCACCAAATATCTGCCCTGCACCGTCTTCACCCCCATCTTAACATAGGGCTTGCTCCCCACAGCATTTTTGCGGGGACACAGGACGACAACTCTAGTCATTGCTGGGAGAGGGATGGGGCAGACAGGGTCAAAGCACTGGTGGTGGCTGCTATTTTCCCCTGGCTGGCCAGGAGGAGAGATCGTAGGGACTGTAAAAATGACACGATCACAGCGGGAGCAATTTCCGTCTCTGCCTTCTGGGTTGGGGCTGTGGAGTTCTTTACTTAATTCTCCTTCCAGGGGTTCTTATAATCCTTGCGCCAGTGGCCGTCCTTCCCACACCCATAACAGTTTAACTTAGTCTGGGAGGGACGGTTCCCCTCCTGGTGCCACTCTTTCTTATTCTGGCCCCCAGGCTTAACATCATGGACTTTCCCCTTGGGTTGGGGCGTCTCGATACCCCTTATATTTTTAAATGCTATCGTGAGCTGGCGGATCACCTTTTCCTCGGTGGTCTAGGGGCTACTGGGGTCAAACCAGGCCGCAGCCTGGGCTCGGATTCAGGGCAGGCAGTTTGTCATTAGACAACGGAGCCAGTGGGTCAATTGGACTTGGTTCAGTAATGTCCGCGCTGGCATTCCCGGGCACGTGCTCCGGTAGACTGGACACAGCCTGTCTGCGAACGCCTGTGGGGACTCCCCTGGGAGCTGTACCGATTCTTCCACCCGGGCGAACGGACTGCCGTCATTGAGTCCTATGGCCTCCAATATCTCGTTCCTCAAATCCTCATAATCTTTCTGCCCCTTTTTACATTCATCAGATAGGGTCTGGAGGAGATTACACCCCAGAGAAAACAGCAGCATCTTAGCTTGCTCTGCGTCATCGCAGTCATTAACGCATGCTGCCTGTTCTATCTCCCTGAAGTGCAGAGAGGGGTCTCCCTTTTTGGTGAGCTTGGGGATGTGACTAACCATGGCCCTGAGCTGTTGGGTGCCATGCAGCACCACAAACTGATTTTGGATAGCCCCTGGGTCCTCGTCATCAACGGGCGGGCCGTACCTCCGTTGTCAGAGGGGGTACACCGGTCCTGGTCCCGGCCTATCTAGCGGGGCCTGCTGTGCTTCCCCTACCACTTCATCCTCCACCCCCCCTTGCTGCCAGCCCTCCTGAAAACTCAGAGCTATGGGTGGCGGCCGTGGTACCTCTGATTCCCTAGCCAACTTTGTTCTGGGTGCTGCCTGTGGGACGGTTCTGTTTGGGTTGCCAGTAAAGTCCGACTGGCCCGCCTTCGGGCTGATAAGGCATATCATCCCCTTAGCCCTCACTAAAGCCATACTCAAGGTTTCTATCTCTATCCTCAAACCCCTGTTCGCAAGCTAGCTTGCATGATGCCTTTACCTCCCTTACTTTCTCCTCCTGCTCTTTTAATTTTTGGGTGAGGTCGCAAATCGTGTCCTGCAGCTTTATCTCGCTGCCCCTCGCCTTTCTGACCTGGTATTCTAGGTGCTCCATCTTGCACCTAGTGCTGGCTTTAGTTTCAGTGGTCTGGTATTCCAGACACTCTACACTTGCCTGATGTTCCCGTTGCACCTCGACGGCCTGGGCATCCAGGCGCTCTACCTTTGCCTGGTGTTCCCGTTGCACTCCGAGGGCTTGGGCCTCCAGGCACTCTACCTTTGCCTGGTGTTCCTTGGCCGTCTGCTCTCTTTCTTGGCTTAATGCCTGAAGCGCCACTAGCACCTTCCCTTCTGCTAAAACCTTATCCTGCATTTCTAGGGCCAATTTCTTGAGCTTGGCAACCTGTGCTGCTACAACACTGTCCAGCACTAGGACTTGTTTCTTATAACACATTAACCAGACTGCCTTTTCAATTGCCCTCTTATGCTGTTTACTCGCTGTCCACTGGGCGGCGGCATCTATGGGACCCTCGGCCTTTAACATAGCGCCCACCCATTTCTTGGCGATATTGACCTTTCTGCACACATAAGTGGACAACCTCTCTTCTATTGCAGTTTCTCCCTCCGCACCACTGTCTGTCATATCGCATACTGTCGCCAATGCTCCTACCTGGCTCGCCATTTCTGGAGGGGGTATTGATTTGGGGTTTTTGTCAGGTCAGTCAGTCGAGTGCCTGAGCTGTCCCAGCCCCGTGCGGTTCGAATCGCTTCCCCCTTTTTAGTTCTGAGCACCGGACTTATTTACAAGCAGCGATATAGACGAACGAGATCAGTGGTTTGGTGCAAAGAACACCAATGTTTATTAAAGTAGAGAAATAATTATTATACAGAGAAAATCACTATGGATGCAACACAATTACACTTAGCGGGGGAGGAGAAATGGACACATCGAGGGAAAATGACTAAAATGACAATTTTAGCAATCCCCTTAACTCCCACCCTTTACACCTATCTAGGTTATCTTGTGATGGGCCAGAAAATTGATGCTCACCAGTCTAAGATGTTGAAACGCCTGCTCCGTGCCCTGTTGCCTGTCGATGTTTTTAGGTTTTCACCGCCCCAGAGCAGAGATACCCCAGTGATTTAAGTGTAACTGCAGGTATCCTACTTCCCTGGATGGGTTCTTCATCGATGATCCTCTTGATGGTGAGGCAGGGTACCGGAGTCGAGGCGAGAGAGAGAGAGGTGGCTTCCCGAGGGACTAGTTATACCCCTTTCTGGGAGCCCTTATCACCTGTCAGATCAGCTTGTTTCTTTGTCTGACCCGGACGTGTTGAAGATGATAAAAGGAAACCGATCTGGGCCCATCGACCTGGATGGCCGGCTAATCGGTTTTTAAACATCTCATAAGTGTTTCCCTTTGTCCCACTGGTTTTGTGATGGGGCCATTCCAGCTTGAATGCCCTGTTGATCGTTTGCAAACAGTGCTGATGTCCTCTAACAAAGATCTGAACGCAGCTATTACATATTGATTGACTGTGCAAACGGCCTTGATGGGTTTTAATCAGAGGCCCGAATGCCACTGGGTTTGCTTCTCATGCAAACCAGTGGCCTTCTAATTTCTGGAAAGTTCCTTCTTTGTCAGCTCAAACTGAAACTTACAGGCCTTGGCCATGAGGTTGACCACAGCCATCTTGTTGAGCCCTGGAGCCCTGGATTTTAAACTCAGTCCAACCAGGATTTTTTCAATAAGCCAAAAGTAAATCTTCGGGGGAGACATGAAATTTGCGAATCCTTTCATCTTTCAACTTTGGTGGTTTCAGCAGGTCGAAGTTGGTTCGTAGCTCTTTTTGAGCAGTAGAGTGGCAGGTTATGCTTTTGTGGTCGCATGTGGTGTGTTCCTGTAACTCAACAGGAAACTATTCAGGCACTGATGAAGCATTCCCTGGCCTTGCGATGCCTTTAGAGAGTGTTTCATGGTCTGAACAAACCTTTCAGCTAGACCATTGGTCACAGGGTGGTATCGTGCAGCCCTGATATGTTGTACGCCATTCACCTGCAAGAATGTAGACAATTCTTGTGACACCCACTGTGGACCGTTGTCTAGGACAAGTTGCATCGGAGCTCCAAATCGGCTGAACACCTCACCTAACTTCTCGATGGTCTTCTCAGCGGTGGTGGACCTCATTATAACAACCTCTGGCCGCTTACTGTGCGCGTCAACAGCCACCAGGAACATTCTTTCCTGGACCTGCAAAGTCTACATGAATGCGGTGCCATGCTTCCTCCGGAAAGTCCCAGGAGTGAAGAGGTGCAAGCTGTGGCACATTACAAACTCTCTGACATTAGGAACAGGTTTTAGCTTTGTCCTCAATCTGTCCATCCATACCCGGCCACCAGAAGTAGCTCCTCACCATTTCTTTCATACGAACCATTCCACAGTGTCCGGAGTGTAGTTGCTGTAACACTGGTTTCCGTAGCGATGGTGGAATAACCACTCTCCTCCCCCACAGCAAACATCCAGACTGCACCGACAGTTCGTTTCTCCTTAAGAGATTTGGTTTCAGGTTTGGGTCATCACTGTCAAGCTTGCCCCTGACGATAATGTCCAGCACTGCAGACAACACTGGGTCATTTCTGGTGTTTCGTTGGACCTGTGTTGAAGTAACAGGTGCATTCTCCACCTGCCTAAAATAGCAGATGCCCATGCTACACGTCATAGGCTTGGTGACAGGCAGTGGCAACCTGGAAAGACCATCGGCATTGCCGTGCAGGTCAGACTTGTGATATCTAATGTCAAAGGTGTGTGCAGACAACAGCAGTGCCCACCTTTGCATTCTGCTCGCAGCAAGTGATGGAATCCCTGTATGTGGCCCGAAGATGGTCGTGAGAGGGCAGTGATCTGTTAGTAAGGCGAACTGTCTCCCGCACAAATATTGGTGAAACTTGCGAACGCCAAAAACGTGGCGCCACTGAGACGACTAACTGAAAAGAACATAGAATGGGAATGGAATCATGAGCATGAGAAGTCATGGAGCGATCTAAACCATGTATCGGTTTGTCTGTGGGTTCAATGACGAGACATTTATGAAAGAGAATGTCTTTTAATCTAAAGTCTGTTCAACTCTTTTTAACAGCATTACAGGAGACACCATGCTAGTGATCCATCTAAAAGCGAAACTGAAACTAAACCAAAACTGCCTCTGTCACATGCCCTCTGCTGGTCAGGCATAAATAATCAATACATGCAATTATGCTGGTAAGGCATCATAATCAAACAGGCAAATACCATCACTATTTGCTGATATCATTACATCTCCCTTTCTTAAAGCAAAAGTATTTTACTTTTAACTAACAACATGTTTTCTTTGTATTAATCTGCATTTTAACTGTAACACTTAATGAACTTACATTATCATTATCATTATCAAGGTTTTTTAACCTTGCTTTGTGTGTTCACATGAAATATGTAAATACACTAGAACTTGAAGAAAGAATAAGATAACATTACTTCCTTCTATAACAATAGTCCTTAAATTTGCTCAATGAGTCTCTCAGGAGGCTTCACGTGTCTTGAGGATTTTCTGATTGATTGTCCTTGAATCTGAGTTGTTGCCTCAGATGATGGTTTCTCAGCTGTGTGATTAGGTTGTTCAACAGTATCAGTCTTTTGACCTGCTGTGTGATCAGGTTGTTCAACAGTATCAGTCTTTTGACCTGCTGTGGCTGGTCCCCTGAGAAGATCTCGCCGATTTCTTCGCAGAACAGCACCCTCATCTGTCTGAATGGTGTATGATCTTGGTTGAACTTCACTCAGGACAGTTCCCTTCTGAGTCCATATGTTTGTTTTGTCTTTGAACCTTACTTGGTCACCAGTGTGGAGTTCAGGTATGTTTTGTGTTCCTCTGTCATAGTAGTACTTTTGCTTTTCTTTCTGTTGTTCTTTGAACTTGCTCACTTTCTCCCCCTCTTTTGTTTTCAGGAGGTTCACCGGGATGGGTAGGTTTGACCTTAGCCGACGTCCCATAAGGAGTTGGGCTGGTGACATACCACACTCGAGCGGCGTTGTGCGGTATACAAGCATGCTTTGGTAGAAGTCAGTTCCACCGTCTCTTGCCTTGTACATCAGTCTTTTCACTGTCTGGACCGATTTTTCCACTAGTCCATTGGACTGTGGAAAGTGAGGACTTGACGTTGTGTGGACAAAGTCCCACTCTTTGGCAAAGTGTCGGAAACTTGCATTGTAAAACTGGGGTCCGTTGTGTGTGAAGACCTCGCTTGCCACGCCATGTCTGGAGAATATGGCTTTCATACATCTTATCACAGCATCTGCAGTGGTGGTGTACAGTCTACAAACCTCTGGATACAGGGAGTAATAGTCTGTGACTACAAGATAGTCCTTCCCTTGACATATGAATAGGTCAGCGCCTACCTTCTGGCAAGGTCTGTCTGGCGCTGGGTGTGGCTTTAGTGGTTCTACCGGATTGCTTGCTCGATATTTCAGGCATATTGTGCAGTTTGACACTTCATTTGTCACATCTTGGTTGATTCGTGGCCAGTACATCACCTCTCGTGCTCTTTTCTTACACTTTTCGATTCCCAGATGTCCTCCATGGATTCTTTTTAGCATCTCTTTTCTCAGACTCTTTGGGATAACTATTTTACTTCCTTTGTAGATGATGTCTTCGACCACCGATAGTTCCTCCCTGCAGTTCCAGTACTCTGCCATGTCAGGTGAGCAGTCTTGCTTCATGTTGGGCCATCCATCCAAGATGCTTTTCCTCAGTCGTCTCATTGTTTCATCTTTGTTTGTCTCAGTCTTTATGAGCTCCATTTTTGCATCTGCTATGGGCAGTGCACTTGTGATCATGTCCACATAGGCGTTCACTTTTTCATCCATTTTGGTGTTTGCGGGCTCACTTGGGTCAACAGCTCTGGACAACGTGTCTGCTGTATACATCAGCTTACCCGGTGTGTACGCAACATTCAGTGTATAGCGTTGCAGCCTGATCATCATTCTTTGTATTCTAAGCGGACAGCTATTTAGTGGCTTTTGGAACAATGCAATCAAGGGCTTATGGTCAGTCTCTACACTGATTGCTTGTCCTGCCTCAAACTGGTGAAATCTTTCACAGGCGTATGTGATGCTGAGCAGCTCCTTTTCTATTTGAGCATATTGCGTCTCCGCGTCTGTCATTGAGTGCGATGCATATGCAATAGGTTGCCAGTAGTCATATTTTTGCAGAAGAACGGCACCGAGCCCACTCTGTGATGCATCTGATGATATCTTGATGGGTCTCGCTGGGTCATAAAACCTCAGAACTGGTTCCTCTGTGAGCAGTTTCTTTAGATCGCTCCATGACTTCTCATGCTCATGATTCCATTCCCATTCTATGTTCTTTTCAGTTAGTCGTCTCAGTGGCGCCATCTTTTCTGAGAGGTTGGATATGAATTTACCCATGTAGTTGATCATTCCATTAAACCTCTGCACGTCCTTTTTGCATTGTGGCTTTGGCATATTCTCAATGGCGGACACCTTTCTGGGATCTGGTCTGATGCCCTCACTGCTAAGGATATCTCCCACGAATGTCAGTTCTGTCACCCCGAGCTGGCATTTCTCTCTATTCAGCTTCAGGTTTGTTTTCCTTGTTGCTTCCAGCACTTTTTTCAGTCTCTCGTCATGCTCAGTTCTTGTGGTTCCCCATACTATGATGTCATCCATTGATGTATCAACTCCCTCCAGGTGCTCATAGATCATATGGATAGTTTTGTGATACACTTCAGGAGCTGAGGCAATGCCAAATGGTAACCTTAGGAATCTGTATCTGCCAAATGGACTGTTGAACGTGCACAGTCTTGAACTTGCTTCGTCCAGCTTCATCTGCCAAAATCCTGATGATGCATCTAACTTGCTGAAATACTTTGCAATTGCAAACTGTGACATGATTTCCTCACGTGTAGGAAGCTTGAAGTGCTCTCTCTTTATTGCTCTGTTTAGATCTCTTGGATCCAGGCAAATTCTGAGCTTTCCATTCTTTTTGTCCACAATGACGAGGGAACTCACCCACTCAGTTGGCTCATCTATCTTCTGAATCACGTTCAGGCTTTCCATCCTGTCCAACTCTGCCTTCAGTTGCTTTTGAAGAGCAAACGGAACTTTTCTGCATGGATGTATGACCATTGGCATACTTTTATCTACTCTGATCGTGTGTTCTCCTGGAATGCAGCCTAGACCCTGAAATAGGTCTTTGTACTCTTTCATGAGTTCATCATAGACTGTCTCTCCTTCACTTTCCACAATGAGGACTCTCTTTACCAGGTTCAGTCTCTCACAGGCTTTTAAACCTAGTATGGCCTGCACATCCTTTGGCACCATGATTAATGCTAGCGTGTGCTCTCTGTCCTTGTGTGTCACTTTGACAATGCATCTTCCTTTCACTGGTATATCAGCACCTGAGTATCCTGTCACTTTCACTTTTATTCCATGTATCTTTGGTCTGGGTCTAATTTTCTTAAAATCAGTCTCTGATATCACATTAACTTGTGCTCCAGTATCCAATTTAAATGGAATATGTATGTCATTCACTTTTAGTGTCAACATCCAGTCTCTTTTTTCTTTTTTGTTTTCAGACACAACATCTACATAGAACTCCTCTATCTCGCTTTCATCTACTGCATGGACCTTGCTTTGTTGCGCTTGGTTCTTACAGCAACGGGCATAATGGTTGTTTTTGTTGCAACTATTGCATTTTTTACCATATGCTGGACACTTTTTTGGTGTATGCTGTGTACCGCATCGACCACATGACTTTTGATTGTCCCTTTCATTTTTGTTTGCTGGCCACGCCTCTTTTTTCACATTGGCGCTCTTTTTGTTAAACGGTTTGTGTCCGTTCTTACTCACTGCATCCACGTTGCAGCTATTGTCACTGAACAGCTCCTTTGCCTGCGACTTCACAGTCTCTGTAGCCCTACACAGTGCTATGGCTTTTCCCAGGTCTAGATCTTGCTCTCTTAGCAGTCTTTCCCTTAGACCATTATCTGGAATACCACACACCAGTCTGTCTTTTATCAGCGAGTCTGTCAGTCCCCCAAATTCACATGTTTTGCTTCGGTTTCTCAGTTCAGTCACATACTGATCAATAGTCTCACCCGTTTTCTGTACACATGTGAAAAATCTGTGCCTCTCAAATGTCACATTACGTTTAGGTATGCAGTAGGCCTCAAACTGTTCCATTATTTTATCTAGCTTCATTTTGTCTCCATCAGCAGTGAATGTGAAGTTATTATACACCTCCAGCGCTTCATCACCCACGGCATGTAAGAACAATGACGCTTTCATTTTATCACTTTTCTCGTCAGCTCCGATTGCTGATAAATACAACTCCAAACGTTGTTTGAACCTTCTCCAATATTCAGCCACATTACCTGTCAACTGAAGCTTCGCCGGTGGGTGTAAACCTTCCATTTTTTCACTTCGTTAGCTATTCTCCAATGGTAAGTAACGATGTTCTCTTTTGGCTTGCTAATATGTGGAGAGCTGATTTAACTTCAGATTTTTCCTCTTCATCTCTTTCAATCACTTCTGACACCATGCATTGGTTTGTCTGTGGGTTCAATGACGAGACATTTATGAAAGAGAATGTCTTTTAATCTAAAGTCTGTTCAACTCTTTTTAACAGCATTACAGGAGACACCATGCTAGTGATCCATCTAAAAGCGAAACTGAAACTAAACCAAAACTGCCTCTGTCACATGCCCTCTGCTGGTCAGGCATAAATAATCAATACATGCAATTATGCTGGTAAGGCATCATAATCAAACAGGCAAATACCATCACTATTTGCTGGTATCATTACAGTGAGAGGGCAGTGATCTGTTAGTAAGGTGAACTGTCTCCCGTACAAATATTGGTGAAACTTGCGAACGCCAAAAACGATGCTCAGTGCTTCTCGTTCTATTTGGGCATAGCTAGTTTCAGCTCTGTTCAAAGTCCTAGATGCGAATGCTATCGGCTTCTCTTCTCCGGTTGGCATGATATGAGAAACGACCGCTCCCATAACATATGATGATGCATCACAAGCTAACTGTATTGGTAATGAAGGGTCAAAATGCGTCCAAGCCTCTGACTTCAGGAGCATGTCCTTTACTGTCATGAACGCCTCCTGGCACTTTTTAGTCCATTCCCACTTCTTGTCTTTACATAGCAACCGATGCAGCGGCTTCAGCATTGAGGCTAGGTTCGGTATGAACTGTCAATAGTAGTTCAGTAACCCTAGAAAAGACCGCAGCTGGCTGATATTTTCAGGTGCTGGGTCATCCAGTGTAGGATCCGCAAAATTGGATTTCATATTAATAAGAGTTAAATGGCAGAAGAGGCCGTGATTTCTAAGACTGTTTTAAAAGAAGCCCAGAAAAAAGGGCACACAAAATGGCCGCCATACCATGTGATCAGCTCATTGGGACACTTTAAAATGGTTCCTGCGCAACCTCAGACAGCTATGTGGATTGAACCCACAGTAAGTTCTGGAAGCCGTTTCGGAGAGAACGAAACCAGACCCACAGGCATGCATATGGATTAGATGCAGATCCACTCAAGATCGGCCTGGAGACAGAGGCCATCAAGATGCTGCCCCTGACAAAAGGGGACAATTTCATATTCATCAGAACAGCACCCAGGATTAGATAACGAGATCAGCAGGACATTCAAAACAATGAAAGCCATTTCCAAACCAGAGATGGGCCTGTTACCAGCCGTTTAAGACATTTTAAATATAATAACTACCCCACTGTGCTCGCAGCCCGCCAAAATTGAAACAAAGACTAACCTGATTTTGGGCGGGAAGGGAAGCCTCGGGAAGAAAGGTATATCTGGAGAGACTTTTCAGCAGTTGGGGCAAGCACTCGGAAGCAGTCGGGACAGGCAGGCCAGAAGGAGTTGAGACAGGGCAGTGGAACACGACTCGACACAGCAGTAGATTGGGCAGACACACAGCTTGGGAGAAGACGCTGGAGGAAGCTTGAATCAACAAGCTTGAACAGTCACAAGGAGAGTCGAGCTAAAAGATAGTTTACAGTCGGACAGTCGTTGCAGCCCCAGCAGCCGGTCCAGCTTTTGAGCTGGACGAAGAGGAGCTGGCTTGGGGAAAGATCAGCGGACTCCTCTCCACCATCGGAGGAGAAAGATAATTATGACTGTATAAAGAAAGTCGCTCGAAACCAGCGTCCCGCCCCGGGGAAAACTATCGGGAGATCATCGACCATCCCCGGGCCGTAGCTGAAGGTAGAAGGGGCCACACCAGCCCAAAGCTCCTCTAACCAGGGTCGAGCCGATAATCCTCGACCCCGCCGACACCCAGGCCCGCCGGTGTCCAGCCGCCCCCGACCCCCACCTCAGGAGAGAGGTGTGGTGCAGTTCGCAGGGGCTCCACGATCCACATGGAGACGAGACGCCTGAAAGGACCAAACACAGACTCATTTTAAAAACCTTGCACTTCCTAGTGGGATTGGTGAGCATGTTTCTGGCCCTTCACAATCAGATCTAGATAGGTTTAATAAGGGGGTGGATTTAAGGGTACAATTAACATGAGTTGTTGTCCCTCGATGTTCCGTGTGTTTCCTTATTTCATGATGATCTTTGTAGAGTATAAGATGCCTGTATTTGCCTTAGTTAGTATAATGTCGTCATGATTTGTTTGTGTTTGTTTTTCCCTCCCATGTACTGTACTCTTATCTGTGTTGCATTTGATTTGATATTTTTCCATTTGCAATAAAATTTCATTTTGTTTCATCAAACTTGGTCTACAAGACTTTTCTCTACATTGTAGTTCCTGCGCCTAAGTCCAGAGTATAGAATCTAAGGGGCGAGTGGGTCGAACCACTCAAGGTTTTACTGTGCAAGAGAGAGAGGCCTCTAGAGAGAGAAACCTCAGGGAAACCTCTCGAGGAAAACCCCTTACACCACGATTGCCTTGGTCTTGGACGGTGCCTTGTGAAGGCCTGTGGCATTGATCACATGACCGAGGTACTCAACTGATGCCTGAAAAAAAATCGCATTTATCCCTGCGAACTCTGAGTCCATAATCCCTCAGTCTCTGTAGTGTTGCGTCCAAGTTACGCAGATGGTCTTGGTCATCACACCCAGTAACTAAGATGTCATCTAAGTAGCACTGGACTCCAGGCAATCCACTAAGGGTCTAGTCCATAGCACGTTGCAAAAGCGCTGGAGCTGATGTAACTCCGAAAGGAAGTCGACGATACCTAAATAGGCCCTTGTGTGTCACAATAGTCAGCATTTCTCGTGACTGTTCATCCACATGCATTTGCAGGTAGGCTTGACAGAGGTCGATTGTGCTAAACTTCTGGCCCCCAGCGAGTCCCGCAAACAAATCATCAATATGGGGAAGCGGATATTGCTCCACTGACAATACAGGGTTAACAGTTACTTTAAAATCTCCACATATCCTAACTCCACCCCCTTTCTTGAGCACTGGTACGATGGGTGTTGCCCATTCACTCACGCTGACTGGTTCTAGTACTCCGCTTTCAACTAGGGCTTCTAAGTCAGCCTCGACTTTTGGTCTGATGGCATAAGATACAGGTCGTGCCTTCATGAACTTGGGTTTGCTATCCTGCTTAATACGAAGCTTCACAGTAATATCTTTCATGCTACCCAGTTCTCCATTAAAGACTTCTGCATGTTTCTTTGAGATGGCGGGTAAGCCTGGATCATTGTGTGGCATCATGTAGAGTGATGACCAGTCTAATTTTATTCTCTCCATCCACGAACATCCCAGTAGGGAGGGGTAGTCTCCTTTAAATATGTAGAGTGGTAACTTCCTAGTTTGTCCATTCAACTGAACTGTGACCTCAGTGATACCTCTCACGGTTACTCTTTCCCCGGTATATGTCTTTAACGCTAGGTTAGCTGGCTGAAGTGGAAGGTGCTTTAATGTCTTTTTGTAGACTGTCTCTGACATAAGAGATACTGCTGTCCCGGTGTTGATCTGCATTCGCACAGGCTGCCCCTCTAGCAAGGGTGAGACCCAGTAGTCATGCGAATCCCCAGCTACAGTCAGCACATTCAGTGATAGTTCCTCCTTTGAAGTGTCACTTGCCTCTGTTTTGTCCTGTTCTACAGAGCGGACATGCTTCTTTGTCTTTTGTCTGAATGTTTTTTTACTTCCTTCCGTCTTTGACTTTTTCTCTGTGTCCTTTTTATTTCTGCATGTGCACTGAATATGTCCCTTTTTACCACAGCTGTGGCAATCCATGTCCACACACCAGCATGCTGTAAGGGGTTTTCTCTCCGAGGTCGCAGAGGTTTCTCTCGCCAGAGGCCTCTCTCTCTCTTTTGCACAGTAAAACCTTGAGTGGTTCGACCCACTCACCCCTTAGGTTCTAGACACTGGACTTAGATGCAGGAACTACAATGCAGAGAATACTCTTATAGACCAAGCTTAATGAAATGAAATGAAATTTTATTGCATAAGGAAAAACAAATCAAATGCAAGCAAATAACAGGGTACATGAGAGGGAAAAACAAATCATAACAATACAGTACTAACTAAAACAGATACAGGCATATTATACTTTACAAAAGTCATCATGAAATGGGGAAACACACAGAACATTGAGGGACAACAACTCATGCTAATTATACCCAAAATGCCCACCCCCTTAAACCTATCTAGATCCGATTATGAAGGGCCAGAAACATGCTCACCAATCCAGCTAGGAATTGTAAGGTTTTGAAACAGGTCTGCGTTTTGATCCTTTCAGGCGTCCTGTCTCCTCGTGGTCAGCGCTGCGGGCTGCGAGCTGCGAGCTGTGACACGCCTTCTCTTCCTCGAGGTGAAGGTCACAGACAGGCTGGATCTCAGCGGGCCTGGACGTCGATATGAGGGAAGGTCAACTGTTTGACCACTTTCAAGAGGTCTCTTCTAGTCAGTTACCATTTGCAGATAGTGTTCTTCTGTAGGGCTGCTGCCCTCTTGTCTCGTCAACGGCCCGGGGTTGGTCGATGATCTCCCGATGGTTACCCCGGGGCGGGACACAGGCTTGAATTGCCTTCTTGATAGCTGCTTCGTCTTCTTCAACGGTTAGTCGCAGATCTCTCTCATCGCTGCTGGCTAATCGCTGCCGATGGCTACCCCGGGTTCCCCAAATATACTTCTCAGGAGAAGCCTTTATCTCCCGCCAAATCAAGGTTAGTCTTTGTTTAACTTTTGGCGGGCTTGTTGCACAGCGGGGTAGTTATTATATTTAAACTGCTTTTGGGATGGCCGGTGATGGCCATCCCTGGTCTGGAATGACCTGCATTGTTTTGAATGTCTTCTTAATGTCTTTAATGGGTCTTTGATGCTCCCATCATGAATAAGAAACTGTTTCCCTTTGTCTGGGTAAACATTTAGATGGCCTTTATCTACAGGCCGATCTGACTGGATCTGCATCCAATCTTTATGTGTGTGTTAATGTCTGGTTTCGTTTTCTCAGAAACGGCTTCCAGAACTTACTGTGGGTTGAATCCACAAAGGCTGTCTGGGGACTGCAGGAACCATTTTAAAGTGTCCCAATAAGTCGGTCATGGGGTCTGGTGGCCATTTTACATGCCCCTTTTTCTGGGCTTCTTTTAAAACAGTCTTTTAAAATCAAGGCCTCTTCTGCCAAAGGACCCTTATAGTACAATATTAATTTTGCGGATCTTACAATCAAGACGCAAGATGCCCCATTTTGCCACAACGGAAACATGGCCCTTGACTCTCTGTTCTTACTTTGTGCACTTTTTCTGTTGCACCCAACTGTTGAGCTTCCTTAACTGCCAATTCCATTGAAATACTGATTTCAATGGCCTTTTGTAGTGTCAGATTTCTCTCCGTTAATAGTCTCTTCTGTATGGCTTCAGTTCTCATACCACACACTAGCCTGTCTCTTATAGTATCATTTAGCACATCATTAAACTCACAGTGCTCTGATAGTCTTTTTAGTGCAGCTACAAACATAGTCATTGTTTCTCCTTCTTCCTGGTTACGCCTGTGGAACCTAAACCTCTCAGCTATGACTAGGGGCTTGGATGAAAAATGCCCTTTTAGTATCTCCACAATTTCGCTGTATTGTTTAGTCCCTTGTTTATCTCGATGCACTAAAGTACGCAAAAGATTGAAAGTCTTTGGTCCCATCACACTTAACAATGTAGGTACTACCTTGTTCCCTCCAATGTCATTTGCTTGTGTGAAGTATTCAAATCGTTCTGTGTATGAGCTCCATCGTTCGACATTCTCATCAAATGGTCCAATGTTACCGATAATTCCAGCCATTTTCCTTCTCTCAGGCTCTTAATTATCATTCACTAAGGATCCTTCCAATGTTGAACTCAACTAAAATCACTATCAGTTATTTAGTGCTTCAACTCACAGATCATATCACAGTTGAATAAATGTCCTTCCCGATTTACTCACTGCTTTTCCTCCCCTTCCTCAAGTCCACGTAAGTTCAGACGTCCTCGTCGCCACTTTTGTTATATATCAAGAGGTTAATAACCTTGCCTGTATAATAATTAAAAGAGTACACAGGAAACAGAGTTCAGTTAACAGCCATCTTTACTTCCAGAAGAATCTCTGACTTAATGCACTCTGTTTCCCATAGTGCATTGCACATCACAACTACGGTAAGCTATGTGGGGCAATTCAAATACAACATTCAAAATACACAACACACACACCATTTTATATAGACACACACACAGCATTTTATATAGACGCACACACACCATTTTATATAGACACAAACACACCATTTTATATAAACACGACATCATTTTATATAGACACACACACACCATTTTATATAGACACACACACACCATTTTATATAGACATACACACACATCATTTTATAACCACACACACACACATCATTTTATGACGACACACACAAATCATTTTATATGGACACACACACACCATTTTATATAGACACACACACCATTTTAATAGACACATACGCCATTTTATATAGACACACATGCCATTTTATATCGACACACACGCCATTTTATATAGGCACACACAACATTTTATACAGACACACACACCATTTTATATAGACACACATACACCATTTTATATAGACACACACACAGCATTTTATATAGACGCACACACACCATTTTATATAGACACACACACACACCATTTTATATACACACACACACACACACACACCATTTTATATAGACACACACACACCATTTTATATAGACAGACACACCATTTTATACAGACACACACACATCATTTTATATAGACACATACACCATTTCATATAGTCACACACACACCATTTTCTACAGACATACACATGCTATTTTATATAGGCACACACAACATTTTAAATAGACACATACGTCATTTTATATAGACACACACGCCATTTTATATAGACACACACACACCATTTTATACAGACACACAGGCCCCGATTTTCTGCTAGCCGTCGGGCAGCTTTCCAGGCGGCCGGGGGCCAAAAATCGCCGAAAAAGCGGGTTGCGACCCCCCCGCCTGATTCCCCGCCCTGTCCGACCTTCGGACCGCCATTTCTCCGCGACCCGATTCAGTCCTGCCCACCGCTGTCAGGACTGGCCGTCGGAACAGTAATGAGCAATTATCACCATGTTTAAGCCGATTTTAGGGTGCCCATGCGATTTTCAGGGGTTCCCCACGCTAAACACATCTGCGGGGAACCCCGTTGATGAAACCTGGCGTGAAGCTTGCCGGCTTGCTTGCTGTCAGATGCAGCTCATTTGGGAAAGCTGCGATTTAAAGGGACAGCATTTGTATGTTGAAGGACCGTGTTGTTGCAGGTTTGGGGCTACTTCTTCAAGGCTTAGGCACAGCTGTGGAAGGTTGGAGCCTCACACACATCTCCAACGTGATCTCCTGGGAAGCCCCTCTCGCCACCCTCACTCAGCGCTTCCTCAGCGGAGGCATCTACCAGAAGGATGGGATGCCTTTTCTTCCTTCCCTTCTTGCCATTAAAGGATCTCCAGCAGCAGAGGCGGCAGCAGAACCAGGAACAGCAGGATGAGCACCAGGAGCACCAGGCTGCTGCTCACTCACCTGAAGCTGCAAAGACCAGAAGGGGCCAGCGCTTGGAAGTGGCTTGAAAGCACCTTGCTGCGCTTTAGGGGGCCATGGGGACCCGTATCTGCACTGGCAGTCCTACTCAGAAGGACTTCCATGAAGGTTTGGTTTCTCTGTTTAATAGATGGCCAACGCTCCTCAAGAGATGTCATTCTCTTATGAGCACTCACCATGTTTTAAGTACCCTGGCGAGTTATCTCCTCCATGGAGGTTGCCAATCTTTCCATGGTGATGCGTTCCTGCGCCAATGACTCCACAAAGGCTCTGCTCATGGTCGCTATGGACTCCTCCATTCGCTCCGAACTCGCAGCGACCCTGGAGACAAAACCTGCCAGAGTCTCCTGCATCTGTGCATGGAGATCCATCACCTCTTTTCTTGCGGATGGACCCAGAGGCAGAGGGTCGACATGTAACACAGCTGAGCTGAGCTGGCAGAGTCCTGCGCCCTCCGACGAGGACTCTCCACTGCTGTCACTGTCTCCAGAATCTGCTGATGCTCACTTGTGAGCTGTGATACACCAGGTGACAACACTACTCTATGTCCCGAAGGTCCCACCGAAGTGTGAGTGTCTGCGCTGGTGCTGGGTGCGCTTACTACTGCTGACGCTGCACCCTCAGAGGTTGGAGCTTCCTCTGAGGAGTCTGGCTGCACAGCCTCTGTAAGGGGGGGCATCTTTTAACTGGTTTATGCTAATTTACCTGGCCAGCAGCCTTTGCCTCTGAGCTCTGACAAATTCCAACCTTTTACCTGGTTTACGGTAATTCACCTGGTCAGCAGCCTTTTGCTGCTGCACTCTAAACCAATTTACAAACAGCGGTTTTGAATCGCTACCCCTCCTTCAGTTCTGAGTGGAGGAACTTATAATTAATGATTTTAAAACAGACAAGTGGTTTGGATGAGAGAAAAATCAACTTTTATTACCTAAATAAACTACAATCAAAAGAATAAACTATACCACACGAACACAGTAATTACAGTAAAACTATATAACAGGGGGTTGCAGACAGCGAAAACGAGGGATAAAATGGCTCCAATGTTACTTAAACAATCTTAGCAATTACCCTTAAATCACCACCCCAAACTCCTGCTAGGTTGCCTTGCCGAGTAGTCAGAACACCCCGCTCACCTCTGGTCCAAGGAAGTAAAGAGAGTGATAGCTTCTCAGCAGCTACCTTTTATACCTGGTGAGCTCCTGCTGTTCTGCCCTGC
Source organism: Somniosus microcephalus (assembly GCF_052327205.1). NCBI lineage: Eukaryota > Metazoa > Chordata > Chondrichthyes > Squaliformes > Somniosidae > Somniosus > Somniosus microcephalus. Next base: position 62,957,896 of record NC_141000.1, on the reverse strand, counting down.
CAGGGCTGTGTGCAAAATTCCCACCCAAAGGTTCCAATACACAAGAGAAAGCTGTGATTGGCTAACTCAGAGTGGTTGGACTGGGTTAATGTGTCTTCCAGAGCTCCTTGGGCTGAAACAAAAGGGAAATACAACTGCTCTAGTGTCCAGAATGCTAGCTGATTTAAGCCCATTCAGTTCTTAAACGGTTCCCATTCAAGATCCAAAAGTCTCTTCTGCAGTTTAGATGTATCCACTCGATATACAAACAAATGCTAATAGCATTCAATTGCTTTGTAAACAAAGCATTGTCCTTTGTCTTCGGCCATGTGGTGACAGCCATTTTTATCCCTGGAAATTTAAAAGCACAACGCCCAGGGATTCTTTAATCAAAAAAATTAATCTTCAGAACTGTAAATTATTGCGAATTCTTACAGTCCGCCCTTGGAAACTTCCAGCTTGCTTGTAATATCCTCTTGAAGAAATGAACAATAATTTCTGACCCCTCACAAACAATCCCCTGTATTTACCTAATAGCTATCTGCCACTGATCCCCATCCCGTCTATTCCCCTTAAATTCAAGAAAAAAAACCATGGTACGGTAGGCATCTTACAGATACTTCAGTTTTCAATAAGGGGTCTCATACCCCTACACGCTTGTAACATTATACAATGTAAACCAAATTTACAAACACCTTTTACATTATAACTTATTACAAAATGTAATCAAAATGATCCCAAGCACGGAGAGGGTCCTACGCCTCTGCTCAACTTGGAGTTGTCACAAAATGATCCCAAGCACGGAGAGGATCCTATGCCTCTGCTCAACTTGGGGCTGTAACACAAGATACAAAAAAACATTAAACACTTGAAACAACATGCTTAAATAAAACCCTGACCATCACGTGCCGATGATGGGTCACGAAATTCGAGTGGGTATTGCTCCTCCCACCCAGGCAGTAAAAGTACCTTCCACCCCCCCCCCGTTGATCGTCTTAAACTTTAAAACAGGCAGAATGGATTTACAGACCAGCCTACTCCGCCAGCCCCAAGCTGTTCCCTTGTCCTTTTGTGGAGGTGGGGTACCCCTCACGTTTAAAATTACCTTGGCACAGACTGAGACCGGGGAGTATGGGACCATGACTCCCAGTCCCTCCCCCTCCCGTCTACCCTTGACTGGTTGCAGAAAATGATGGGTGCCTGTGTGGCGGCTCTCCCTGGCCCCACCCAGATCCGGCCACCCACTCATCCTTCCCAGCCACACTTACCCTCTTTGCCCGTGGGCCCCCGGGTGAGTTCCTCCCTCCCCCGACCGCACCCACGCGACTCTTTTGTCTCCCCCTCCCTATACGATCTTTCCCGGGCCATCACCACCCACCCCCGAGGAACGCGTCCCTATCACAAGGCGCCGGCGCTTCCCCATCGTGACTCCTCAACTGCGAGATCTCCCGCAAGTGAACTTCGGTCAGGATAGTGCTGGGTTGGGGGCCGTGCCCCACCCAGCTGGGGCCATCTCCTCCCCGTAGGAGGAGTAGGCCAGTTCCTCCGGACCCTGTCCGTTTTTTCCCGAAGATCGCTGCGGGGTCTCCTGGATTCGTCCAGTGGCGAGGTGATCCCCAACACTCTGTCTCCATATCTTCATTCGGTGCCCAGCTCGGGCTGGGCGAACGGGCCGCTTCTTGGTCCAATCTCCTGCAAAACTTAAAAGGACATGCAGCCAGGCCTCGCTGACCTGCTGCCTTAGGTGGAGACATGGTCGGGTCCCTCGACCTCGGACCAAAATGCAAACATTTGGCACACATGGAAACTTAAACTCTTTAAACTTAAACTTAAAACAGTTATGTCAACAAAACTTAAAATACACTTTAATAGCACGTTATATTCACACCAAAGCTATAATACAGATGCCGCCCATCTCCAGACAGCCAGGCTAATCTCTGGCACTGTCGCAGATTGCTGCTAGCTGCAGCGAAGCTGGACTGCCTCCTGTCTCTGGTCCCTCGCAGCTTATGGCTGTTGAGTGGGGACCCCTGTTCTTTGGCTTCTCCCTGGTTTGGGAGACCGCCTTACTCCACTGTAAAGTGGGTGACCATCTTGTCTCGGGCTTGCGGACCCACTGAGACCTTCTGAGGGGCGTCTCTGTAGGGGAAACTTTGGCTGGCGGACCCTGAGCTTGGGTCACAGCCCCAGCTGGCTGGGAACCTTCTCCCCCATGTCCAAATAGCCTGCACTGTATAATGTACCTGGCAGCCTGCAGGTGCAAATCTCTCTCTGGGTTTGTCTGCTCTCCCCTGCCCACTCCTGTGCTGGGGGCAGTTATACTCTCACCACCTGCTGCTGGTGGCTGGAAATTTTCCTCCCCATGTTTAAAACCTGGTGTCAGCTCCCTCCCTATGTCTCTTGCAAGAGGGATTGCTATCCCTGCCCCCCAGGGTCCCACATCATGGGGGGGACCACTCTAGAAGCTGGTCCCTTAAAACAGGCCACAGTGCCTGTCTTTACAGGCGGTGAACTTGAAGTTGTCTGGTGGGCAAACTCATGTTCTCTTACCCGGGTGGCTTTAAATGGGGAATTTTGGACTTGGACCTGCCTTTGGTCTGGGGCCAAAACTATCCCCTGTGTGCCTCCCTTGTCCCGGATTTCTGCTACTGGACCCGCTCTACAGGGGTCCCAGAACTCTCCTTCCCTGTTCCCTGGCTTAAACAGCTTACTCTGAACGTGAATGGCTCCTTCCCCCACACAAGCCACAGTGCTTGCCTGTGAACTTGAACTTGCTGTGGGTTGAGGATTCCTATTCTCAGGCTCACTCCTCACGGGCGGACCGTACCTCCGTTGTTGGAGGGGGTACACTGGTCCTGGTCCCCGCCTGCCTAGCGGGACCTGCTGGTGTTCTCCTACCACCCCATTGTCCACCCCTCCTCGCTGCCAGAGCTCCTCAAGACTCGGAGCTGTGGGCTGCGGTCTTGGGGTCTCTAATTCCCAATCCAGCACCGTTTTGGGTGCTGCCTGTGGGATGGTTCTACTTGGGCTGCCAGTAAAGTCCAGCTGACCTGCCTTCAGGCTGATCAGACAAATCATCCCCTTTGATGCATTTAAAGCCATGTTAAGGCTTTCTATCTCTGCCCTACAGGGGCCATGATCTGCTTCCTCAAACCTTAGGGCGCAGGCCAGCTTATAAGCTGCTTTTACCTCCCTAACCTGCTCCTCCTGCTCTGTTACTTCTGAGGTGAGGCGGGCATTCTCTTCCCACAGTCTCATCTCGCTCCTCTTTACTCCTATAATTTGGTACTTTAGGAATTCTATCTCGTTCCTTGCATGGCTCTTTCCCTCGCTAGCTTCTTGGGTGAGGTGTGAAATTTCCTCCTGTAGCCTCATCTCACAGTCCCTTGCCTCTGTGGCTTCCTGCACAAGGCGTTCTATAAATGCCTGACATTTCGTGACCTCTAGTGTGAGGCGTGCATTCTCCCGTACCCTCACACCACTAGCTCTGGCCTCATACACCTCTCAGAGGCGTTCTACCTCCGCCTGGCATTTTTCAAGCTGGGACTTCCGATTCTTGGCCTCTTCAACCTCCTCCTGCACCCTCTTCTCACCCTTGTTAACCCAGCCACCTATACCATGATAGGTCAGCCTACACGCTGCTGCTAACATCCGCAGGAATGAAACTTGCAGTGGGAGGGGGTGGATCCAGTTGTCGTGGTCCATGTTGGTACAAACGACGTAGATAGGACTAGGAAGCCGGTTCGGTTAAAGGAGTATGAGCAGCTAGGGGTCAAATTAAAAAACAGAACCTCAAGGGTAATAATCTCTGGATTATTACCTGAGCCACGAGCGAATTTGGCTAGGACAAATAAAATTAGAGAGTTAAATGCGTGGCTCAAAGACTGGTGTGGGAGAAATGGGTTTTGCTTCCTGGGACACTGGCACCAGTACTGGGGCAGGAGGGAGCTGTTCCGTTGTGACGGGCTTCACTTGGCCAGTGCTGGGACTAGAGTCCTGGCGGATCATATAACTAGGGCTGTAGAGAGGGCTTTAAACTAACTAGTGGGGGGGAGGTTCCTAGAGAGCAAATAATAAAAATGACAACAGAGAAGGTCATAGACTTAGGTAGCAGTGGGGAAATTAAAAACCAGAGCGTGTCAGGAAGGGGCAGAAGATATGGAGTAAAAGGTAAAGTAATAAAAAGGGCAAAAGCAGGAACTAAGTGTCACAAAACATATTTGAAAGTTCTCTATCTGAATGCACGTAGCATTCATAACAAAATAGACGAGTTAATGGCACAAATAACTACATATGGGTATGATCTTGTGGCCATTACAGAAACATGGCTGCAGGGTGACAATGCCTGGGAATTAAACATACCAGGTTATTTAACGATCAGGAAGGACAGGCAGGAAGGAAGGGGAGGTGGGGTGGATATGTTAATAAAGGAAGGAATCACTGTAATACAGAGAAATGATATTGGGTCAAAAGATCAGGATAATGAAACAGTTTGGGTGGAGGTAAGGAATAATAAGGGGAAAAAAACACTAGTGGGCGTAGTCTATAGGCCTCCGAAAAGTTGCAACTCTGTTGGACGGAGTATCAATCAGGAAATAGATGAGGCTTGTAATAAGGGAGCATCTATAATTATGGGGGATTTTGACTATCATATTAATTGGACAAATCAAATTGGGCAGGGCTGCCTTGAGGATGAGTTCATTGAGTGTATTAGGGATGGGTTTCTTGAGCAGTATGTAACTGAACCGACCAGGGGGCAAGCAACCTTAGATCTGGTCCTGTGTAACGAGACAGGATTAATTAAAAATGTCCTAGTAAAGGATCCCCTTGGAATGAGTGACTATAACATGGTTGAATTCCATACTCAATTAGAGGGTGAGAAGATTGGATCTCAAACAAGCGTGCTAAGCTTGAAAAAAGGAGACTATGAAGGTATGAGAGCGGAATTGAGTAGAGTGGATTGGGAAAATAGATTAAAGGGTAAGACGATACATGATCAGTGGTGTACATTTAAGGAGTTATTTTACAACTTCCAAAAAATATATATTCCACTGAGAAGAAAAGGGTGTAAAAGAAAAGACAGCCATCCATGGCTAAGTAAAGAAATTAAGGATAGTGTTTGACTAAAAACAAGGGCATATAAGGTAGCCAAATCTAGTGGGAGGATAGAAGATTGGGAAAACTTTAAAAGACAGCAAAAAATAACAAAAGATTGATTCAGAAAGGGAAGATAGATTATGAAAGTAAATTAGCAAAAAATATAAAAACAGATAGTAAGAGTTTTTATAGTTATATCAAAAGAAAAAGGGTGGCTAAAGTAAATGTTGGTCCCTTAGAGGATGAGACCGGGAAATTAATGGTGGGAAATATGGAGATGGCAAAAACACTGAATGAATATTTTGTATCAGTCTTTACAGTAGAAGACACTAAGAATATCCCAACACTGGACAAACAGGGGGCTATAGGGGGGGAGCAGCTAAACACGATCAAAATCACTAAGGAAGTGGTACTCGGTAAAATAATGGGACTCAAGGCGGATAAATCACCTGGTCCTGATGGCTTACATCCTAGGGTCTTGAGGGAAGTGGCGGTAGGGATTGTGGATCCATTGGTAATAATTTTCCAAAACTCCCTGGACTCAGCAAAGGTCCCGGCAGACTGGAAAACTGCTAATGTAATGCCCTTATTTAAAAAGGGCAGTAGACAGAAGGCTGGAAACTACAGACCGGTTAGCCTAACATCTGTGGTAGGTAAAATATTGGAGTCCATTACTAAGGAGACAGTAACAGGTCATTTGGATAATCATAATTTAATAGGACAAAGTCAGCATGGTTTTATGAAGGGGAAGTCATGTTTGACAAATTTGCTGGAGTTCTTTGAGGAAGTAACATATAGGGTGGATAAAGGGGAACCAGTGGACGTAGTGTATTTAGACTTCCAAAAGGCATTTGACGAGGTGCCACACAAAAGATTATTGCTTAAGATAAAAAATCACGGGATTGGGGGTAATATTCTGGCATGGATGGAGGATTGGCTATCTAACAGAAGGCAGAGAGTTGGGATAAATGGCTCATTCTCAGACTGGCAATCAGTAACTCATAGTGTTCCGCAGGGGTCAGTGCTGGGTCCCCAACTCTTTACAATCTATATTAACGATTTGGAGGAGGGGACCGAGTGTAACATATCAAAGTTTGCAGATGATACTAAGATGGGAGGGAAAGTAGTGAGTGAGGAGGACATAAAAAACCTGCAATGGGACATAGACAGGCTAAGTAAGTGGGCAGAGATTTGGCAGATGGAATACAATACTGGAAAGTGTGAGGTTATGCACTTTGGCAGGAAAAATCGTAGAGCAAGTTATTATCTTAATGGCAAGAAACTGGAAAGTACTGAAGTACAAAGGGATCTGGGGGTCCTGGTGCACGAAACTCAAAAGGTTAGTATGCAGGTGCAGCAAGTGATTAAGAAGGCCAATGGAATGTTGGCTTTCATTGCTAGGGGGATAAAATATAAAAATAGGGAGGTATTGCTTCAGTTGTACAAGGTATTGGTGAGACCGCACCTGGAATACTGCATACAGTTTTGGTGTCCATACTTAAGAAAAGACATACTTGCTCTCGAGTCAGTACAAAGAAGGTTCACTCGGTTAATCCCGGGGATGAGGGGATGGACATATGAGGAGAGGTTGAGTAGATTGGGACTCTACTCATTGGAGTTCAGAAGAATGAGAGGCGATCTTATTGAAACATATAAGATTGTGAAGGGGTTGGATCAGGTGGATGCGGGGAGGATGTTTCCGATGGTGGGTGAAACTAGAACCAGGGGGCAAAGGCTTAGAATAAGGGGCTGCTCTTTCAAAACTGAGATGAGGAGGAACTATTTCACTCAGAGGGTGGTAGGTCCATGGAATATGCTGCCCCAAAAAGCTGTAGAAGCTACATCATTACATAAATTTAAAACAGAAATAGACAGTTTCCTAGAAGTAAAGGGAATTAAGAGTTACGGGGAGCGGGCAGGAATTTGGACATGAGTCTAGGTTCGGATCGGTCATGGCCCTGTGGGTAGTGGAACGGGCCCAGGGGCCGTGTAGCCTGATCCTGCTCCTATTTCGTGTGTCTAATTCTGTTAGATTCAGGAGATGGTTCTGTGATAGTAGATTGGTGGTTAGGATCAGATCAGCCATGATCTTATTGAATGGCGGAGCAGGCTCGAGGGGCCGATTGGCCTACTCCTGCTCTTATTTCTTATGTTCTTATTTTCTTATGTACCCACATACTGAAAACAACGAGAGAAACAAGAGCTGATGCTTTCTCCAGATCCAGACCACTTATTAAATCAAAAACTGCCTCCACTCCTACCTGGCTTGCCATTTGTAAGGGGGGGGGGCATCTTTTAACTGGTTTATGGTAATTTACCTGGTCAGCAGCCTTTGCCTCTGAGCTCTGACCAATTCCAACCTTTTACCTGGTTTACGGTAATTCACCTGGTCAGCAGCCTTTTGCTGCTGCACTCTAAACCAATTTACAAACAGCGGTTTTGAATCACTACCCCTCCTTCAGTTCTGAGTGGAGGAACTTATAATTAATGATTTTAAAACGGACAAGTGGTTTGGATGAGAGAAAAATCAAGTTTTATTACCTAAATAAACTACAATCAAAAGAATAAACTATACCACACGAACACAGTAATTACAGTAAAACTATATAACGGGGGTTGCAGACGGCGAAAACGGGGATAAAATGACTCCAATGTTACTTAAACAATCTTAGCAGTTACCCTTAAATCACCACCCCAAACTCCTGCTAGGTTGCTTTGCCGAGGAGTCAGAACACCCCGCTCACCTCTGGTCCCAGGAAGTAAAGAAAGTGATAGCTTCCCAGCAGCTATCTTATATACCTGATGAGCTCCTGCTGTTATTCCCTGCCAGGGCTGTGTGCAAAATTCCCACCCAAAGGTTCCAATACACAAGAGAAGGCTGTGATTGGCTAACTCAGAGTGGTTGGACTGGGTTAATGTGTCTTCCGAAGCTCCCTGGGCTGAAACAAAAGGGAAATACAACTGCTCTAGTGTCCAGAATGCTTGGTGATTTAAGCCCATTCAGTTCTTAAACGGTTCCCATTCAAGATCCAAAAGTCTCTTCTCCAGTTTAGATGTATCCACTCGATATACAAACAAATGCTAATAGCATTCAATTGCTTTGTAAACAAAGCATTGTCCTTTGTCTTTGGCCATGTGGTGACAGCCATTTTTATCCCATGAAATTTAAAAGCACAACGCCCAGGGATTCTTTAATCAAAAAAATTAATCTTCAGAACTGTAAATTATTGCGAATTCTTACACTCTTCCTCCTCCACTGTGGGGACGGGGGCTCTGGATGGTCCTGTGGGGGAGTAGAGGAAGGAGTTAGAAATGTGATGCCAAGGTGATATGCACATTCGTGTTGACATCTGCTGACACCTGCATCCATGCAGCCTTGGTCTCAGTGGAAGGCCTCTTCCTGCCTGACCTAGGGAAGAGGACCTCCCTGTGGGCCCTAACCCCAGCCAATAATGCCTGCAGGGAAACTTCATCAAATTTGGAGGATGCTCGGGGTCTGGCACTGGCCACAGCTGCTGCAGGCTCCTCTGCCATCCTGTATGGTTTGTTTGGAAGCCAACAGAGGAAGCAATGCTTGCTGTGGACCTTAAAAGCACCACGAATGATGACATCATACTGTGGGGCTTCCTGACTGGAAATGGACAATTAGCAAGGCTGCCCACATGCTGGAAATTAATTGGCCACTTGAGGGAACATTGCGTGGAGCTGGCTGACACATTTTTTTGTGTGTCAGAACCCCACATTCGTTGGAATCCGACCATTTCCCACACAATCCACAAAATCAGGCCCAGACAACATTTTATACAGAGACACACACCATTTTATATAGACGCACACACACCATTTTATATAAACACACACATCATTTTATATAGACACACACACACCATTTTATATAGACACACACACACCATTTTATATAGACACACACAGCATTTTATACAGACGCACACAGCATGTTATATAGAGAAACACACACTATTTTATATAGACACACACACCATTTTATATAGACACACACACACCATTTTATATAGACACACACCATTTTATATAGACACACGCAGCCTCTTATATAGAGACACACACATTTTATATAGACACACACACGTCATTTTATATCAACACACACATACCATTTGATATAGACACACACACAGCATTTTATATTGACACACACACACCATTTTATATAGACACACGCAGCCTCTTATATAGAGACACGCACATTTTATGTAGGCACACACACGTCATTTTATATAGACACACACATACCATTTTATATAGACACACATACAGCATTTTATATAGATGCTCACACACCAATTTATATAGACACACATGGCCCGATTTTATGGATTGTGTGGGAAATGGTCGGAATCCCCGAATGTGGGGTTCTGACCCGAAAAAAAATGGGTCAGCCAGCTGCATGCAATTTTCCCTCAAGTAGCCAATTAATTTCCTGCCTGTGGACAGCCTTGCTAATTGTCCATTTCTAGTCAGAAAGCCCCACAGTATGATGGCACCTTTCGTGGTGCTTTCAAGGTCCACAGCAAGCAATGCTTCCTCTGATGGCTTCCAAACGAACCATATAGGATGGCAGAGGAGCCTGCAGCAGCTGTGGCCAGTGCTAGACCCCGAGCTGCCTCCAAATTCAACGAAGCTTCACTGCAGGCATTATTGGATAGGGTTAGGGCCCACAGGGAGGTCCTCTTCCCTAGGTCAGGCAGGAAGAGGCCTTCCACTGAGACCAAGGCTGCATGGATGCAGGTGTCAGCAGATGTCAACTCAAATGTGCATGTAACCTTGGCATCACCTCTCTAAATCCTTCCTCTACTCCCCCACAGGCCCATCCAGAGCCTCCATCCCCACTGTGGAGGAGGAAGAGGCTGTGCAGCCAGTCTCCTCAGAGGAAACTCCAACCTCTGAGGGCAGAGTGTCAGCAGAAGTAAGTGCACCCAGCACCAGTGCAGACACTCACACCTCGGGGGGACCTTCGGGACATAGAGTAGTGTTGTCACCTGGTGTTTCACAGCTTACAAGTGAGCCTCAGCAGATTCTGGAGACAGGGACAGCAGTGGAGAGTCCTCGTCGGAGGGCGCAGGACTCTGCCAGCTCAGCTCAGCTGCGCTGCATGTCGACCCTCTGCCTCTGGGTCCATCCGCAAGAGAAGAGGTGATGGATCTCCATGCACAGATGCAGGAGTCTCTGGCAGGTTTTGTCTCCAGGGTCGCTGCGAGTGTGGAGCAAATGGAGGAGTCCATAGCGACCCTGAGCAGAGCCTTTGTGGAGTCATTGGCGCATGAACGCATCAGCATGGAAATGTTGGCAACCTCCATGGAGGAGATAACTCGCCAGGGTACTTAAAACATGGTGAGTGCTCATAAGAGAATGACATCTCTTGAGGAGCGTTGGCCATCTATTGAACAGAGCAACCAGACCTTCATGGAAGTCCTTCTGCATAGGACTGCCATTGCAGATACGGGTCCCCGTGAGCCCCTAAAGCGCAGCAAGGTGCTCTCAAGCCACTTCCAAGCATTGGCCCCTTCTGGCCTGTGCAGCTTCAGGTGAGTGAGCAGCAGCCTGGTGCTCCTGGTGCTTATCATGCTGTTCCTGGTTCTGCTGCTGCCGCCTCTGCTGCTGGAGATCCTCTAATGGCAAGAAGGGAAGGAAAAAAAGCGCCCATACTTCTGGTAGATGCCTCCGCTGAGGAAGCGCTGAGTGAGGGTGGCGAGAGGGGCTTCCCAGGAGATCACATTGGAGAAGTGTGTGAGGCTCCAGCCTTCCACAGCTGTGCCTAAGCCTTGAAGAAGTAGCCCCAAGCCTGCAACAACAACGTCCTTCAACATACAAATGCTTTCCGATTAAACCATAGCTTTCCCGAATGACCTGCAGCTGAGAGCAAGGAAGCCGGCAAGCTTCACGCCAGGTTTCATCAGCGGGGTTCCCCGCAGGCGTGTTTAGCGTGGGGAACACTTGAAAATCGCAAGGGCTCCTTAAAATGCCATTAAACCTGCCAATAATTAGTGATTAGGGTCCCGACGGCCAGTCCCGCCAGCGGCGTGCGAGACTGATTCAGGTCGCAGAGAAACGGCGGTCTGAAAGTTGGACGGGGCGGGGAATCGGGCGGGGGGGTCGCGACCCCCTACTTCTGCGATTTTCAGCCCCCACCTGCCGGAAAACCCGCCCGACGGCTGGCAGAAAATCGGGGCCATACACACCATTTTATATAAACACGACATCATTTTATATAGACACACACCATTTTATATAGACACACACACAACATTTTACATAGACACACACACGCCATTTTATATAGACACACACACACCATTTTATATAGACACACACCATTTTATATAGACACACGCAGCCTCTTATATAGAGACACACACATTTTATATAGACACACACAGCATTTTATATAAACGCACACAGCATGTTATATAGAGAAACACACACCATTTTATATAGACACACACACACCATTTTATATAGACACACACATACCATTTTATATAGACACACGCAGTCTCTTATATAGAGGCATGCAACGTTTTATATAGACACACACACGTCATTTTATATAGACACACAGAGGTCGATTTTCATGGTGCCGTCAGGCGGAGTTTCAGACGTTTGGGGGGGGGGACATCCCAAATTTGGGGGTCCCGACACCGTCCTGCCCAAAACCCCGCTCCACCCAACTTTCAGAGGCGGCGGTTACCCGCCACACAATGGGACCCACCGACCCAGGCAGGAAGGGTTTAGTGCCAATTAACTGCCTGTTACCAGGTAGTTAACAGGCAGTTTTTAGCCTAATCTTTATTTTGAGGGGTTTCGTGTGGGTTTCCCGACGGCTCCAAACCATGCCAGGTTAGAGCAGGTGGGCCGTCAAGTTGAAGGAGTTGGAGGGGTCGCGATGCCGGCGCTCAGGTGAGTGATGGGTGCATGAGTGCAAAGGTAAGTGTGTTTGGTGTGTCTAAAGTGTGTAAAGAACTTTTACTTACCTGTACTTACCTTAACAGCCTTTCTTCCTGCAGGCGTCGGGAGCCCATCACTCAGCCGGCACTTAAAGCTGAATGGCTGCGATCTGTGAAAAGTGACAGCCTTCAGCTTTGAGTGCTGCTGAGAGTTCTAACTGAGTCTGTGCAGAAGGACTCAGGTTAGAACTCAGACTGTCAGTGTTTCACAGCTTGAAACAGCTGTGAAAAATGGATATTTCATCTGTCAAGAACTCTTGACAGATGAAATTGCAGTCTGTGACATCACCTGTTGCCGGGTGGCCCTCAATTGGCCTGCTGAGCCCGCTGGGCGGGCTCAACAAGGTCAATCAAGGGAAAATCGCACGGATTGGCCGGACGTCGATGTAGGCGGGTCAAAAACCCGAAAGTTGTCGTCCCGCCTTCTTCCCGACAGCTTCGGGAAAATCGACCCCACACACACCATCTGATATAGACACACACACAGCATTTTATATAGACACACACATCATTTTATACAGACACACACACCATTTTATATAGACACACGCAGCCTCTTATATAGAGACACACACAATATTTTACATAGAAACAAACAGCATTTTATACAGACGCACACACCATGTTATATAGAGAAACACACACTATTTTATATAGACACACACACCATTTTATATAGACACACACACACCATTTTATATAGAAACACACCATTTTATATAGACACACGCAGCCTCTTATATAGAGACACACACATTTTATATAGACACACACACGTCATTTTATATAGACACACACATACCATTTGATATAGACACACACACAGCATTTTATATAGACACACACACACCATTTTGTAAAGTCACACACACACCATTTTTGTAGGGGTTGGTGTGTGGTGGCGCGTACGCCCAGTCAGTTATGCCTCTGACTGTTTATGAGCGGTTCGAATCGTTCCCACGCCCCTGGGTTCTAGACACCGGACTTAGGTACAAGGCAGCGACACAGAAAAGACTCGAGTAGACAGGTGGTTGGAAGTAAGCAAAACCAAGATTTTTATTGAAGAAGAAATTAACACACTCTTATGCAAAGTTACCAGTATACACTTGTACAGGCAAAATACGAAATAACTACTTATACAGGGAATGGGAAACACATGGCACATCGAGGGAAAATGACTATCTTAACAATCCCCTTATCCTTATCCCAACCCCTATACCTAACTAAGTTAAGCTATGAGGGGTCAGAATTCATGCTCACCAATCCAAAAATATCTGCTGAATTCAATACAGCGGTGGGGTTTGGGGTTCGCTCTTTGTACTCTCTGGAGCCTGCTGTCATCACGTGGTCTCGGGATGCTGCAAGGGCGTTGTCCAGGTACAAGTGCCCCAAAGTTAAAGGCCTAGAAATTCAGTATCGCCACGTTTGGGGCGCTATAGTCGAGCGTGCGCTAAATTTAGCGCCCGGCGCTAGCCGCTTCGCGCCCCAATTATCGCTCTTTAAGGCACTAGCGGCTGGCGCTACCAACTGAATTTCTCCCCCAAAGTCTCTGCTTGGGTATTTTACCTCGCAGGGATGATGGTTCCTCTTCTTCGGCCGGCAGTTTGAGTTTGCATGAAGATAGTCGCAGGTCAGCTGGCCTGAAGCCCGATTATTCGAAGCTCTTCTTCAATCGTCTTTCCATTCGTCTTCTTCACCACTTCGCCTCATCGCGTCCCGCCTCGCCTGGCCTGGTTTGTCCGTGTCCGCCTGGCGCAATGCCGGGCGTCCCTGATGGAATGGGGAAGGCACGGGCAGTGGCCGGGCGGTAAGCGCGGGACGAGGGAAGAGCAGTAGCCACGAGGGCAAGGGGCCGGAGCCGGAGCAAAGGCTGAAAGCAGAGCGCAGAGAGCAGAGAGAAGGTTGCCAGTGGGCCTACAATTATACACCTTGGGATGGCCCTTATCTGCGCGCCAAATCAGGTTAGTTCATTGTCCCAATCTTGGCGGGCTATTTTAAATAATGGTACTGTTGTGCCTGTGTATAATAAGACACAGACTGCTGGAGAAACGGTACAACAGGTGATTACTCAACATGGCTCACAGTGGAACTGACTGTACAGATTACTACTCAGTGCTATATACAGGTGTGGTCACTGCCGGTACTACAGTATACATGAGCTGTAAAAAGTAGTTCCCCCCTTAAAGGTATATACATTACAATTCCTCCCCTTTTAGATTAACAGTACCATAACACTCATTTAACAATTAAATATCAAACTAATTACAATTAACACTTTTAACATGCAACATTAGCTGAAAATAGTCTATTTATATATTCAGTTTTTGGGGAGGCTTCCTGATCCTTTCTGGATAGCGCCTTTCCCGAGTGTATTGCTCTTGGTGCGGAGGCGATTCTGGCCCCCTGTCGTCGGTTGGTTCATCAGCTTCCGATGCTACTGTTTCTGGGATAGATGCGACCTGTACGTCGGGTTCATCACCAGGTACGTATGGGCAAGGCATGGGGTTGACTTGTTCCTGTGACTCTCGGATCTGGTCAGCATTGGCATCTCACAATGCTCTCCCCAACGTCCACTGTGTACATTAGTGGGCCCTGCCGTGTGCATATCGTTCCTGGCTGCCATTTTTCTGTTCGGTAGTCGCGGGCCAAGACTGGTTGCCCTAAATTGAAGCTCCTTGTTGGCTTCTCATGGATGTGCTGGAATTGCTTACTCTCAACATCTCTTCGTACATTTGGTCTGAGCAAATCCAGGCGAGATCTTAACCTTCGGTTAAAGAACATCATGGCTGGGGCCTGGTTGGTGACTGCATGTGTCGCATTCCGGTAGGCGAACAGGAAATTGTCCACCTTGTGCTGCAGCGGAATGTTGTCATTGTACATAGCCTTTATTGCCTTCTTAAAGGTTTGTACAAACCTCTCAGCCAATCCATTTGTGGCTGGATGATACGGGGCGGATGTGTAATGCCTTACCCCATTCTTTTTCAAGAACCTCTGGAACTCTTCGGACACAAACTGTGGTCCGTTGTCAGAGCAAATCAGTTCTGGCAAGCCATTCCTGGCAAAAATGGTCCGTAGGAGTGCAATAGTTTTCTCCGTGATGGTGGAGGACATTTTGATGACCTCAGGCCATTTCGAGTGCGCATCCACGGCTATTAAAAACATTGAGTCCATGAATGGACCAGCAAAATCAATATGCACCCGTTACCATGGAGATGAGGGCCACTCCCATGGGTGTAGAGGGGTCTGTGGTGGTGCATTTTGGACTTTCTGGCATCCTCAGCAGCTCTTGGTCAGGTCCTCGATTTGTTTATCGATTCCCGGCCACCACACATAAGCCCTGGCTAGGCTTTTCATTTTTACCCCTCCCAGATGACCCTCATGAAGCTCATTGAGCACTCTACCCCTTAACTTGGGTGGAATTACCACTCGGGATCCACACATCAAGGTCCCCTGGCACACTGGCAGCTGTTCTCTCCTTGTCGAGAATGCTGGCAACAGTGAGTCGCCATGTGCTGGCCATCCCTTCACCGTCAAATCATATACCCGAGACAGTGTCGGGTCATTTCGGGTTTCCTTTTCGATACAAGCGTTAGTTACCGGTAGGCATTCAACTATAGTCAAATGGAATATTTCGACAGGATCCACTGCTGGTGCTTCCTCCGCAGTAGGCAGTGGCAGGCGTGATAGCCCATCAGCATTTCCATGCTGTTTCGTGCCCTTATATTCAATCTCATAGTGGTGCGCCCCTAGAAAAAGTGACCATCTTTGTAGTCGTTGCGCAGTCATCACCGGAACGCCCTTTTTCGGATTAAAAATGGAGACAAGAGGCTGGTGATCAGTCAGCAAGGTGAATTTCTGCCCGTGCAGATAGTGATTGAACTTTTTCACTCCCCACACTAGGCTGAGGGCCTCCCTGTCAATCTGGGCGTAGTTATGCTCGGCTGAGGTTAGTGATCGTGACGCAAAGGCTATGGGCCTCTCTGAGCCGTCCGAGAATTTGTGCGACAGCACCGCTCCAATGCCGTAGGGTGACGCATCACATGCCAACCGAATTGGTAATGCTGGGTTGTAATGGGCCAATACCTCTTTCGATGTGATTAGTGTTTTGCTCTTCTGGAAAGCTCATCTACATTCATCACTCCACTTCCATGGCACCCCAGTTTGCAGTAGGGTGTTCAGTGGGTGTAGTATTGTAGACAAATTTGGCAAGAACTTATGGTAGTAGTTTACCAGCCCGAGGAACGACCTCAGTTGTGACACATTTTCCGGTGCTGGAGCCTTGACTACTGCCTCAATCTTCTCTGGGGACATATGTAACCCCTCTTTAACGATAACCTGGCCACAATACGAGATCTGTTTTCTAAAAAACTCGCATTTGGGGCAGTTAGCTCAGAGCCCATATTCCTGCAATCTAGTGAGCACCTGCTCCAGGTTGGCAAGGTGATCACTGTCATTTTCGCCCGTGACCAAGATGTCATCCAAATAACACTGGGTCCCTGGGATCCCTTGCAGGACTTGTTCCATTGCCCTCTGCCAAATAGCCGGAGCTGATGCTACCCCGAATACCAGCCAGTTGTATTGGTAGAGACCTTTATGGGTGTTGATTGTGAGGTATTATTTTGATGCTTCTTCTACCTCCATTTGCAGATATGCCTGGGCCAGATCAATCTTCGTGAAGCGTTTCACTCCAGATAGTGAAGCGAAAATATCTTCAATCCGCGGAAGTGGATATTGTATGGTGTGAAGGACCGGGTTCACTGTTACCTTAAAGTCCCCACAGATGCAAACCTTCCTTGGTTCCCCAGGCATGCTGCTCAACAACTTTTTCATCACAGGGATGATGGGTGTAGCCCACTCGCTCCAGTCTACCTTGGACAGTACACCTGAATGTTCCAGACACTCCAGCTCTGCTTCGACGGCTGGGCGGATCGCATAAGGTACCGGTCTGGCCTTAAAAAATTTTGGACTTGCGTTTTCTTCAATTTTAATCATCGCTGTCATGCCTTTTAGTGTTCTGAGTCCTTGCTGGAATGCTTCTTTCGCGTCAGGTAGGATCTTTGACAGTCGCCCAGGTGTGGCGTCGTCATCCTTTTTGTCAGCCACAGTCAGTGCCTGTATGGAATGCCAATCCAGCTGTATTTTCCGGATCCATTCACATCCCAGTAATGGTGGTCCTCCATCTTGCAATACATACAGATCTAGTTTTGGTGTTTCCTTACCGTTATATATAACGGTCACCCTTATTTTTCCTTTGGGGTAGACTTTTTGCCCCGTGTACGTCTTCAAAATAATTTTTGTGTCTCTCAAATGTATGTGTGAGAATAGCCGCTCATAGTCCCGTCGGTGTATGACTGTTAGGGCTGATCCTGCGTCCAATTCCATCTTTGCCTGGACTCCTGCTATCTTGAGAGTGACCCAAATGGTTCGGTGATCCTCCGTTGTGATCACATTATGTAGTTTCAGACAACTCAGTTCCCTGCTTTCAGAGTTGTTATCACTCTTATGTTCATCTGAACTATTCTCCATCATCTTATGTACCTTCTTGTACTTTCCTTTGGTAGGATTCTTATTGCTGGTTTTCTCTCCCGACCTGCAGACTCGTGCTATGTGTCTTACTTTTCCACACTGTCTGCACACTTTGTCTTTGAACCAGCAATCATTCTGGTCGTGTGTTGTTCTGCCACAGCGATAGCACTTCTTTGTTCCATATGACATTTCGTTTGTGCCATATTCTTGCGGTCTCTGTTGTATCTCTGCAGCGCCCCGTGCTGCTGCTTCATATGATACCGCAATGCTGAAAGCCTTTTTCAGCGTAAAGTCCTTTTCAGATAAAAGCCGTTTCTAGGTTCCTTCACTTTGAAGCCCACACGCAAACTTGTCCCTTAAGATATCTGCCAGTCCCACTCCAAACTGGCGGTGTTTCGATAGTTTGCGCAGTTCTGTTAAATAATCAGCATTGCTTTCATCCTTATGCTGGTTCCGTTTGTGAAACTGGAATCTTTCTGCTATCAGCAGCGGTGTGGGGTTTAAATGTCCTTGTAGTATCATTACTATGTCTTCAAAACTCTTTTCCATTGGCTTCGTTGGGGTTACTAGATTTCGTAATAAACCATACGTCTTTGCACCCATTAAATTTAACAATACCGACGCTTTCTTGTCATCTGACACCTCATTTGCCTTGCAGTACACCTCTATTCGTTCGACATATGTAGTCCAACCTTCGACTTCATTGTCAAATGAAGTGATACAGCCACTCTTCGGCATTTTGGGTGTGGTTTAAAATGGCGTCTCCCAATGGCTTAAAATGGCATCTCCCGTGCTTTCCTTCCTCCCCCGCTGCTGCCAACGCCGCTCCCGGCGGTTCTCGTGGCAATGGCGGCGCCCTGTAGGTTTTGCGCGCTTCTCCTGCGCTGCTGCCAACGCCGCTCTCGGCGGTCCTCGTGGCAATGGCGGCACCTCGCGGGTTTCTGCGTGTCTCTCTCTCCCTCTCTTCGACGCTGCTCAGCCCCTGAACACCGGCTGCGCCCTGTGCACTCAGCCATCTCTCTCTCTCCCCCGTCGATGCTGCTCGGCCCTTTGCTGTGCCGCTCGGTCGGGCTCTAGCCTGCCGCTGTCCGGGAAGGGTCTGTGCACTACCTGTTGCCAGCCCGTTTTGCTGGACCACCTCGACTGGAAAGCCAAGCCTGGCTCTCGACAGCCTCCCCCGCAATTCTCGAGTCTCTGCTGGATGACTGGGCGGTTGCCCATGGTCGACGCTCGTGTCTCTGGCCTTGATCTCCAATCCACTGATCTCCAGGAATGAATCCCCGGGAGGTGATGCAGAGTTGCAGGTAGGTTCGAACTTGCCTTGTCGCCAATGTTGTGTCTGTGTATAATAAGACACAGACTGCAGGAGAAACGGTACAACAGGTGTTTACTCAACGTGGCTCACAGTGCAACTGACTGTACAGATTCCTACTCAGTGCTATATACAGGTGTGGTCACTGCCGGTACTACAGTATACATGAGCTGTAAAAAGTATTTCCCCCC
This sequence comes from Somniosus microcephalus, assembly GCF_052327205.1. NCBI lineage: Eukaryota > Metazoa > Chordata > Chondrichthyes > Squaliformes > Somniosidae > Somniosus > Somniosus microcephalus. Next base: position 62,938,805 of record NC_141000.1, on the reverse strand, counting down.
TTAAAGGTATATACATTACAGGTAGCAATCTACACTAACTGTTTTTAGATGGCCGGTAATAGTATCTACTGGCCTGATAATTGACTTGTTTTGTTATTAATACATCTTAATGGGTCTGTCCAGCCTCGATGGCTTCCTTAAGCTGTTCCCGATTATTTATGCACATTGCTTGATGGCCTTAACTATAGGCCTAACTGGGTTTTGATCTGTCTCCGATTTGGTCCAATACATAATTCAAAGTCCTGTCTGGTTTTCAAAATGCAAAGTCTCTCTTCACAGAAACTGCAGCTTTGGTTTCGATTTCTCCACGAGCTGCCTGTGCCGCAGAGTCCAAGTTTTTTAAATCTCACAGGCTTTCTGCCACGAGGCGCGGACGCCATCTTGGGTATCCTTTTTCATAAAAATGTCCATGCAGGGTCCCTTTTATTATCAATAACCTTTGGGGAAATGGAGAAATTTTGCGAATCTTACACTCCCCCCGTGATACTAAAACTTGCTTGAAGTATCATACTTTTAGAAGGTGAGCAAAATTTTTCTGACCCTCCATAGCCAACCTTCCCCTGTAATTACCTATCTAATATACCCACGACAGATGCACTTCCCATTCCGCGAAAATGTAGTGTACATCAGCATACAGGGAGTAAAATTACAGACTTTACACACATCCAAGCATGGAGGGAGTCCAACACCCCTGCACCACTTGGTACACATACATCTTTATTAAACGCGTCACAAAAAAAACCAACAGAAAAACCTTTATTAAAATAACAAACACAAAAAAAAACAATCTTTAATCAAAATACAAGGAAAAAGACTTAAACAGGCATATCTCCCTCCACCTTTACATAATGTTCCTTCCAGATCTTCTGGTTTCGGAATTCAACAACTGACCCTTTCCCTTACACTGAATGCAAACTAGATACAACACTATCCCTAACTAGCAAACCACGAGAATGTGGGAAGCCAGTCTGATCCACGAAGGGACCTCTATGTTATTGAAAATGTCCCACCAGGGTGGAATCACAATATCCAATATCTTAGTCCCTATCGCTATTGTTTTCTGCTCTAGAGTGTAAAAATGTTTCTGCGAAACTATGACGGCTTTGAGTATTTTGGTAAGGTGTTCAGGGAGAGGAGGAATTTTGTAGCCAAAGTGGGCTACGTACTTTTGCAAATCTGTAAAATTCTCCTTCACAGCGAGGTGAACAGTGGAGGGTTCAGGAATGGGGACAATTCGTTCCTGGGCCACTTGAACTTCTGCCTCGGGTTTAAAACAGAAGCTGCTTTCACTGACCAGACACCAGCTATGCTGTCCATGCTGGTAGTGGGATGCGCCAGTGGTGACACAATATGTCGCACCTCCTATATATGCTACCTGCGGGCGAACATGGCCTGGTGCCATTGCCTCCATAGAACAATTTATAGGTTTCGCGCCAGCAGCTCTGAACCCACACTCCGGTTTCGAATAGGCATTCAAGTGCTGGGGGCACAGGATTATGTGTGCTCTCCGGCTCCGGCACCCTGAGAGGTCAGTACCTGTCATAGCGTGCTCCCACTTTATGACGTAAGGCGGGACCGCTGTGAAACTAATGTGTGCACCCCCTTGAATGACTCCAATGTTCTCAACCCTGTATACCGGCGCGGGTCGGGCTGTCCTACTCATGACCGGCATCCTAACTACTACTCCCATGATTATGTGGTTGGACCGCCCACAATCCACGGGGACTGGGTAGGCTTCGGAGGCTAGCCGGAGTTGGCATGGGCTTAATGCATTCTCAAAAGGGTGGAGGGCTGCGAGGTGCTTGTTGCTAATCCAGGAGGGGACCAAACCCTGTTTTAAATCCTCCAGATTACTGCGGCCCTCGCCCAGTAACCACGCCCCATATAACACGCACACCTCATTCTGCGCAGCCTGGTCAGAAGCATTTCTGTCCTCCCTTATGAGAGCATTTACCGTCTTTGCGTGCTTTTCCAACTCCGCTATGATTTCCTTTAAATGGACCATCATGGCCTGGTCCTCATGCAACTCCGAGCCCACTACCTTGTTCTCATCCAGTAATATCTTCTTTAACTGTGTTTTTAAACCGTTTATCTGGGTTTACAGCTCTATGTCATCTAAACTTTTGATGACAGAGGACCCAGTATTAAACGCAGTAAAAACATCATTCCATACTCCCCTTCTTTGCCTCCCTGCATTACCCAAAAACTCTCCGTGTGTGGTGTAGAGTTCGGTTTTGTCCACGTGGGCGAAATCGAACTCGTAAAACTTCTTGAACATGTCCTTTAATAGGGCCTGGTATAGCTGCTCTGCTGCTTTGGGACACCACTCCGGTAAATGTACCTCGGTGAGATTTAAAATCACAGAGGCTACCGCGTAGTGAACCCCCGGTACAGCATCTGATCGGTGGGGACTAGTACCAACCCATTCCCTGGTCCCTTGGTGGTGGTGGGGCAACCTTCCCTGGGTAACCTCAGCGCCTGTGCTGTGGGCGGGGCACAAGCTCAGTGGCGTTGACTGGGATCGGGGGGTAAGGGACCGCACACACCTTCAGGCTGGTACCCCACTTCATCCCCTCCCCGGTGTCGTGCCACTGCCAGTGGAAAACGATGGATATGCCTGCGGGGCAGACCTCCTCTGACCCCCACATACAGATATAAATCCCTTGGTCCGGTTCCCACCACTTGTCGCAACACACACTTAATCTTCCATGAGCCCCTGTAATCGTCCGGTGGGTGTTGTTCCCCAACCGTTCCCACTCAACTTCGGGGTTCCTCAAGTCCTTGCTCAGCTTCCTGAGCCACCACCACCTATCCAGTGGAATGTGTCCTTTACACATCAAACATATTTGCTTTCCAACAGTGATGCTGACCCTCGTGGTAACGACCCGTACCCTGGGGCGCAGGAGGAAGGTCTCCCCGTACGTGAATCCGGTTTGTCTGGAGTACTGAGATGAATTGGACCCCAGCCATCCTGGCCACCTTCCCTCGTGGAAGTAGACGGCGGTCTCCTCCGCATCCCGTTCACCACTCCCATCAATCGCCGTGGGCACCTTGTCTCCCGAGCACCCGTAGATGTGGGAGCCCTGGATGTCGCCCCGCCTTTCGACGCTCATCCCAATCAGGGCGAATAGGATCACGATCCCCTTCATCCTGAAAATCTTTTTGCAAAAGATACAAAAACATGCAGCCAGGTCCACAAGAGATTCTCTGGCTTGGTGAAGCATGGGCGGGTCCCGCGACCTCGACCCCAAATATACATACTCTTAGCAGATTGCTTACTTAAAGCTACCCATCACCTTATTTAACTTAAACTAAAACACCCAAGCCTAAGCTAAATAATTAAACTTAACAATAAACACTAACCAAAACTTAAACTAAACTATATACATCCGCCACTCGTCTCCGGGCAGCCAGGCTAATCCCTGGTCGGACTGCGGCTCACCGCCACCCCTGGCATGACCGCACCGTCCTTCCCTATTGGTTCCTCGCAGCCCGTGGCTGCTGGCTGAGGGCCTCTGTCCTTGGACCCTTCCCTAGCTTGAGGGGCGGCCCTTGGTAACTGGAGGGTGGGTGATCATGGCTTTCTCAGCTGGGGTGCCCGTGGGGACCTTCTGGGGGCCTTGACGGGTGGGACTTTCTTAGCTGCTGGGCCTTTAACCCGAACTGCTGCTCCCTCAGGCTTGACCCCTCCCAAACCTGGGCTGGGGGCAGGTAACTTTTCGATGCCTGCTGCTGCGAGCTGAGAGTCTCCGCCCCCAGGTCCCATGGCTGGGTCCGGGATGGGGTATTCGCCCTCAGGTCCCTCCCCCTCGTCTGGATCCCAGAAGAGTGGGGGAGTGTCCCAATCGATGGGCGGGATGGCCCCTCCCTTTAAGCAAGCCACACGCCTGCCTGTGCAGTCTGTGAACTCGCTCCTGCTGCAGGCTGAGGATCTTTATCCTCAGCCCTTTTCCCAACTGGCTGTTTTCCCCTTTCAGGCGTAAACAGCTTACACTGGTTGAAATGGAAATATTTTCTACGCCGGGGCATTTTCACGGCGTATACCATGGGGCTGGCTTTATCTGCAATGCTGCAGGGCCCCATGTACAATGGCTCCAAACTCTCCACTCCGGCATAGTTTCTTACCATGACCTGATCTCCTACCTCCCACTCATGGTGCTTTCTCGGTTCGAGCAGCAATCGGTTACTCCGATGCTGCCTTCCCATGTTCCCAGCCGCCTGCTCATGGACCTGCTTCAGGTGCTCAAAGAGGTTTTGGGCGAACCTGTCCCGGTTGACCTCTCTGAGCTGACCCTCCGTGAGCACCGGGGCTAGTACATGGGTGGGGGTCCGCATAACCCTGCCAGACATTAGTTCATACAGGGAATACCCCGTGCTTTTAGACTGGCTGGCCCAGATCCCCATCAAAACCAACGGTAACATCTCGGCCCATTTACGGGGCGAGTCCACCGTCTCCTTTCTTAACCTGTCTTTGTGGGTCCAATTCATACGTTCCACAATCCCTGATGACTGCGGATTGTGGGCCACGTGCCATTTCCCTTCAATGCCTAACAGCATAAGGGTGTTCTGCATCACCTGTCCGGTGAAGTGACTCTCTTGGTCGGACTCCACAAACTGTGGTAGTCCCCACCGCGAGAACACTTCCTGGACCAGGATCCTGGCAGTACCCAGAGCTGTGGCTGCTCTGCAGGGAAAGGCCTCTACCCATTTGGTAAACACGTCCACCAGGACTAGGCAGTACTTATAGCCTCCCTGGGCAGTGGGCAGGGGCCCGATGTAGTCGACTTGTATCGACTGCCATGGTCCCTCTACCCTCCTGACGTGTCCCATAGGTACCTTCCTTTTGTGGGGGTCAGGGTTGTTTGCAGCGCACACAAGACAGCCTGCACAGAACTCGCGGACATCGTCCTTGAGTCCCGGCCACCATCCCGCCTGTTCCACCCGCTGCCAGGTGGTCTCAGGCCCGGGGTGTCCCGCTCCTGTCCCCTCATGGGCCAGTTGAAGGAATTCCCTCCGGTGCTGCTGCAGCACCACCCACTGTTCCCCCCGGAACAGCGTACCCTCTTTAACGGAGAGGGTCGCTGTGCCGTACGGACCTTCTACTCCCTTTCACTCAGCAACTGCGCTGAGGGCCGCTTTTAGGACGGGGTCTTGGGCTTGGACTGTCTTAAGGTCCGGGGCGAATGCTACCCCTGCACTCCCTTGGGTCCCGTCCCTACCTCTGACCGCCGCCATGGGTCTGGACACAAATGGGTCCCAGAAAGTTCCTGTGTGGGCACCCTCCTTGGCGAGCAAGTCAGCCTGCTGGTTGCCTTGGCCGCGGGGTTCTGTGGAGGAATGGGCCTTCACCTTGTGAATGAAAACCTCCCCTTCCTCCCCCACTGCTGCCAAGATCTTTTCCAGCAGGGGTTTTACTGTGAGGGGTCTCCAGTCAGTGGAGGTGTATCCGCGGAGGGACCAGATGGCCAGGTACTCCGTACACGAATTGCACGTGAACATGCTGTCCGAGCAAATCGTGTAGGGGGTGGGGAAGATTTCGGGGTGTGTAACAACGTACACCACCGCGGACAGTTCAGCCTACTGGGCGCTCATGGTGCTGGGGAGCTTAATCGCCAGGGCAATGTTTGCCGCTGGGTCGTAAACACCACACCCCGTGAGACGCTCGCCAGCAGATACCGTGCTGGAACCGTCTACATAGATCTCGCGGCCTGTGGGATGTATCCCGGCCCGTAAACCTATGTTTACTTCCCAAACCCCTTCAATTGCACACCGGTGGGCTGTTCCAGGATATACCAGGTTGGCTGCGAGCTTTGGCTCACAGAGATCCTTCACCTTCAGATCCATCTGTGAGAGGAGCAAGGTCCAGCGAGCAATGCGGGCACTGCTCACTGTTCCATCCTTGATCCTCCCATCCAGAAGCATCTGGGTGGGTGTGTGATGGGTGAGGAGGGTGATGGGATCTTTTCGCAGCCCAATGTGTGGCCAAAAGCTGCCGCTCACAGTTGGAATAGCTCCTTTCCACATCAGTGAGTATCCGGGAGGAGTAGATAAATGCGAGGTTATCCACTTTGGTGTCAAAAACAGAAAGGCAGACTATTATCTGAATGGCAATAGATTGGGAGAAGGGGAAGTGCAACGAGACTTGGGTGTCCTTGTGCACCAGTCGCTGAAGGTAAGCATGCAGGTGCAGCAGGCGGTGAAGAAGGCAAATGGTATGTTGGCCTTCATGGCAAAAGGGTTTGAGTACAGGAGCAAGGATGTCCTGCTGCAGTTGTACAGGGCCTTGGTGAGACCACACCTTGAGTACTGTGTGCAGTTTTGGTCACCTTATCTGAGGAAGGATGTTCTTGCCATGGAAGGAGTTCAGCGAAGATTCACAAGGCTGATCCCTGGGATGGCAGGAATGACGTATGAGGAGAGATTGGGTCGATTGGGCTTATACTCGCTGGAGTTTAGGAGAATGAGAGGGGATCTCATCGAAACTTATAAAATTCTGACAGGTCTGGACAAACTAGATGCAGGTAGAATGTTCCCGATGGTCGGAGAGTCCAGAACCAGGGGTCATAGTCTAAGGATAAGGGGTAAGCCATTTAGGACAGAGATGAGGAAGAATTTCTTCACCCAGAGAGTGGTGAACCTGTGGAATTCTCTACCACAGAAGGCGGTTGAGGCCAAGTCTTTAAATATAATCAAGAAGGAGTTAGATATATTTCTTAGAGCTAAAGGTATCAAGGGATATGGGGAGAAGGCAGGTACGGGGTACTGAGTTTGGATGATCAGCCATGATCTCATCGAATGGCGGAGCAGGCTCGAGGGGCCGAATGGCCTACTCCTGCTCCTATCTTCTATGTTTCTATGTTTCTATGTACCACCGGCCGCAGCCGGCCATGCCGCTCTTGGAGCAGCACAGCGCTCAGGCTGTCCCCGCTGGCTGCTACCTCCAGGAAAAACTCTTTCCCCCCATCTATGACCCCTAGAGCTGGCACGGTCTGCAAGTCTTTCTTGAGCCTGACAAATGCTGCCTGGCAACCCTCATCCCAAAGCCACTCCACTCCCTTGTGTAGGAGTCGGAGCAGAGGGGCTGTGGTGGCTGCATAGTCCTCAATGAAATCTCTACAGTACCCGGTAAGCCCTAGAAACGACCTCACACCCGTTACTGTGTTAGGGACCGGTAGTTCTTGTACCGCCTCCCTCCTAGCCTTATCTATGGCCCTTTCTGCAGCGCGCACGGTCAGGCCGAGGAATTTCACCTCCTGCTGGCCGATCTGCGCTTTCTTGGGATTTACTTTGAAACCCTTCTGCCCTAGCAGCTCCAGCAGTTCGGCCAATAGTGGGTCATGCTCCTCTTTCGAATCAGTGAACAGGAGCAGGTCATCCACATATTGAACTAACTGTCTGGGCTGGCTAAAATCCTTCAAATCGTTGGCCATGCACTGATGTAAAATGCTAGGGCTGTTATGGAAGCCCTGAGGCAAGCAGTTCCATGTGTACTGTTGCCCTTTAAACGTAAAGGCAAACTTGTACTGATCCTCCCTCCTTACAGGGATGGACCAAAACCCATTGGAAATATCCAGCACCGTGAAAGTGGTCGCGGATGCTGGAATACTCCCGATGAGGTCGGCAACTGCTGCCACTGTGGGTGCGCAGGCTGGGATGTTACTATTGAGCACTCGATAGTCCACCGTGGCCCTCCAGGAATTGTCTGGCTTTCTGACTGGCCATAATGGAGAATTCACGTGGGTAGCTATCGGTCTCAGAACTCCCTGCTGCACTAACGAGGACATGGCTGCTTCCATGTCCGGTTCTGCTTCCCTGGGGAAGTTATACTGTTTCTGTGGTCGGGCCATGGGATCCCCGTCTACGCTGACCCCAAACCCTGTGACCCTCCCGCAGTCGTGCTTGTGAGTGGCAAATGCGGCCAGGTGGGCCTGCACAAATGCCTGGAACTCTGGTGGGGTGTTGCTGACCATGAGCCCGAGGTTATAATCCTCTTTGGGCTTCATGGTGCAGAGGGTCCCATTCCCTTCCTTTCCCGGGATTACTACGATCTCTCCGTTCTTTCCTTTACCAGCCCCCCAAAGGCAGTGATTCCTCAAATCCACTAGGATCCCGTGGCCTACGATAAAGTCGGCTCCCAGGACCCCTCTTCCACCCTACACGTCCCATTTCATCAGGACACAGCTCCACTTGGAGCGGAGCGGTCCTAACCGAATGGCGAGCGGCATGGAAAACGAGCCAGCCTGTTCCCTACCCGTGAACCCCGATAGACTGTATGGGACCCCGCTGGAGAGAGGCGTTAGCTGAGTAGACCACGGTGCATGATGCCCCTGTGTCTAACAGATAGGTCCTCGTCACCCTCTCCACCTCCATCTCCAAAAGAGGTCTTTTCCACTCATCGTATCGGAGGGAACACAGATAAACAGGCTGCGTTGTCTCGAGTCACGTCTGTGGGTTGGATGGGGCGGACGGGGTGAGAGCACCGGTGGCGGCTGCTACTCTCCCCTGGCCAGTGAAATAAGGACCTCATGGTGTCCAAAACTGACTCGACCTCTGCGGAAGGGATCCCTGCCCCCGCCTTTTGGGCTGGGACTGTGGGATGCTTTCCCTTGTTAGCTTTCCAAGGGTTTTTGCACTCCTTCCGCCAGTGACCATCCTTCCTACACCCGCAACAATTGGTCTTGGTGTTGGGGGGGTTACTCCCTTCCTGTTGCCACTCTTTCCTACCCGGTCCGGGTTTTATCTCATGCACCTGCCCCTTGGGTGGGCGTACATCGGCTCCCCTACCATTTTTGTAAGCCAGAGTGAGCTGCCTAATTACCGTAAGTTCTGTGGTCTGGGGATTTTTGGGATCGAACCAGGCTTCTGCCTTGGCCCGGACCTGTGGCAAGCTGTTTGCCACCAGACAATGGAACCAATGCATCAGGGAATCCCCGTTCAGGAACGGCTGGCCCGGCGTCCCCGGACAGGCCCTCCAGTACACCGGTCACAGCCGGTCCGCAAAAGCCTGCGGGGTTTCTCCTGAGAGCTGGATCGTCTTCTCCACACGGGAGAAAGGACTTCCCTCATCCATCCCCATGGCCTCCAGAACTGCATCTCTATGCTCCTCATACCCCCACTCATCAGAGAGGGATTGGAGGAGACTACTCTCCAGGGAGAATAGCAGCATTTTGGCCTACTCAGCGTCACCGCAGTCATTGACGCTGGCTGTTTGCTCTACTTCCTTGAAGTGGATCAAGGGGTCTCCCTTTTCGGAGAGCCTCGGGAGATGGTTGACCATGGCCCTAAGCTGTTGGGTGTTAAAGGGTAATACGAACTGGTTTTGGAGGTGTTGTGTCCATCAGTAGTAAGACACAGACTGCAGGAGAACGGTACAACAGGTGTTTACTCAACGTGGCTCACTCTGGAACTGCCCGTACAGGTTACTACTCAGTGCTATATACAGGTGTGGTCACTGCCGGTACTACAGTATACATGAGCTGTAAAAAGTAGTTCCCCCCTTAAAAGTATATACATTACAATTCCTCCCCTTTTAGATTAACAGTACCATAACACTCATTTAACAATTAAATATCAAACTAATTACAATTAACACTTTTAACATACAACGTTAGCTGAAAATAGTCCATTTATATATTCAGTCTTTGGGGAGGCTTCCTGATCCTTTCTGGATAGCGCCTTTCCTGAGTGTCTAGCTCTTGGTGCGGAGGCGATTCTGGCCCCCTGTCGTCGGTTGCTTCATCAGCTTCCGATGCTACTGTTTCTGGGGTAGATGTGACCTGTACGTCGGGTTCCTCACCAGGTGTTAAGTCCGTGAATGATTGAGACATGGACTAGCAGGAGTGAAAACAAACTGATCTTTACTGGTGGAAGTCCATAACGAAACTAAACAACAGAGGCTCTCTAGCGCCTTTTATACAGGGGTGGTCACTGCCGGTACTGCAGTCTGAGACCAGTTACTCTCTTAAAGGTACATACACAACAATTCCTCCCCTTTTAGATAAACATTCATTTAACAACTAAATGATAACGAATTACAATCACAATTACTGTTACTAGATACAGTCGTTAAGTTTAAGCAATTACAAGTTCAGTCTTTGAGGAGGCTTCCTGATTCTGTCTGGATAACGCCTCTTTGGGGTAACAGGTTCTTCTGGCAATGTTGAGTTGGAATCAATGTCGTTGTTTGGTTCATCTGCTTCCAATATTACCGGTTCTGCGGTAGCTGCAATTGGAACGTCAATTTCATTACCAGGTGTATCAGATCGTGGTGTGGAGTTGACGTTTTCCAGTGACTCCAGAATCTGGTCAGCATGGCGTCTTACAATGCTCTCCCCAACATCCATGGTATACATGAGAGGTCCTTGTCGTGTACAAATCGTTCCTGGCTGCCATTTCTCAGTGCGGTAGTCCCGGGCCAAAACTGGTTGACCTATCTTAAAACTCCTGGTCGGCCTTTCATTCATATTCTGAAACTGCCTGTTCTCCACATCTCTTCGGACGTTTGGCTTAACCAAATCCAAGCGGCATCGTAGTCTTCGATTGAAGAACATCATGGCTGGAGTTTGGTTGGTAACCGCATGTGTCGCATTCCGGTAGGCAAACAAGAAGTTGTCCACCTTGTGTTGTAGGGGTATATCTTCATTACACATTGCCTTGATAGCCTTCTTGAATGTTTGGACAAACCTCTCGGCCAATCCATTAGTGGCTGGATGATATGGGGCAGATGTGTAATGCTTAACACCATTGTTCTTTAAGAACCTCCGGAACTCTTCAGACACAAACTGTGGTGCATTATCAGAGCAAATCTGTTCAGGCAGCCCATTCCTGGCGAATATGGTTCGTAAAACTGTGATAGTTTTTTCCGTGGTGGTTGTGGACATTTTTATTACCTCTGGCCACTTTGATTGTGCATCCACCGCAACTAAAAACATCGAGTCCATGAAGGGACCAGCAAAATCAATGTGCACCCTTTGCCATGGAGATGAGGGCCACTCCCATGGATACAGAGGAGCTTGTGGTGGGGTGTTTTGGACCTTCTGGCATCCTGCACAGCTCTTGGTCATCTCTTCGATTTCTCTATCGATTCCCGGCCACCACACAAACGCTCTGGCTAAGCTCTTCATTTTTACCCCACCCAGATGACCTTCATGAAACTCATTGAGCACTCTATCTGCCAACTTAGGTGGAATTACTACTCTGGATCCAATTCCATTTTAACTTGGGGCCCTGCTATCGTGAGGGTGACCCAAATGGTTCGGTGATCCTCTTTTGTGATTACATTGTGAAGTTTGAGACAGCTTAGTCTCCTGTTTCCGGATTCACTATCGCTCATCTGGTCTTTGGAACTACTGTCCGTCATCTTTTGTACTTTCTTGTACCGTTCCTTAGTAGCCTTTTTGTTGTCGCTGGTCTTCTTCCCAGACCTACAAACTCGTGCAATGTGTCCAATCTTCCCGCATTGTCTGCATATTTTGTCTTTGGACCAGCAGTCCTTCTGGTCATGGTTAGTTCTGCCGCAGCGATAACATTTTGCAAATCCCCGTGTCATTTCGTGGGTGCCATATTCCTGTGGTTTTTGTTGAATTTCTGCAGCTACCCTGGCTGCTGCTTCATACGATACTGCCACGCTGAAAGCGTCAGCTCTTTTTCTGCGAGTAACTTCTTCTGTGTTCCTTCACTCAGGAGTCCAGAGACAAATTTGTCCCGTAGGGTATCTGCCAGTCCTGCTCCGAACTGGCAGTGCTTTGATAGCTTGCGTAGTTCCATAAGATACTCAGCATTGCTCTCATCTTTGTGCTCAGTTCTCCTGTGGAATTTAAATCTTTCTGCTATCAACAGCGGTGCAGGGTTTAAGTGCTCCTGTAGAACAGCAACAATTTCGTTAAAACTCTTCGCCTTCGGTTTGGCTGGAGTAATCAGATCCCGCAATAGGCCATACGTTCTAGCGCCCATTAAGTTTAGCAATATTGATGCCTTTTTCCCCCGCTGTTGTTAGCGCTGCTTTCCACGGTTTCTTGCGCGTATTCTTTTTCTTTTATTATTTTCCCATCGTGGAGCGGACCCTCTGGGACACTTCCCTTCCTCTTCTTAGGTCCGAACGCTGCCCGGCTTCGAAGCACCGGCCGCACCCTGTATGCTCCACCCTCTCTCTCTCTCTTTGCTTCCTGACTCGCTGCCCAGCCCCGTTGAAAGGCCACCCGATCGAGCTTCAGCCCGCCGCAGCCCAGGAAGGTTCAGAGCACTACCTGCCACCAGCCCGATTAGCTGGGAAACCACGGACCGAGGAACCCAGCCTGGCTCTGGAAAGTCGCTCCTGCAAAGCCTTGAACCCGATGATTGATGGTCGACGCCCGTTTCTCGAGTTTCAATAGACTCTATTTTTTTTTTCTTCTGGCTCCGACCTTCAACAACGTCGTCGGAGCTGCTGCTGAGTTGCAGGTAAGTACGTTTCTTACTCGTCGCCAGTGTTAAGTCCGTGAATGATTGAGACACGGACTAGCAGGAGTGAAAACAAACTGATCTTTACTGGTGGAAGTCCATAACGAAACTAAACAACAGAGGCTCTCTAGCGCATTTTATACAGGGGTGGTCACTGCCGGTACTGCAGTCTGAGACCAGTTATTCTCTTAAAGGTACATACACAACACCAGGTACGTATGGGCGAGGCATAGGGTTGACTTGTTCCTGTGACTCTAGGATCTGGTCAGCATGGCGTCTCACGATGTTCTCCCCAACGTCCACTGTGTACATTAGTGGGCCCTGCCGTATGCATATCGTTCCTGGCTGCCATTTTTCTGTTCGGTAGTCGCGGGCCAAGACTGGTTGCCCTGCATTGAAGCTCCTTGTTGGCTTCTCATGGATGTGCTGGAATTGCTTACTCTCAACATCTCTTCGTACGTTTGGTCTGAGCAAATCCAGGCAAGATCTTAACCTCCAGTTAAAGAACATCATGGCTGGGGCCTGGTTGGTGACTGCATGTGTCGCATTCCGGTAGGCGAACAGGAAATTGTCCACCTTATGCTGCAGCGGAATGTTGTCATTGTACATAGCCTTTATTGCCTTCTTAAAGGTTTGTACGAACCTCTCAGCCAATCCATTTGTGGCTGGATGATACGGGGCGGATGAGTAATGCCTTACCCCATTCTTCTGCATAAACCTCCGGAACTCTTCGGACACAAACTGTGGTCCGTTATCGGAACAAATCTGTTCTGGCAAGCCGTTCCTGGCAAAAATGGTCCATAGGACTGCAATAGTTTTCTCCGTGGTGGTGGAGGACATTTTGATGACCTCAGGCCATTTCGAGTGTGCATCCAAGGCTATTAAAAACATTGAGTCCATGAATGGACAAGCAAAATCAATATGCACCCGTTGCCATGGAGATGAGGGCCACTCCCATGGGTGTAGAGGGGCATGTGGTGGTGCATTTTGGACTTTCTGGCATCCTGAGCAGCTCTTGGTCAGGTCCTCGATTTGTTTATCGATTCCCGGCCACCACACATAAGCCCTGGCAAGGCTTTCCATTTTTACCCCTCCCAGATGACCCTCATGAAGCTCATTGAGCAGTCTATCCCTTAACTTGGGTGGAATTACCACTCGGGATCCACACATCAAGGTCCCCCGGCACACTGACAGCTGTTCTCTTCTTGTTGAGAATGCTGGCAACAGTGAGTCGCCATGTGCTGGCCATTCCTTCACCGTCAAATCATTTACCCGAGACAGTGTCGGGTCATTTCGGGTTTCCTTTTCGATACAAGCGTTAGTTACCGGTAGGTATTCAACTATAGTCGAATGGAATATTTCGACAGGATCCACTGCTGGTGCTTCCTCCGCAGTAGGCAGTGGCAGGCGTGATAGCCCATCAGCATTTCCATGCTGTTTCGTGCCCTTATATTCAATCTCATAGTGGTGCGTCCCTAGAAAGAATGACCATCTTTGTAGTCGTTGCGCAGTCATCACCGGAACGCCCTTCTTCGGATTAAAAATGGAGACAAGGGGCTGGTGGTCAGTCAGCAAGGGGAATTTCTGCCCGTGCAGATAGTGATTGAACTTTTTCACTCCCCACACTAGGCTGAGGGCCTCCCTGTCAATCTGGGCGTAGTTACGCTCAGCTGAGTTTAGTGATTGTGACGCAAAGGCTATTGGCCTGTCTGAGCTGTCTGAGAATTTGTGCGACAGCACCGCTCCAATGCTGTAGGGTGACGCATCACACGCCAACCGAATTGGTAGTGCTGGGTTGAAATGGGCCAATACCTCTTTCGATGTGATTAGAGTTTTGCTCTTCTGGAAAGCTCGTTTACATTCGTCACTCCACTTCCATGGCACTCCAGTTTGCAGTAGGGTGTTCAGTGGGTGTAGTATTGTAGACAAATTTGGCAAGAACTTATGGTAGTAGTTTACCAGCCCGAGGAACGACCTCAGTTGTGACACGTTTTCCGGTGCTGGAGCCTTGACTACTGCCTCAATCTTTTCTGGGGACTTATGTAACCCCTCTTTATCGCTAACGTGGCCACAGTACGAGATCTGTTTTTTAAAAAACTCGCATTTGGGGCGGTTAGCTCGGAGCCCATATTCCTTCAATCTAGTGAGCACCTGCTCCAGGTTGGCGAGGTGATCACTGTCATTTTCGCCCGTGACCAGGATGTCGTCCAAATAACACTGGGTCCCTGGGATCCCTTGCAGGACTTGTTCTATTGCCCTTTGCCAAATAGCCGGAGCTGATGCAACCACGAATACCAACCGGTTTTATTGGTAGAGACCTTTATGGGCGTTGATTGTGAGGTATTTTTTTGATGCTTCTTCTACCTCCATTTGCAGATATGCCTGGGCCAGATCAATCTTAGTGAAGCATTTCCCTCCAGATAGCGAGGCGAAAATATCTTCAATCCGCGGAAGTGGATATTGCACGGTGTGAAGGACTGGGTTCACTGTTACCTTAAAGTCCCCACAGATGCGAACCTTCCTTGGTTCCCCAGACATGCTGCTCAACGACTTTTTCATCACAGGGACGATGGGTGTAGCCCACTCACTCCAGTCTACCTTGGACAGTACTCCTGAATGTTCCAAACTCTCCAGCTCTGCTTCGGCGGCTGGGTGGATCGCATAAGGTACCGGTCTGGCCTTAAAAAATTTTGGGCTTGCGTTTTCTTCAATTTTAATTGTTGCTGTCATGCCTTTTAGTGTTCCGAGTCCTTGCTGGAACACTTCTTGTGCGTCGGTTAGGATCTTTGACAGTCGCCCAGGTGTGACGTCGTCATCCTTTTTGGCAGCCACAGTCAGTGCCTGTATGGAATGCCAATCCAGCTGTATTTTCCGGATCCATTCACGTCCCAGTAATGGTGGTCCTCCATCTTGCAATACATACAGGTCTAGTTTTGGTGTTTCCTTACCATTATACATAACGGTCACCCTTATTTTTCCTTTGGGGTAGACTTTTTGCCCCGTGTACGTCTTCAAAATAATTTTTGTGTCTCTCAAGGGTATGTGTGAGAATAGCCGCTCGTAGTCCCGTCTGTTTATGACTGTTAGGGCTGATCCTGTGTCCAATTCCATTTTTACCTGGACTCCTGCTATCTTGAGAGTGACCCAAATGATTCGGTGATCCTCCGTTTTGATCACATTATGTAGCTTCAGACAACTCAGCTCCCTGTTTTCGGAGTCGGTATCACTCTTTTGTTCGTCTGAACTATTCACCGTCACCTTATGTACCTTCTTGTACTTTTCTTTTGGAGATTTCTTATTGCTGTTTTTCTTTCCCGACCTGCAGACTCGTGCTATGTGTCCTACTTTTCCACACTGTCTGCACACTTTGTCTTTGAACCAGCAATCATTGTGGTCGTGTGTTGTTCTGCCGCAGTGATAGCACTTCTCTGTTCTATATGACATTTCATTCATGCCATATTCTTGCGGTCTCTGTTGTATCTCCACAGCGCCCCGTGCTGCTGCTTCATATGATACCGCAATGCTGAAAGCCTTGTCCAGCGTAAGGTCCTTTTCAGATAAAAGCCGTTTCTGGGTTCCTTCACTTTGAAGCCCACACACAAACTTGTCCCTTAAGGTATCTGCCAGTCCCGTTCCAAACTGGCAGTGTTTCGATAGTTTGCGCAGTTCTGTTAAATATTCAGCATTGCTTTCATCATTATGCTGGTTCCGTTTGTGAAACTTGAATCTTTCTGCTATCAGCAGCGGTGTGGGGTTTAAATGTTCCTGTAGTATCATCACTATGTCTCCAAAAGTCTTTTCCACTGGCTTCGCTGGGGTTACTAGATTTTGTAATAAGCCATACGTCTTTGCACCCATTAAATTTAACAATACCGGTGCTTTCTTGTCATCTGACACCTCATTTGCCTTGCAGTGTACCTTTATTTGTTCGACATATGTCGTCCAATCTTCGACTTCATTGTCAAATGCGGTGATACTGCCACTCTTCGGCATTTTGGGTGTGGCTTACAATGGCTTAAAACGGCATCTCCCATGCTTTCCTTCCTCCCCCGCTGCTGCCAACGCCGCTCTCGGCGGTCCTCGTGGCAATGGCTGCGCCCTGTAGGTTTCGCGCGCTTCTCCTGCACTGCTGCCAACACCGCTCTCGGCGGTCCTCGTGGCAATGGCAGCACCTCACGGGTTTCTGCGCATCTCTCTCCCTCTCCTCGACGCTGCTCGGCCCCTGAACACCGGCTGCGCCCTGTGCGCTCTGCCCTCTCTCTCTCTCTCTCCCGTCGACGCTGCTCGGCCCTTTGCTGTGCCGCTCGGTCGGGCTCTAGCCCGCCGCTGTCCGGGAAGGGTCTGCGCACTACCTGTTGCCAGCCCTTTTCGCTGGACCACCGCGACTGGAAAGCCAAGCCTGGCTCTCAACAGCCTCCCCTGCAATTCTCGAGTCTCTGCTGGATGACTGGGCAGTTGCCCATGGTCAACGCCCGTGTCTCTGGCCTTGACCTCCAATATACTGGTCTCCAGGAATGAATCCCTGGGAGGTGATGCAGAGTTGCAGGTAGGATCGAATTTGCCTCGTCGCCAATGTTGTGTCCGTCAGTAGTAAGACACAGACTGCAGAAGAACGGTACAACAGGTGTTTACTCAACGTGGCTCACTCTGGAACTGCCTGTACAGATTACTACTCAGTGCTATATACAGGTGTGGTCACTGCCGGTACTACAGTATACATGAGCTGTAATAAGTAGTTCCCCCCTTAAAGGTATATACATTACAGGAGGGGTCCCTCAATGTCGCCATTGGCAGGTGGGCTGAACCTCCGATGCCATGCTGGGCACATCGGTCCCGACTCCGACCACTCTGGCAGGGGTTGCTCTACCTCCGCCTCCACCTCTGGCTCCACTCCGGGCTCCCCACTTGCTGCCAAACATTGCTGAAACTCGGCGCTACAGGTGGTGGTCGTGAGGTCTCCTCTCTCTCAACCGGGTCGTCCCTAGACACTACTGGTGACGTTGGAACTGTCCTCCCCTCGTTCCTCATAAAATCTGCCTGGCCTGCCTTTGGGCATATGAGGCACACCATGCCTTTGCCTTCTGGAGGGCCCGGCTCAGATTTTCTGTCCTCTCTTTACAGGTGCCGTGGTCTGCCTCCTCAAACCCCTGTTCACTCGCTAGCTTATACGCTGCCTTTACCTCCTGTACTTTCTCTTCCTGTTCCCTAATCTGCCTTGCCAAGTGGGCGTTCTTCTCCCGCAAACTTAACTCATTCCCCTTGGTCTCGGTGACTTGGCCTTGTGTTCTCCCACTAAATGCACTCTCTCCTGATTCAAAGCCTGCAAAGCTACTAATAACTTCTCCCCGGCAAGAGCCTTATCCTGGATCTCCAGGGCTGACTCCCATAACTCGACTGCCTGTGCTGCAACGAGCCTGTCCAAAAGCTGGACCTGCTTTTTAAAACACATCAGCCAAACTGCATTCTCTAAGGACTTCTTGTGTTCCTTTCGCTCAGTCTACTTAGCTGCTGCATCTACCGGATGCCCAGCCTTTAAGAGAGTGGTGATCCACTTCTTAGTGCTATTCAACTTGCTAAACACATAATCAGAAATCCTTTCCTCCATCATGGTTCACTCATCCGAACCCATTGTCTACTGCATCGCAACCTTGTTGCCGGTGTCCTGCCGCGGTCGCCATTTCTGTAGGGGGTGGTGTGTGGTGGCACGTATGCCCAGTCAGTTATGCCTCTGACTGTTTATGAGTGGTTAGAATTGCTCCCACGCCCCTGGGTTCTAGACACCAGACTTAGGTACAAGGCGGCGACACAGAAAAGACTCAAGTAGACAGGTGGTTGGATGTAAGCAAAACCAAGATTTTTATTGAAGGAAAAATTAACACAATCTTATGAAAAGTTACCAGTATACACTTGTACAGGCAAAATACAAAATAACTATACTTATACAGGGAATGGGGAACACATGGCACATCGAGGGAAAATTACTATCTTAACAATCCCCTTATCCTTATCCCACCCCCTATACCTAACTAAGTTAAGCTATGAGGGGTCAGAATTCATGCTCACCAATCCAAAAAGATCTTCTGAATTCAAAACAGTGGTGGGGTTTGGGGTTCGCTCTGTGCTCTCTGGATCCTGCCATCGTCACGTGGTCTCGGGATGCTGCAAGGGCGTTGTCCAGGTACAAGTGCCCCAAAGTTAAAGTCTCTGCTTGGGTACTTTAGCTCGCAGGGATGATGGCCCCTCTTCCTCGGCTGGCAGTTGGAGTTTGCATGAAGATAGTCGCAGGTCAGCTGGACTGCAGGCCCGATTATTCGAAGCTCTTCTTCAATCGTCTTTCCATTCATCTTTTTCACCACGTCGCCTCGTCGCGTCCCGCCTCGCCTGGCCTGGTTTGTCCATGTCCGCCTGGTGAAATTCCGGGCGTCCCTGATGGAATGGGGAAGGCATGGGCAGTGGCCGGGCGGTAAGCGCGGGACGGGGGAAGAGCAGTAGCCACGAGGGCGAGGGGCCGGAGCCAGAACAAAGGCTGAGAGCAGAGCGCAGAGAGCAGAGAGAGAAGATTGCCAGTGGGCCTGCAATTATATTCCTTTGGATGGCCCTTATCTGTGTGCCAAATCAGGTTAGTTTATTGTCCCAATCTTGGCGGGCTATTTTAAATAATGGTAGTGTAGCGATTCATGTGCATCGCCACTAAATAATCGATTTCGACTTCGACGAACTATAAATAAGTTGTTTATTTACAGGAACAGGTTAAATACAACAGGTAAGGTAGCAGGTAAGATGGCTGACTGTATGAGCACCGTGGTGTAGGTCTTTCCCCAGCGGGGACGCCATGAGGACTGAGTTCGCAGTCCTGTGGAGAGCGTGATGACATCATCGCGTTTGTGTTGTGACATCATCACGTTGTTCGCGTTTCCCACGCTTAGGGCATCACGTGATGCGCGTCGTTGCATCGCTGGCCGTTGAGGCCAAAGTTACGAGCGCGGGAGCGGGAGCTGGAGGCCAGGCTGAGCCGGTGCTTACTGCAGGAGCGGAAGATCGCGTCGCTCCCGTCGGCTGGCCGATGCGGCCGAAGTCGCGAGGCTGGGCTGTGCCGGCGGCCATCCTGGAAGGCCGAGTCGGGTCGGCGGCCGCCGCACGTACATCACGTGGTACGTGACGTGACGTCAGCACGCTAGGGTGCGTCTTAAAGGGGCAACGGCCCAAACAAGTAGGTTAAAGGGGCAACGGCCCAAACAGGTAAGTTATATATACAGTAAGGTAAGCTAAAGGGAATTATGTATATCTCAATGTAAGGGACAACCGGTGGTACCGCCACATAGGCCCCCCCAGAATTCGCTTTAATGAAAGTCCAAGGATGAGATGGTCTGACGAGCTGGTGGTCACAGCGGTCGTGCTGTCTCGACTTGGTAGGCGAGGTCTGAAGATGCTGCTCGTGAGCGGATCCTTACGCGCGTCGTGGCGAATAAAGTGTATCCATCAGGCGAAGGACCGTGGAGACGTGCGAAACAGCAGGCCATGTCAGAGTGACGGGCAAGTCGGGCGGACACGGGCGATGACTCTGTTGATGTTAGAACAAGTCCTTGTTCTGACGAAATCTGCAGGAACGCCGACGGGCGATCCAGGAGGACTTGACTGGCGAGGTCGGTGAACTCGCCGATAGGTGAGCAAAACCTTCAGGAGGCTGGAACACGCGGAACGGTGCGTGCCATAGTGCTACGACGTTAACACAACAGAGGGTGAAAAGTTGCTGCGTTGATCAGTGATCGGTGAGGCCAGCAACTTTCACATGGCTGATCGCGGCCGCAGGATGCCCGTTGGACCCGTCCTTGATGTGTGCAGCATCAGTAGAGGTTTGCGTTTGTTAAAGGGAAAACTGGAGAAAGGGCGGCAACGGTCCGGGTTGTTGTTGCTTTCAGGAGGGGTCAACTCTGCCTGGAGGGCGGCAACACATGTAACTGTTGTAGATTTAGGAGAACACAGCCGGGAGGGTGGCACACTTTTTGTTCACGCCGAATCGTGTAGTAGGTAACACAACCAGCAGGCTGAAGGGCTGGTGCGTCGTCGGCAGAGAAGGAGTCGTCGTTTTTCACGAGGGATAGGTCCTCGTGGTTCGCGAGGGATGGGTCCTTGTGCGCAAGGAGTGCGTCCTCATGTTTCGTGGGGGTGAGTCCTCATGGTATGCCCGCAGGGCGCGCTCCAATTTTGTGGACCCGAACATGCTGTACCCTGCGCTTGGAGAGATGTGTCCTTGCTGTTGCTTTGGACGTAGAGGCGGACGATCCATGTGGCAGTAGGAAAGACAAGTACGGGGACCGTAAGCAAGTGCGTGGTCGGCGCCGCATCGATGTTCTCGTCGAATGGGGCTTCTACCTTTCTAAAGCACGAGGGAGACTGTGGCTCCCTGGATTGCGGTAGCGACAGCAAAATGGCTGGTGCTTCCATGGCATGCTTCTTTTGTGAAAATTGCTCACAAAAAAAAACGGGGTCCGGTTGGGTTTTGTACATGTCAAATGGGATCTGCTCCAGACTGCGCATACCTTGCGAATACGTTCGCAAAGACGGGGTCGCCTTTGGAGGAATCGGTCTTAGGCGGTTGCTGTTCCGTGGTTGTTCGTCGGTTGTGCGTCGGTCGTCTTGTGGGAAGACGAGGTTCAGGCGCATGTTGCTACCGTGAAAATCGTTCACGGATACGGGTTCACCAATTGTAGTGTTGGAATTGATGAGCTCCCGTACTCACGTCGTTGGGTCACCAATGTAGCGATTCGTGTGCATCGCCACTAAATAATCGAGTTCGACTTCGACAAAATATAAATAAGTTGTTTATTTACAGGAACAGGTTAAATACAACAGGTAAGGTAGCAGGTAAGATGGCTGACTGTAGGAGCACCGTGGTGTAGGTCTTTCCCCAGCGGGGACGCCACGAGGACTGAGTTCGCAGTCCTGTGGAAAGCGTGATGATGTCATCGCGTTTGTGTTGTGACGTCATCACGTTGTTCGCGTTTCCCGCGCTTAGGGTGTCACGTGATGCGCGTCGTTGTGTCGCTGGCCGTTGAGGCCGAAGTCGCGAGCGCGGGAGTGGGAGCTGGAGGCCAGGCTGAGCCGGTGCTTGCCACGGGAGCAGAAGATCGCGTTGCTCCCGTCGGCTGGCCGATGCGGCCGAAGTCGTGAGGCCGGGCTGTGCCAGCGGCCGTCCTGGAAGGCCGAGTCGGGCCAGCGGCCGCCGCACGTACGTCATGTCGTGCGAGACGTGACGTCAGTGCACTAGGGCGCGTCTTAAAGGGGCAACGGCCCAAACAGGTAGGTTAAAGGGGCAACGGCCCAAACAGGTAAGTTATACATACAGTAAGGTAAGTTAAAGGGAATTATGTATCTCAATGTAAGGGACAACTGGTGGTACCGCCACAGTAGCAATCTACACTAACTGTTTTTAGATGGCCGGTAATCGTATCTACTGGCCTGATAATTGACTTGTTTTGTTACTAATACATCTTAATGGGCCTGTCCAGCCTCGATGGCTTCCTTAAGCTGTTCCCGATTATTTATGCAAACTGCTTGATGGCCTTAACTATAGGCCTAACTGGGTTTTGATCTGTCTTCGATTTGGTCTAATACATAATTCAAAGTCCTGTCTGGTTTTCAAAATGCAAAGTCTCTCTTCACAGAAACTACAGCTTTGGTTTTGATTTCTCCACGAGCTGCCTGTGCCGCAGAGTCCAAGTTTTTAAAATCTCACAGGCTTTCTGCCACGAGGCGCGGATGCCATCTTGGGTACCATGCAGGGTCCCTTTTCTTATTAATAACCTTTGGGGAAATGTAGAAATTTTGCGAATCTTACATTTTATATCGACACGCACACACCATTTTATATAAACACACACATCATTTTATGTAGACACACACACAGCATTTTATATAGACACACACACACCATTTTATATAGACACACACACAGCATTTTATATAGACACACACACAGCATTTTATATAGACACACACACAGCATTTTATATAGACACACACACAGCATTTTATATAGACACACACACACCATTTTATATAGACACACACACACCATTTTATATAGACACACACACACCATTTTATATAGACACACACACACCATTTTATATAGACACACACACACCATTTTATATAGACACACACACAGCATTTTATATAGACGCACACACACCCTTTTATATAGACACACACACACCATTTTACATAAAAACAGACATCATTTTATATAGACACACACACCATTTTATATAGACACACACACAATATTTTATATAGACACACACACACCATTTTATAGAGACACACACACATCATTTTATAACAACACACACACATCATTTTATAACGACACACACACATCATTTTATATAGACACACACACCATTTTAAATACACACACACACCATTTTATATAGACACACACACCATTTTAAATAGACACATACGCCATTTTATATAGACACACACACCATTTTATATAGACACATACGCCATTTTATATAGACACACACACCATTTTATATAGACACACACAACATTTTATAGAGACACACACACACTATTTTCTATGGACACACACACACCATTTTATATAGACAGTCACAGCATTTTATATAGACACACACACACCATTTTATATGGACACACACACCATTTTATATAGACACATAGGCCTTGATTTTCATTGGGCCATGAGGCGGGCTTTTAGGCATGCGGGGGGTGAAAATCGCAAAACCTAAGGGTCGCGACCCCCCCCCGCCTGGTTCCCGCCTCCACGCCATTTTAACCTAGGTGTGTCTGATTGACCTGATTGCCATGGGAGAGTAGCAGCCGCTACCGGCGCTCTGACCCCATCAGCCCCATCCAACCCACAGCCCTGACTAGAGCCAGCGCAGCCTGTTTACCTGTGTTCCCTTCGGTACGATGAATGGAAAAGACCCCTCGTGGAGATGGAGGGAGGAAAGGTGAAGGGGACCTATCTGTTGGACACGGGGGCATCATGCATCATGGTCCATTCAGCTAACCCCACCACCTCGCCTCTATCTAATGGGGTCCCATACAGTCTGTCGGGGTTCACAGGCAAAGGCCAGGCCAGCTCGTTTTCCATCCTGCTCGCCATTCGGTTAGGAGCACTCCGCTCTAAGTGGACCAGTGTCCTGATGAAATGGGAAGTGGAGGGTGGAAGAGGGGTCCTGGGAGCCGACTTTATTGTAGGCCACGGGATCCTGGCCGATTTAAGAAATCATTGCCTGTGGAGGGCTACTACAGGAAAGGACGGCGAGTTAGTCGTAATCCCAGGGAAGGAAGGGAAGGAGACCCTATGCACCATGAAGCTCAGAGAGGGTTATAACCTCGAGCTCATGGTCAGTAACACCCCAAAAGAGTTCCAGGCATTTGTGCAGGCCCACCTAGCCACATTTGCCACACACAAACACGACTGCGGGAAGGTCAACGGGTTTTAGGTTAGCTCCATGGCCCGACCACAGAAACAATATAACTTCCCCAGGGAAGCGGAGCCAGACATGGAAGAAGCCATGTCCTCTTTAGGGGGTCCCAGCAGGGGGTTCTGAGACCGATAGCTACCCACGTAAACACTCCACTTGGCCGGTTAGAAAGCCGGACAATTCCTGGAGGGCCACAGTGGACTATCGAGTGCTCAACAGTAACATCCCAGCCTGTGCACCCACGGTAGGTAGCAGCAGTTGCCGACCTGATAGGAAGTATCCCAGCATCCGCGACTACTTTCACGGTGCTGGATATTTCCAACGGGTTTTGGTCCATCCCTTTAAGGAGGGAGGATCAGTACAAGTTTGCCTTTACATTTAAAGGGCAACAGTACACGTGGAACTGCTTGCCTCAGGGCTTCCACAACAGCCCCAGCATTTTCCACCAGTGCATGGCAAACAGTTTAAAGGAATTCAGTCAGCACAGACAGTTGGTACAATATGTGGATGACCTGCTTCTCTTCACCGATTCGAGAGAGGAGCATGGCCCACTATTGGCCGAACTGCTGGAGCTGCTCGGGCAAAAGGGTTTTAAGGTAAACCCCAAGAAAGCGCAGATCGGCCAGCAGGAGGTGAAATTCCTTGGCATGACCGTACGCGCTGGAGAAAGGGCCATAGATAAGGCTAGGAGTGAAGCGGTACAAGAGTTACCAGTCCCCAACACAGTCACGGGTGTGAGGTCATATCTAGGGCTAACCGGGTACTGCAGAGACTTCATTGAGGGCTAAGCAGCCACAGCAGCCCCTCTGCTCCGACTCCTACACAAGGGAGTGGAGTGGGCGTGGGATGAGGGTTGCCAGGCAGCATTTGTCAGGCTCAAGAAGGACTTGTAGACTGCACCAGCTCTAGGGGCCATGGATGGGGGGAAAGACTTTTTCCTGGAGGTAGCAGCCAGCGCGGACAGCCTGAGTGCTGTGCTGCTCCAAGAGCTACTCCAATTGTGAGAGGCACCTATTGGCCACACATTGGGCTGTGAAAAGATCACTGACCTTCACAGGCACCTCTCCCATCACCCTCCTCACCGATCACACACCCACCCAGATGCTCCTGGATGGGAGGATCAAGGATGGAACGGTGAGCAGTGCCCGCATTGCTCGCTGGACCCTGCTCCTCTCACAGATGGACCTAAAGTTGAAGGGTCTCTGCGAGCCAAAGCTCACAGCCAACCTGGTATATCCTGGAACAGCCCACCGGTGTTCCATAGAAGGGGTTTGGGAAGTGGACATAGGTTTATGGGTCAGGATACACCCCACAGGCTGCGAGATCTATGTGGACGGCTCCAGCACGGTATCTGCTGGCGAGCGACTCACGGGGTGTGGAGTTTATGACCCAGCGGCAAACATTGCCCTGGCAATTAAGCTCCCCAGCACGATGAGCACCCAGCAGGCTGAACTGTCCGCGGTAGTGTACGTCGTTACACACACCAAAATCTTCCCCACCCCATACACGATTTGCTCGGACAGTACGTTTATGTGCAATTCGTGTACGGAGTACCTGGCCATCTGGTCCCGCCGTGGATACACCTCTGCCGACGGGAGACCCCTCACAGTGAAACCCCTGCTGGAAAAGATCCGAGCAGCAGTGGGGGAGGAAGGGGAGGTTTTCATCCACAAGGTGAAAGCCCATTCCTCCACAGAACCCCGTATTCAAGGCAACCAGCAGGCTGACATGCTCGCCGAGGAGGGTGCCCGCACAGGCACTTTCTGGGACCCATATGGGTCCAGACCCCTGGCAGCAGTCAGAGGTAGGGATGGGACCCAAGGGAGTGCAGGGGTAGCCTTAGCCCCGGACCTTAAGATGGCCCAAGCCCAAGACCCCGTCCTCAAAGCAGTCCTCAGTGCAGTGACTGAGGGAAAAAGGGTAGAATGTCCTTATGGCACAGCAACCCTCTCCGTTAAAGAGGGCATGCTGTTCCGGGGGGAACAGTGGGTTGTGCCACAACAACACCGGAGGGAATTCCTCCAACTGGCCCATGAGGGTCTAGGAGCGGGGCATCCCGGGCCTGAGACCACCTGGCAATGGGTGGAACAGGCGGGATGGTGGCCAGGACTCAGGGAAGATGTCCGCGAGTTCTGCGCCAGCTGTCTGGTGTGCGTTGCTAACAACCCTGACCCCCACAAAGGGAAGGTACCTATGGGAAACATCAGGAGGGTAAAGGGACCATGGCAGTCGATACAGGTCGACTACATCGGGCCCCTGTCCACCGCCCAGGGAGGCTATAATTACTGCCTAGTCCTGGTAGATGTGTTCACGAAATGGGTAGAAGCCTTCCCCTGCACTACTGCCAGGATCCTGGTCCGGGAAGTGTTCTCGCGGTGGGGAATACCACAGTATGTGGAGTCCGACCAAGGGAGCCACTTCACCGGGCAGGTGATGCAGAATACCTGATTGAGGTGTACAAAATGATGAGGGGGATAGATAGGGTAGATAAAGAGGAATTTTTCATCTTAGTAGGGTGGTCAATAACAAGGGGGCATAGATTCAAGGTAAGGGGCAGGAGGTTTAGAGGGGATTTGAGGAGGAAGTTGGTTGGAGTCTGGAACTCACTGCCTGAAAGGGTGGTAGAGGCAGGAACCCTCACAACATTCAAGAAGCATTTGGATGAGCACTTGAAATGCCATTGCATACAAGGCTATGGACCAAATGCTGGAAAATGGGATTAGATTGGACAGGGCTTGATGGACGGCGCAGACACGATGGGCCGAAGGGCCGCTTTCTGTGCTGTATAATTCTATGACTCTCTGACTCTAATACCCTTATGCTGCTAGGCATCGAGGGGAAGTGGCACGTGGCCCACAACCCACAGTCATCAGGGATTGTGGAAAGAATGAATAGGACCCTAAAGGAAAGGTTGAGGAAGGAGACGGTGGACTCGCCTCGAAAATGGGCCGAGGTCCTACCATTGGTTCTGATGGGGATCCGGGCCAGCCAGTCAAAAAGCACGGGGTACTCCCCGTACGAGCTGATGACTGGCAGGGTTATGCGGACCCCCACCCATGTACTAGCCCTGGTGCTCACAGAAGGTCAGCTCAGAGAGGTAAACCGGGACAGGTTTGCCCAAAACCTCTTCAAGCACCTTAAACAGGTCCACAAGGAGTCAGCTGGGAACATGGGAAAGCAGCATCGGAGTAACCAATTGCTGTTAGAACCCCGAAAACACCACGAGTGGGAGGTAGGGGATCAAGTCATGGTGAGGAACTATGCCTGAGTAGGGAGTCTGGAACCATTATACATGGGGCCCTACAGCATTGTAGACAAGGCCAGCCCCATGGTATATGCCGTTAAGCTGCCTCGGCGCACCAAATGGTTCCATATTAATCAGTGTAAACTGTTTAAACCCGAAAAGAGAAAACAGCCAGTTGGGGTAGGGTCTGAGGGTAGAAATCCCCAGCCTGCAGCGGGAGCAAGTTCACAGACTGCACAGGCAGGCACTGTGGCTTGCTTAAGGGGAGGGGCCATCCCGCCCACCGATTGGGACACTCCCCCACTCTACTGGGCTTCAGGTGAGGAGGGACCCGAGGGCGAAGACCCCGCCCCTAACCCAGGTTTAGAGGAGGAGGGACCTGAGGTCGAATGCCCCACCCCAGACCCAGATTTGTGACCTGAGGGCGAGGACCCCCAGCCAGCGGCAGTGGTCAACCCACAGACGCACCGGAGGGGGTAGCGGTCTGAGTTAAAGGCCCACCAGCCAAGAAAACCCCACCTGCCAAAGTCCTCAGAAGGTCCCCACGGACGCCCCAGCCAAGGAAACCATGGTCAACAGCTCCCCATTTTAAAGGGACAGCCTCCCGAGTCAGGGTAAGTCCAAGGACAGGGGTCCCCAGCCAACAGCCACAGGTTGCGAGGGACCAACAGTGCAGGACAGTGCGGCCACACCGAAGGGAGCGGTGTGCCGCAGTTCAAACAGAGATTAGCCTGGCCGCCCAGAGACGGGCGGCGGATGTACATAGTTTTACGTAAGTTTATATTATTAAGTTTGGGTGTTTAGTTTAAGTTTAAATAAGGTGATGGGTAGTTTTCAATACAGTAGTAGTATTTTAAGAATGTTTCTATGAAGTTGAGGTCGCAAGACTCGACTATGCTTCACCCAAGCCAGAGAATCTCCTCGGGACCTGGCTATGTGCTCTTGTGTCTCTTTGCAGAATGAGGATTTCAGAGTGAAGGGGGGCGTACTCCTACTCGCCCTGCTAGGGATGAGCGTTGGAAAGCGAGGCGACGTGGAGGGCTCTCACATCTACGGGTGCTCGGGAGAAAAGGCTCCAGTGGTGACTGCTGGGAGCAGTGAACAAGGCGCAGAGGAACCCGCCATCTACGCCCATGTGGGAAGATGGCCCGGGTGGTTAGGATCCAACTCCACCCAGTACTCCAGCCAGACCGGGTTCACCTACAAGGAGGCCTCCCTCCCCTGCCCCAGCGTACAGGTTGTGGCCTCACGGGTCGGGGTCACTGAGGGGAAATGTGTGTGCCTGACTTGCAAAGGACAGATTCCCCTGGGAAGGTGGTGGTGGCTCAGGAAGCTGAGCACGGACATGGGGGACCGTACAGCTGACTGGGAACAGATGGGGAACGACACCCACCAGACTTCACCGGGACCCAAGAAGGGACTAGCATATGTTGGGATAAGTGGTGGGAGTCGGAACAGGGAATCTATGTCTGTATGGGGGTCAAAAAGGGCCTGCCCCACAGGTATATCCATCATCTTCTCTGCATCATGGCAGGATAAGGGGAAGGGGGTGGAATGGGGTTCCCATCTACACACCTGCATAGTCCCACGTTACCCAGCCCCAGTCAAAGCCACTGAGCTAGTGGCGCGCGCCCGGAAGCCCCTGCCCACGACACAGGCTGCAAGGACACACAGGGAGGGGTGCCCCACCACCACCAAGTGACCAGGGAATTGGCTGGTACTAGTGCCTACGGATCAGATACTATAAAAGGGGGTACACTATGCGGTAGCCTCCGTGATTTTAAATCTCACCGAGGTACACTTACCGGAGTGATGTCCCAAAGAGACAGAGCAGCTATACCAGGCCCTGTTAAAGAAGTTTTACGAGTTCGATTTTGCTAATGTAGACAAAACCGAATTTTACACCACACACCGCGAGTACTTTGGTAACACAGGGAGACAAAGAAGGGGAGTATGGAATGATGTTTTTACTGCATTTAACACAGGATCCTCTGCCATCAACAGTCTGGATGACATAGAGCTGCAGACCCAGGTAAACGGTTTAAAAACACAGTTAAGGAAGATATTAATGGATGAGAATAAGGTAGTGGGCTCAGAGTTGCATGAGGACCAGGCCATGATGGTCCATTTAAAGGAAATAATAGCCGAGCTGGAGAAGCACGCAAAGATTGTAAATGCCCTCATAAGAGAGGACAGAAATGCTTCTGACCAGGCTGCGCAGAATGAGGTGTGCGTGCTGTACGGGGCGTGGTTGCTGGGCGAGGGCTGCAGTAATCTGGAGGATTTAAAACAGGGTTTAGTCTCCTCCTGGATCAGCAACAAACACCTCGCAGCCCTTCATCCATTTGAGAATGCATTAAGCCCGTGTCAACTCCGGCTAGCTTCCGAGGCCTACCCAGTCCCAGTGGATTGTGGGCGGTCCAACCACACCATCATGGGGGTAGTAGTGAGAATGCCGGTCATGGGTGGGACAGCCCAACACATGCAGGGTAGAGAACATTGGAGTCATTCAATGGGGTGCACACATTCGTTTCACAGCGGTCCCACCTTACATCATAAAGTGGGAGCATGCTATGACAGGTACTGACCTCTCAGGGTGCCGGAGCCGGGGAGCACAAATAATACTGTGTCCCCAGCACTTGAACACCTATTCAAAACCACAGTGCGGGTTTAAAGCTGTTGGAGCAAAACCTATAAATTGTACCATGGAGGCAATGGCACAAGGCCATGTTCCCCCACAGGTAGCATATCTAGGAGGTGGGACATATTGTGTCTCCACAGGTGCACCCCACTGCCAGCATGGACAGCATAGCTGGTGTCCGGTAAGTGACAGCAGTTTCTGCTTTAAACCCGAGGCAAAAGTTCAAGTGGCCCAGGAATGAATTGTCCCCATTCCTGAACCCTCCACTGTTCACCTCACTGTAAAGGAGAATTTTACCAACCTGCAAAAGTACGTAGCGCATTTCGGCTACGAAATTCCCCCTCTCCCAGAACACCTTACCAAATTACTCAAAGCAGTAATAGTCTCGCAGAAACATTTCTACATGTTAGAGCAGAAAATGGTAGAGATAGGGGCTAAGATATTGGACATTGTGATTCCACCCAGGTGGGACATTTTCAACAGTATAGAGGTCCCTTTGTGGATTAGGCTGGCTTCCCACATCCTCGTGGTGTGCCAGCTGGGGATAGTATTGTACCTAGTCTGCAGTCAGTGCAAGTGAAAGGGTCAAATACTAGAATTCCGAAACCAAAGGACCTAGAGGGAACATTATGTGAAGGTGGAGGGAGATACACCTGTTTGAGTTTTTGTATTTATGATTAAAGATTGTTGTTTTTTTTGTGTTTTGTTGTTTTTAATAAAAATTTGCAATGTGTTGTTTTAATAAAGATGTGTGTGTACCAAGTGGTGCAGGGGTGTTGGACCCCTCCATGCTTGATGTGTGTAAACGACTGTAATTATTCTATGTCTGCTTATGTACACTACATTTTACAGAATGGGAAATGCATGTGTCGTGGTTATCTTAGATAGGTAATTACAGGGGAAGGTTGACTATGGAGGGTCGTAAATTTTGCTCACCCTATCAGGATGATACTTAAAGCAAGTTTAGTATCAACAGGGGGGAGTGTAAGTGCAGGATTCTCAAAATTCCCGCATTCCCCAAATTATGGATCAAGGGATACTAAACTTGCTTTAAGTATCACCCTGATAGGGTGAGCAAAATTTACGACCCTCCATAGTCAACCTTCCCCTGTAATTACCTATCTAAGATAACCACGACACATGCATTTCCCATTCTGTAAAATGTCAGTACAAAGAAGGTTCACTCGGTTAATCCTGGGGATGAGGGGGTGGTCATATGAGGAGAGGTTGAATAGATTGGGACTCTACTCATTGGAGTTCAGGAGAATGAGAGGCGATCTTATTGAAACATATAAGATTGTGAAGGGGCTTGATTGGGTGGATGCGGTGAGGACGTTCCCAATGATGGGTGAAACTAGAACTAGGGGGCATAGTCTTAGAATAAGGGGCTGCTCTTTCAAAACTGAGATGAGGAGAAACTTCTTCACTCAGAGGGTGGTAGGTTTGTGGAATTTGCTGCCCCAGAAAGCTGTGGAAGCTACATCATTAAATAAATTTAAAACAGAAATAGATAGTTTCCTAGAAGTAAAGGGAATTAAGGGTTACAGGGAGCGGGCAGGAAATTAGACATGAGTTTAGGTTCGGAATGGTCATGGCCCTGTGGGTAGTGGAGCGGGCCCAGGGGCCGTGTAGCCTGGTTCTGCTCCTACTTCTTGTGTTCTAATTCTGAGTTAGATTTCAGGAGATGGTTTTATTCCTGTTCCTGGCTGGGGTGGAGATCGCCTTTACAGAAGGTAAGTACTGTAGAAAATATAGGGACAAAGTGATCTCCTGGAAGAGTTTCGATCGCCTAGATGGGTCGGAGAGGAATTTCCCAGATATTTTCTCCCAAATTGGCCATTGGGTTTTTTATCTGGTTTTTCGCCTCTCCCAGGAGATCACATGGGTTCGGGTGGGATGGAGAGTGATAGAAGATTTGAGGTTAGGATCAGATCAGCCATGATCTTATTGAATGGTGGAGCAGGCTCGAGGGGCTGATTGGCCTACTCCTGCTCCTATTTCTTATGTTCTTATGTTCTTATGTTTGGACAAGTTATTAAAAACAGGGTACCCAAAATGGCTTCTGTAACCTCGTGACCAAAACCGACAGGATTTTAAAACAAGGCTCTGCAGACAGGCAGGCCCGGAGACGAAACTTAAAATGCAGGAATCTGTGAAAAGGGCTCTTTGGAGCCAGCCAGCCAAAGTAAACACAGAATACACATTCATTCGACATGAAACAGATCGAGCTAGAATGGGCCTAAAATCGAGGCCATTAGGTTTCTGCATATTTAATCGGTAACAGCTCACAGTAGCCATCAAGTCAGGATGGGGACAATTAAGTTTCATCCATGACAAACAACCAGGACATCGGGGCCATTAGACCCGGAGACAACCACTCCACAAATCGTTAAAGTCAATGGCTGTAATCATTGTAAACGAGCCCGCCAAAAGTTAGACAAAGGGCTGACCTGATTTGGCGCGCAGATAAGGAGTTGAAGAACAGGTATAATTGTAGGCCCATCAGTAGCAATCGCTCTCTTGACTCTTATCACTTGCTTGTGGCCTTGGCCTGCTGCCTCTCGTTCTCGTGCCCTGGCCTTGTGGCGGGCTCTCTTCTCGCTCCCTGCGCCGCTCAACAACCAAGGATGCCCATTACACCGGGGCCAAACGCGGGAGGAGAACGAGACCCGAGTTCAAAACCACACAGGGCACACAGGCCACAAACGGGCAGACGAGACGAGATGAGACGAAGAAGAAGGTAAACCGGTAAAGGCAGAGAAGGGCAGAGGAAAGACGCATTTGGGGGCAAACGCCCAGTTATAAGCTGGTGTTTGGTGAATAAGTTGGTGTTACATGCACGGACAGTAAAACCCCGGTTTTAAGGAAATGCTGGCGTTCAAAGAATGGGTAGCAAAATCGAGACAAACGGCCTAGTTATAAGCTACCGTTTGTCACATGGACAGTAATAGCCCGGTTAAAGAATAAACTGGTGTTCGAAGCTTGGATAGTGAAATCATTAAAACGGTAAAGGCCGCCAACCGACCCCCAACTGTAACATTACCACCGACGACCGCCCAAGGGAGAAGAAGAAGAAAACGCATCACGACTCGACGACGACGGTAGCTGAGGAAAAGGAGGGTGCTTCGCATCAACAACTTCAGCGCCGCACCCTGAGGCCACGTGGCAACGGGATACCCCAAAGGACAGCAAGAGCGAACCTCAAAACCAACCCAATTAAAGCAACAGGTTTTGGATTGGTGAGCATGAATTCCTGGCCCCTCACAGCTTAATCTAGTTAGGTATAGGGGGTGGGATAAGGATAAGGGGATTGTTAATGTAATTGTTTCCCTCGATGTGCCGTGTGTTCCCCATTCCTATATAAGTGTAATTGTTTATGCCTGTATTTCATATCAGTAATTTTCATAAGATTGTTGTATTCTGCTTTTAATAAATTTTGGTTTTCTGACACCAAACCATTTATCTACTCGATTTTCTGTATCGCCGCCTGTACCTAAGACCGGTGTCTAGAACCCAGGAGTGTGGGAGTGATTCGAACCGCTCAAACGACAGTCAGAGGTGAAGCTGACTGGGCGCACGCCACCCCCTACAACTATTGGCTTGTTGACTATCAGCTGCAGGTCCAACATTAAAGAGGATATTTGATCAGTCATCATTTGCAGGTGGCAGGACTTTGTTGTCTCAGGCCTGGGGGAAATTTTAGAAGGCATAACCACAGCTGTGGAAGTTTGGAGCCTCACAAACTTCTCCAGTGTGACCTCCTGCGAGACTCCTCTCGCCACCCTCACTCAGCGCTTCCTCAACTGAGGCACCTACCAGAAGCATGGGAGGCCTTTTTTTCCTTCCCCTCTTGGCATTAGAGGACCTCCAGCCCCATTCACGAAATGACACATGCCACAACTGCAGAAGTTGCCATCTGAAATTTTATTTACAATAACCAACTTATGGCATTTTAAAAATAAACACAACATTTCACCCAAGTGACTACCCTTGTGACTATTAGTGATTTATTTTCCTCTTACGCATGCTCCTACATAGTGGTTCCCCTGTGGCTTCAGCAGATGTGGAGGCCCCTTGCTCACTTTCCTGCTGCTCCTGTCTCGACACCTTTGGCGGGCGTCCTCTGGGATGGCGAGCCTGTGAAGGCTCGCCAGCAGCCTGCTGCTCCTGCGGCTGTGCAGGGGTTGAGACCTCTATCTCCATTGGGTGTGGACTCCGGCGGGGCTCTGACCGAGGGCTCTGCAGTACATGGAAGTGTGAGCGCTTGGAGAGGTGCCCCCACTTCCTTGAGGTCTGCCACCAACCTCCCTCTCATGGGTCAGGTTCCCCTCAGTGCCTGCAAGTAGCTTGAGAGCAGCTTGCTGCACATCAGGGGGGCCATGGGGACCCATTTCTACAATGGCAGTCCTACTCAGAGGGCCTGCCATGAAGGTCTGGTTTCTCTGTTCAATAACTGACCATCGCTCCTCCAGAGATGTCAGTCTATTCTGAACACTCACCATGTTTTCATCACTCTGGCAACTTAGCTCCTCCATGGCCGTAGCCATCCTCTCCTCTACTGTAGCCATCCTTTCCATGGAGGTTGCCATCCTTTCCGTGGTGATGCGTTCATGCGCCAATGACTCCACAAAGGCTCTGCTCATGTTCGCTATGGACTCCTCCATTCGCTCCACACTCGTAGTGACCCTAGAGACAAAACCTGCCAGAGAATCCTGCATCTGTGCCTGGAGTTCCATCACCTCTGATCTTACGGATGGACCCAAAGGCAGAGGGTCGACATGCAGCTGAGCCGAGCTGGCAGAGTCCTGCGCCCTCCGACGAGGACTCTCCACTGCTGTCTCTGTCTCCACAATCTGCTGATGCTCACTTGTGAGCTGTGATACACCAGGTGACAACTCTACTCTATGTCCCGAAGGTCCCACCGAGGTGTGAGTGTCTGCGCTGGTGCTGGGTGCGCTTATTGCTGAGGTTGCAGATTCCTCTGAGGAGTCTGGCTGCTCAGGCTCTTCCTCCTGCAGAGTGGGGACGGCGGCACTCGATGGTCCTGTGGGGGAGTCAAGGAAAATGTTAGAGATGTGATGCCAAGGTTACATGCACATTGCATTCTGCAGATGATCATAAGCCCATATGATGTAGCTTCAGAATCATTATCAGCAACTCATGCAATGCCAATGAGAGAGATGGAAAACTATTCTGCCACCAGCTTACGGGGATGTTCCTGCCTATCCTTCCCCAACGTCCACATCTCGGTCAGCCCCGGCAATCTCCAGGACGCCTTCCTCCCAGGGGGTGAGCTGGGCTAATGAGGGCGGCCCTCCTCCTGTCCTGGCTCGCTCTCTCCCATTGTGAGCTTTCTTTTCCTGCAATGAGGGAGACAAGTGGAGGTTGAGTGAGAATGAAGGAGTGAGTGCAGAGATTGCATAGCATAGATACTTAGAAGGAGACAAAGATGGAGTGAGGTTGCAAGACCAAGGGCCCTCCCTGTGTGTTGTCAGTTGTGTTCAAAGCATCAGAGTGAGAGGGAGTGTGAGGGCTGCATGGTGGCATAGTTCTGTGAATGTGAGCATAGAGAGAGAGGGAATGGGTAAGGGTGCATGGATGTGAGTGTCTAGTGGGATGTCCAGGAAGAGATTGCTAAAGCGGAGTGCTGGTGAGGAAAGGCAATGGGGATCAGATTGAGGGTGATGGAAACATCATACAGTACTTACTTTTGCAGTGCGAAGAAGGTAATGGAATCTTTTCCTGCACTGCAACCATATTCTTCGCGTTAGCCCCAAGGAGTTGACTTGACCTGCCACCTCGAGCCACACAGGCTTGGTCTGGCTGGGAGGCTTCTTCCTCCCTGAAGAAGGGAAGAGGACTTCTCTGTGGGCCCTAGCACCATCCAATAATGCCTGTAGTGAAGCCTCATCAAATTTGGGTGCAGATCTGGCCTTCCCGCTGGACGTTCCTCCTGCAGGCTCCTGTGCCATCTTAATGTGGAAGGTTGGAAGCCTGCAGAGGAAGCAAGGCTTGCTGTGGACATTAAAAGCAGCAGCAATGATGATGTCATATTCTGCGACTTACTGACTGGAAATACTCAATTACCAAGGCTTCCCACACACTGGAAATCAATTGGCCAATTGTGTTAAATTTGCATCAATCTCACAGACACATTTACAATCATGTCGGAATCACTAAATTTGGGGAAACCGCCAATTCCCCGCACCTGAATGAAAATCGACCCCATAGACACCATTTTATATGGACACACACACCATTTTATGTAGGCACACACACACCATTTTATATGTACACACGCACCATTGTATATGGACACACACACACCATTTTATATGGACACACACACACCATTTTATATGGACACACACACCATTTTATATGTACACACACACACCATTTTATATAGACACAAACACACCATTATATACAGACATAAACACGCCATTTTATAAAGACACACACACACCATTTTATATAGACACACACACACCATTTTATATAGACACACACACACGATTTTATATGGACACACACACACCATTTTATATAGACACACACACACCATTTTATATGGACACACAAACCATTTTATATAGTCACAAACACACCATTTTATGCAGACATAAACATGCCATTTTACAAAGACACACACACACATAGAAACATAGAAACATAGAAGATAGGAGCAGGAGCAGGCCATTCGACCCTTCGAGCCTGCTCCGCCATTCAATGAGATCATGGCTGATCATCCAAATTCAGTACCCTGTCCCTGCCTTCTCCCCATATCCCTTGATCCCTTTAGCCTTAAGAAATATATCCAACTCTTTCTTGAATATATTTAATGAACTGGCCTCCACCGCCCTCTGTGGCAGAGAATTCCATTGGTTCACCACTCTCTGGGTGAAGAAATTCCTCCTCATTTCAGTCGTAAATGGCTTACCCCTTATCCTTAGACTATGACCCCTGGTTCTGGACTCCCCGGCCATCATAAACATCCTTCCTGCATCTAGTCTGTCCAGGCCTGACAGAATTTTATAGGTTTCGAAGAGATCCCCTCTCAATCTTCTAAGCTCCAGTGAGTATAAGCCCAATCGACACAATCTCTCCTCATACGTCATTCCTGCCATCCCAGGTATCAGCCTGGTGAATCTTCGCTGCACTCCTTCCATGGAAAGAACGTCCTTCCTCAGGTAAGGTGACCAAAACTGCACACAATACTCAAGGTGCGGTCTCACCAAGGCCCTGTACAACTGTAGCAAGACATCCTTGTTCCTGTACTTGAACCCTCTTGCTACGAAGGCCAACATACCATTTGCCTTCTTAACCGCCTGCTGCACCTGCATGCTTACCTTCAGCGACTGGTGCACAAGAACACCCAGGTCTCTTTGCACTTCCCCTTCTCCCAATCTATTGCCATTCAAATAATAATCTGCCTTCCTGTTTTTGCCACCAAAGTGGATAACCTCATATTTATCCACATTATAGTGCATTTGCCATATTTCTGCCCAATCACCCAACCTGCCCAAATCATACTTGAGTTTCACGACATCCTCCTCACAGCTTACCCTCCCACCCAGCTTTGTGTCGTCTGCAAATTTGGAGATATTACATCCAATTCCCTCGTCTAGATCATTAATATATATTGTGAACAGCTGGGGTCCTAGGACCGATCCTTGCAGTACCCCACTAGTCACTGCCTGCCACTCGGAAAATGACCCGTTTATTCCAACTCTTTGCTTTCTGTCCGCCAACCAGTTCTCTATCCAAGTCAATACCTTGCCTCCAATCCCATGTGCCTTAATTTTGCACGCTAATCTCTTATGTGGGGCCTTATCGAAAGCCTTCTGAAAGTCCAAATACACCACATCCACTGGTTCTCCCTTATCTATTTTACCAGTTACATCCTCAAAAAATTCCAGTAGATTAGTCAAGCATGATTTACCTTTTGTAAATCCATGTTGACTTTGTCCGATCCTGTCACTGCTTTCCAAGTGCTCTGCTATTACATCTTTTATAATAGACTCTAGCATTTTCCCCACTACCGATGTCAGGCTTACCGGTCTATAATTCCCCGCTTTTTCTCTACCACCTTTTTTGAATAGTGGGGTAACATTAGCTACCCTCCAATCCATGGGTACTGTTCCAGAGTCTATCAAGTTCTGGAAGATGACCAGCAATGCATCTACTATTTCCAGGGCCACTTCCTTAAGTACCCTGGGATGTAGATTATCAGGCCCTGGGGATTTATCGGCCTTCAGTCCCATCAATTTTCCTAACACCATTTCCCTACAAATACTGATTTCTTTCAGTTCCAACCTTTCATCAGACCCTATGTTCCCCGGCATCTCTGGGAGGTTATTTGTGTCCTCGTTTGTGAAGACAGAGCCAAAGTATGAATTTAGTTGGTCTGCCATTTCTTTGCTTCCCATTATAAATTCCCCTGATTCTGACTGCAAGGGACCTACGCTTGACTTCACCAATCTTTTTATCTTCGCATATCTATAGAAGCTTTTACAGTCAGTTTTTATGTTCCGTGCTAGCTTACTCTCATATTCTATTTTCCCTTTCTTAATTAATCCATTTGTCCTCCTTTGTTGAATCCTAAACTGCTCCCAATCCTCAGGATCATTGCTTTTTCTGGCCAATTTATATGTCGTCTCCTTGGATCTTATGCTATCCCTAATTTCCCTTGTTAGCCACGGTTGAGTCACCTTTTTTGTTTTATTTTGATGCCAAACTGGGATGAACAAATTCTGTAGCTCATCCATTCGGTCTTTGAATGTTTGCCATTGCCTATCCACCGTCAACCCTTTGAGTGCCATTCCCCAATCAATCCTACCCAACTCGCTCCTCAGACCATCGTAGTTTCCTTCATTTAAATTGAGGACCGTAGTCTCTGAGTCAACTACTTCATTCTCCATCTTAATGAAGAATTCGATCATATTATGATTGCTCCGACCCAAGGGGCCTCGTACAACAAGATTGCTAATTAATCCTTTCTCGTTAAATAATACCCAGTCTAAGATGGCCTGATCTCTGGTTGCTTCCTCGACATATTGGTCCAGGAAACCATCCCGTAAACACTCCAGGAATTCCTCCTCCACAGTATTGTTACTAATTTGGTTGGCCCAATCTATATGTAGATTAAAGTCACCCATGATGACTGCTGTGCCCTTATTGCACGCTTCTTTAATTTCCCTTTTCATGCCATCCCCAACCTCCGCCTTACTGTTGGGAGGTCTATATACCACTCCCACTAATGTTTTTTTCCCCTTAGTATTTCTCAATTCTACCCATACAGATTCCACATCATCAGAGCTAATATCCTTCATTACAATTGTATTAATCCCTTCTTTAACCAGTAATGCTACCCCACCTCCTTTTCCTTTTTGCCTATCTTTCCTGAATATCAAATACCCCTGGATGTTGAGTTCCTAGTCTTGGCCATCCTTGAGCCACGTTTCCGTAATCCCAACCAAATCGTATTCGTTTACCTCTACTTGCGCAGCCAATTCGTCCACCTTATTACAAATGCTCCTCGCATTAATACACAAAGCCTTCAGGCTTGTTTTTTTAACACTCTTAGACCTATTGGAATTATTATTTACTGTGGCCACGTTTGATTTAAACCGTTGATTTCTCTGACTGCCACTTTTGTTTTTCGCCTTCCTATCTTTTGCTTTTATCCCTGTTTCCCTTTCCGCTGTCTCCCTGCTCAGGTTCCCAACCCCCTGCCATTTTAGTTTAAACCCCCCCGAACAGTGCTAGCAAACCTCCCCGCAAGGATATTTGTCACGCTCTGGTTCAGATGCAACCCGTCCGACTTGTACAAGTCCCACCTTCCCCAGAAGCAGGCCCAGTGATCCAGGAAACTAAAGCCTTCCCTCCTGCACCAACACTTTAGCCACGCATTCATCTGCTCTATCCTCCTATTCCTATACTCACTAGCACGTGGCACCGGGAGTAATCCAGAGATTACAACCTTTGAGGTCCTGCTCTTTAATCTGCTACCTAGCTCCCTAAATTCTTGCTGCAGGACCTCATCCCTCTTCCTACCCATGTCATTGGTCCCAATGTGAACCACGACCTCTGACTGTTCACCCTCCCCCTTCAGAATGCCCTGCAGCCGTTCAGTGACATCCTTGACCCTGGCACCAGGGCGGCAACAAATCATCCTGGAGTCATGTCTATGGCCACAGAAATGCCTATCTGTTCCCCTTACGATAGAATCCCCTACCACTATTGTTCTCCCACTCTTTTTCCTCCCTTCCTGAGCAGCAGAAGCACCCCTGGTGCCAGGAAGTTGGCTGCTGCTGCCTTCCTCTGGTAAGTCATCCCCCTCAACAGTATCCAAATCGGTATACCTGTTTGAGAGGGGGATGGCCACAGGGGTCCCCAGCACTACCTGCTTCTACTGCTCTGCCTGATGGTCACCCATTTCCCTTCTGCCTGTGCAGCCCTTACCTGCGGTGTGACTACCTCACTAAACATGTTATCCATGACCCTCTCAGCATCGTGAATGCTCCAAAGCCCATCCATCCGCAGCTCCAGCGCCGCAATGCGGTCTGCTAGTAGCCGCAGCTGGATGCATTTCTGGCACACATGGTCGTCAGGGACACAGGCGGTGTCCCTGAATTCTCACATAGAGCAAGAGGAGCATAACACGGGGCTGGGCTGTCCTGACATGACTTACCCTTTAATTAATTTAAATTAATTCACTATCACCAATTAAAGATAAACTCTAAAGCACTTGTATGGTTTACCAACAGTCCCCGCTACACCAGAAAAGACCTTAGCAACTATAAACCACAGAGTTAAAGTTTAAAAAAGAGAAATGCTCACCAACCAATCACTTACCTGCTCCCTGGTGACGTCACACTCTGATTACTTTTTACCTCTCTCCCCGCTGCTTAGTTGGTAAGCCTCACTGCTCCCTGGAACTGGTCGGGCCTCGGTGCTCGTGCTGGTTTTTATACCGGGCTCCTCCTCACCTCACTGCTCCCTGGAACTGGTCGGGCCTCGGTGCTCGCACTGGTTTTTATACCGGGCTCCTCCTCGCCTCACTGCTCCCTGGAACTGGTCGGGCCTTGGTGCTCGCGCCGGTTTTTATACCGGGCTCCTCCTCGCCTCACTGCTCCCTGGAACTGGTCGGGCCTCGGTGCTCGCGCCGCTTTTTATACCGGGCTCCTCCGCGCCTCACTGCTCCCTGGAACTGGTCGGGCCTTGGTGCTCACGCCGGTTTTTATACCAGGCTCATCCTCGCCTCACTGCTTCCTGGAACTGGTCCATTTTATATAGACACACAAACCATTTCATATAGACACAAACACACCATTTTATACAGACATAAACACGCCATTTTATAAAGACACACACACACATCATTTTATATAGACACACACACCATTTTATATAAACACACATATCATGTTATATAGACACACACACACCATTTTATATAGACACACACCATTTTAAATAGACACATACACCATTTTATACAGACTCACATGCCATTTCATATAGACACACACAGCATTCTTTATAGACACACACACAAACCATTTTATATAGACACACACAACATTTTATATAGACACACACACACCATTTTATATGGACACAAACACCATTTTATATACTCACACAACATTTTATATAGACTCACACACACCATTTTATAAAGACACACACACCATTTTATAAAGACACACACACACCATTTTATATAGACACACGCCATTTTATATATAGACACACACCATTTTATATAGACACACGCCATTTTATATAGACACACACGCCATTTTATATAGACACACACGCCATTTTATATAGACACACATGCCATTTTATAAAGACACAAACTCCATTTTATATAGACACACAGACACCATTTTATATAGACGCACACACCATTTTATATGCAAATACACATCGGGCCAGATTTTCGTGGAGCCGCCAGGCGGGGTTTCAGGCATGTGGGGGGGAAAAACCCCGAATTTGGGGGTCCCGACACCATCCTGCCCAAAACCCCGCCCCACATACGTTTCAGGGGCGGCGGGTACCTGCCCCGCACTGGGACCCGCCAAAGCCAGGCGGGAAGGGATTGTGCCAATTAACTACCTGTTAACAGGCAGTTTTTAGCCTAATCCCTATTTTGAGGGGTTTTGTGTGGGTTTCCCGACGGCTCCAAACCACGCCAGGTTAAAGCAGGCGGGCCGTCGGGTTGAAGGAGTTGGAGGGGTCGCGATGTCGGTGCTCAGGTGAGTGATGGGTGCATGAGTGTAAAGGTAAGTATGTTTGGTGTGTCTAAAGTGTGTAAAGAACTTTTACTTACCTGTACTTACCTTCACAGCCTTTCTTCCTGTAGCCATCGGGAGCCCATCACTCACCCGGAACTTAAAGCTGAATGGCTGCGATCTGTGAAAAGTGACAGCCTGCAGCTTTGAGTGCTGGTAAGAGTTCTAACTGAGTCTGTGCAGAATGACTCATGGTAGAACTCAGACTGTCAGTGTTTCACAGCTTCAAACAGCTGTGAAATGCTGATATTTCATCTGTCAAAAACTCTTGACAGATGAAATTGCAGTCTGTGATGTCACCTGTTGCCGGGTGGCCCTTAATTGGCCTGCTGAGCCCAACAAGGTCAATCAAGGGAAAATCGCGCGGATTGGCCAGATGTCGAAGTAGGCGGGTCAAAAACCCGAAAGGGGAAGTCCCGCCTTCTTCCCGACAGGTTCGGGAAAATCTACCCCATCATTTTAGATAGACACACACACCATTTTATATATACACACACACACCATTTTATATATACACACACCATTTTATAAAGACACACACACACCATTTTATATAGACAGTCACACCATTTTAGATAGAAACACGCACAACATTTTATAAAGACACACACACCACTTTATATAGACACACACAGCATTTATATAGAGACACACACAACATTTTATAGACACACATACCATTTTATATAGACACACACACCATTTTACATAGACACATGCCATTTTATATAGACACACACATGCACCAGTTTATATATACTCATGCACATCATTTTATAAAGACACACACACACCATTTTATATAGTCACCCGCCATTTTATATAGACACACACGCCATTTCATATAGACACACGCGCCATTTTATATAGACACACACACACAGCGGGCCCGATTTTCTGGATTGTGCGGGAAATTTTCGCACCAGTTTATATATACACACACACATCATTTTATAAAGACACACACACACCATTTTATATAGACACACGCCATTTTATATATAGACACATGCCATTTTATATAGACACACTCCATTTTAAATAGACACACACACCATTTTATATAGACACACACATTTTATACAGACACTCACACAACACTTTATATAGGCAAACACACACCATTTCATATAGACACACACACACCATTTTATATAGACACACACACGCCATTTTATATAGACACACACGCCAATTTATATAGACACACACACCATTTTATATAGACAGACATGCCATTTTATATAGACACACACACACCATTTTATATAGACACACACACCATTTTATATAGACACACACGCCATTTTATATAGACACACACGCCACTTCATATAGACACACGTGCCATTTTATATAGACACACACACACAGCGGGCCCGATTTTCTGCATCGTGCGGGAAATTTTCGGGTTCCCCGAATGTCGGGTTCCGACCCGAAAAAAAATGGGTCAGCCAGCTGCACGCAATTTTCCCTCAAGTGGCCAATTAAGTTCCAGCCTGTGGGAACTCTTGCTAATTGACCATTTTCAGTCAGAAAGCCCCACAGTATGATGTCATCATTCGTGGTGCTTTCAAGGTCAACAGCAAGCATTGCTTCCTCTGTTGGCTTCCAAATGAACCATATAGGATGGCAGAGGAGCCTGCAGCAGCTGTGGCCAGTGCCAGACCCCGAGCTGCCTCCAAATTCGACGAAGCTTCACTGCAGGTATTATTGGATGAGGTTAGGGCCCACAGGGAGGTCCTCTTCCCTAGGTCAGGCAGGAAGAGGCCTTCCACTGAGACCAAGGCTGCATGGATGCAGGTGTCAGCAGATGTCAACTCACTGGGAGTCACCAGAAGAACCTGGATACAGTGTCGGAAATGATTCCATGACCTTCACCGTACAGGAAAAGTAAGAATGAAGTTTCCAACACCCTCAGCCTGATCCCCATTGCCTTTCCTCACCAGCACTCAGCTTTAGCACTCTCTTCCTCCACATCCCACTTCGCAGTCACATCCATACACCCTTACCCATTTCATCTCTCTCTATGCTCACATTCACATAACTATTCCACCATGCAGCCCTCACACTCCCTCTCACTCTGATGCTTTGAACACAGCTGACAACACACAGGGAGGGCCCTTGGTCTTGCAGCCTCACACCATCTTTGTCTCCCTCTAAGTATCTATGCTATGCAATCTATACACTCACTCCTTCCTTCTCACTCAAACTCCACTTGTCTCCCTCATTGCAGGAAAAGAGAACTCACAACAACAGAGAGCGAGCCAGGACTACTCAGAGGGCCTGCCATGAAGGTTTGGTTTCTCTGCTCAATAGCTGACCATCGCTCCTCTAGAGATGTCGGTCTATTCTGAACACTCACCATGTTTTCAACACTCTGGTGACTTAGCTCCTCCATGGCCGTCGCCCTCCTCTCCTCTACTATAGCCATCCTTTCCGCAGAGGTTGCCATCCTTTCCGTGGTGATGCGTTCATGTGCCAATGACTCCACAAAGGCTCTGCTCATGTTCGCTATGG
The DNA here is from genome assembly GCF_052327205.1 of Somniosus microcephalus. Lineage (NCBI taxonomy): Eukaryota > Metazoa > Chordata > Chondrichthyes > Squaliformes > Somniosidae > Somniosus > Somniosus microcephalus. The sequence goes on along the minus strand of NC_141000.1, from coordinate 62,894,189 downwards.
ACTCCTCCATTCGCTCCACACTCGCAGCAACCCTGGAGATAAAACCTGCCAGAGACCCCTGCATCTGTGCATGGCGATGCATCACCTCTTCTCTTGCGGATGGACCCAGAGGCAGAGGGTCAACATGCAGCTGAGCCGAGCTGGCAGAGTCCTGCGCCCTCCGACGAGGACTCTCCACTGCTGTCCCTGTCTCCACCATCTGCTGCTGCTTGCTTGTGAGCTGTGATACACCAGGTGACAGCACTACTCTATCTCGCGAACGTTCAACCGAGGTAGTAAGATTGTTTTTTTTTATTCTGCCTTTAATAAAATTTTGGTTTCCTTGCACCAAACCACTTGTCTACTTAATTTTCTGTATCGCTGCCTGTACCTAAGTCCGGTGTCTAGAACCCAGGGGTGTGGGAGCGATTCGAACCGCTCAAGACAGTCAGAGGTGAAGCTGACTGGGCACACGCCACCCCCTACAATACATAGCATTTTATATAGAGACACAGACAACATTTTATATAGACACACACGCCATTTTATATAGACACACACAGCATTTTATAAAGACACACACACACCATTTTATATATACACACTGTAAGGTTTCGCAAGAATTTCCAAAATTTCTACAGTCCCGAAGATAATATTTTTGATTAAAGAAAACCTGGGTAGAATATACCTTTAAAAATCCAGGGCATCAAAATGGCCGTCAGACTTCGTGGCAGAAGAAAAAGGCAGCCTGTGTGTATGTGAAAAGGAAAATCAAAGCTGGCTGTCCGGCCTCGTGGCAAAAGACACAACACAGCCTGTGTGTATGTGAAAGGAAAATCAAAGATGGCTGATAAAGGATTTGGGGAAAGAAAACAGCCTCTGAAGTAATGAGGTATTTAAACTGTCAATCAACTGCAGTTTAGGAAGTTTCACCGCAGGACAATGGATGTTTGTTTACACGAACTCTTACAATGTTGACTCAAGAGATTAAGTACTTGAGACTGTCAATCAATTGCGGTTGGGCGTGACCGCAGGACAATGGATTTATTTACACTAACATCCAAGGGCTGTTTACTCAGCACTTCAGGAAACAGACATGTTTTTTTCAAACTGAGACAGCTTTATTCAAACCAGTCAATGAATGGGGTAATACATTAAAACCCATCACAGTCAATGGGGACAGATCGATTCCCTTTTGTACAGCCCAGATACATTTGGATTTGGGCGCGAAGATTTCGGCTCCCAATTGGGGTATATAGATAGCCTCTCGGGAAGTCATTCTCTCTCTCTCTGCCGCCTCGCCTCCATGCTCTGCCTACAGAAGAACAGCTCAGCAAGCCCGCCCAAAAGAAGTGGAATACCAGCAGTTACTTTTGAACACTGGGTTATCTCTACTTCGGGGCGGTGAAGAATACAGACCGCAGGGGCACGGAGCAGGCATTTCACTGGTGAGCATAGATTTTCTGGCCCATTACAAGGCAACTTAGATAGGTATTAGGGGTGGGAATTAAGGGAAATTTTGTTAAAATTGTAATTTTAGTCAATTTTCCCTCGATGTGTCCATTTCCTCTCCCCATTAAGTAAAAGTGCTGTACTAAGAAAAGTCTGCTGTATTAAGCAAAAGTGAGCTGCACTAGGTAAAAGTGCTGTATCAAGTAAAAGAGTGTTGTACTACGCAAAAGAGTGCTGTAGTAAGCAAAAGTGTACTGTATTAAGTAAAAGAGTATTGTATTAAGCAAAATAGTGCTGTATTAAGCATAGATGTGCTGTATTGATTATTTTCAATTTATTTCCATTTATTTCAATAAATACTGGTCTTCTTTGCACCCAACCACAAGTCTCCTTTTGTCTACATCGCTACTGAATAAGTCCGGTGGTCAGAACCAAGAAAAGGGGAGCGATTCGAAACCGCATGGGGCTCTGGAGCAGCTCAGATACTTCTGACTGGCCAGAGATTATAACCCCATCCCCGTTAATTTCTACAACACACAACATTTTATAAAGACACACACACACACCATTTTATATAGACACACACACCATTTTGTATAGACACACACACCATTTTATATAGACACACACGCACCATTTTATATAGTCACACACGCCATTTTATATAGACACGCACAGCATTTTATATAGAGACACACACAACATTTTATATAGACACACACACCATTTTATATAGACACACACACACCATTTTATATAGTCACACATGCCATTTTATGTAGACACGCACAGCATTTTGTATAGACACACAAAACATTTTATATAGACACACACACCATTTTATATAGACACACACCATTTTATATAGACACACAGCATTTTATATATGCACACAAACGCCATTTTATAAAAACACACACACACCCTTTTATACAGACACACACACACACCATATTATATAGATATACATACCATTTTATATAGACGCACACAGCATTTTATATAGACACACACACACACACCATTGTATATAGACACACACACCATTTATAAAGACACACACACACCATTTTATATAGACACACACTGTTAGATCCGTGGTTCAGTGGATAAAGAATTACACGGATGCTGTATATAACAAACAACAGGTCTTTACTGGAGGAGGGTCATCTCTAGACTGGAGTACAGAGGCATGCGCACAGCTTATATACCGGTATGGTTACTGCCGGTACTACAGTATACAGGAGCTGTAAAAAGTAGTTCTGACTTAAAGCACATACACTACAATTCCTCCCTTTTTAGATTAATAATACCCCCTTCATATTCAAATAACAATTACATTTTTACATGTACATTCAATAACAAAAAGTCCATTTATAGATTCAGTCTTTGGGGCGGCTTCCTGACCCTTTCGGGATAGCGCCTTTCCGGAGGTTCTTGTTCTTGGTGCAGAGGCGATTCTGACCCCTTTTCATCGGGTAGTTCATCGGGTTCCACTGCTACTGGGTCTGAAGTAGATGCTACTGGTATGTCGGGTTCATCCCCAGGTACTCGAGACATGGGGTTGACGCCTTCCTGTGATGCTAAGTTCTGATCGACGTGGCGTCTCACAATGTTCTCCCCGACATCCACTGTGTACATTAATGGCCCCTGCCTTATACATATCGTTCCGGGTTGCCACTTCTCTGTTCGATAGTCACGGGCCAAGACTGGTTGCCCTACATTGAAGCTCCTTGTCGGCTTCTCGTTGATGTGCTGGAATTGTTTGTCCTCAACATTTCTTCGCACATTTGGTCTGAGCAAATCCAGACGAGATCTCAACCATCTGTTAAAGAACACCATGGCCGGGGTCTGGTTGGTAACTGCATGTGTCGCGTTTCGGTAGGCTAATAAGAAATTGTCCATCTTATGCTGTAGTGGAATTTCCTCATCGCACATGGCCTTTATCGCCTTCTTAAAGGTTTGTACGAACCTCTCAGCCAATCCATTGGTGGCTGGATGATACGGGGCGGATGTGTAATGTCTTACCCGATTCCTTTACATGAATTTTTGAAACTCGTCGGACACAAACTGTGGTCCATTATCAGAGCAGATCTGCTCTGGCAAACCGTTTCTGGCAAATATGGTCCGTAGGACTGCAATCGTTTTCTCTGTAGTGGTTGAAGACATCTTTATCACCTCAGGCCACTTTGAATGAGCATCCACTGCTATTAAAAACATTGAGTCCATGAATGGACCAGCGAAATCAATGTGCACCCGTTGCCATGGAGAGGAGGGCCACTCCCATGGGTGTAGAGGGGCATGTGGTGGTGCATTTTGGACCTTCTGGCATCCTAAGCAGCTCTTAGTTAGGTCTTCGATTTGTTGATCGATTCCTGGCCACCACACATAAGCCCTAGCAAGGCTTTTCATTTTCACTCCCCCCAGATGACCTTCATGTAGCTCCTTTAGCACTCTCTCCCTTAACTTGGGTGGAATCACCACTCTGGATCCACACATCACTGTCCCCTGGCATACTGACAGCTGTTCTCTTCTGGATGAGAAGGCTGGCAACAGTGAGTCGCCATGTGTTGGCCATCCCCTCACTGTCAATTCATATACCCGCGACAGCGTCGGATCATTGCGGGTCTCCTTCTCTATATCCGCGTTTGTTACTGGCAATCGTTCAATTATTGATGAATAAAATATCTCGATAGGGTCCACTGCTGGTTCTTCCTCCACAGTAGGCAGTGGCAGGCGCAATAGCCCATCAGCGTTCCCATGCTGTTTCGTGCCTTTATATTCTATTTCATATTGATTCGCCCCTAGAAACAGGGACCATCTTTGTAACCGCTGTGCAGTCATCACTGGAATGCCCTTCTTAGGATTAAAGATGGAGACAAGTGGTTGCTGGCCAGTCAGCAAGGTGAACTTCTGCCCATGCAGATAGTGGTTGAATCTTTTTACTCCCCATACTAGGCTGAGGGCCTCCCTGTCAATCTGGGCATAGTTGCGCTCGGCTGAGGTTAGTGACCGAGACGCAAAGGCTACTGGCCTCTCCCACCCGTCTGGGAATTTGTGCGACAGCACCGCTCCAATACCATAGGGTGATGCATCACATGCCAATTGAAGTGAAAATGAAAAGCCTTGCTAGGGCTTATGTGTGGTGGCCGGGAATCGATCAACAAATCGAAGGCCTAACTAAGAGCTGCTTAGGATGCCAGAAGGTCCAAAATGCACCACCACATGCCCCTCTACACCCATGGGAGTGGCCCTCCTCTCCATGGCAACGGGTGCATATTGATTTTGCTGGTCCATTATATATCACTTTCACCCTTATTTTTCCTTTGGGGTAGACTTTTTGCCCCGTATACGTCTTCAAGGCAATCTCTGTAGCTTTCAAGGATATGTGTGAAAATAGCCGCTTGTAGTCTCTTTGATTTATGACTGTTAAAGCTGACCCTGTGTCCAATTCCATTTTCACTAGGACTCCGTCTACCTTGAGTGTAACCCAGATAGTCTGGTGATCCTCCATTTTGGTTACCTTATGTAGTTTCAGACAACCCAGCTCCTTGCTTCCGGAGTCTGTGTCACTTTTCTGTTCATCTGAACCACTGTCCATCACCTGGTGTACCTTTTTGTACTTCTCCTGTGGAGATTTCTTACTGTTGGTTTTCTTCTCAGACCTGCAGACTCTTGCTATGTGTCCTGCTTTCCCACACTATCTGCACACTTGTTCCTTGAACCAACAATCTTTCTGGTCATGTGTTGTTCTGCCGCAGCGATAGCACTTCCCTGTTCCATAGGACATTTCATTGGTGCCATATTCTTGCGGTCTCCGTTGTATCTCTGCAGCGTCCCTTGCGGCTGCTTCGTGTGATACTGCCATACTGAAAGCTTTGTCCAGCGTAAGATCCTTTTCTGATAGAAGCCGTTTCTGGGTTCCTTCACTTTGTAGCCCACACACAAACTTATCCCTTAACGTATCTGTTAGTTCCGCTCCAAACTGGCAGTGTTCCAATAGCTTGCGCAGTTCTGTTAGGTACTCAGCATTGCTTTCGTCTTTGTGTTGGTTCCTTTTATGGAATTTAAATTGTTCTGCTATCAGCAGCGGTGTGGGGTTTAAGTGGTCCTGTAGGATTTCTACTATGCTTTCAAAATTCTTGTTTACCGGCTTCTCTGGGGTTATTAGATTTCGCAGTAACCCATAAGTTTTTGCACCCATGGAATTTAACAGAACCAGTGCTTTATTAGCATCTGGCACTTCATTCGCCCTGCAGTACACCTCAATACATTCCACATATGTCGCCCAATCTTCGACTTCATTATCGAACGTAGAGGTACTGCCACTCTTCGGCATCCTTGGGTGTGAGTTAACTGTCAAAAATGGTGCCTCCCGCGCTTCCCCTTCTTCTCCGCTGGCGCAAAATGGCATCTCCCGCGCTTTCCTTCCTTCCCGCGCTCGCCCTTCTTCTCCGCTGCGGCTTCTAAAAATGGCGTCTCCTTCTTCTTTCTTCCTTCTTCTCCGCGGCTCAGTGGCTTCTCCCGTGCTCCCCTTTCTTCGCCCCACGGACCCTGTTCAGCCCATGAGCCCTGGCTGTGCTCTGCGCGTTCTTCTTTTTTATATTTTTTGACGCCGCTCAGTCTAGAACCCAGCTGTTTCTTTACCCTCCCTCTCTCCGGTTTGTTTTCTTTTTCGTGACGCCGCTTGGTGTTCAACCCCCGGCTGCGCCCTGCGCTCTTCACCCTCTGTCTTACCCCGTCGACGCTGCTCGGCTTTCTGTCCGCCGTCGGTCGGCTCCAGCCGCCGCTGCTCGGGAAGGGTCTGCGTTGGACCTGTCATCGGTTTCTTGCTGCTCGTCGTGGCTGGGGAACCAAGCCCAGCTCTCCACAGCCTCCCCTGCGAAGTTCAATCTCCGCCTGACGGCTGGGCGGTTGCTCGTGGTCGACGCCCGCGTTCCTGGCCTCGACTATTTTTTTTTCTGTTGCAGGTAGAGTCGAATCGACACTCGTCACCACTGTTGGATCCGTGATTCAGAGGATATGCTGTTATTAAATAATCACACGGATGCTCTACATTAACAATAAACAGGTCTTTACTGGAGGAGGGTAGTCTCAAGACTGGGGGTACAGAGGCATGCGCAAAGCTTATATACCGGTGTGGTCACTGCCGGTACTACAGTATACAGGAGCTGTAAAAGTAGTTCTGACTTAAAGGCACATACACCATTTTATGTAGACACACACACACCATTTTATATAGACACACACACCATTTTATATAGACACACACAGCATTTTATATATACACTCACACACCTTTTTATATAGACACACACATGCACCATTTTATATAGACACACACACATCATTTTATAAAGATATGCACACACCATTTTATATAGACACACACACACCATTTTATATAGAGCTATATGCGCACACTTACTTTTTTTCAGTGCTGTGTAGAAACCCTTTTTAATTAAGCTCGAAGATAATTTTGATAGAACTTCCACACTGCAGTGAGAACACGAATAAGACAGAAATAAATCTAGTTCATCGTGTTTAATCTTCAGTGCAGCAAGAAACTCAGATTCAAATATCTTTATAGTGGAATCTATGTTGTGAACATTGTGTCTATAACATGTATTGAGCAGTAGGCACAGGTTGGCACAGGGAAGCGGATAAATTGGGAGGGGGCATTCCCAGCCCTTATGCCTCACTTGCCCGAGTGTGTCCTTGGGGTGCTACATGAAAGCACCCCAAAACGGTTACGGTGGGGCTTACAACGGCACCCTCTGCAGCTCCAACAGCACACACTGTTGAACTTGGAATTTTTATATTAAAAGTGGTTAATTTTACATACTTTTATACTTCACAATTGATAGATATTTATAATCTTTAAAAAGGAAAACTAAGGCAGCATGTGGGTTTTCAACAGACCCGACAAGTGATCACTTCCCCAATAGTTTCGCTGCCTGCTTTCAAAGGTGTACTCCCAAAGCAACCCTTCCCCAATTCACGAATGTACTCTACGCACTGCAGAACCATTTCACAAAGACACTGTACCCTACCCAACCCTCTCACTTCATGCTGGCACTCTTTTTCCAAGCTGGTGTGCTTCTCCCCTCCAACACCTCCAGTTAATGCTGGCATTTTCCTTCCCCACCCTCCCTCAGTGGAATCCTTCTCTTCCACCGACCTAAGGTGCCAGTCTGAGACTTCTATCTACTGTTGCTGCTGTAAGGGATTGAATACTGCTGCACACTGTAAATGCAAATTCCTGATTTCCTATTCAGTCACTTCCTGGAGCAACAGGATATAGGAGCCCTACATGTTTCAGACTTTTTTCTCTCAGAATCACTACATCTGTTAGTCAGTTATTAAGAGAAAGGCTGGGGCAAGACATCCAGCTCGATATAGGATCAGGGCCGGATATGTGACCACAGCTGTTGGGATCTTGGGTCTGAGTAGAGGCATTGGGCTGGATTTTGTGAATGGAGGCTGCTTGTCATGTCAATATCCCGCCTCCATCCTCGCCTGACCAACCAGAGGGATTTTCCCCTGATTGAGCCTGCCCTGCGGGCTAAGCAGGCCAATTAGGGAGGAGGTCACTGACAGAGCACGTCAACGTCAGATGTGCTATCTGTCAAGACTTCTTGAAAGAAGAAATGTCAGCGTTTGACAACTCTGTGAAGCTGTCAAACACTGACATTCTCTTTAGTTTGATGAGCCCTTGTGTTCAGGACTCATCAAACCTTTCATATTTGTAAACTCCACATGGCTGTTGGATCAGAGGTTCCAACAGCGAGTCTGTGAAATTGACAAGGAGGATGTCGGCTCTCCCGATCCACCGCGGCTGAAGGCTGTAGGAAGAAAACAAGGTAAGTGAACACTTTTTAAAACTTATCACTCATCTTGCATACTTACCACTCCACACTTGCACCCATCACTCACCTCTACATCTTACTTCCAGGTGCCTCCAACCACCGCAGACCTCCTCCACGTCTCCTCCAACCCGGCTGGCTTTTCCGAGGTCGGGAAGCCTTCACCTGTGAAGGTAAAATGGCACTAATCCTTTTTTCTTGGTACCTTAGGTTGGTAGAAGAGAAGGATTAAATGCCTTTCCCGCCTCCAGGAGACAGGACCCGAAGCTGCACATCTTCCCGCCTCCTGGCAAAAGGGCACAGAGGCGGGATGGGGGTGAGTTTGCCATCCGCCCCCACTTTCTCCGAATTTACCGGTTGTTCCGCCTCCATGCCCGCCTCCTCTGGGCTTGGAAAATCCAGCCCTTTGGCTCCAATGTCAAACAGGTGGAAGAGGCTCCAGGGTTTGGATTTGGACAGAATAGCCTTGGAGAGGACAAAAGTCCAAAAGCCCCGAATAAAGTTTTGTAATAATGCTTATCAATGTTAATCATTATTTAATAATAACGAGCAAAAAAAATGTTGACGGTAGCTTTGAAAGATTTTTTTTTACTCTCAGACCTAATCAGGAAGCAAGAAGATAATAGGAAATTGTCACAAAAGATGAACATGTAATGAACGGAATTCAATTATTTTAGGTCACAGAGAGTTGAATGAACCATTAAACGTATCTGCTGCCTTTGCTTGCTAACTGATTGACTTGAAGATTTAAATTAAATCATTACCTGCAACCTCAATATCATATATAATATATTGATAAAGCTTTTGGAAGATACTCATTTTAGAAACATCAGGAAGAAAGACCTCCCTTGATAGACCCACGATGGAGAACAGAAACTTGCTTCGGTGGCTCTGGGATAAGAAGTCAAAAATCAACCAGGATTTTTCACTTCTGGTTGCTAAAGGGCTGACTTTAGTCCCCACTCAGTCCGGCAGGCAGACGGATGGGAGTGGGGGGTGGGTGGGCTATTAAGATGGCAGGGGAGGTTTGCACCACTTTCCCAACATGTTCCCTCCTCCTGCCATTTTACTTGTCTCAATTCAGGCACAAGAAGGCTGGAGCGGAGGCTGAAATTAAATGGCAGAGTCATGATTTAATTACATAATTTTAACGGCGGGCCTAACTAAGGCCCTTACTGTCTCCAACCTGTCAGTGAATGTATGACGGCAACGATCCTGTCCACAGGAGGTCCAAGTAATTGGATTTTTAAAAAAACATTTGTTGAGCCAGGGACAGGGACAGGGACAGGGACAGGAAAGCTGGACTTGGTGACTTCCCACCCCCGCAAAAAAACCTTTACTTGCTTTGCCGGGGCCTGTTTCTGTGGATTCCTGGCAGAGGCCTAGCCACCTGACCAAGTTTGACTCTTGCCCACTGGCTCAGAGGTGGGGCATGTAAATGAGACCTGGGAGTTAAAATCCCCCAGGCCTCACGCTCGGATGTTTCGTCTCCCGATTCCTGCCCCGAGTTAAAACCGGCCCTGAAGTTGATAAAGGGCAGGATTAGGTTCAGTTCTGATTTCTCCCTGATAGTCAAATAGCCTCCTAAAACCCACTGATGCTTTGCTTTTATAATGTCTCACATTATCTATGAAAGTAAAAAAAATCTGTTTGACCCTCATTTTACAGTCTACTTTGCTTAAAAGAAAATAGCTACAGAAAAATTTCAACAGCAGATGCTTTGATAAATCTTCCTAGCTTTAAACATTTTATCATGTTCCAGTGTGTTATGAAATGTATTGGCCCAGAAATTCGAGTCGGAGGCTTCCTGCGGGTGCAAGCCTCCGACCTGCACTTACCTACCACGCCGGCCATTGTGCTGTGGGCCCGCGTGGGATTCCGATCCTGGGCCTGCACCAACTGCCGGCACGCAGTGCTTGCGTATCCCAGGGGCGCAGTTAGTTCATAGCGTCCCCTGGGATCACGTGAGCCATAGAGAGCCAATCGTAGCAGGGAATCTCTATTCATAGATTTGACAGGACCTGTCAAATCCATCAGTTAGAGATCAGCCCCAAAACATAACTAAAACTTCAAATACATTTTTAAAAAACATCACATTTTTAAAATAACTATAACTTACATAAAATAACTATTTTAAACAATAATTTAAATTTTTGAAAAAATTAATTACAGTTTCTAACAGGGCTAAAAATAAACTTACCTTTCTTTTAAAGTATTTAAAAATAATAAACCTGTGGAAAAAATGTTTTAATTCACCACTTACCTTGTTAAAAGCAGGCCTTGCGACTGCTTTTTAAAAGCGTAGCTGCTGGAGACTTACCCTCCCGAAGAAACCTGCAAAAAAAAACAGAAGTTCCAGGCATACGCGCTGCCTCTCCAGTGCACGCGTTCGGCCTGTGAACCCCTTCCTTTAAGGGAACAGAAATTCCGGTTTCCCGCGCATGCGGAGTGCATGCACGAAACTGGCACTTTGGCTGGGCCTACACGTGAGTACACAACGCGTACTCACACGTGGGGACCCGAATTTCTGGTCCATTATATGGTGTGATAACATCATATCCAAAAGTCTCTCCCCAACGATTCCCATAAATCTGCTCTCTGCAGGTGTCTTATAGCATTAGTAACACACTCAAGGAATTGGAACGTCAAGAGAAACTTTCTTTTTTGTTCATCATCCACTGGTGAATTTGGTAGTATATGCCAATTTGTTGTCTTTAAGATATTAAGGGGAACTGATAGGGTAGATAGTGAGAAACTATATCTGCTGGTTGGGAATCTAGGACTAGGGGGCATAGCCTAAAAATCAGAACCAAGCCTTTCAGGAGTGAAATTAGGAAAGACTTCTATACGAAAAGGGTGGTAGAAGTTTGGAACTCTCTTCCGCAAACGGCAATTGCTGCTGGGTCAACTGTTAATTTTAAATCTGAGATTGATAGATTTTTGTTAACCATGGGGCAAAGGCGAGTATATGGAGTTAGGTCACAGATCAGTCATGATCTCATTGATGGCGGAACAGGCATGTAGGATTCGCAAAATTGAACATTGTCCTATAAGGGTCTATTGGCAGAAAAGGCCTTAATTTTAAAGACTGTTTTAAAAGAAGCCCAGAAAAAGGGGCACACAAAATGGCCGCCAGACCCCGTGGCCAGCTTTTTGGGACATTTTAAAATGGTTCCTGCAGTCCGCAGACAGTTTTTGTGGATTCAGCCCACAGTAAGTTCTGGAAAGCAGTTTCGGAGAAAACGAAACCAGACAGAACCCCATACATATAGATTAGATGCAGATCCGAACAGATCGGCCTGTAGATAAAGGCCATCTAAATGTTTACCCAGACAAAAGGAAACAGCTTCAAGTTCAAGGGGGGACAGCAAGACCCATTAAAGACAATACAAGGTCATTCCAGACCAGAGGTGGCAGTTACCGACCATCCCGAAGGTACTTTAAACACAAAAACTACCTCTCTGTGCTACAAGCCCGCCAAAAGTTAAACAAAGACTAACCTTGATATGGCGGGAGATAAGGGCCTCAATGAGAAGTATAATTGGTGACCCGGGATAGCTATCGGGAGCCTTTTGGGTAGCCGTTGGAGAGCGACGAGCCTTTAGGTAGCCTTGGGAAGGCTGGACATCCAAGAAGGTAGTTCGAGAGGGAAGATCGAGTCCAGACCCGAGGTAGCTATCGGGAGATCATCGACCGACCCCGGGCCGTAGAGGAGGAAAAAAAACGTTCGAAGAGGAAGAAGAGGCGAAACGCCCTATAGAACGGGTAGCCAGCATCGAGTGCAGGGGCACAGAGAAATTGGGACTGTGACCACCATCGTGGTGTGAAGGAGCACCGAGAAAACGGCCTGTGGACGAAATGATTGTTCGGCGCATCTTGCTGAAATAAAGAAGCCATCAGCTTGAGCAACCCGCTGCTCCTACAGCCCAACGACCACATGGAGACAGGGCGCCTGAGGGGACCAAAACGCAGACTTTCAAAACCCTACACTTTCTAACTGGATTGGTGAGCATGTTTCTGGCCCCTCATAATCTGATCTAGCTAGGTTTAGGGAGTGGGCATTTTAGGGGATAGTTAACAATGAGTTGTTGTCCCTCGATGTTCCGTGTGTTTCCCCAATTCAGGGTGACCATTGTAAAGTATAATATGCCTGTATATATATTGGTTAGTACTGTATTATGATTTGTTTTTCCCTCCCATGTACCTTATTTGGCTTACATTCAATTTTTCCTTTATGCAATAAAATTTCATTTCGTTTCATTAAACTTGGTCTACAGAGTATTCTCTGCATTGTAGTTCCTGCCTCAAAGTCCAGTGTATAGAACCTAATGGGTGAGTGGGTCGAACCACTCGGTAAATTACTGTGCAAGAGAGAGAGGCCTCTAGAGCGAGAGAGAGACCTCGACGATCAAAACCCCTTAAAGAAAATGGCGACCGCGACAGGACATTGGCAGCAGGATTGCAATGTATTAGACCCAGATTTAAATGGATGAAATGTTATGGATGAGAGGATAGCGGATTATGTTTTTGGTAAGGTAAATCTCACTAAGCAGTGGATTTCCGATCTGTTACTGGATGGGCGTCCGGTAGAAGCAGCCGTCAGGTGGACAGAGAGTAAAGAACATAAAAAGTCAGTAGAGAAGGCAGTGTGGCTGATGTGCTACAAAAGACAAGTCCAGATTTTGGACAGAGTCGTTGCAGCGCAGGCAGCCAAGATCAAAACCCAGGCATCAGAAATAGAGGAAAAGGCCATGGGTGGGGAAAAGCTGATCGCAGCGCTTCACGCGCTGAATCAGGAATGCCAAACTATAGCCAGCCAACATCAGGCTAAAGTAGAGTACCTGGAATGTCAGGTCACTGAGGCAAAGTTTCATGAAGCGAGAGTACGGGAGAAAAACGCCTGCCTCGCACAACAGCTAAGAGCGCAGGAGGAGAGAGTAGTAGAGGTTAAGGCAGCTTACAAGCTGGCCATTGAGAACGGGTTTGAGAGCGCAGACCACGGCCCCTGCCAAAAGGCGTTAGAAGGCCTAAGAACGGCCCTGGCGAAGGCAAAATGCATGGTCTGCCTCGTAAGCCCAAAAGCAAGTCACATAGACTTCCTGAAGGAATCCAAAAGACCGATTCCACACGAAGTAGTTGTGGCACCAGCCACTGAACCCTCAGCACCGCCGAGCTATAATGAGGTTTGGCCCGAAGGTGGGGTGGTAGAAGGGGAGGAAGCCGAGGTAGAAGAAAAGGAAGGGCAACACCCGGTAGTAAAGCCGGAGCCGGCACCAATGTGTCCTACTCGGCACCAGAGGTACGGTCCCGTCGACGCAAATGGCGCTGACGGACCCCTCCTGAACCAGATCATGTTGCCCCAGTGTGCCCAACAACTCAGAGCGATGGTGAGCCACCTTCCAAAACTCTCTGAGAAGGGAGATCCCTCAGTCCATTTCAGGGAGACAGAGCAGACCGCCACCGTCAATGACTGTGACGATCCAGAACAGGCGAAAATGTTGCTATTCTCCCTGGATAGCACAATCTTCAGTGCCTCTCAGACAGGAGTAAGAGGGGACAGAAAGGAACTCCGGGACGAGGTCCTGGAAGTTCTGGGAGTGGACGACGGCAACCCGTTCCTCAGTGTGGAAGAGACTGTGCAGCTAACTGGAGAACCCCCACGGGTTTCGCAGAAAGGCTGTGGCCAGTGTATCAGCGCAGCTGTCCGGGCATGCCTGAACGGGCCGCAATGAATGATGTCCAGCGGGTTCATTGGCTCCGCTGCCTGGTTGCCAGCAGCTTACCGCAGATACAGGCCCAAGCCAAATCTTGGTTTGACCCCCAAGGTCCCGGGATCATGAAGGAGACAGTGCTCCGACAGCTCACCATTGCATATAAGAATTGCAGGAGTCAGGAGGCACCTCCCTCTAAGGGAGAAGTGCATGAGGCAAAACCCACAGCCCCAAGTAAAAAGGAGTGGCATCAGGAGGGGAATCGCCCACCCAAGCCAAGCTCAATTGCTACGGGTGTGGGAAGGATGGACATTGGCGCAGGGACTGTAAAAATCCGTGGAAGGATAATCAGGGAAGATCTCCCGCAGCCCAAGCCCAAGCCCAGACCGCTAGCCCAGCACGAGTCCAGGTCCAAGCCGTAGCCCCTGTCCCAGAAAAGGGAGCCGGTGCAGCTATGGATCCCGCTGCGATAGAATCAATTTTAGAGACAATGCGGTCTCTTATGATCTCGCAGGGGAAGGTAGCAGTCACCACCGGTCCTGTCGTTCCCGCAGCCCCGACCGTTTCACCCCAATGACTAGAGCCAGCGCAGCCCATTTACCTGTGTTCGCTGCGATATGATTTATGGAGACGACCCCTCATGGAGATGGAGGTAGAGAAGGAAAAGGGGACCTATCTGTTGGATACGGGGGCATCGTGTACCATGGTCCACACAGCTAACCCTACCAGCTCGCCTCTGTCCACCAGGGTTCCATATATTCTGTCGGGCTTCATGGGCAAAGAACAGGCTGGCTCATTCTCCATCCCCCTCTCCATTCATTTAGGACCATTCCGCACCACGTGGAAGTGTGCACTGATGAAGTGGGAGGTGGAGGGTGGAAAAGGGATCCTTGGGTCCGATTTCTTAGTAGAACACGGGATCCTCGTAGATCTTAGAAATCACTGTCTCTGGGGAGCGAGTACGGGTGAGAAAGGAAAAAGGGGTTTCAAGGTGAAACCAAGGAAGGCACGGGTCGGCCAGCAGGAAGTAAAATTCCTGGGTCTGACCATCCACGCTGGAGATAGAGCCATAGACAAGGCTAGACGGGAACCAGTACAAGACCCACCGGTCCCCACCACCTGCGCAGTGGAGGTGCCCCAACGTACTAAATGGTTTCACATAAACCAGTGCAAACTATTTAAGCCGGGTGCAAAAGAGCTGTGATGAAATATTCCATTCATCACTGCCTGTGACTGGTTGGTTTCAGTTTCATTTCCCTTACCTCTGTTCCATTTCCTCACCATTGTATTGTACTATGTGTAGGGCTCCGCCCATACCTGGCCCATTGTATTGTACTATGTGTAGAGCTCCGCCCATACCTGGCCCCTATGTAAGCTGGCCCAGCCTGCAGCACATCCAGTACAGCAGAGCTCTGGATGGAAGATACCTCTCTCCTGTGTGTTACCTTCTAAGTCAATAAAAGCCTTGTTTTGTTTCGCTAACATCGAGTCTCGGATTTATTGAGGCACATCAATTTTATTGACTTAATTTTCAACACAATGGATCAACTCTTGAAACCCGAACGTTTGGATTTGGACCAGCATGCTTCGGACGCATCGGCACGCTTCGGACACTGGTTTATGTGTATGGAATTCTCCCTGGACAATTCCGCAGCCGTCAAAGGCGCTACGGACGCTGCGAGTATGAAACTCGGAATTCTGCTGAATTGGGTAAGCCACCGGGTTTACCCCCTCATCCAAGACGCCGACATGTACCCGGCCGCCTGCGACATCTTAAAGGTGCATTACCAGCAGCCTACGAATGAGGTGTATGCTAGGCATCTGCTCGCTACTCGAGCACAGCGACCTGGGGAATCGGTGGAGGAGTTCCTAGGCACCCTGAAAACGCTTGGCAAAGACTGCAAGTGCCAAGATGTAAAAGCCGCAGTGTACACTGACGAGCTTGTTCGTGATGCCTTTATCACAGGCCTCAGCTCCACTTACATCCGGCAGAGACTGCTGGAAAAAAACGGGATTGGACCTGAAACAGGCTGCGGACACAGCGCGATCCCTGGATGTGGCCCAGAGAAACTCGGACGCCTACTCTTCAGCCCGCGCCGTCCACGCCGCCACGTGCGCACCAAGGGCGCCGCCATCTTGGAAGGCACCTTCCCCGCCCGGCAGCCCGACACCGTCGGGGCCCCGCTCTCCCCCCAGAAGCCCTACGACAGCCGCGACGCGTCGGGGACCCAACTGCTACTTCTGCGGGCAGCCGAAGCACACCAGAAACCTGTGCCCGGCGAAAGGCACCACCTGCTTTAAGTGCGGTAAGAAGGGGCACTTCGGGAAGGTGTGCAGAGGGAACCCCGCCGGAAAACCCGCCACCGCCGCGTGTGCGCCGTGGGAGCGGCCATCTTGGACGCCATCTTGCCCGACCTCGTGGGGTCCGCCATCTTATGAGCAGACAGCGTGGACGCCATCTTGTCTCGATCAGGGCCCTACAGTGGTATCGGTCACAGTGGACCAGACCAGGCCGCACCCGCTATCCAAATCAATGGTGGACATCGAGGTAAATGGGTGCGGGGTTAAATGTTTAATTGACAGTGGAAGCACGGAGAGTTTTACCCACCCTGAACTGGCACAACAACTCTCCCTAAAGGTGGTCCCTACTCGGGGTACCATCTCTATGGCTGATAAAACCCAGACATCGACCATTATGGGTTACTGCACGGTACAATTGTCCGTTAACGGAACTGTATACGATAATTTTAAAGTATTAATCATGAAGAATCTATGTGCAAGCGTGATCTTGGGCCTAGATTTCCAGTGCAACCACCAAAGCATCACGCTCAAGTACGGTGGGTCCCAGCCGCCCCTCACAGTGTGCGGTCTGGCTATCCTGAAGGTAAAGCCGCCTTCGCTATTCGCGAACCTTACCCCTAACTGCCGGCCAATAGCGACCAAAAGCAGGAGGTACAGCTGGGAGGACAGGCGGTTTATCGCGACCGAGGTAGACAGGCTCCTGAAAGAGCGCATTATTGAGCGCAGCAACAGCCCGTGGCGCGCCCAAGTGGTAGTGGTAAGGGGTAGCGAGAAGAAACGGATGGTGATCGACTATAGCCAAACGATCAACAGGTACACCCAACTAGACGCCTACCCGCTACCCCGCATATCAGAAATGGTGAACCAAATCGCCCAATACCGGGTGTTCACCATCGACCTCAAGTCAGCGTACCACCAGCTCCCTATCAGACCAGAGGACCGCCCGTACACCGCCTTCGAGGCGAACGGACGCCTCTACCAATTCCTCAGAGTCCCCTTTGGGGTGACGAATGGGGTCTCGGTCTTCCAGAGGGAGATGGACCGCATGGTCGATGACCACCACTTGCAGGCAACCTTCACCTACCTCGACAACGTCACCATCTGCGGTCACAACCAGCAGGATCACGACTCGAACCTCGAGAGGTTCCTGAAAACCGCACAAAAACTCAACCTCACCTACAACGAGGACAAGTGTGTTTTCAACACCACGCACCTCTGCATACTAGGCAGCGTGGTGGAGAATGGGGAAATCGGACCAGACCCCGACCGATTGCGCCCCCTATGGGAGCTGCCCCTGCCCAACACTCCCAAAGCCCTGAAAAGGTGCCTGGGGTTATTTTCTTATTATTCCCAATGGGTCCCCAACTACTCCGACAAAGCCCGCCCCCTCTTGAAAGCATCCTCTTTTCCGCTCTCTGCTGAGGCCCACGCCGCCTTCAAAAGCATTAAGCAGGATATTGAGCGGGCCACGCTACAGGCAGTGGACGAGAACACTCCATTTCAAGTGGCAAGTGATGCGTCTGACTTTGCCTTGGCGGCCACCCTCAACCAGGCGGGGCGGCCCGTAGCTTTCTTCTCGAGGACCCTCCAAGGGCCCGAGATCAGACACTCCTCCGTGGAAAAGGAGGCCCAAGCCATCGTGGAGGCAGTGCGCCACTGGCGCCACTACCTAGCCGGCAAACGCTTCACCCTACTTACCGACCAGCGGTCGGTAGCGTTTATGTTCAATAATAAACAGAGGGGGAAGATCAAAAATGATAAGATTCTTAGGTGGCGGATCGAGCTCTCCACCTTCGAGTATGACATCATTTACCGGCCAGGGGCCCTTAACGAATCCCCTGACGCCCTCTCACGAGGGATGTGTGCCAGTGCCACCGGGGATCGGCTACAGACCCTCCACAACGACCTCTGCCACCCAGGGGTCACGCGGCTGTTCCACTTCATAAAGTCCCGCAACTTACCCTACTCGATTGAGGAAGTTCGGTCTCTGACCAGGAACTGCCGCACTTGCGCTGAGTGCAAGCCTCGGTTCTACCGCCCAGATAGAGCCCACTTAATCAAAGCTACACGGCCCTTTGAGCAGCTCAGCTTAGATTTCAAGGGCCCCCTCCCGTCCGTCGACCGCAATGTTTACTCCCTGAACATTGTGGACGAATACTCCCGGTTCCCATTCGCCTTCCCCTGCCCAGACATGACCAGCGCCACGGTCATTAAATGCCTCAACAGCCTGTTCTGCCTGTTCGGTATGCCGAGCTACATCCATACGGATAGGGGGACGTCCTTCATGAGTGAAGAGCTACGTCAGTACATGCTGTCCAGGGGGATCGCCACGAGCCGTACCACCAGCTACAACCCCCGGGGTAACGGTCAAGTGGAGCGAGAGAACGGGACAGTATGGAAAGCAGTCACTCTAGCTCTAAGGACCAAGGGCCTCCCTATCTCCCGCTGGCAGGAAGTCTTCCCAGATGTGCTCCATTCAATACGGTCGCTATTGTGTACTGCCACTAATGCCACGCCTCATGAACGAATGTTTGTCTTTCCCCGGAAATCCACCTCAGGCGTATCCATGCCGTCATGGCTCGCCACCCCAGGTCCGGTATTCGTGCGAAGGCATGCGAGGGGCCACAAGACGGACCCCCTCGTGGAGCCAGTGCACCTACTCCACGCCAACCCCCAATACGCGTATGTCCGGCACGCCGACGGAAGGGAGGACACCGTGTCCATAAAAGACGTCGCCCCAGCCGGTAACGACAACAACCACGACAATAGCAGCAACAACGATCACAGCAACTCTTACCCACCCACTACTCTTTCATCACCCCCGGAAGAACATCGACCAACGGCACCCCCACCAACTACCCCTTCAACAACCCTGGCGGCACCCCCGGCAGAGACCCAGGAGGCCACCGGGGACACCTAGCCGACACCCGCGGCACCACAACAGCCACATCGGTCGCAGAGGACTATCAAACCCCCGAACAGACTAAATCTATAGAAGGGGTGAATGTGATGAAATATTCCATTCATCACTGCCTGTGACTGTGGTTGGTTTCAGTTTCATTTCCCTTACCTCTGTTCCGTTTCCTCACCATTGTATTGTACTATAGGGCTCCGCCCATACCTGGCCCCTATGTAAGCTGGCCCAGCCTGCAGCACATCCAGTACGGCAGAGCTCTGGATGGAAGATACCTCTCTCCTGTGTGTTACCTTCTAAGTCAATAAAAGCCTTGTTTTGTTTCGCTAACATCGAGTCTCGGATTTATTGAGGCACATCAAGAGCCAACAACCGAGGACAGGTTAGAGGGTAAAAATCCTCAGCCTGAGGCGTGCAGAAAGTCACAGACCACACAGGCTGGAACCGCAGCCTGATTGAGGGAAGGAGCTATCCCGCCCACCTGGGAGGTTTCCCCATTGGCCTGGGACTTGGACGGGGAAGAGCCCGAAGACCAAGGCCCTCCCCCTGACCCGAGCACAGTTAGGGGGGAGCCTGAACAGCTAGGCCCCGCCCCTGACATGATTCTGGAGGAGGTGGAGTCGGAGGACGGAGGTCCGGCCCTCAGCTCAAGCTTAGGGGAGGTAGAACTTGGGGGCGGAGATTCTCCACCTGTAGGGACAGGTAAGGAGGAGTCGTCTGCCACAGACCCAAATCCCAAAGGGGCGGAGTCTGAGGGAAGGGAGCCGAAGCCGACAGTCGTGGAGAAGCCACGGGCTGTGAGGGCTAAAGTCCCAACCAAAGGTCCACTCGCAAAGGGAGCCTCGCCCGAAGTACCCCCTCGCAGGTCGTCTGACCCGAGCACAGTTAGGTGGGAGCCCGAACAGCTAGGCCCCGCCCCTGACACAATTCTGGAGGAGGTGGAGTCGGCGGGCGGATGTCCTGCCCTCGGCTCAAGCTTAGGGGAGGTATAACTTGGGGGTGGAGATTCTCCACCTGTAGGGACAGGTAGGGAGGAGTCGTCTGCAACAGACCCAAATCCCAAAGGGGCGGAATCTGAGGGAAGGGAGCCGAAGCCGACAGTCATGGAGAAGCTACGGGCTGTGAGGGCTAAAGTCCCAACCAAAGGTCCACTCGCAAAGGGAGCCTCGCCTGAAGTGCCCCCTCGCAGGTCGTCTCGGACGCCTCAGCCAATAAAACTCTGGCCAGATTCCCACTACTTCAGCAGACACCGACTTGGGAAATCCCTAGAAAGACGCAGTCCCCAATTGGCAGCAAAAGGCTGCGGGGGACTCAAGCTACAGGTCAGTGCGGCCCCGCCACAGGGAGCGGTGAGCTGCAGTCCGAACAGGGATTAGGCAGGCCGCCCGGGGACGGGCGGCGCTGTACATAAGTTTAGTTAAGTTTAAGTTTGGTTAAGTATAAGGTGTGTAAATTTTAAAGGTGATGGGTGTCGTAAGAAATAGCTTTGGAATCTGCCCAGCGTGTGTGTTTGTTTTGGATCGAGGTCGAAAGACTCGATCCTGCGTTCACCTAGGCCAGAATCTCTCGGGAGCCTGGCTGTATCGTTTAATCTGTTGCAGGAACCAAAGGTACCATGGAGAGGATTCTCATCGTGCTCGCGGTGATCGGGTGTAGCTTGGCCTATCGGGGCTACACCAAGGACTCCATCGTATATGGATGCTCCGGGGACACAGCCCCCATCACGACTGATGGGACAGGTGAACGGGACGTTGAGGAAACAGCCACCTACTTCCATGAAGGGAGGTGGCCAGGATGGCTGGGGTCGAACTCTACGGAATACTCCAGCCAGTCCGGGTTTGCATACGGAGAGACTTCTCTAATGTGTCCCAGGGTGAGGATCATCGCGCCCAGAGTCAGCGTAACCGTCAGGAGGAAGATTTATTTAGTATGCAACGGACATGTTCCTTTGGACAGGTGGTGGTAGCTTCGGAAGCTGAGTAAGACCATGAAAAACTCCATGGTCGAGTGGGGGCGACTGGGTAACAATACCCATTAGACTATTACAGGGACTCATGGGGGATTGAGTGTCTGTTGGGACAAATGGTGGGAACCAGATGAGGGGATTTACATCTGCATGTGGGGTTCAGAACGCGTCTGCCCCACAGGCGTCTCCATCTTTTTCCAAAGACAGTGGCAGGATGCTGGGAAAGGGATGAGGTGGGACGTCAGCACACGGGCGTGCGGAGTCCCATACTCTCAGATCCCGGTGAATGCCACTGAGCTCATCACCCGCCCCCGCAAGCCCCTGCCCACGATTCCGGTAGCCAAAGCCCACAAGGTAGTGTGCCCCGCCACTACCAAGGGACCCGGGAACGGACTGGTATTGGTACCCACAGGTCAGGTGCTGTACCAAGGGGTGCACTACACGGTGGCCTCAGTGATTTTAAACCTCACCGAGATGCGATTGCCAGAGTGGTGCCCCAAGGAAATGGAGCAATTGTATCAGGTCCTGTTAACAAGCATGTTCAGACAGTTTTATGAGTTCAACTTTGCCGGTGTCGACAGAGCCGGATTGTACACCACACCACATGAGGTCTTGGACAGGGTAGGGAGACAAAGAAGGGGTACAGTCAATGATATTTTTACCGCTTTTAACACAAGGACTTCCGTCATCAACACTCTGGATGACGTGGAGCTGCAGACCCAGGTCAACGGTTTAAAAGCACGGTTAAGAAAGATACTGACGGACGAGAATAAGGTAGTGGGTTCTGAGTTACATGAGGACCAGGCCATGACACTACAATGTAAGGGGTTTTCAATCGACGAGGTCTCTCTCTCTCTCGCTCTAGAGGCCTCTCTCTCTTGCACAGTAATTCACCGAGTGGTTCGACCCACTCACCCCTTAGGTTCTATACACTGGTCTTTGAGGCAGGAACTACAATGTAGAGAATACTCTATAGACCAAGACCATCCTGGCCACCTCCCTTTGTGGAAGTAGGTAGCTGTTTCCTCAACATCCCGTTCTCCTGTCCCATCAGTCACGATGGGGGCTGTGTCCCCAGAGCATCCATATACGATGGAGTCCTTGGTGTAGCCCCGATAGGCCAAGCTACACCCGATCACCGCGAACATGATGAGAATCCTCTCCATGGTACCTTTGGTTTCTGCAACAGATTTAACGATACAGCCAGGCTCCCGAGAGATTCTGGCCTAGATGTAGGCATGATCGAGTCTTTCGACCTCGATCCAAAACAAACACACACACGCTGGGCAGATTCCAAAACTATTTCTTATAAAAGTTTACACGACTTCTACTTAACCAAACTTAAACTTAACTAAACTTATGTACAGCGCCGCCCGTCCCTGGGCGGCCTGCCTAATCCCTCTTCGGACTGCAGCTCACCGCTCCCTGTGGCGGGGCCGCACTGACCTGTAGCTTGAGTCCCCCGCAGCCTTTTGCTGCCAATTGGGGACTGCGTCTTTCTAGGGATTTCCCAAGTCGGTGTCTGCTGAAGTAGTGGAAATCAGGCCAGGGCTTTACTGGCTGAGGCGCTCGAGACGACCTGCGAGGGGGTGCCTTGGGCGAGGCTCCCTTAGCGAGTGGACCTTTGGTTGGGACTTTAGCCCTCACAGCCCGTGGCTCCACCACGACTGCCGGCTTCGGCTCCCTTCCCTCAGGCTCCGCCCCTTCGGGATTTGGGTCTGTGGCAGACGACTCCTCCCTACCTGTCCCTAAAGGTGAAGAATCTCCGCCCCAAAGTTTTACCTCCCCTAAACTTGAGTCGAGGGCGGGACCTCCGTCCTCCGACTCCACCTCCTCCAGAATCGTGTCAAGGGCAGGGCCTAGCTGTTCGGGCTCTTCCCCGTCCAAGTCCCAGGCCAATGGGGAGACCTCCCAGGTGGGCGGGATAGCTCCTCCCCTCAAGCAGGCTGCAGTTCCAGCCTGTGTGGTCTGTGACTCTTTGCACGCCTCAGGCTGAGGATTTTTACCCTCAGACCTGGCTTCGGTTGTTGTCTCTTTTGCACCCGGCTTAAATAGTTTGCACTGATTTACGTGAAACCAGTTAGTGCGCCGGGGCAACTTCACTGCGTAAACCATGGGGCTGGTTTTGTCTACAATACTGTAGGGCCCACTTTACAGTGGTTCTAAACTCCCCACTCGGGCATAGTTTCTCACCATGACCCGGTCTCCAATTTCCCACTCTTGTGTCTTACGGGGTTCGAGCAGCAACCGGTTGCCCTGATGCTGCTTTCCCATGTTCCCAGCCACTCGCCCATAAATCTGTTTCAGGCGCTCAAATAGGGTCTGGGCAAACTTGTCCTGATTTACCTCTCGGAGCTGACCTTCAGTGAGCACCGGGGCTAGTACATGGGTGGGGGTCCGCATGACTCTCCCAGTCATTAATTCGTGCAGGGAGTACCCCGTACTTTTAGACTGGCTAGCCCGGATCCCCATGAGGACTAGAGGCAGGACCTCCGCCCATTTCTGGGGCGAGTCCATCGTCTCTTTCCTCAGTTTTTCACTGAGGGTGCGGTTCATGCACTCCACAATCCCGGATGACTGAGGATTGTGGGCCACGTGCCACTTCCCTTCGATGCCTAAGAGCATGAGGGTGTTCTGCATCACTTGGCTGGTGAAATGACTCCCTTGGTCAGACTCCACAAATCGTGGTAGTCCCCACTGCGAGAACACTTCCCGGACCAAGGTCCTGGCAGTACTAAGTGCCGTGGCTGTTTTGCATGGGAAGGCTTCTACCCATTTGGTGAACACATCCACCAGGACAAGCCTCCTTGGGCGGTGGGCAGGGGCCCGATGTAGTCAACCTGTATCGACTGCCATGGTCCCTCTACTCTCCTGATGTGTCCCATGGGCACCTTCCTTTTCTGGGGGTCTGGGTTGTTTGCAGCGCATACAAGACAATTAGCACAGAACTCGCGGACATCGTCCCGAAGTCCCAGCCACCATCCCGCCTGTTCTACCCGTTGCCAGGTGACCTCAGGCTCGGGGTGTCCCGCTCCTGGACCCTCATGGGCCAGTTGAAGGAATTCCCTCCAGTGCTGCTGCGGCACAACCCACTGTTCCTCTCGGAACAGCATGCCTTCCTTGATGGAAAGGGCTGCTGTACCGTACGGACCTTCTACTTCCTTGCCCTCAGTGATGGCATTGAGGACTGTTTTTAGGGCGGGATCTAGGGTTTAGACGGTCTTGAGGTCTGGGGGCAGTGTTACCCCTGTGGTCCCCTGATTCCCATCCCTGCCTCGGATTACTGCCATGGGTTTGGACCCATAGGGATCCCAGAAAGTGCCGGTGTGGGCACCTTCCCTGGCTAGTGTATCCGCTTGCTGGTTACCCTGGTTGCGGGGTTCCATGGAGGAATGGGCCTTCACCTTGTGGATAAAGACTTCCCCTTCCTCCCCCACTGCAGCCAGGATCTTTTCTAGTAGGGGCTTCACGGTCAAGGGTCGCCCGTCTGCAGAGGTATATCCGCGGCGAGACCAGATGACCAGGTATTCCGTACACGAGTTGCATGTGAACATGCTGTCTGAGCAAATTGTGTATGGGGTGGGGAAGATTTTGGGGTGTGTAATGAGGTACACTACCGCGGACAGTTCAGCCGGCTGGGCGCTCATAGTGCTGGGGAGCTTAATCGCCAGGGCAATGTCTGCCGCGGGGTCATAAACTCCACACCCTGTGAGTCGTTCGCCAGATGATACCGTGCTGGAACCGTCTACATAGATCTCGCGGCCCGTGGGATGTATCCCGGCCCGTAAACCTACGTTCACTTCCCATACCCCTTCTACGGAACACTGATGGGCTGTTCCGGGATATACCATGTTGGCCGCGAGCTTGGGCTCGCAGAGACCCTTCACCTTCAGATCCATCTGGGAAAGGAGGAGGGTCCAGCGCGCAATGCGGACACTGCTTACTGTCCCATCCTTGATCCTTCGATCCAGAAGCATCCGAGTGGGTGTGTGATGGGTGAGGAGAGTGATGGGAGAGGTGCCTGTGAAGATCAAAGACCTTTTCACAGCCCAATGCGTGGCCAAAAGATGCCGCTCGCAATTGGAAAAACTCCTTTCCACATCTGTGAGCACCCTGGAGGAGTAAACCACCGGCCTTAGCCTGCCATGTCGCTCTTGGAGCAGTACAGCGCTCAGGCTATCCCCGCTAGCCGCTACCTCCAGGAAAAACTCCTTTCCCCCAGAGCTGGCGCCATATGCAAGTCCCCCTTGAGTTTTTCAAATGCTGCATGGCAACCCTCATCCTAGGACCATTCCACTCCTTTGTGTAGGAGTCAGAGCAGTGGGGCTGCTGTGGCTGCATAGTCCTCAATGAAGTCTCTGCAGTACCCGGTCAGTCCCAGAAAGGACCTCACACCCGTTACGGTGGTGGGGATCGGTAGATCTTGCACCGATTCCCGTCTTGCCTTGTCTATGGCTCTCTCTCCAGTGCGGGTGGTCAGGCCCAGGAATTTTACTTCCTGCTGGCCGATCCATGCCTTCTTTGGGTTCACCTTGAAACCCTTTCTGCCTAACAGCTCCAATAGCTTGGCCAATAGAGGACCATGCTCCTCCCTGGAATCTGTGAACAGGAGTAGGTCGTCCACATACTGCACTGGCTGATTGGGCTGGCTGAACTCTTTTAAGCTCCCTGCCATACATTGATGGAAAATGCTGGGGCTGTTGTGGAAACCCTGTGGCAAGCAGTTCCAGGTGTACTGTTGCCCTTTAAAAGTAAAGGCAAACTTGTACTGATCCTCCCTCCTTAAAGGGATGGACCAAAACCCATTGGAAATATCCAGCACCGTGAACGTGGTCGCGGATGCTGGAATACTCTCTATCAGGTCGGCAACTGCTGCTACCATCGGCGCGCAGGCTGGGATGTTACTATTGAGGACTCTGTAGTCCACCGTGGCTCTCCATGAATTGTCCGGCTTCTTCACCGGCCACAAAGGAGAGTTCACGTGGGTGGCTATCGGCCTCAACACGCCCTGCTGCACCAGTGAAGACATTGCTGTCTCCATGTCGGGCTCCGCTTCCCTGGGGAAGTTGTACTGTTTTTGGGGTCGGGCCATGATGTCCCCGTCTACTCTGACCTCAAACCCGGTGACCCTCCCGCAATCGTGTTTGTGATTGGCAAATGTAGTCAGGTGGTCTGACACGAATGCCTGCAGATCTTGTGGGACACTTGCTACCATGAGCTCGAGGTCGTAGCCCTCTTTTGGCTTCACGGTACATAGGGTCCCTCTCCCTTCCTTACCTGGAATGATGACTACCTCACCTCTCTTACCCGTACTCGCTCCCCAGAGACAGTGATTTCTAAGATCCACGAGAATCCCGTGTTCCACTAAGAGATCAGACCCAAGGATCCCTTTTCCACCCTCCACCTCCCACTTTATCAGTATACACTTCCACGTGGTGCGGAGTGGTCCTAAATGAATGGAGAGAGGGATGGAGAATGCGCCAGCCTGTTCTTTGCCTGTGAAGCCTGACAGACTATATGGAACCCCGGAGGACAGAGGTGAGGTGGTAGGGTTAACTGTGTGGACCACGGTGCACGATGCCCCCGTATCCAACAGATAGGTCCCCCTTTCCTGCTCTACTTCCATCTCCACGAGGGGTCGTCTCCATAAATCATATCACAGCGAACACAGGTAAACGGGCTGCGCTGGCTCTAGTCATTGGGGTGAAATGGTTGGGGTTGCGAGAACAACAGGACCGGTGGTGGCTACTCCCCTCCCCTGCAAGATCATAAGAGACCGCATTGTCTCTAAAATTGACTCTATCGCAGCGGGATCCATAGCTGAGCCGGTTCCCTTATCTGGGACAGGGGCTGCAGCTTGGACCTGGACTCGTGCTGGGGCGGCGGTCTGGGCTTGGGCTTGGGCTGCGGGAGATCTTCCCTTATTATCCTTCCATGGATTTTTACAGTCCCTGCGCCAATGTCCATCCTTCCCACACCCGTAGCAATTGAGCTTGGCTTGCGGAGGGCGATTCCCCTCCTGATGCCACTCCTTTTTACTTGGGGCTGCGGGTTTTGCCTCATGCACTTTTCCCTTAGAGGTAGGTGTCTCCTGACTCCTGCAATTCTTATATGCAATGGTGAGCTGTCTGAGCACTGTCTCCTCCGTGATCCCGGGACCTTGGGTTCAAACCAAGCTTTTGCTTGGGCCCATATCTGTGGTGAGCTGTTGGCAACCAGGCAGCGGAGCCAATGAACCCACTGGACATTGTTCATTGCGGCCCGTTCAGGCATGCCCGGACAGCTGCGCCGATACACTGGCCACAGCCTTTCTGCGAAAACCCGTGGGGGCTCTCCAGTTAGCTGCATAGTCCCTTCCACACGGAGGAACGGGTTGCCGTCGTCCACTCCCATGACCTCCAGGGCCTCGTCCCGGATTTCCTCCTATCCCCTCTGCCCCCTCTTACTCCTGTCTGAGAGGCACTGAAGGATTGTACTATCCAGGGAGAATAGCAGCATCTTAGCCTGTTCCGGACCGTCACAGTCATTGACG
The DNA here is from genome assembly GCF_052327205.1 of Somniosus microcephalus. Classification (NCBI taxonomy): domain Eukaryota; kingdom Metazoa; phylum Chordata; class Chondrichthyes; order Squaliformes; family Somniosidae; genus Somniosus; species Somniosus microcephalus. The sequence continues at coordinate 62,866,468 of NC_141000.1, read as the reverse complement.
GCGGCTGTCTGCTCTATCTCCCTGAAATGGACTGAGGGATCTCCCTTCTCGGATAGTTTTGGAAGGTGGCTCACCATCATTCTAAGTTGTTGGGCACTGTGGGGCAACACGATCTGATTCAGGAGGGGTCCGTCAATGCCATTTGCGTCGACGGGACCGTACCTCTGGTGCCGAGTAGGACACATTGGTGCCGGCTTCGGCTTCACTACCGGGGGTTGTTCTTCCTCCGGCTCTACCTCGGCTTCCTCCCCTTCTACCAACCCCCTTCGGGCCGAACCTCACTATAGCTCGGCGGTGCTGAGGGTTCAGTGGCTGGTGCCACAACTACTTCGTGTGGAATCGATCTTTTGGATTCCTTCAGGAAGTCTATTTGACTCGCTTTTGGGCTTACGAGGCAGACCATGCTTTTTGCCTTCGCCAGGGCCATTCTTAGGTCTTCCAACGCCTTCTGGCAGGGGCCATGGTCTGTGCCCTCAAACCCATTCTCAATGGCCAGCTTGTAAGCTGCCTTGACCTCTACTACTCTCTCCTCCTGCACTCTTAGCTGTTGTGCGAGGCGGGCGCTTTTCTCCCATACTCTCGCTTCGTGAAGCTTTGCCTCAGTAACCTGACATTCCAGGTACTCTACTTTAGCCTGATGTTGGCTGGCTACAGTTTGGCATTCCTGATTCAGCGCATGAAGCGCTGCGATCAGCCATTCCCCACCCATGGCCTTTTCCTCTATCTCTGAAGCCTGGGTTTTGATCTTGGCTGCCTGCGCTGCAACAACTTTGTCCAAAATCTGGACTTGTCTTTTGTAGTACATCAGCCACACTGCCTTCTCTGCTGACTTTTTATGTTCTTTACTCTCTGTCCACCTGACGGCTGCGTCTACCGGCCGCCCATCCAGTAAGAGATTGGAAATCCACTGCTTAGTGAAATTTACCTTACCAAAAACATAATCCACTATCCTCTCATCCATAACATTTCGTCCATTTAAACCTTGGTCCAATACATTGCAATCCTGCTGCCAGTGTCCTGCCGCGGTCGCCATTTTCTGTAAGGGGTTTTCGATCGATGAGGTTTCTCTCTCTCTCGCTCTAGAGGCCTCTCTCTCTTGCACAGTAATTCACCGAGTGGTTCGACCCACTCACCCCTTAGGTTCTATAGACTGGTCTTTGAGGCAGGAACTACAATGCAGAGAATACTCTATAGACCAAGTTTAATGAAACGAAATGAAATTTTATTGCATAGAGGAAAAATTGAATGTAAGCCAATAAGGTTCATGGGAGGGAAAAACAAATCATAATACAGTACTAACCAACATATCTACAGGCATATTACGCTTTACAAGGTTCATCATGAAATAGGGAAACACACGGAACATCGAGGGACAACAACTCATTGTTAATTATCCCCTAAATGCCCACCCCCTAAACCTAGCGAGATTAGATTATGAGGGGCCAGAAACATGCTCACCAATCCCAGTTAGAAACATAGAGGTTTTGAAGTCTGCGTTTTGGTCCTCTCAGGCGTCCTGTCTCCACGTGGTCGTTGGGCTGTGGGAGCAGCGGGCTGCTCAAGCTGATGGCTTCTCAGCCACCTTAATTCAGCAGGACTCGCCGTCCATCATTTCACCCACCGGCTGTCTTCTCGGTGCTCCTGCATACAACGATGGTGGTCACAGTCTCGATTTCTCCATGCTCCTGCACGCAACGCTGGTGGCTACCCGTTCTGTAAGGCGTTTCGTTTTCTTCCACTTCACCAACTGTCTTCTCGTCTCGTCAATGGCCCGGGGTTTTTGTCGATGATCTCCGGATAACTACCCCGGGTCTCGTCTTCTTCTTCTGAGTCCGAAAAGGCCTTCCTCGGACCCCCGAGCAATCTCTCAAAACGACTGGCTCTTCAAAAGCTACCAAGCTAAAAGGCGCAAAAGGCTCCTGATGACTACCCCGGGACTCCAGTTATACTTTTCCATGGAGGCCCTTATCTCCCGCCAAATCAAGGTTAGTCTTTGTTTAACTTTTGGCGGGCTTGTAGCACAGCGGGGTAGCCTTTGTTATTAAAGTATCTTCGGGATGGTCGGTAACCACCATCTCTGGTCTGGAATGACCTTGTATTGTCTTTAATGTCCCTCTTCGAACTTGAATCTGTTCCACTTTTTTTGGGTAAACATTTAGATGGCCTTTATCTACAGGCCGATCTGATCGGATCTGCATCCAATCTATATATAAGAACATAAGAAATAGCAGCAGGATTAGGCCAATCGGCCCCTCGAGCCTGCTCCGCCATTCAATAAGATCATGGCTGATCTGATCCTAACCGCCAATCTACTATCACAGAACCATCTCCTGAATCTAACAGAATTAGACACACGAAATAGGAGCAGGATCAGGCTACACGGCCCCTGGGCCCGCTCCGCTACCCACAGGGCCATGACCGATCCGAACCTAGACTCATGTCCAAATTCCTGCCCGCTCCCCGTAACCCTTAATTCACTTTACTTCTAGGAAACTGTTTATTTCTGTTTTAAATTTATGTAATGATGTAGCTTCTACAGCTTTTTGGGGCAGCATATTCCATGGACCTACCACCCTCTGAGTGAAGTAGTTCCTCCTCATCTCAGTTTTGAAAGAGCAGCCCCTTATTCTAAGACTATGCCCCCTAGTTCTAGTTTCACCCATCATCAGGAACATCCTCCCCGCATCCACCTGATCCAACCCCTTCACAATCTTATATGTTTCAATAAGATCGCCTCTCATTCTTCTGAACTCCAATGAGTAGTGTCCCAATCTACTCAACCTCTCCTCATATGTCCATCCCCTCATCCCCGGGATTAACCGAGTGAACCTTCTTTGTACTGACTCGAGAGCAAGTATGTCTTTTCTTAAGTATGGACACCAAAACTGTATGCAGTATTCCAGGTGCGGTCTCACCAATACCTTGTGCAACTGAAGCAATACCTCCCTATTTTTATATTCTATCCCTCCCCCTAGCAATGAAAGCCAACATTCCATTGGCCTTCTTAATCACTTGCTGCACCTGCATACTAACCTTTTGAGTTTCGTGCACCAGGACCCCCAGATCCCTTTGTACTTCAGTACTTTCCAGTTTCTTGCCATTAAGATAATAACTTGCTCTACGATTTTTCCTGCCAAAGTGCATAACCTCACACTTTCCAGTATTGTATTCCTTCTGCCAAATCTCTGCCCACTTACTTAGCCTGTCTATGTCCCCTTGCAGGTTTTTTATGTCCTCCTCACTCACTACTTTCCCCCCCATCTTAGTATCATCTGCAAACTTTGATATGTTACACTCGGTCCCCTCCTCCAAATCATTAATATAGGTTGTAAAGAGTTGTGGACCCAGCACTGACCCCTGCGGAACACCACTAGTTACTGATTGCCAGTCTGAGAATGAACCATTTATCCCAACTCTCTGCCTTCTGTTAGATAGCCAATCCTCTATCCATGCCAGAATATTACCCCCAATCCCGTGATTTTTTATCTTAAGCAATAATCTTTTGTGTGGCACCTTGTCAAATGCCTTTTGTAAGTCTAAATACACTACGTCCACTGGTTCCCCTTTATCCACCCTATATGTTACTTCCTCAAAGAACTCCAGCAAATTTGTCAAACATGACTTCCCCTTCATAAAACCATGCTGACTTTGTCCTATTAAATTATGATTATCCAAATGTCCTGTTACTGTCTCCTTAATAATGGACTCCAAAATTTTACCTACCACAGATGTTAGGCTAACCGGTCTATAGTTTCCAGCATTCTGTCTACTGCCCTTTTTAAATAAGGGTGTTACATTAGCAGTTTTCCAGTCTGCCGGGACCTTTGCCAAGTCCAGGGAGTTTTGGAAAATTATTACCAATGCATCCACAATCCCTATCGCCACTTCCCTCAAGACCCTAGGATGTAAGCCATCCGGTCCAGGTGATTTATCCGCCTTGAGTCCCATTATTTTACCGAGTACCACTTCTTTAGTGATTTTGATCGTGTTTAGCTCCTCCCCCCCCCCATAGCCCCCTGTTTGTCCAGTGTTGGGATATTCTTAGTGTCCTCTACTGTAAAGACTGATACAAAATATTCATTCAGTGTTTTTGCCATCTCCATATTTCCCACCATTAATTTCCCGGTCTCATCATCTAAGGGAACAACATTTATTTTAGCCACCCTTTTTCTTTTTATATAACTATAAAAACTCTTACTATCTGTTTTTATATTTTTTGCTAATTTACTTTCATAATCTATCTTCCCTTTCTTAATTAATCTTTTTGTTATTTTTTGCTGTCTTTTAAAGTTTTCCCAATCCTCTATCCTCCCACTAGATTTGGCTACCTTATATGTTCTTGTTTTTAGTCGAATACTATCCTTAATTTCTTTACTTAGCCACGGATGGCTGTCTTTTCTTTTACACCCTTTTCTTCTCAGTGGAATATATATTTTTTGGAAGTTGTAAAATAACTCCTTAAATGTACACCACTGATCATGTATCGTCTTACCCTTTAATCTATTTTCCCAATCCACTCTACTCAATTCCGCTCTCATACCTTCATAGTCTCCTTTATTCAAGCTTAGCACGCTTGTTTGAGATCCAACCTTCTCACCATCTAATTGAATATGGAATTCAACCATGTTATGGTCACTCATTCCAAGGGGATCCTTTACTAGGACATTTTTAATTAATCCTGTCTCGTTACACAGGACCAGATCTATGTATGGGGCTCTGTCTGATTTCGTTTTCCCTGAAACTGCCTTCCAGAACCTACTGTGGGCTGAATCCACAAAAGCTGTCTGGGGACTGCAGGAACCATTTTAAAGTGTCCCAAAAGCTGGTCACGGGGTCTTGCGGCCATTTTGTGTGTCCATTTTTCTGGGTTTCTTTTAAAACAGTCTTTAAAAAATTAATGCCTTTCCTGCCAATAGTCTCTTATAGGACAATGTTCAATTTTGCAAATTCTACAACACTTAAAAGAAATCATAGCTGAGCTGGAGAAACACGCTAAAACGGTAAATGCTCTCATCAGAGAGGATCGGAATGCGTCAGATCAGGCTGTGCAGAATGAAGCGTGCGTGCTGTACAGGGCGTGGTCACTGGGCGAGGGCCGCAGTAATCTGGAGGATTTAAAACAAGGTTTGGTCCCCTCCTGGATCAGCACTAAGTACCTCGCAGCCCTCCACCCTTTTGAGAACACATTGAGTCCGTGCCAGCTCAGACTAGCTTCAGAGGCCTACCCAGTCCCAGTGGACTGTGGGCGGTCTAATCACACCATTATGGGTATAGTGGTAAGAATGTCGGTTATGGGTAAGACAGCTAAACCCACCCCGGTATACAGGGTGGAGAACATTGGAGTCATTCAAGGGGGTGCACACATTCGCTACACAGCGGTCCCACCTTACGTCATTTGATGGGAGCATGCAATGACGGGTACCGACCTCTCGGGGTGCCGGAGCCGGGGAGCACACATCATCCTGTGTCCCCAGCACTTGAATGCCTATTCAAAACCACAGTGCGGGTTCAGAACTGCTGGCGCGAAGCCTATAAATTGCACCATGGAGGCAATGGCACAAGGCCATGTGCCCCCGCAGGTGGCATACATAGGAGGTGTGACATACTGTGTCACCACTGCAGCGCCCCACTATCAACATGGACAGCATGGCTGGTGTCCGGTCAGTGACAGCAGTTTCTCCTTCAAACCCAAGGCAGAAGTTCAAGTGGCCCAAGAGCGAATTGTCCCTATTCCTAAACCTTCCACTGTTCACCTCACTGTCAAAGAAAATTTCACCGATCTGCAACGATTCGTTGCACATTTTGGCAATATCATTCCCCCTCTCCCTGAACACCTCACCAAGATACTAAAAGCCGTTGCCATTTCACAGAAACATTTTTACACACTGGAGCAGAAGACATTACAAATAGGGGCAGACATATTAGATATAGTGACCCCACAGTGGTGGGACCTGTTCACTAATACAGAAGTCCCTTCTTGGATTAGGATAGCCTCCCACATCCTTGTGGTATGTCAGATTTTTATTGTGATTTATTTACTTTTTGTACATTGTAAGAGAGACAAACGTTTCCAGAAGTATGAGAACAGAGGAGAATGGAGGGAGCATTATGTGCAGGTAGACGAGGGGACACCCGTTTAAATTTTGCTGCTATGTATAGAGGTAGAGTTTCCCTCCCTCCTCTATTTTTGATAGTATTCATGTGTGATTTTGTGTGTATTTTCTTTCTTTATTATTTTTATTGAAGTTTATTATGTGTGTTGTTATTAATAAAAGATAATATGTATGAACCAGGTGGTGTAGGGGTATTAGGCCCCCCTCCACGCCTGGAAATATGTGTGTCAGATTTTAACTCCAATGTATTGCCATCTATAGATGCTTAATGTACTCTGTGGGTTTTCTGAAATGGGAAATGCATGTGTCGTGGGGTCATAGATAGGTAAACACAGGGGATGGTTTGATTATGGAGAGTCAGAAAATTTTGCTCACCCAGAATTATGATACTTCAAGCAAGTTATAAATATCAACAGGGGGACTGTAGGATTCGCAAAATTGAACATTGTCCTATAAGGGTCTATTGGCAGAAAAGGCCTTAATTTTAAAGACTGTTTTAAAAGAAGCCCAGAAAAAGGGGCACACAAAATGGCCACCAGGCCCCGTGGCCAGCTTTTTGGGACATTTTAAAATGGTTCCTGCAGTCTGCAGACAGCTTTTGTGGATTCAGCCCACAGTAAGTTCTGGAAAGCAGTTTCGGAGAAAACAAAACCAGACAGAACCCCATACATATAGATTAGATGCAGATCCGATCAGATCGGCCTGTAGATAAAGGCCATCTAAATGTTTACCCAGACAAAGGGAAACAGCTTCAAGTTCAAAGGGGGACATCAAGACCCATTAAACACAATACAAGGTCATTCCAGACCAGAGATGGCAGTTACTGGCCATCCCGAAGGTACTTTAAACACAAAAACTACCCCGCTGTGCTACAAGCCCACCAAAAGTTAAACAAAGACTAACCTTGATATGGGGGAGATAAGGGCCTCAATGAGAAGCATAATTGGGGACCCGGGATACCTATCGGGAGCCTTTTAGGTAGCCGTTGGAGAGCAACGAGCCTTTAGGTAGCCTTGGGAAGGCTGGACATCCAAGAAGGTAGTTCGAGAGGGAAGATCGAGTCCAGACCCAGGGTAGCTATCGGGAGATCATCGACCGACCCCGGGCCGTAGAGGAGGAAAAAAAAAACGTTCCAAGAGGGAGAAGAGACGAAACGCCCTATAGAACGGGTAGCCAGCATCGAGTGCAGGAGCACAGAGAAATTGGGACTGTGACCACCATCGTGGTGTGAAGGAGCACCGAGAAAATGGCCTGTGGACGAAATGATGGTCGGCGTGTCTTGCTGAAATAAAGAAGCCATCAGCTTGAGCAGCCCGCTGCTCCTACAGCCCAATGACCACATGGAGACAGGACGCCTGAGAGGACCAAAACGCAGACTTTCAAAACCCTACACTTTCTAACTGGATTGGTGAGCATGTTTCTGGCCCCTCATAATCTGATCTAGCTAGGTTTAGGGGGTGGGCATTTTAGGGGATAGTTAACAATGAGTTGTTGTCCCTCGATGTTCCGTGTGTTTCCCCAATTCAGGGTGACCATTGTAAAGTATAATATGCCTGTATATATATTGGTTAGTACTGTATTTTGATTTGTTTTTCCCTCCCATGTACCTTATTTAGCTTACATTCAATTTTCCCTTTATGCAATAAAATTTCATTTCGTTTCATTAAACTTGGTCTATAGAGTATTCTCTGCATTGTAGTTCCTGCCTCAAAGTCCAGTGTATAGAACCTGAGGGGTGAGTGGGTCGAACCACTCGGTAAATTGCTGTGCAAGAGAGAGAGGCCTCTAGAGCGAGAGAGAGACCTCGACGATCAAAACCCATTACAGGCATAAGGGACTAAATGGGCTACTGCTGTTCCTATGTTCCTATGTCTTTGTCCGGGACATGCTAAGTTTACTCATGAAATGATCAATGCAGCCCTGGAAATTTAATAATCCACATTCACAAAAGAAACTTTAACTCATGCTTGGGGAGGCAAGAAGAAGCTCACAAGGCATAAAGCATAAAGATTACTCTGGGCATTACATATAATGTATGCGTTATTTGTGCAGCACAAGTGAATCATTTATGAGTGTAATATTGCATTGATTTTACCTGTTTTTTTATTGTTTGTTGCTAAATTGCTCCCTACATGAAGTAGCTGTTCACCATTAAATACAGAGGGCTGGATTTTGCAGGGGGTCAGCGGACGCGATCGGTGGCGGGCCGGATGGGAAAGTGTTTTCTTGCCCCAGCGGGTCGAGACCGCACTGTGAACCTGCCAGCTCGCGCCTTTACCAAATGTTGGGTCTGTCAGTGCTGAGCAGATCCGACATACAGCGGCGGGAGAGGCCCCACCACCACCGGCGTACCGTGGCTGCAGTGTGTACCATCTACAAGATGCACTACAGCAACTCGCCAAGGCTTCTTCGGCAGCTCCTCCCAAACCCGTGACCTCTACCACTTAGAAGGACAAGGGCAGCAGGCGCATGGGAACACCACCAACTCCAAATTCCCCTCCAAGTCACACACCATCCTGACTTAGAAGTATATCGCCGATCCTTCATCGTCGCTGGGTCAAAATCCTGGAACTCCCTCCTTGACTGCCGCGTTTCAAGAAGGCGGGTCACCACCACCTTCTCAAGGGCAATTAGGGATGGGCAATAAATGCTGGCCTTGCCAGCGATGCCCACACCCCATAAACAAATTTAAAAAAAAGATGGGGATGTGATAATGTAGATAGAGATGGATGGGTGGAAGTGCAAGGTAAGTTGGTGTGAGTAAGGATGTGCAGGAGTAGGGTAGGGAAGGCAGAGTGATGGAGATTTAATGAGAGGCACAGCAGGATGAGGTTGAGTGTGGCTTTGTACTAACGTTTTGTGATCTACTGAGATCATTGAAACATTTGCGTCCCTGCACCCAGGTCCTCCTGACCACATCTCTGCTTATGCCCTCCTGTGCAATGTGCAACCAGGCTGTGTTGATCTCCTAGGGAGGTCTCCTTCACCCATGGGAAGGGAAGAGGACCTCCCTGTGTGCTGAGACTCCCTCCATCAGCAAATGGAGGGAGTCATGGGAGAGCCTGGGTGCAGTTCTGCAACTCTGTGCAGTGCTTGTCTGTGTTTGCAGCACCTCAGTGCTGTGGAACACTGACAGAACAAATGTCAAAAGAATGTTGGCCATGGTCCCTTTAAGGAAACCGGCTGATGACACGTCATCAAAGACGTCACCAGACCCGCTTCCTCTAATTGGCCGGGAAACACGCTGGGCGGGCTTAACAAGCCCAATCAACGGAAAGTCATTTCAGAGGCCGGGATGGAGGCAGCAGCGGGGTCGGGATTTGCCACCGACATTTCCCGTCACGGACCTGCGGAGGTTCGTAAAATCGTGGCCAGAATCTGTGTTAGTCTTATTTTACAGATAACCAGAATTGAAAACAGTATAACAACACATTGCATCTTTTTCCTTATAGGGCGATGCCTTAGAGCACCTTGCAGTGTGGTGGACAGTGAGAGGACACTGAGCAGGAGGAAGCAAAAACATGGTCACAAAGAAGGTTCTGAAGGAGGGTATCAAAGGCATTGAGGAAGATGGCATGGCTGAGATGAAGAAGGAGGCAGTTCCAGAGCACAGGAACCTAATAGCTAAAGGAGCAGCTGCTACTGGTGGAGCAGATGGAATGAGGAAAGATAAGTAGGCCAGTGTTGGAGGAGCAGAGGGTGTGTGCAGGGACATGTGGCTGGAGAAGATGGTTAAGGTAAAGAGGGGCAAGACCATGGGGAGATCTGAAACTTTTCATCATTCCAAATCTTACTTTAAATGTGCAGTGTGGTCAGAACAATTATTTAAATCTGATTCTGTGGCAGTATTACATTGCCTTTGTTTCATGAAAGCACAGCAGCAATTTAAATGTTAAGGAAGCACTTTGATTGTGGTTAGAACAGCATCGAAATTGGATTCAATGAACTACTAACAATCGATTTGACATAGCTGTAGGGGGTGGTGGTGTGTGTCAGCTTCACCTCTGACTTATGAGCAGTTTGAATCGCTCCCACTCCCTTGGTTCTAGACCTTGGACTTATTTGGGGGTTGTGACAAAAGTGCAGCAGACAACTGGTTTTGGTGCAAGAAACTTGGATCTTTATTCAAGAGAGAAAATATAACACAACAATCTTAACACTTTAATAAAATGGGGAACACTTCGATACACATGAGGGAAATTACAGTAGAAAAGTACCTCACCCCTCGCAATCCCACTTTACTAGCTAAGTTGGGTGCTAGAGGACCAGGGATAATGCTCACCAAACAAGTCCTTGACAGTTGAGCTGGTTTGCAGTTTCGGGGTTCGTTGGATGTGTTGGTTAGTGCCTGCCATACCCTGGACGCGGTAGAGGACTTCGACTGCATGTCTGGTCAGTCTTCGTGAGTCCGCTGATGCGGTAGGGTGCGTATTGGATTTATCGGGTGAGTACCCACTTTCTTTTGTTAGAGATAAAGTTTGGAGTCTTTTTAAGTAAAAATCTTACCCGGGGTAAGTCAGGAATAGATTGCAGAGTGGAAAACTTGCGAATCTTCGGTTTTCTCCCAAGTTGGTTTTCTTTGGTCGCGGTGGCCCAATATTACCCGGTTGGTTGGTGGTAACATTTGTTTCGTAAGGCCCTTGTTGCCGCGAGGTGTCTGATGGTCACTGAAACTGCTGCTCTGGTTTCTTCTTGTGTGTTGACCAGCTTCCAGAATTGTGAACTTCTTCGAACTCAATGAACTCCTGAGAACTGCTGAGAACTGTAGAGCTTGTAGAGAACTTCTTGTAACTGTGTAACTGCTGAACCGTCTTCTTGAGAAAGCAGGCCTTCAATTATACTAATTGGGGCCTCCTAATCTGCGCGCCAAGTCAGTCCCAGTTTATTGTAAGATTTTGGCGGGCTCGTTAATAGTAACTTGTTTATGAATGTGTGAAGTGGTTTCGGGATGGTTCCATGAGCTGTTGAGCTCTTACTTGATTGTAGTCACTGTGCTCAGGTTTCGAGTTTCCTGACTGGGCCTGAGATTTCTGTGGAGTTGGGCGAGGTGATTTGTTTTCTGCTTGTTTTGGATGGGTCCTGTAATTTGGGTGGGGACTGCTCTTCCGTGGGTCTATTTTTAGAATGTAAATTGTCTGATAGGGGCTGAGTGATGTTAGACAGTTCCCCAGACAGTTTGATTAAATACAATACTCAAACTGTCTATTACAGAGGTTGGTCCCATCTCCTGTTGCAGCCTTTTTCCTTTACAAGCCCAAACATGCCTTTTTAAAATACAAAATCTTGGTTTTTGACCTTGAATCTCTCTCTGTTAGGCCCAATACATTTTATCACCCTGAAGTGGTTAGAAAAGAGTCCAAAGTCGTTTTACTTTAGGGTTTTTCTCCAAGTTTTGGGGGATCTGTGAATTTTGAGACTCTTACAGTCCCCCCTGTGATACTTTATTTGCTAGAGTGTCATACTGGGTGAGCAAAATTCTTGATCCTCGAGAGCCAACCTTCCCCTGTAGTTTACCTATCTAAGACCCAAAACATACATTCCCCTTTAGATGTAGTGTTCAGATGCATACACAGGTAAGAATTCAGTTACATTCATATCCAAGCACGGAGGGGGTCCAGCACCCCTGCACCACTTGGAAAATATAGTACATACATAGAAAAATAATACACGGTCACAAAACTTTATCTTAATAATGATTAAGGCTCGTCCCATACCTGGTCATAGACTTTATTGTAATGCTCGTCCCATGCTCTCTCATGTCGGGATCGGAGCATTCTGTCCCTCCCCTTGCACTTTGTGTACAGTAAGTAGAAGACTATACCGAGCTGGCAGACCACTAAAATTTGGGAAGCCATTCTGATCCAGGAAGGGACCTCTATATTTTTGAAAATACCCCACCAGGGTGGAACTATGATATCCGAAATCTCAGCCCCTATCTCGACTGTCTTTTGTTCTAGAGTATAGAAATGTTTTTGTGATACTTCTACGGCTTTTAGTAGGGCGGTAAGATGTTTGGGTAGAGGGGGAATTTTATAGCCGAAGAATGTGACATAGTCTTGTAGGTTGGTTATGTTTTCCCTGACAGTGAAGTGAACAGTGGAGGGTTCAGGAATGGGAACAATCCATTCCTGGGCCACTTGAACTTCTGCCTCGGGTTTAAAGCAGAAACTGCTGTTACTCACCGGACACCAGCTATGCTGTCCATGCTGGTAGTGGGGCGCACTTGTGCTGACATAATATATCCCACCCCCTATGAATGCTAACTGTGGGGGAACATGGCCTTGTGCCATTACCTCCATGGTACAGTTAATAGGTATTACGCCAGCAGCTTTAAACCCGCACTGTGGTCTAGAATAGGCATTCAAGTGCTGGGGACACAGTGCACCCGGAGAGGTCAGTACCTGTCATAGCATGCTCCCACCTTATGACATAAGGTGGGACCGCTGCGAAATGGCCGTGTGCACCCCCTTGAATGATCCCAATGTTCTCCACCCTGTATACCGGTGCAGATGGGGCTGTCCCACCCATGACCGGCATCCTCACTACTTTCCCCATGATAGTGTGATTGGAACACCTGCAATCTACTGGGACAGGGTAGGCTTCAGAGGCTAGACAGAGCTGGCACGGGCTCAGTGAATTGCTAAATGGGTGGAGGGCTGCGAGGTGCTTGTTGCTAATCCAGGAGGGGACTAAACCTTGTTTTAAATCCTCCTGGTTGCTGCGGCCCTCGTCCAGTAACCATGCCCCGTATAGCACACACACCTCATTCTGTGCAGCCTGATCCGAAGCATTCGTATCCTCCCATATGAGTGCATTTAATGTTTTTGCATGTCTTTCTAGCTCAGCAATGATCTTCTTTAAATGGACCATCATAGCTTGGTCCTCGTGTAGCTCTGAGCCTACCACTGTGTTTTCTTCCGTTAGGATCTTTCGTAGTTGGGTTTTTAGACCATTTATTTGTGTTTGCAGGTCTATATCGTCCAGGCTATTTATTACCGAGGATCCTGTATTGGAGGTTGTGAAAATATCGTTCCAGGTTCCCCTTCTTTGTCTCCCTGCGTCCATAGTGTGCTCAGCGTGTAATGTGTACAGCTCTGCTTTGTCTATGTTGGCAAAGTCGAATTCATAGAATTTCCTAAACATTTCTTTTAGTAGGGCCTGGTATAGCTGTTCTGTCTCCTTAGGGCACCATTCAGATAAGTGTACTTCGGTAAGGTTTAGGATAACTGAAGCTACTGCATAGTGTACCCTCTGGTATAGTACCTTTTCAGTTGGCACTAGCACTAACCCATTCCCTGGTCCCTTGGTGGTGGTAGGACACCTCTCTATTACTGTCCGTGATGTCGGGGTCATGGGCAGGGGCTTTCGGGTGCGTGCAACGAGTTTGGTGGCATTGACTGGGATCGGGGAGTGTGGGAGCGCGCACGCATGCAGGCTAGAATCCCACCCCATCCCCTTCCCGGTATCTTGCCATTGTCTGGAGAAGATGATGGATATGCCTGTGGGGCCGGCTCTCTCTGATCCCCACATGCAGATGTAGATTCCCTGTTCCGACTCCCACCACTTATCCCAAAACACACTCACTCCCCCTTGGGTCCCTGTGATCGTCCGGTGGTGTTGTTCCCCAGTCGTTCCCAGTTGGCTGTACGGTCCCCATGTCCCTGCTCAGCTTCCTGAGCCACCAGCACCTATCCAGGGGAATCCGTCCCTTGCATGTAAGACACACACGTTTCCCCTCAGTGACACTGACCCTTGTAGCAACAACCTGTACCCTGGGGCACGGGATGGAGGCCTCCCCGTAGGTGAACCCGGTCTAGCTGGAGTATTGTGTAGAGTTAGACCCCAGCCACCCTGGCCACCTTCCCTCATGGAAGTAAATAGCGAGCTCCTCCACACCCGGTTCGCCACCCCCAGCGGTAACGATCGGCGCTCTCTCTCCCAAGCACCCATAAATGTGGGGGTCCTCCACGACACCTCGGTCACCGATGCTCAACCCTACCAGGGTGAGCAGGAGCAGAACCCTCCTCATGCCGATTTCCTCTCTGTAGGGACACACAAAACAGATAGCCATGTCCCGAGAAGGCTCTCTGGCTTGACAGGTGATCGAGTCTCAAAATTTAAACTTACTTATTGTAAAATAATTAAATAATAATAAACCTAAAACTACCAAAACTGTAAAAACACCTAACATTCATCAGAAAAGCTATGTACATCCGCCGCCTGTCTCCGGGTGGCCAGGCTAATTCCTGTTCAGCCTCTGTCTTCTGCGGCTTCTGGGCAGCTTGTACGTCTGGGCGTAAGGTGGCCTGTACCGCAGGACTCGGAGAGTCCTTCCTAAAACAACTGGGGGTTTCCCTGAATCCCAGATGATCGGGGGAGTGTCCCCTCCTGTACTACAGCACACTACCCACTTCGGTGTAGCTGCTGAGTCCCTGTCATGTCCTGTGGGTTCCTCGCAGCCTGAGGCCGCAGGCTGGGGACCCCTCTCGTTCTCTTTGCCCACCGCTACCTCTCCTGTGAGTCCCTCACTGTTGGAGGCTGCAGGCTGGGGATCCCTATCTCTAGACTGATCCCTGACCTTGGGCATTCTTTTGTGGATTGCGGCCCCTCCGGGGCTGAACCATTTAGACTGATACGCTGGTGACCACGGTAGTTTAGGCTGTGGCATGTGAGGAGCCCTTCTTAAGGCTCTGGCTACCGGGGGTGTGTCCGAGTCCCAAATAATTGGTGGGATGGCCCCTCCAGTGACACAAGCCACTGCCCCCACCAGTGCGTTCTGTGAGTCTGCCCCAGCTGCTGGCTGAGGATCCCTGTCCTTAACCTTATCCTCTGCTTCCTGACCCTCCTCGTCCCACTCCACCCGGGTTTCCCCCGGTGCCATTGAAAAGACCACGCCTCTGGCCTCAGACAAGGCTTGGATCAATTTTTTAATCCTTTCTTTGCAGGGACCATGATCAGAGTCTTCATAACCCCTACTTCTAGCTACCTTATGAGCTATTTTAATGTCCCTTAGCTGACCCTCCAAACCGTCAGCTCTCGTTGTTAATCTTGCGTTCTCCTTCCGTAAGGCCTTCTCATTTAACCTGGCCCCCGTAACCTGGCACCACAGGTATTCCCCCAAATTACGGGAGATCTCTTCCTGGGCACGTCTTTCAAGGGGACACAGGTAGACAGGTTGCGCTGGTTCTAGTCATAGGTCTGGGTTGTGTGGAGCAGATGGGGTTGAAGCACCAGTGGCGGTGGCTACCTTCCCTGGGCCATTTAATAAAGCTTGGATCGCAGCTACGACTGAGTCTAACGTGGGGGGAGTGGTCGGTGTTTCGGTTCTTGGGGCAGGAGCTGGGGAGTTCTTTCCTATGTTATCCTTCCACAGATTCCTACAGTCCCTTCTCCAATGCTCTTTTTTTCCACACCCGAAGCGATTACGCTTCGTGTCGGAAGGGTTACCCCCTTCCTGGCGCCACTCTTTCTTATTACTATGTTTCATTTCATGTACTTTTCCTTTTGGTGGGTGTTCTTCTGTCCCTCTACCGTTCCGGTGAGCCAGGGTCAGTTGTCTGACCAGCCTCCTCGGTGACCCGGGGGTCTTTCGGGTCAAACCATAGCTCAGCCTTGGCTCTGATCCATGGCAAGCTGCTTGCCACCAGGCTTCGGAGCCAGTGGGTCAGCTCGTCCTGATTCAGGTGAGCCCGGTCGAGAACCCCATTACAGGCACTCTTGTACACAGGCCACAGTCGGTCTGCAAAAGCCTGTGGGGTCTCCCCTGCTAGCAGTGTTGTCCTCTCCACCCGGGAGAAGGGACTACCATCATTCATACCCATGGCCTCCAGAACTTCCTCCCGGATAGCAGCGTAACTGCCCTGCCCTTTTTTTACTCTCCGCAGAGAGGAACTGGTAGAGGTTGCCATTCAGGGAGAAAAGGAGCATTTTTGCCATCTCGGAGTCATCGCAGTCGTTGATGCCCGCTGCCTGTTCCACTTCCATGAAGTGGACTGGGGGGTCCCCCTTTTGGGTGAGCTTACTCAGGTGGCCTATCATAGCCCTAAGCTGTTGGGTGCCATGGGGAGCCATGAATTGGCTTTCAAGGGGTCCTTGACCCCCACCACCGTCGGGTGGGCCAAACTTTTGCTGCCGGACCGGGCACATCGGCCCTGGCTCCGACCTTTCCTGCATTGGTTCGCCCACCTCTCCCTGCTGCCAAACCGAGTTAAAACCCGGCGCCACAGGTGGTGGTGGTGTGCACTCCCTGCCAGCCTCACAAATCGTCCGTCCCTCCTGCTGCCAAACCGAGTCGTTCCCCGGTGCCACAGGTGGCGTCCGAACAGTTTTCCCTTGCACTTCCAGGTCCGCCTGGGCCGCACCCGGGCTTATTAGGCATACCATGCCTTTGGCCCTGGACAGAGCACGGTTCAAATTCTCGATTTGTTTCTGGCAGGGGCCGTGATCTCCTGCCTCATACCCCCTAGTGTTTGCTACCTTGTAAGCTGCCTGGATGTCTCTCAACCTCTCCTCCTGCTCTCTTACTTGCTTGGCAAGGCGGGCGTTCTCTTCTCGTAATGCCAGTTCACTGTTTTTGCTTCGGTGACCTGACACCGAAAGTATTCCTGTCTGTTTCTATATTTCTCTACTATCTCCAGTTTTTCCTGATTTTGGGCGGTTAGTTCTGCCAATAATTTTTCCCCTGCTGGAGCCCTGGCGTGAGGCAGTTGAGTTGATTCCCACAGCTCTTCTGCCAGTGCCTCAACGCGTTTGTATAAAAGCTGGATCTGTCACTGGGGGCACACCAACCAGATGGCTTTCTCCACAGATTTCTTGTGGCCTTGCTCTCAGTCCACTTGGCTGCAGCGTCCATTGGATGCTCAGCGTGCAACAGACTGAGCACCCATTTCTTAGTGATATTTACTTTCTTGAACACGTAAGAGAAAATCCTCTCTTCCATCTTAGTTCTCTCCTCAAAAACAGTGTCCACTGTATCACATCCCTTTTACCAAGCTCCTGCCATGGTTGCCATTATGTAGGGGGTGGTGGTGTGTGTCAGCTTCACTTCTGAAATATGAGCGGTTTGAATTGCTCCCACTCCCTTGCTTCTAGACCTTGGACTTATTTGGGGGTTGTGACAAAAGTGCAGCAGACAACTGGTTTTGCTGCAAGAAACTTTGGTCTTTATTCAAGAGAGAAAATATAACACAACAATCTTAACACTCTAATAAAATGGGGAACACTTCGATACACACGAGGGAAATTACAGTAGAAAAATACCTCACCCCTCCCAATCCCACTTTACTAGCTAAGTTGGGCTCTAGAGGACCAGGTATAATGCTCACCAAACAAATCCTTGACAGTTGAGCTGGTTCTCGGTTTTGGGGTTCGCTGGATGTGTTGGTTGGTGCCTGCCATACCCTGGACGTGGGAGAGGGCTTCGACTGCATGTCTGGTCTGTCTTCGCGAGTCCGCTGATGCAGTAGGGTGCGTATTGGATTTATCGGGTGAGAGAAACTTGGAGTGGGAGGGGGAGGATCCAGTTGTCGTGGTCCATGTTGGTACCAACGACATAGATAGGACAAGGAAGGAGGTTCTGCTGAGGGAGTTTGAGCAGCTAGGGGCCAAATTAAAAAGCAGAACCACAAGGGTAATAATGGATTATTACCTGAGCCATGAGCGAATTTGGCTAGGACAAATAAAATTAGAGAGTTAAATGCGTGGCTCAAAGACTGGTGTGGGAGAAATGGCTTTTGCTTCCTGGGACACTGGCACCAGTACTGGGGCAGGAGGGAGCTGTTCCGTTGGGACGGGCTTCACTTGGCCAGTGCTGGGACTAGAGTCCTGACGGATCATATAACTAGGGCTGTAGAGAGGGCTTTAAACTAACTAGTGGGGGGGAGGTTCCTAGAGAGCAAATAATAAAAATGACAACAGAGAAGGTCATAGACTTAGGTAGCAGTGGGGAAATTAAAAACCAGAGCGTGTCAGGAAGGGGCAGAAGGTATGGAGTAAAAGGTAAAGTAATAAAAAGGGCAAAAGCAGGAACTAAGTGTCACAAAACATCTTTGAAAGTTCTCTATCTGAATGCACGTAGCATTCGTAACAAAATAGACGAGTTAATGGCACAAATAACTACATATGGGTATGATCTTGTGGCCATTACAGAAACATGGCTGCAGGGTGACAATGCCTGGGAATTAAACATACCAGGTTATTTAACGATCAGGAAGGACAGGCAGGAAGGAAGGGGAGGTGGGGTGGCTATGTTAATAAAGGAAGGAATCACTGTAATACAGAGAAATGATATTGGGTCAAAAGATCAGGATAATGAAACAGTTTGGGTGGAGGTAAGGAATAATAAGGGGAAAAAAACACTCGTGGGCGGAGTCTATAGGCCTCCGAACAGTGGCAACTCTGTTGGACGGAGTATCAATCAGGAAATAGTTGAGGCTTGTAATAAGGGAACATCTATAATTATGGGGGATTTTAACTATCATATTAATTGGACAAATCAAATTGGGCAGGGCAGCCTTGAGGATGAGTTCATTGAGTGTATTAGGGATGGGTTTCTTGAGCAGTATGTAACTGAACCGACCAGGGGGCAAGCAACCTTAGATCTGGTCCTGTGTAACGAGACGGGATTAATTAAAAATGTCCTAGTAAAGGATCCCCTTGGAATGAGTGACCATAACATGGTTGAATTCCATATTCAATTAGAGGGTGAGAAGGTTGGATCTCAAACAAGCGTGCTAAGCTTGAATAAAGGAGACTATGAAGGTATGAGAGCGGAATTGAGTAGAGTGGATTGGGAAAATAGATTAAAGGGTAAGACGATACATGATCAGTGGTGTACATTTAAGGAGTTATTTTACAACTTCCAAAAAAAAAATATTCCACTGAGAAGAAAAGGGTGTAAAAGAAAAGACAGCCATCCGTGGCTAAGTAAAGAAATTAAGGATATTATTCGACTAAAAACAAGGGCATATAAGGTAGCCAAATCTAGTGGGAGGATAGAGGATTGGGAAAACTTTAAAAGACAGCAAAAAATAACAAAAAGATTGATTAAGAAAGGGAAGATAGATTATGAAAGTAAATTAGCAAAAAATATAAAAACAGATAGTAAGAGTTTTTATAGTTATATAAAAAGAAAAAGGGTGGCTAAAGTAAATGTTGGTCCCTTAGAGGATGAGACCGGGAAATTAATGGTGGGAAATATGGAGATGGCAAAAACACTGAATGAATATTTTACATCAGTCTTTACAGTAGAAGACACTAAGAATATCCCAACACTGGACAAACAGGGGGCTAAAGGGGGGGAGGAGCTAAACACAATCAAAATCACTAAGGAAGTGGTACTCGGTAAAATAATGGGACTCAAGGCGGATAAATCACCTGGACCTGATGGCTAACATCCTAGGGTCTTGAGGGAAGTGGCGGTAGGGATTGTGGATGCATTGGTAATAATTTTCCAAAACTCCCTGGACTCGGCAAAGCGGAGGAAAACGTTAGTGGGTGTGATATATAGGCCTCCAAATAGTAATATGGAGGTGAGGGAAGGCATAAAAAGGGAAATTAGAGAAGCGTGCGATAAGAGCACAGCTGTCATCATGGGTGACTTTAATTTACATATTGATTGGACTACCCAAATTAGTAAAAATTCTGAGGAGGAGGAATTCCTGGAATGTTTTCGGGACGGTTATCTGGACCAATATGTCGAGGAGCCGACTCGAGATCAGGCCATTTTAGACTGGGTATTGTGCAATGAGAAGGGACTTATCAGCAATCTTCTTGTACGAGGCCCCTTGGGTCAGAGCGATCATAATATGATCGAGCTCTCAGTCGAGATGGAGAGTGAGGAAATTGAATCAGAGACTAAGGTCCAGAACTTAAATAAAGGGAATTACGAGGGTATGAGACGGGAATTGGGTAAGATTGATTGGGTGGTGTTTCTGGGGGGATTGACAGTGGATAGACAATGGCAAGCATTCAAAGATAGAATGGAAGAATTCCAGAACATGTTTATACCGGTTTGGCATAAAAATAAACCTAAAAAGGTGACTCAACCGTGGATAACGAGGGAAATTAGGGACAGCATAAAATCAAAAAAAAGGGCATATCAACTGGCAAAAAAAAGCACCAGACCGGAAGATTGGGGGCAGTACAGGATACAGCAAAAGAGGACAAAGGGATTAATCAGGAAGGGGAAAATAGAATACGAAAGTAAACTTGCAGCAAACATAAAGACAGACTGCAAAAGCTTTTATCGGTATATCAGGAGGAAAAGACTGGTAAAATCCCAAGTCGGTCCCTTGCAGTCCGATTCGGGAGAATATATAATGGAGAATAAGGAAATGGCAGACCAATTAAACTCATACTTTGGTTCTGTATTCACAAAGGAGGACACAAATAACCTCCCAGGAATATCGGCAAACATAGGGACTAATGAGAGGGAGGAGCTGACAGAAATTAGTATCTCTAGGGATATGGTGTTGGGTAAGTTGAGGGGACTGAAGGCCGACAAATCCCCGGGGCCTGATAAACTACATCCTAGGGTACTTAAGGAGGTGGCCCTGGAGATAGCAGATGCTCTAAGGATCATCTTCCGGAACTCCATTGACTCGGGAACAGTACCCGTGGATTGGAGGGTAGCTAATGTTACCCCAATATTTAAAAAGGGGGGTAGAGAGAAAGCAGGGAATTATAGACCAGTAAGCCTTACATCGGTTGTGGGCAGAATGCTAGGGTCCATTATTAAGGATAAAATAGCGGAGCACTTGACAAATGGGGAAAGGATCGGACAGAGTCAACATGGATTTACAAAGGGTAAATCGTGTTTGACTAATCTGCTGGAATTTTTTGAGGAAGTAACTGGTAAAATAGATGGGGGAGAGCCAGTGGATGTGGTGTACCTTGACTTCCAGAAAGCCTTCGATAAGGTTCCACACAAAAGATTATCATGCAAAATTAAGGCTCATGGGATTGGGGGCAAAGTATTAACGTGGATAGAGAACTGGCTGGCGGATAGAAAACAGAGAGTTGGAATAAACGGCTCGTTTTCGGAGTGGCAGGCAGTGACCAGCGGGGTGCCGCAAGGATCTGTCCTGGGACCCCAGCTGTTCACAATATATATAAATGATCTGGATCAGGGAATTGGATGCAATATTTCCAAATTCGCTGACGACACTAAACTAGGAGGAGGGGTGGGCTCTGATGAGGATGTCAGAAGGCTACAGTGCGATTTGGACAGGTTGGGGGAATGGGCGGATACGTGGCAGATGCACTATAATGTGGATAAATGCGAGGTTATCCACTTTGGGGGTAAAAACAGGAGGGTAGATTATTATCTAAATGGCAATAGATTGGGAGATGGGGAAGTGCAGAGGGACCTGGGTGTTCTTGTGCACCAGTCACTGAAGGAGAGCATGCAGGTGCAACAGGCGATTAAGAAGGCAAATGGTATGTTGGCCTTCATATCAAGGGGGTTCGAGTATAGGAATAGGGATACCTTACTACAGCTGTACAAGGTGCTGGTGAGACCGCACCTGGAGTATTGTGTACAGTTTTGGTCGCCCCATCTGCGGAAGGATGTTCTTGCCATGGAAAGAGTGCAACGGCGATTCACCAGGCTGATACCTGGAATGGCGGGAATGACCTACGAAGAGAGATTAAATAGTTTGGGCTTGTACTCACTGGAGTTTAGAAGATTGAGAGGGGATCTCATCGAAACATACAAAATTATGGCAGGCCTGGACAGGCTGAATTCAGAGAGAATGTTTCCAATGGCCGGGGAGCACAGAACCAGGGGCCACAGTCTAGAAATAGCGGGCAAATCATTTAAAACAGAGATGAGGAAGAATTTCTTCACTCAAAGAGTGGTGAGCCTGTGGAATTCCCTGCCACAGAGGGCTGTGAAGGCTAATTCAATAAATATTTTCAAGAGAGAATTGGATATATTTCTGAAGGCTAAGGGGATTAAGGGTTACGGAGAAAAGGCGGGGACGGGGTACTGAACTGGTAAGATCAGCTATGATCTCAGACGAAGATCAGCCATGATCTCATTGAATGGCGGAGCAGGCTCGAAGGGCCGAATGGCCTACTCCTGTTCCTATCTCTATGTTTCTATGTTTCTATGTCCCGGCAGACTGGAAAACTGCTAATGTAACACCCTTATTTAAAAAGGGAAGTAGACAGAAGGCTGGAAACTATAGACCGGTTAGCCTAACATCTGTGGTCGGTAAAATTTTGGAGTCCATTATTAAGGAGACAGTAACAGGACATTTGGATAATCATAATTTAATAGGAGAAAGTCAGCATGGTTTTATGAAGGGGAAGTCATGTTTGACAAATTTGCTGGAGTTCTTTGAGGAAGTAACGTATAGGGTGGATAAAGGGGAACCAGTGGACGTAGTATATTTAGACTTCCAAAAGGCATTTGACAAGGTGCCACACAAAAGATTATTGCTTAAGATAAAAAATCACGGGATTGGGGGTAATATTCTGGCATGGATAGCGGATTGGCTATCTAACAGAAGGCAGAGAGTTGGGATAAATGGTTCATTCTCAGACTGGCAATCAGTAACTAGTGGTGTTCCGCAGGGGTCAGTGCTGGTTCCCCAACTCTTTACAATCTATATTAACGATTTGGAGGAGGGGACCGAGTGTAACATATCAAAGTTTGCAGATGATACTAAGATGGGAGGGAAAGTAGTGAGTGAGGAGGACATAAAAAACCTGCAAGGGGACATCGACAGGCTAAGTAAGTGGGCAGAGATTTGGCAGAAGGAATACAATACTGGAAAGTGTGAGGTTATGCACTTTGGCAGGAAAAATCGTAGAGAAAGTTATTATCTTAATGGCAAGAAACTGGAAAGTACTGAAGTACAAATGGATCTGGGGGTCCTGGTGCACAAAACTCAAGAGGTTAGTATGCAGGTGCAGCAAGTGATTAAGAAGGCCAATGGAATGTTGGCTTTCATTGCTAGGGGGATAGAATATAAAAATAGGGAGGTATTGCTTCAGTTGTACAAGGTATTGGTGAGACCGCACCTGGAATACTGCGTACAGTTTTGGTGTCCATAATTAAGAAAGGACATACTTGCTCTCGAGTCAGTACAAAGAAGGTTCACTTGGTTAATCCCGGGGATGAGGGGATGGACATATGAGGAGAGGTTGAGTAGATTGGGACTCTACTCATTGGAGTTCAGAAGAATGAGAGGCGATCTTATTGAAACATATAAGATTGTGAAGGGGTTGGATCGGGTGGATGCGGGGAAGATGTTCCCGATGATGGGTGAAACTAGAACTAGGGGGCATAGTCTTGGAATAAGGGGCTGCTCTTTCAAAACTGAGATGAGGAGGAACTACTTCACTCAGAGGGTGGTAGGTCCATGGAATATGCTGCCCCAAAAAGCTGTAGAAGCTACATCATTACATAAATTTAAAACAGAAATAGACAGTTTCCTAGAAGTAAAGGGAATTAAGGGTTATGGGGAGCGGGCAGGAATTTGGACATGAGCCTAGGTTCGGATCGGTCATGGCCCTATGGGTAGCGGAGCGGGCCCAGGGGCCGTGTAGCCTGATCCTGCTCCTATTTCATGTGTCTAATTCTGTTAGATTCAGGAGATGGTTCTGTGATAGTGGATTGGCGGTTAGGATCAGATCAGCCATGATCTTATTGAATGGCGGAGCAGGCTCGAGGGGCCGATTGGCCTACTCCTGCTCCTATTTCTGAAGTTCTTATGTTCTTATGTACCCACTTTTCTTCTGTTAGAGATGGGGTTTAGAGTCTTTTTAAGTAAAAATCTTACCCAGGGGTAAGTCAGGAATAGATTGCAGAGTGGAAAACTTGCAAATATTCGGTTTTCTCCGGAGTTGGCTTTCTTTGGTCGTGGTGGCCCAATATTACCCGGTTCGTTGGTGGTAATATTCGGCTGGTTGTTTCGTAAGGCCCTTGTTGCCACGAGGTGTCTGATGGTCACTGAAACAGTTGCTCTGGTTTCTTCTTGTGTGTTGACCTGCTTCCAGAACTGTGAACTTCTTCGCACTCGATGAACCCCTGAGAACTGCTGAGAACTGTAGAGCTTGTAGGGAACTTGTTGTAACTGTGTAACTGCTGAACCGTCTTCTTGAGAAAACAGGCCTTCAATTATACTAATTGGGGCCTCCTAATCTGCGCGCCAAATCAGTCCCGGTTTATTGTAAGATTTTGGCGGGCTCGTTAATAGTAACTTGTTTATGAATGTGTGAAGTGGTTTCAGGACGGTTCCATGAGCTGTTGAGCTCTTACTTGATTGTAGTCATTGTGCTCAGGTTTCGAGTTTCCTGACTGGGCCTGAGATTTTGATGGAGTTGGGCGAGGTGATTTGTTTTATGCATGTTTTGGATGGGTCCTGTAATTTGGGTGGGGACTGCTCTTCCGTGGGTCTATTGTTAGAATGTAAATTGTCTGATAGGGGCTGAGTGATGTTAGACAGTTCCCCAGACAGTTTGATTAACTACAATACTCAAACTGTCTATTACAGAGGTTGATCCCATCTCCTGATGCAGCCTATTTACTTTACAAGCCCAAACATGCCTTTTTAAAATACCAAATCTTGGTTTTTGACCTTGAATCTCCCTCTGTTAAGCCCAATACATTTTATCACCCTGAAGTGGTTAGAAAATAGTCCAAAGTCCTTTTACTTTAGGGTTGTTCTCTGAGTTTTGGGGGATCTGTGAATTTTGAGAATCTTACATAGGAACCAAACAGAACAAAAGAGAGCAGTCAATGTTGTAATGGGTCACTGAAAGCACATTATTAGTTCTCACCAGTTGCCCATGCTTCCAGTGTACCAATCCAGATATACCTACCTGGACGACATAGGAGTGGCATCTCAGGACACTACAGCTAAGCAAGGAGACAGTGAGAGAGGTGTGCCATCTACGGAGAAAACTTGCAGATACAATGCAACATCTGTGCTGCTCTACCAGTGGCAGTGAAAGTCAACATGGCACTGATCTTCTGTGTAACAGTGTCATTCCAAGCAAGCACCGGTTACATATGTTGTATCAGCAAAGGGTGGAAGATAGGCTACTTGGAGACCTTGCTTCCCATAATGCAACAGCAGAGCACAGGCATCACCAGACTCATGAAAACACAGGAGTGCTATTGAATACACAAATGGGATTCTGAAGTAGACCTTCTGATGTTTGACTAATAGGTAGGGGGAGGGAAGCATTGCAGAGTAGTCCCCATGACGAAAATTATGTATTGTCTAAGTTTTGATTTGTGGCTATCTCTTTAAAACTCAAGTCATAGCGCAGGAAGTTTAACGCCCAGCTAAAGCCAAGATTTTAAACCCAAGCCAGTCCCAAGAGGCTGTTGGAACAACTCGGAAATGTCAAGCTGATATTTCTGGAAGAAAAAAGAAAAGTAAAATACAGTGGCCCAGAAAGTCGGGTCACGGGCTTCCCGCGGGTGCAAGCCCCCGACCTGCACTTACCTTGCGCGCCGGCCGTTGAGCTGTGGGCCCACGTGGGATTCCAATCCTGGGCCTCCTCCAACTGCCGGCGCACAGTTCTTGCCTATCCCAGGGGCGCAGTTAGTTCGATGCACCCCCTAGGATCACGTGGGCCATGGAGAGCCAATGGTAGCAGGGAATGCTTCATTCATAAGTTTGACAGGAAAAGCTGTCAAACCTATAAATACTATAAGCCCCAAAACATCACTAAAACCTCAAATAATTTTTTTTTAAAACATCACATTTTTAAAATAAACTATAAATTACATGAAATAACTATTTTAAACAATAATTTAAAATTTTGAAAAAATTAATTACATTTTCTAACGGGGCTAAAAATAAACTTACCTTTCTTTAAAGTATTTAAAAATAATAAACCTGTGGAAAAAATGTTTTAATTTTAATTAATTCACCACTTACCTTGTTAAAAGCAGGCCTTGCGACTGCTTTTTAAAAGTGTAACTGCTGGAGACTTACCTTCCCGGAGAAACCTGCAAAAAAAACGTAAGTTCGATGCGCACGTGCTGCCTCTCCGGCGCACGCGTTCGACTTCTGAACCCCTTCTTTCAGGGGAACGAAAGTGCCAATTTCCTGCACATGCGCAGTGCACGCACGAAACCGGCACTTTCATTGGGCCTACGCGTGAGTACCCTGTGCGTACTTGCGCGTTGGGGCCCGAATTTCTGGGCCACTGTGTATTTAAAAATGATCTACAAGAGCTTAGAATTGCAAACTTTTATTATTTATCTATTTGAGGCATTAGATAAAAGACATTCTATTGTAAATATGTAACTATCGTCTATCACTTAAATTATTAGCTTGTTTATTAATAAGATAGTTTAAACTTTAAATTAGGTCTGCTATGATGTGCCAGCACTTTTCTAAAGCCATAAGAGAATCCGAAACTTAAAAGCAACTACTAAAAAGGGTTTGCTGTTCATTTACTCGAGTACATTACCGAAAGCTTACCGAGATCTCAAGGATAAACATTCCTGGAGGTTTGGGGAATTAGGACTCCCCGTGAGAGTGATCAAAGAAATGAGGGCCAATTCTAGAGTAAGAATGTTAGAAAAGGCCTTGGCAATGGCATTTTTCATGCTCCTGTTTGGTAATTTACCATTAGCAAGAACTAAATGAAATTATGCAGATTCACCTAATTTATAACCGATAGAGAACAATTTGAACTTTGTTAATGTGGCTTGGTTTCTGCTGGGAAATTATATGCAAACAAAAGTCAACAAAGACTCCACACTATAGAAGAAAAAGTGTTAAAATATTTTGATCAACAAATTCAGCAGACAATACTTTAGGATCTACAAAAAAAATCACGTTATTTGGGCATAGGGCTGCCAACTCTGGCTGGAGGCATTCCTGGAGGTTTGATCACGTGACATTCTGATCATGTGATGTCTGATCATGTGATGCCTTCAAATATTATTGCATTTACCTTATAAATATTGGGTCCTCTAAGGTTGAGTACCTTTGTTCATAGTTTTATGCCAACAGCAAGAAGTTCCAAGAACCAGGAGGAGGAAACTCTGGGTGGGGAGGAGGGGAAACCAAAGGTGGGGAAGGAATTTGCAGGGCGGAAACCAGAGGTGGGAGGAACTTTAATTCCTCCAGTAACTATAGTAACTCACCGAAATTGCACCAATAACTAATAGTAATACTGGTATCACTGAGATTCCTCTCATAACCAGTAGTAATACAATAACTTACTAATAGTCTATATGTAACTGGTAGTAATAGGTATAATGCTCTGATATCCTACCTGTAACTAGTAGTAATCCTATGACCTGCTGATATTTACCCTGTAACTACAACCAGAATCCCCCTGCACTACACAAGGTACAGTCAGGCTCCCCGGTCGAAGGTACTTTTTACAGGCCCATGTCTTTCCCTATCTCCTTGTACTCTGGTTTGGACTCAGGAACTGTGTGAAGCTGCCAACTCTGAACTGCTGCTGAAACATTACCCAAAGTTCATGATTGCAATCCAGTGACCTTTTCCATGTGTAGACATTAGGTGAAGTCAAGATTGTGCTTATCTGTAATATCCACTGCTGAGGAGCCTGTCCATACACACTACCTAAATACACACATGAAAAGTAACAGTACCAGAGAGCTGTAGAAAGTATTTTCTTTATGCATATTAATTTGCTGCAAAACATTGGATTGTGTGTGATTTTAAATAATGCTAATGTTGTTATCATCCAATGTAAATTAAGTGTACAAAATACCTTGTAGTTCATGTAATCAGGTTGTAGTTTTATAAATTATATACATTGATTAGGCTATCCAAAATGCAGCAGATAATGGGTCTGAAATTGCTGTGAAGTCACGCCATTAATTGATTGACACGAAGGGCTCGATTTTGCCAGCCCCGAGGAGGCGGGTTTGGAGGCGTGCGAGTTGTTAAAATTGCCAAAACTGGTGGGCGGGTCCATTCCCGCTTCCATCCCGCCTCCGAGCAATTTTCCCAAGTGTGTGTTTTCTGACCCGCTTTCCAAGAGGCGGGATAGGCCCTTAGCAACCATTTAATTGCCTCTATAATCCATTTTGAGAAGCCTTTCCGATTTTAACACATTTCCCCCATCCTACACGCCTCCTCTGGAACACGCCAGGTAATCCTGGCAGCCTCACTAGTGCATTGCTTACGAACAGCTGCAGCTCCACCATTACAAAGGAGTTTTCACCGATGATCATTTGCAGGTGGCAGAACTTTGTTGTTTCAGGTCTGGGGAACTTTTAGCAGGCATACTCAGTGTTGTGGAAGTTTGGAGCCTGACACCCATCTCCAGTGTGACCTCCTGGGAAACCCCACTCCCCACCTTGACTAAGTGCTTCTTCAACTAAGGCATATTCCAGAAGCATGGCGAACATTTAATTCCTTTCCTCCCGGACATCAGGCTCGGATGCAGACCAGCTGCGGCAGCAGCAGAACCATGAGCAACAGCAGCACCAACAGCAGGAGCATCAATAGGAGCGCCGAGCTGCTAGTCACCCACCTGAAGATGCACAGGCCAGAAGGCGCCAGAGTGCCACCATATTGCTGCCCAGGATGCAAGGGACGCACTCATCCTGGCCAGATTTGTTTAGCCTGCACAATCAAACACTTTAGTCTCACTCCTTCTTACCAGATCATCGACAATGGAGAAGAACCTACGGAATTCTATCACTCTGACCACCATTCTGATAATCGCAAGGCGCCCTAAGCCCTCAATGTGAAAGTCCCATTTGCGAAATGACACAGGCCACAACTTCAACAGTTTGCCATCAAAACACTTTATAATACAATCACAATGATGGCTGGTCCAAAAACAAAACAACATAGCACCCAAGTGACTACCCTTGTGACTACTTGTGCTTTATCTTCCTCTTCCGCGTGCTCCTACGTGGTGCTTCCCCTGTGGCTTCAGCAGATGTGGAGGCCCCTTGCTCGCTCTCTTGCTGCTCCTGTCTCAACGCCTTTGGCGGGCATCCTCTGGGGTGACGAACCTGTGCGGGCTCGCCAACAGTCTGCTGCTCCTATGGCTGTGCAGGGGCTGAGGTGCCCATCTCATTTGGGTGAGGACTCTGGTGGGGCTCTGACCAAGGGCTTTGCTGTGGCATGGTCGTGTGAGCACTTGGAGAGGAGCCCCCACTTCCTTGTTGTCTGCCACCAACATCCCTCTCATGGGTCAGCCTCACTTCAGAAGTAGCAAGTGGCTTGACAGCACCTTGCTGCACTGCAGGGGTCCATGAGGACCCATTTCTGTACTGGAAGTCCTATTCCAGAGGACTTGCATGAAGGTCTGCTTTGTTTGCCCAATAGCTGACCATCGCTCCTCAAGAGATGTCATTCTATTCTGAACAATGACCATGTTTTCAATACACTTGCGACTAAGCTCCTCCGTGGACCATGGAAGGAGTGAGTGTAGTGAATGCATAGCATAGATGCTTAGAAGGATACAAAGGACCCCACTGTGTGTTGTAAGTAGTTGTTGTCATGGCATCACAGTGATAGGAAGTGTGAGGGCTGCATGGTCGAATAATTAAGTGAATGTGACCATAGAGAGAGAGGGATTGGGTAAGGGTGCAGGGATGTAAGTGTCAAGTGGGATGTGAAGGAAGAGGTTGGCAAAGCAGAGTGCTGGTGAGGAGAGGCGATGGGGATCAGATTGAGGGTGATGGGAAAGTCATACTCACTTTTACGGTGCGGAGAAGGTCATGAAACCTCTACCTACATTGCAGCCAGGTTCTGCGGCTCATTGAATTGGAGTTGACAGCCTGGGCCACTTGTAGCCACACAGCTTTTGTCTGCAAGGGGTGGCTTTTTGCTCCCTGAGGAAGGGAACAGCACCTCCTTATTACAGCTGGCTCCGTACACCAGAGCTTGGAAGGAGGGCTCATCAAACCGAGGAGCACACTTTTGCTTGATCATTGACATTTTCCACAATTCAACTCCTTCCTATAAATTGCAGAGCCTTTGCAGTCTCCAGAAGAAGCAAGGCTGCTTGCAGGCCTTAAATCCAACAGCATTGCTGACGTCATCGGAGGCGACTTTCTGTATGAAAAGACTAATTGGGCCAGTGGTTCCCACATGCAGGAAATCAATTGGCCAATTAGGGGAAAATCCCACTTTTTCAACACTTCACTTCGGAGTCGGGGTCCTGACACGATTTCCACCTGACACGCCCCAGCCCACCCACACTGACAAAATCCAGCCCATTAACTTTGTACGCCATTGCTTATTCATAAAAAATTCCAGCAACTTGCAGAGCAATTGAGATATGCCACTAGTTCTGAACCTCTGCAATTTGCTGGACCATTTGCGTCACTCCGTCGATAGGCTTATCTAAGCCATTAAAATGTATTTCATGCTACACAGGCCACCATTAAAGTTGGATTTCCACCATTATTCCACATTAATCACGCCACAGAAACTTGGGGCTAGAAATGAATGGCCTGGTGAACTGTTAATGTTGTGATTTATGGTCCTCACATGACTCACCACATGGGAGGCCAACAAAGGGACCATTGTAGCTATGGAGTCTCACTCTAGCAGTCTGGAAATTATACAGAGGTTTTTATTTTTTTATTTCTATCTTTTCTTGCCAGTCTTGCCATCCAGAGTCCTGTTAGTGTAGAAAGGCAATAATTTACAGGACCCCTGGCTCTTTCTGCACTCATAAGAGGGTAAGCCCATTGCAATAGCCTATATATTGGTTATTTCACTGTTTTTGATCATAATGGATGGCCTGGAAGAGGAGCCGGGGTAGCAAGCACATTGAGTGAGGTGTCCACAATGGAGATGGTTGGTAGCACAATCCAGGTTGGTTTTCTGCTGATGGCTAGGTGCCTCTCATCTTTAAAAAGTGGCAGTTGTGGTATCTTCTGGATTATCTCAAGGAGTTTCTTTGCTGCAATATGATGAATTATGTTAGAAGGCCATATATCTGAGAGGACTGGTTGTCATTCAGTGTTTGTTTGTCTCATAGTCCCTGTTATTATTGCCATTGTTTGATTTAATTGTACATCAACTATTTTAGTGTACATGGTGTGGAGATGACGGAGTTGGACTGGGGTGGACAAATGTAAGAAGTCACACAACACCAGGTTATAGTCCAACAGCTTTATTTGAAATCACAAGCTTTCGGAGCGCTGCTCCTTCATCAGGTGAAGTGGAGAAATGCATAAAGACACAGCTTATATAGTCAGAGGATCATGTCAGATGTTTACAGGTAATGTTTCCAACTTGAGATAATCCAGAAGATACCACAACATTACCTGTAAACATCTGACATGATTCTCTTGACTATATAAGCTGTGTCTTTATGCATTTCTCCACTTCACCTGACGAAGGAGCAGCGCTCCGAAAGCTTGTGATTTCAAATAAAGCTGTTGGACTATAACCTGGTGTTGTGTGACTTCTTACATTTTAGTGTAGGAAGAGTATAACCACAGGCAAGCACAATATTCTCATTCTGAGTAGCAGAGAGCTGGTGTGAGCTGCTCAATGTTTACTTATTAGGTCTCCAATTTGAACCCACAAGCTTGTTCAGTAGGCCATTTCTGCTCTAGATCTTCTGAACTACCCTGGTGAGGTGGTCCTTATAGATAAGTGTATGATCTGGAGTTACTTCTGAAAATACTGGCTTTGGGTCACATGCCAGCTGATCTCCATCCAAGAAGATGTTGAGTTCTCGTGAAGTGTTGGCATGATTGTAATGATATCAGCAAATAGAGATGGTATTTGCCTGTTCGATTATGATGCCTTACCAGCATGATTGCATGTATTGATTGCGTGTGCCTGACCAGCAGAGGGCATGTGACTGAGACAAGCAAGGCAGTTCAGTTTAGTTTCAGTTTCGTTCTAGATGCATCACTAGCCTGATGTCTCCTGTAAATGCTGTTAAAAGAGTTGAGCAGACTTTAGATTAAAACTCATTCTCTTTCATAAATGTCTCGTCATTGAACCCACAAAGAAATCAATACATGGTGTCAGAAGTGATTGAAAGAGATGAAGAGAAAAAATCTGAAGTTAAATCAGCTCTCCACAAATTAGCAAGCCAAAAGAGAACATCGTTGCTTACCATTGGAGAATAGCTAACGAAGTGAAAAATGGAAGGTTTACACCCACCGGCGACGCTTCAGTTGACAGGTAATGTGGCTGAAAATTGGAGGAGGTTCAAACAACGTTTGGGGTTGTATTTATCAGCAATCAGAGCTGACGAGAAAGGTGATAAAATGAAAGCGCCACTGTTCTTACATGTCGTGGGTGATGAAGCGCTGGAGGTGTATAATAACTTCACATTCGCTGCTGATGGAGACAAAATGAAGCTAGATAAGATAATGGAACAGTTTGAGGCCTACTGCATACCTAAACGTAACGTGACGTTTGAGAGACACAGATTTTTCACATGTGTACAGAAAATGGGTGAGACTATTGATCAGTATGTGACTGAACTGAGAAACAGAAGCAAATCGTGTGAATTTGGGGGACTGACAGACTCGCTGATAAAAGGCAGACTGGTGTGTGGTATTCCAGATAATGGTCTAAGGGAAAGACTGCTAAGAGAGCAAGATCTAGACCTGGGAAAAGCCATAGCACTGTGTAGGGCTACAGAGACTGTGAAGTTGCAGGCAAAGGAGCTGTTCAGTGACAGTAGCTGCAATGTGGATGCAGTGAGTAAGAACGGACACAAACCGTTTAACAAAAAGAGCGCCAGTGTGAAAAAAGAGGCGTGGCCAGCGAACAAAAATGAAAGGGACAATCGAAAGTCATGTAGTCGATGCGGTACACAGCATCCACCAAGAAAGTGTCCAGCATATGGTAAAACATGCAATAGTTGCAACAAGAACAACCATTATGCCCATTGCTGTAAGAACCAAGCGCAACAAAGCAAGGTCCATACAGTAGATGAAAGCGTGATAGAGGAGTTCAATGTGGATGTTGTGTCTGAAAACAAAAAAGAAGAAAGAGACTGGATGTTGACACTAAAAGTGAATGACATACACATTCCATTTAAATTGGATACTGGAGCACAAGTTAATGTGATATCAGAGACTGATTTTAAGAATATTAGACCCAGACCAAAGATACATGGAATATAAGTGAAAGTGACAGGATACTCAGGTACTGATATACCAGTGAAAGGAAGATGCATTGTCAAAGTAACACACAAGGACAGAGAGCACACGCTAGCATTAATCGTGGTGCCAAAGGATGTGCAAGCCATACTAGGTTTAAAAGCCTGTGAGAGACTGAACCTGGTAAAGAGAGTCCTCGTTGTGGAAAGCGAAGGAGAGACAGTCTATGATGAACTGAATGTTGTGTACACACCGGGTAAGCTGATGTATACAGCAGACACGTTGTCCAGAGCTGTTGACCCAGGAGAGCCCGCAAACACAGTGAAAAGACTGATGTACAAGGCAAAAGACAGTGGAACTGACTTCTACCAGAGCATGCTTGTATACCGCACAACGCCGCTTGAGTGTGGTATGTCACCAGCCCAACTCCTTATGGGACGTCGGCTAAGGTCAAACCTACCCATCCCGGAGAACCTCCTGAAAACAAAAGAGGGGGAGAAAGTGAGGAAGTTCAAAGAACAACAGAAAGAAAAGCAAAAGTACTACTATGACAGAGGAACACAAAACTTACCTGAACTCCACACTGGTGACCAAGTAAGGTGGTTCAAAGACAAAACAAACACATGGACTCAGAAGGGAACTGTCCTGAGTGAAGTTCAACCAAGATCATACACCATTCAGACAGATGAGGGTGCTGTTCTGAGAAGAAATCGTCGAGAT
Organism: Somniosus microcephalus; assembly: GCF_052327205.1. Classification (NCBI taxonomy): domain Eukaryota; kingdom Metazoa; phylum Chordata; class Chondrichthyes; order Squaliformes; family Somniosidae; genus Somniosus; species Somniosus microcephalus. The sequence continues at coordinate 62,832,583 of NC_141000.1, read as the reverse complement.
CCTCTCATGGGACCAGCCACAGCAGGTCAAGAGACTGATACTGTTGAACAACCTGATCACACAGCTGAGAACACATCATCTGAGGCAACAACTCAGATTCAAGGACAATCAATCAGAAAATCCTCAAGACACGTGAAGCTTCCTGAGAGACTCATTGAGCAAATTTAAGGACTATTGTTATAGAAGGAAGTAATGTTATCTTATTCTTTCTTCAAGTTCTAGTGTATTGACATATTTCATGTGAACACACAAAGCAAGGTTAAAAAACCTTGATCATGATAATGATAATGTAAGTTCATTAAGTGTTACAGTTAAAATGCAGATTAATACAAAGAAAACATGTTGTTAGTTAAAAGTAAAATACTTTTGTTTTAAGAAAAGGAGATGTAATGATATCAGCAAATAGAGATGGTATTTGCCTGTTCGATTATGATGCCTTACCAGCATGATTGCATGTATTGATTGCTTGTGCCTGACCAGCAGAGAGCATGTGACTGAGACAAGCAAGGCAGTTCAGTTTAATTTCAGTTTCGTTCTAGATGCATCACTAGCCTGATGTCTCCTGTAAATGCTGTTAAAAGAGTTGAACAGACTTTAGATTAAAACTCATTCTCTTTCATAAATGTCTCGTCATTGAACCCACAAAGAAATCAATACAATGATTATAACAGAAAAGAAAGAAAGAAACAAAGAAATACTTCCATTTATATAGTGCCTTCCACAATTTCAGGTCGTCCCAAACCACTTTACAGCCAATGAAGTCGTTTTGAAGTGTAGTCACCGTTGTAATGTAGGAAGCATGATTACACTATCTTCGACACAGTGGGCTTAAATTTCCATTTTTTTGCCATAGTCACTGATTGGTGCCATATCTTGATTCAGTTGTCGTCAATATTTCAATGGAAATAAAAATCGGGAGAGATGTAAAACGGGCTGCCGATTCGCTGTCACCCGTTTTACACTATTGCTCAGCTTATTACCTTGCATCACCTGGTGTTGTCTGTCTAGAAACATCATCTTGGTGTCCATTACAACCCATCAAGGTACCATCTATGACATCTTTACCAGTAGACCAGTGTGCCAGACAGTATCATATGCTGCTGAGATCTAATAATTAACTTAATTGGTGTTTTAGTCAACATGCAGTATTTCATTACAGCTGTTTTGCAGTATCTGGAAAATTCTGGGTAGCAGTAATTATCGTACGTGTCTCATTATTATCAATGGTAACATGCCGCAGTATGTGGTAAAAGTGCAGTAACATTGCAATACCCAAGACAATCCAGGCACTGGTGATTAATTAATCCCAAAGGGGGAGAATACAATTACTATTCTAGCTAGCATGCCACATAAAGATTTACAGTGCAACAGTCAGATTGAAATAGTACAGCCTTTAAGCAGCTTGATCTCCCATTTCACTGCAACATAGAAAATATCTGAGCTATTGCATTTTTAGAATTTAAGGCATTCGCTCTTAATATGATGCCATCACATTTTTAGGTCTTCCGACCCTTTATTTCTTTATTTTGTGCATAATTTAACAAGCTGACTTACATCAGAAAGTCTCGGTCAGAACAAGGTTATATTTCATTAATATTAAACAGTCAACATCAATTTCTAAGGAACTGTTATCTTAAGATTTCTTCTGAAATTTGGCAGTGATCTATACCTTTTCTACTTACATCAGACTATTTTGCTTCTTTGTGTCAATTGTTGATAAAGTATCTTCGTGAGAATAAAATAGACCCTCAACCTGCTTCCAGTAAATTACAGCATGGCTGATACTTCATGGGTCAGAAGAAGAGTCCATGCCATACAGAATTACTCGCTATTCTATGCAACAGCTGATTCTATTTTTGTAATCAAACATATCTCTCCCGTTATATAATTTCATCTAGTTTCGACTGTATAATTTATACAATGCTGTAGAACTGTTTCAGATCTGGTAGAAATTATTGGGGAGAAATTCATTATAGCCTCGTTCAGAGCGCTAAATTTTAAAAGTTTGGAAAATTAGCGCCGGGGCAAATATTTCTGAACTTTAAAAAAAATCAGTTTTGCGCTCCAAGAAGGAGGTGGAGCACTAAATCAAGCGTTTCACTTCCTTCTTGGAGCGCAATCGGCAGTAGGCGGGGCGGAGACTTCAGCAACGCTGCACACTGGGCCGTGCAGCGCTGCCGCGTTCAAAGGCTCCTTCCCTCCCTTAAAGGGAAGGGCCATCGCAGCAGGCTCTGCAATAGAAAAATTACCTACCTGGACCACCAAGGCAGCCGCAATCCCGCATGATCAACCCGGCACTCAAGCAGAGTGCTGGGCTGATCGAGCGCGGGCAGGAATCTGCGGAAAAAAGTGGAACAAGAAAGGTAAGTTTTTTCTTACTTACCTCGGCCACCTCGCCTTTAATCATCGCCCCTGAAGCGGCCGGCCAACTGATGCACGCCTCCTGCAGCTGTCGGTGTTTTCAACCGATGTTGCTGCAGGGGGCAGAAGTCAATTTTGGATCTGGGGCACTACCGGGGCGGTGTGCACGGTGATGACGTCACGATCTCTGGGCGAAGGAGATTAGGGCACAACGTCGTAGCACTGCCGTAAAACTGCCGCCGAATATGGCGGGTGTCGATGTCAGTGCCGCGCTCGGTCCCCCGGGAGCGCTAACAGGAGGCACAAAGGCACCCAATTTCGCCCCCTATCTTTTACAAAACACCTCTATCAGCACATAGCACAGGAATGGATGCTTGAGGTATTGTATGCAAAAGAAAAAATGAGTTGATTTTCTATCTTGATTGTACAGAGTAAGCTTTTTAAGTTAGTGTAGAGCTCGCTTGTGGCCAGAAATACAAAAAATAAAAAGGAGCAAAACATTTCTCCACACACTCACATGTTCTCCCTTCCTCTTCTGAAGGCATTGACTCATTGACGGATATGATTCGACAAGGACTGACATCTCTACAACCTTACCCAAGTGGCCATTCTCCATGCATCAACTTAGATTGTTGTGCTGGCAGAGTTGTGGGAGTATCAAAGCTGAACCTGATCCTGTCTTCACTTGATATCCGCATGCATGAATGGACATATCTTCTAGCAAAGATCACTGGGTAGTAATCAGGACTGAGAATTTTTGTTGACTTTGCCCCTGGAGCCAAGATGGGAGAGCTGTCTCATAGACTAGCCAAGTAACAGCATGACATAGTCGTATGCACAGAATCTATACCCCAGACTCCTCCATCACTATCCCTGGGTATGCTCTGTCCAATTAGCAGGAAAGAAAGGTGGGGGCACAGAAGTGTACAGTGAGGTGGACATGGCTTTTGGGGCCCTCAGCTTGACACCAGATCCAATGAAGTCTCATAGTTTCAGGTCAATGAAAATCACGGAAGACTCCTGATGATTACCACTTATTAACAAATCAATATTCTTCATTTCTGAACAACATTTGGAGAAGGCACTAAGGGACACAAAATGTACTCTGGTTGGGAAACTTCAACGTCCATTATCAAAAATGATTTTGTAGTTCCACCACTGGCCAAATCCTGAAGGACATAGCTACCAGACTGGGCCTGCATCAGGTGGTGACGGAATCAACACAAGAGATTAACCTGTCTGTCACAAACAAGTCTGTCATGATTCACACAGTTCCAGAGAAGGTAAATTCACATCTGCAGTGAGGACATCCTCCATTATTTAGTGCGGCACTACCACAGTGCTAACTGGGACAGACTAAGGACAGATCTAGCTTGGCGCACTGTGGACTATCAGCAGCAGTGGAATTGTATACCACCACATGGTCCAGCACATCCTTCACTCACCATTAAGTCAAGATACCAAACCTGGTTCAATGTGGTGTGTAGAAAGGCGTGGCTGGTGTAGGATTAGGCATACCATAGAATGAGGTATCAACCTAGTGAAGCTGCAACACAGGGCTACTTGGCAGTAATCAGGTGGGCCAAGACAAGAATTGCTTCGGGGTCCTGACAGCAGCATTTGACCCCAATTTACATATACCTTTGAGCTTTCTGCTTGTTTCAAGTGGGAGCTCAGGCTGCCAGGATGGAGGACCGCCTGAAAATTAGGACAGGCGGCAGCTTGGCAGCAGGTCGCCTAATTTTGGTCGCACAGATTTTTAAGTGCAAAAAACTGAAAATTGTTCAACAGTATCTCTGATTCAAATGGGTGGCAATTGTGCTCTGTAGGCACTGTTAATGATTTCATGGCTTTCAATGTGAAGATAGAAATGCCATTTCCCTGCAATGTCACTTTGTGTGTTACAGCCTGGAATACTTTGAAAGACAATCAACTTTCCCTACAGAGTAAATAGATTATTCACACTGATGCTTTAATACTGATCCTTCATTGGTTAGAATACCCTGAACCATATGCCAGGAACTTCCTCAGGACTTCTCCCAATCGGCTGCCATAACTTTGGCGGAAACCCTATTTGCGCATCTGTCCAGGATGTCAGTCGATCTTCTGTCAAGGTTTATGGCGGCTGATCGAGAGGACATTCGTGGAAATTCCTGACGATAGAATTTTACAGCACATTAGGAGGCCATTTGGATCAATGCATCTCCACCGACTTATGGAAATTTTCTGTGGATTTTCACACTTAAGCAAGAAAGTGGTTTTTAATGTGCTGTTACAGATCTGATAATCCTACATTTTTTCACCCAACTTCCTGGTTCTAAACACATAAATCAATTACTGCTGGCAATATTGTTGGGGAACATAGGGTCTAATGAGAGGGAGGAATTGAATGAAATCAGTATTTGTAGGGAAATGGTGTTAGGGAAATTGACGGGATTGAAGGCCGATAAATCCCCAGGGCCTGATAATCTATATCCTAGGGTACTTAAGGAAGTGGCCCTAGAAATAGTAGATGCATTGCTGGTCATCTTCCAAAATTCTATAGACTCTGGAACAGTTCCCATGGATTGGAGGATAGTTAATGTAACCCTACTATTTAAAAAAGGTGGTAGACAGAAAACGGGGAATTATAGACCGGTAAATCTGACATCGGTAGTGGGGAAAATGCTAGAGTCCATTATAAAAGATGTAATAGCAGAGCACTTGGAAAACAGTGACAGGATTGGACAAAGTCAACATGGATTTACAAAAGGTAAATCATGCTTGACTAATCTACTGGAATTTTTTGAGGATGTAACTGGTAGAATAGATTAGGGAGAACCAGTGGATGTGGTGTATTTGGAATTTCAGAAGACTTTTGATAAGGTCCCGCATAAGAGATTAGCGTGCAAAGTTGAAGCACACAGGACTGGGGGTAAGGTACTGTCTTGGATAGAGAACTGGTTGGCAGACAGAAAGCAAAGAGTTGGAATAAATGGGTCCTTTTCCGAGTGGCAGGCAGTGACTAGTGAGGTACCGCAGGGATCGGTGCTAGGACCCCAGTTATTCACAATATATATAAATGATCTAGACAAGGGAACTAGATGTAATATCTACAAGTTTGCAGATGACACAAAGCTGGGTGGGCGTGTGTGCTGTGGGGAGGATGCAGAGAAATTCCAGTATGATTTCGACAGGTTGGGTGATTGGGCAGATACATGGCAAATGCAGTATAATGTGGATAAATGCGAGGTGATCCACTTCGGTGGCAAAAACAGGAAGACAGATTATTATCTGAATGGCAATAGATTGGGAAAAGGGGAAGTGCAACGAGACCTGGGTGTCCTTGTGCACCAGTCACTGAAGGTAAGCATGCAGGTGCAGCAGACGGTTAAGAAAGCAAATAGTATGTTGGCCTTCATAGCGAGAAGATTCGAGTACAGGAGCAAAGATGTCTTTCTGCAGTTGTACAGGGCCTTGGTGAGACCACAACTTGAGTATTGTGTGCAGTTTTGGTCACCTTATCTGAGGAAGGATGTTCTTGCCATGGAGAGAGTGCAGCGAAGATTCACCAGACTGATACCTGGGATAACAGGAATGACGTATGAGAAGAGACTGGGTCGATTAGGCTTTTATTCGCTAGAGTTTAGAAGAATGAGTGGGGATCTCATTGAAACTTATAAAATTCTAACAGGACTAGACAGACTAGGTGCAGGAAGGATGTTCCCGATGGTGGGGGAATCCAGAACCAGGGGTCACAGTCTAAGGATAAGGGGTAAGCCATTTAGGACTGAGATGAGGAGGAATTGCTTCACCCAGAGAGTGGTGAACATGTGGCATTCTCTACCACAGAAGGCAGTTGAGGCCAATTCATTAAATATATTCAAGAAGGAGTTAGATATATTTCTTAAGGCTAAAGGGATCAAGGGATATGGGGAGAAAGCAGGGACAGGGTACTGACTTTGAATGATCAGCCATGATCTCATTAAATGGCGGAACAGGCTCAAGGGGCCGAATGGCCTACTCCTGCCCCTATCTTCTATGTATCTATATATATTAACAGATAACTGCCTAATATATTCATATGATCTTCCTCTATCCATTATTTTAATGGGACCATTATCCCATTTATTTTAAACAGGATAATGGTTTAGTTAATATTATGGACAGAGTAATGACATACAGATGTTAAGCAATTGTATGCTAAAATCATAAACAGTTTTTCTAGGCTATAAGCTGTAAGGGGTTTTAGATCACAGAGGTTTCTCTCTCTAGAGGCCTCTCCCTCTCTTGCACAGTAAAACCTTGAGTGGTTTGACCCACTCGCCCCTTAGATTCTATACTCTGGACTTTGGGGCAGGAACTACAATGTAGAGAAAACCCTTGTAGACCAAGTTTGATGAAAACGAAATGAAATTTTATTGCATATAGAAAAATAAATCAAATGCAAACAGATAAGAGAGTACATGGGAGGGAAAAACACAAACAAATCATAACGACACAATACTAACTAAGGCAAATACAGGCATCTTATACTCTACAAAAATCATCATGAAATAAGGAAACACACGGAACATCGAGGGACAACAACTCATGTTACTTGTACCCTTAAATCCACCCCCTTAAACCTATCTAGATCTGATTGTGAAGGGCCAGAAACCTGCACACCAATCCAACTAGGAAATAGAAGGTTTTGAACCAGTCTGCGTTTGATCCTTTCAGGCGTTCCGTCTCCACGTGGATCGTGGAGACCCAGCGAGCTGCGCCACACCTCTCCTGAGGTGGGGGTCGGGAGCGGCTGGACACCGGCTGGTTCTGGATGTCGGCGGGGTCGGGGATCGTCGGCTCGGCCCCGGTCAGAGGAGCCTTGGGCTGGCCTCCATCGTTTCTTTTGTTTAATTTTGTCTCTTCTCCCGAGTTGGGAGAGGGCCTCTCGTCTTCGTCAATGGCCCGGGGTTGGTCGATGATCTCCCGATGTGTGACCCCGGGGTGGGACGCCGGCTCGAACGGTCTTCTTGATGGCGGCTTAGTTTTCTTCGTCTTCCTCCGATGGTGGAGAGGAGTTCGCTGATCTTCTCCCAAACCAGCTCCTCTTTACCCAGCTCAACAACCACCGGATTCCATTCCTCGAATTCGACTCTCCAACGACTCAACTGTCCGACCAGTGCAACTGTGTCTGTCTCCCCTCCAACTGTAACAGTCTTTAATTCCACTTCAACTCCTTCAATTATACTTTTCCTTCAGGAGCCTCCACTTCCCGCCCAAAATCAGGTTAGTCTTTGTTTAACTTTTGGCAGGCTGGGAGCACAGCGGGGTCGTTATTATATTTTAAAATGTTTTAGATGGCCGGTAAAGGCCCATCTCTGGTCTGGAATGACCTTCATTGTTTTTAATGTCCTGCTGATCTTGTTATCTAGTCCTTGGTGCTGTTCTCATGAATATGAAATTGTCCCCTTTTGTCTGGGTCAACATTTAGATGACCTCTGTCTCCAGGCCGATCTTGACTGGATCTGCATCTAATCCATATGTATATGTGTGGGTCTGGTTTCGTTCTCTCAGAAATGGCTTCCAGAACTTACTGTGGGTTGAATCCACAAAGCTGTCTGAGGATTCGCAGGAACCATTTTAAAATGTCCCAATAAGCCGGTCACGTGTATGCCCCTTTTTCTGGGCTTCTTTTAAAACAGTCTTTAAAATCACGGCCTCTTCTGCCATTTGACCCTTTATGATATAAAGTTCAATTTTGCAAATCCTTACACTCCCCCCTGATGATACTGTAACTTGCTTGAAGTATCATAATTCTGGGTGAGCAAAATTTTCTGACTTTCCACAATCAAACCATCCCCAGTATTAACCTATCTATGACCCCACGACACATGCATTTCCCATTTCAGAAAAATATCTAGTGTACATTGAGCATCTACAGATGGCAATACTTTGGAGTTAAAATCTGACAACTTACTTCCAGGCGTGGAGGGGGGCCTTATACCCCTACATCACCTAGTGCATGCACATTACCCTTTTAATAATAACAACACATCTAATAAAAAATAAAGTACACACATGAAAAATCAAAAATGCACATGAATACATGTCAAAAATAATAGAGGAGGGAGGGAAAACCTTAACTTTATACACAGCAGCAAAAATCTAAGCGGGTGTCTCTTCTTCTACCCGCACATAATGCTCCCTCCATTCCCCTCCATTCTCATACTTTTGCGAATGTTTGACCTTTTTATAGTGTACAAACAGTAAATAAACTACAATGACAACCTGGCACACTACAAGAATGTGGGAGGCTATCTTAATCCAAGAAGGGACTTCTATATTAGTGAACAGGTCCCACCACGGTGGGGTCACTATGTCCAATATGTCTGTCCCTATCTCTAAAATCTTCTGCTCCAGTATGTAGAAGTGTTTCTGTGAAAGAACAACGGCTTTTAATATCTTGGTGAGGTGTTCAGGGAGAGGGGGAATGAAATACCCAAAATGTGCAACGAATCGCTATATATCGGTGAAATTCTCTCTTACAGTGATGTGAACAGTGGAAGGTTCAGGGATGAGGACAATTCGCTCTTGGGCCACTTGAACTTCTGCCCTGGGCTTGAAACAGAAGCTGCTGTCACTGACCGGACACCAACCGTGCTGTCCATGCTGGTAGTGGGGCACTGCAGTGGTGACACAATATGTCCCACCTCCTATATATGCCACCTGCGGGGGCACATGGCCTTGTGCCATTGCCTCCATGGTGCAATTTATAGGCTTCGCGCCAGCAGTTCTGAACCCGCACTGTGGTTTTGAATGGGTATTCAAGTGCTGGGGACACAGGATGATGTGTGCTCCCCGGCTCCAGCACCCCGAGAGGTCAGTACCCGTCATTGCATGCTCCCATTGAATGACGTAAGGTGGGACCCCTGTGTAGCGAATGTGCGCACCCCCCTGAATGACTCCAATGTTCTCCACCCTGTATACCAGGGCGGGTTTAGCTGTCTTTCCCATCACCGGCATTCTTACCACTATACCCATAATGGTGTGATTAGACCGTCCACAGTCCACTGGGACTGGGTAGGCCTCTGAAGCTAATCTGAGCTGGCACGGACTCAATGCATTCTCAAAAGGGTGGAGGGCTGCGAGGTGCTTGTTGCTGATCCAGGAGGGGACTAAACCTTGTTTTAAATCCTCCAGATTACTGCAGCCCTCGCCCAGTAACCACGCCCCGTATAGCACACATGCTTCGTTCTGCGCAGCCTGATCGGACGCATTCCGATCCTTCCTAATGAGAGCATTTACCGTTCTGGCATGTTTCTCCAGCTCAGCTATTATCTCTTTTAAGTGTAGTGTCATGGCCTGGTCCTCATGTAACTCAGAACCCACTACCTTATTCTCGTCAGTCAGTATCTTTCTCAACTGTGTTTTCAAACCATTGATCTGGGTTTGCAGTTCCAGATCATCCAGTGTGTTGAAGACGGAAGTTCCTGTATTAAAAGCTGTGAAAATATCATTCACTGCACCCCTTCTTTGTCTCCCTACCCTGTCCAAGACCTCGTGTGGTGTGGTGTACAATTCGGCTCTGTTGACATCGGCAAATTCGAATTCGTAAAACTGTTTAAACATGTTTGTTAACAGGACCTGGTATAATTGCTCCGTTTCCTTGGGGCACCACTCTGGCAACCGCACCTCGGTGAGGTTTAAAATCACCGAAGCCACCGCGTAGTGCACCCCTTGGTACAGCACCTGGCCTGTGGGTACCAATACCAATCTGTTCCCGGGTCCCTTTGTTGTGGTGGGGCACCCTTCCTTGAGGGCTTTTGCTACCGGAATTGTGGGCAGGGGCTTGTGGGGTCAGGTGATGAGCTCGGTGGCGTTTACTGGGATCTGAGAGTATGGGACTCCGCACGCCCGTGTGCTGACGTCCCACCTCATTCCTTGTCCAGCATCCTGCCACTGTCTTTGGAAAAAGATGGAGATGCCTGTGGGGCAAGCGCGTTCTGAACCCCACATACAGATGTAGATCCCCTCATCTGGTTCCCACCATTTGTCCCAACAGACACTCAACCCCCCATGAGTTCCCGTAATAGTCCGATGGGTGTTGTTACCCAGTCTCTCCCACTCCACAGTGGAGTTCTTCATGGTGCTGCTCAACTTGCGCAGCCACCACCAACGATCCAAAGGTACATGTCCCAGACAGTTCAAACAAATCTTCTTTCCCACGGTGACGCTGATCCTGGGTGCAATGATCCGCACCCTGGGGCACATCAGAGACGTTTCTCTGTATGTGAGCCCCGTCTGGCTGGAGTATTCAGTAGAGTTCGACCCCAGCCAGCCTGGCCATCTTCCTTCTCTTCAGCGTCCCGTGGCCCGGTTCCATCAGTCTCGAAGGGGCCTCTGTTGCCAGAGCACCCATAGATGGTGGAGTCCTTGGTGCGGCCCCGATAGGCCCAGCTCCATCCGATCAACATGAATGCGACGAGGATCCCTCTCATCTTTTCTGGCTCCTGTAACAGATCACACAATATAGCCAGGCTCCCGAGAGATTCTGGCTTAGGTGACGGCATGATCGGGTCTTTCGACCTCAATCCAAAAATACACACATACTGGGCAGATTTCAAAACTACTTAAACTCTAATCCTCTTAATATTTACACACCTTAAAACTTAAAACTTAAACGTAAACTTAAACTTAACTTATGTACAGTGCCGCCCGTCCCCGAGCGGCTTGCCTAATCCCTGATTGGACTGCAGCTCGCCGCTCCCTGTGGCGGGGCTGCAGTGACCTGTGGCTTGGGTTCCCCGCAGCCTTTTGCTGTTAATCGGGGACTGCGTTTTGTCAAGGATTTCTCAAGTCGCCGTTTACTGGGAGCTGGGGACTCGGGCCAAGGTTTTACTGGCTGAGGCGTTCGAGTCGACCTGCGAAAAGGTACTTTGGGCGTGGCTCCCTTAGCAAGTTGACCTTCGGGTGGGACCTTAGCTCTCACAGCCCGCAGCTCTTCCACGACTGTGGGCTTCGGCTCTCTCCCCTCAGGCTCCGCCCCTTTGGGATTCGAGCAGGCTCCCTTGGCGAGTGGACCTTCGGGTGGGACTTTAGCTCTCACAGCCGTGGCTCTGCCACGACTGTGGGCTTCAGCTCCCTCCCCTCAGGCTCCGCCCCTTTGGGATTTGGGTCTGTGCCAGACTCCTCCTCACCTGTCCCTACAGGTGGAGGATCTCCGCCCCCAATTTCTACCTCCCCCACGCTCGAGTCGAGGGCGGGACCTTCGTCCTCCGACTCCACCTCCTCCAGAATCGTGTCGAGGGCGGGACCTTGTTGTTCGGGCCCCTCCTCGCCCGAGTCCCAGACCATAGGGGAAGCCTCCCCCCAGGTGGGCGGGGCGGCTTCTCCTTCCAAGCAGGCTACAATGCCAGCTTGTGTGGTCTGTGACTCATCGCACGCCTCAGGCTGAGGATTTTTACCCTCAGACCTGGCTTCGGTTGCTGATGCTCTTGCACCTGGTTTAAAAAGTTTGCACTGAATGATGTGAAACCATTTGTTGCGTCGGGACACCTCTGCTGCACGACTGGCGTGGACCGGTGGATTTTTCACCGATTCTGGTCTATCCTCCTGGTCTACGACTCTCTCGCCAGCGCATAGGGTTAGACCCAAGAATTTTACTTCTCGCCGGCCAACCCGCGCCTTCGTTGGGTTTTCCTTAACACTCTCTATCTCTTCCACATTCGTACCCGCTCCCCAGAGACAATGATTTCTCAGGTCCACGTGGATCCCGTGGGCCGCCAAGAAATCAGACCCCAGGACTCCCGTTCCACCTCCCACCTCCCACTTCATTAGTGTACACTTCCATGTGGTGCGGAGTCGTCCTAAACGAATGGAGAGGGGAAGGGAATGTGCGCCAGCCTGTTCTTCGCCCGTGAATCCCGACAGGAGGTAGGGGACCCCGGTGGGCAGAGGCGAGGCAGTGGGGGTATCTGCGTGGATTACGTTGCACGATGCTCCCGTATCCAACAAATAGGTCCCTTTTACCTCCTCCACTTCCATCTCCACGATGGGTCGTCTCCATACATCATATCGCAGTGTACACAGGTAGACGGGCTGCGCCGACTCTAGTCATTTGGGCACAACGGTCGGGGTTTCAGGCACGACAAGAACACGGCCTGTGAAATCATCAGAGACCGCATTGTCTCTATGATTGATTCAATCGCAGCGGGATCCATAACTGCACCAGCTCCTTGTGCTGGGGCAGGAGCTACGGCTTGGGTTTGGGCTGGTGCTGGGGCGGTGGTCTGGGCTTGGGCTTGGGCTGTGGGAAATTTCCCTTTATTATCCTTCCACGGATTTCTACAGTCCTTGCGCCAATGTCCATCCTTCCCACACCCGTAGCAATTGAGCTTGGCTTGGACAGGGCGATTCCCCTCCTGACGCCACTCCTTCTTGCTTGAGGCTGCGGGTTTTGCCTCATGCACCTTTCCCTTCTGAGGAGGTGTTTCCTGACCTCTACAATTCTTATATGCAACATTTAGCTGACGGAGTAACGTCTCCTCCGTGACGCCGGGACCTTGGGGATCAAACCATGACCTGGCTAGGGCCCGTATCTCTGGCAAGCTGTTGGTAACCAAGCAACGGAGCCAATGAGCCCGCTGTTCGTCGCTCATTGCAGCCTGTTCAGGCATACCTGGACAGCTGCGTCGATATACTGGCCACAGCCTTTCTGCGAAAACCCGTGGGGGTTCTCCAGATAGCTGCACGGCCCCTTCTACACGGTCGAACGGATTACCATCGTCCACTCCCGTCACTTCTAAAACTTCCTCCCTGAGATCCGTATACCCTTTCCGTCCCCTCTTACTTTCATCTGAGAGGCACTGAAGGATTGTGCAATCCAGGGAGAAAAGCAACAGTTTCACCTGTTCCTGTTCATCACAGTCATTAATGGCTGCTGTTTCCTCTATCTCCCTGAAATGAATCGAGGGATCTCCCTTTACAATGAGTCATGCGAGGTGGCTCACCATGGACCTTAATTGCGGCGCAGCGTAGGGCACCACGAGTTGGTTCTGGTGGGGTCCGACATCGCCATTGGCGGCGTTGGGACTGAACCTCTGTTGCCGAGCGGGACACATTGGTGCCGGTCCCGACTTCGCTACCAGTGGTTGTTCTTTCTCACATTCCACCTCGGCTACCTCCTCTTTTACCACCCCCTGTTTTTCCAGCCAAGTCTCACTATAGCTCGGCGGTGCTGAGGGCTTGGTGGCTGGTACCACAACTACTTCAGCTGGAATCGGCTGTTTTGATTCCTTTAAAAAGTCCATGTGACTGGCTTTCGGGCTGACGAGACACACCATGCCTTTTGCCTTAACCAGGGCCGTTCTTAGGTCCTCTGTGGTCTTTTGGCAGGGGCCGTGGTCTGTGCTCTCAAACCCGTGCTCGAGGGCTAGCTTGTAAGCTGCCTTAACCTCCGCTACTCTCTCGTCCTGCGCTCTTAGCTGTTGTGCGAAGCGGGCGTTTTTCTCCCGTATCCTCGTTTCATTGATCTTTGCCTCAGTAACCTGGCACTCCAGGTACTCTATCCTAGCCTGATGTTGACTAGCTGCCACTTGGCATTCCTGATTTAGCGCTTGAAGCGCTGTGATGAGTTTTTCCCCACCCATGGCCTTTTCCTCTATCTCTACTGCCTGGGTTGCGATCCTGGCTGCCTGTGCTGCAACGACCCGGTCCAAGATCTGGACCTGCTTCTTGTTACACATCAGCCACACTGCCTTCTCCACTGCCTTCTTATGCTCTTTGCTCTCTGTCCACCTGATGGCTGCGTCCACCGGACGCCCATTCAGTAAGAGATCGGAAATCCACTGTTTAGTGAGATTTACCTTGCCAAAGACATAACCTGCTATCCTCTCATCCATTGCATTTCAACCATTCAAACTCGGATCTACTACATTGCAATCCTGCTGCCAGAGTCCTGCCACGGTCGCCATTTTCTGTACGGGGTTTCAGATCACAGAGGTTTCTCTCTCTGGACGCCTCTCTCTCTCTTGCACAGTAAAACCTTGAGTGGTTCGACCCTCTCGCCCCTTAGATTCTATACTCTGGACTTTGGGGCAGGAACTACAATGCAGAGAAAACTCTTGTAGACCAAGTTTGATGAAAACGAAATGAAATTTTATTGCATATGGAAAAATAAATCAAATGCAAACAGATAAGAGAGTACATGGGAGGGAAAAACACAAACAAATCATAACGACACAATACTAACTAAGGCAAATACAGGCATCTTATACTCTACAAAAATCATCATGAAATAAGGAAACACACGGAACATCGAGGGACAACAACTCATGTTAATTGTACCCTTACATCCACCCCCTTAAACCTATCTAGATCTGATTGTGAAGGGCCAGAAACATGCTCACCAATCCAACTAGGAAGTACAAGGTTTTGAACCAGTCTGCGTTTGATCCTTTCAGGCGTTCCATCTCCACGTGAATCGTGGAGCCCCAGCGAGCTGCGCCACACCTCTCCTGAGGTGGGGGTCGGGGGCAGCTGGACATCGGCTAGTTCTGGATGTCGGCGGGGTCGGGGATCGTCGGCTCGGCCCCGGTCAGAGGAGCCTTGGGCTGGCCTCCATCATTTCTTTTGTTTATTTTTGTCTCTTCTCCCAAGTTGGGAGAGGGCCTCTCATCTTCGTCAAAGGCCCGGGGTTGGTCGATGATCTCCCGATGTGTGACCCCGGGGCGGGACGCCGGCTCGAACGATCTTCTTGATGGCGGCTTAGTTTTCTTCATCTTCCTCCGATGGTGGAGAGGAGTTCGCTGATCTTCTCCCAAACCAGCTCCTCTTTACCCAGCTCAACAACCACCGGATTCCATTCCTCGAATTCGACTCTCCAACGACTCAACTGTCCGACCACTGCAACTGTGTCTGTCTCCCCTCCAACTGTAACCATCTTTAATTCCACTTCAACTCCTCCAATTATACTTTTCCTTCAGGAGCCTCCACTTCCCGCCCAAAATCAGGTTAGTCTTTGTTTAACTTTTGGCAGGCTGGGAGCACAGCGGGGTCGTTATTATATTTTAAAATGTTTTAGATGGCCGGTAAAGGCCCATCTCTGGTCTGGAATGACCTTCATTGTTTTTAATGTCCTGCTGATCTCGTTATCTAGTCCTTGGTGCTGTTCTCATGAATATGAAATTGTCCCCTTTTGTCTGGGTCAACATTTAGATGGCCTCTGTCTCCAGGCCGATCTTGACTGGATCTGCATCTAATCCATATGTATATGTGTGGGTCTGGTTTCGTTCTCTCAGAAACAGCTTCCAGAACTTACTGTGGGTTGAATCCACAAAGCTGTCTGAGGATTCGCAGGAACCATTTTAAAATGTCCCAATAAGCCGGTCACGTGGTATGGCAGCCATTTTGTATGCCCCTTTTTCTGGGCTTCTTTTAAAACAGTCTTTAAAATCACAGCCTCTTCTGCCATTTGACCCTTTATAACATAAAGTTCAATTTTGCAAATCCTACAAAGCAGGATAACATGTGATCAAGTGCAACTTTTAAACAAGGGAATAATAGTCACCAGTGGTGCACTGGCAGAACATTTTGTGAGTTGGGGTATAAGTCAGACTGATTATGGCAGAATGGCATATTACATCTCAGAATCAACTGTGTTTTCATGGAGGTAATATGCAATCTTCTGCCTACACAGGAATTCTGAGTCATAGATCAGTAAATACCAAGAGACCATGCTATCATTATAACAATGCAGGAATAATATTTCAACAAGATTTAATTTCCATAATCAAGATCAGATTAATGCTTAACGTTAACCCTTCAAATACTTAATTTCATTTTTGTGCAATGAAACTTTTAAATGATTTCCATATTTTGTGTTTTAGCACACTTTCAAGGATAATTAATATAAATTAAACAACCATAGAATCATAGGGGGAAAAATTGAGTCACGCCCCCGTTGGGGTGCTAACTTCGTCGGGGTGCTTCTTTTAGCATCCCGAAAAAATTTGCGCCCCCGCGGCCGAAATTCATCGCCCCAAGAAGGAAGCGGGGCGCCCCGCCTCCCTCTTGGGGCGCTGCAAGGGAATATCGCGACACTATATGCCACAGTGCCATGCACTGCAGCACATTGCACCGTGGTACTGCAGGCCTTCCTCCCTTTCTTAAAGGGGAGGGGCCTAGCGCAGCACGACCTGGGGCCTAGCTGGGCCACCAGGGATCGGAGTGCTGGCAAAAGAGCTTGGCACTCAAGAGAAGTGCCAGGCTCACAGAGCACAGCAGGCACTCCACAGGGGGGCTGGTCAGGAGGCCGGGGATGGCAACGGCGGCAGGTGCTGGCAGGCGGCCAGCAACAAAAATGGCCGCCTGGCACCTCGCCTTTAATTAGCGCTGCCCCAGCCACAGTTAGGCCTCGCTGACCCCGTCAGACATAGCATCCGGCAGTAAGTCAGGTGGCGTTACCGAAGATCGCGGCCGGGGCGTCAACGGTTACCGCCACCGCTAACCTCCTGCTGAATTTCACAGGAGGCATTGGCAGTGCCGCGCCCGGGTGCTAGTTGCTTTGCGCCTCCCGTTAGCGCCCTCTAGGAGGCGCAAAGCAACCAACTTTTAGGTCATAGAAACTTACAACACAGAAGGAGGCCATTCAGCCCCTCATGCCTGTGCTGTCTCTTTGAAAGATCAGTCGTGCTTAGTCCCACATCCCCGCTTTTTGTCTATAATCCTGTATCTTCCTCATCATAAATACTGTGGCTACAAGAGCAGGTCAGAGGCTGGGTATTGTTAGAAATTAGGTGACCTAAAATGTATATGGTTATGCGAATGAAATTGTGATGCAAATAATACTGTGTTTAGATGATTGTGTTAGAACTTGAGACAAAAGTGTCAGTTCAGACTAGTGTTAGAGTAGCTGGATAGATGCTTAGAATTTGCTTATTTTTTAAATTCCCTGCTAACGTGATAACATTTTGCACAGTGGCGGTCACATATGACCTTGCTTCCCAGGCTAGCTATCTGCTGTTTGTAAGTTGGGATTTCAACTTTGTTTAAAGCCTGTTTAATTTGACCAAACTAAGGCCTAATGCCTATGTTTCTTCCATTACTGCTAATAACCATATTATAATGCTAAGTTATGATTTTGACTTTGTTTAACAAAGCTGCTTTAAAATGCATAAGTTAACCAGTGTGTAAGAATAGAATAGGGGATATATTTGGGAATTTAATGATTCATTTCATGGTACAATAGTCTAATAATAGAATGAAATAGTTGGGGGAAGGAATTGGGCACTTTGACACCTCCCATTAGCACCTCTGGGGGGCGCTAACGGGATGCTACCGGCTTTGCGACCGGGCGCGGCGATAGTACTGATGCCTGCGAAATTGAGGTGGAGGTTTGTGGCAGCGGTAATCATTAGTGCCATGATCTCCTGCACCCGGAGATCGTGATGTCATCTGGGAGTGCAGCGCCCTGGCAGCACCCCATCTCTGGAATTCACTCTCGCCCCCTGTCTGAGCGCCTGCCATTAGCAACGACAGGTAAAGGAGGCTGAATGCAGTCAGATGAGCGCTGGAGGAGCGCTATATAGAGGCATCAACTTCCTTTTTTTTATCGGCAAAGAATGCTGCTTTGTCAGTTTGACAAAAGCAAACAGGTGTTTTGAGCGATTTGAGCGTTCTCAATTTGAAGGAGTATTCTGACTGAGAAAAATTTATCACTTTCATTTGGGTTACATTTGATAGTGCAACATTTCCATCATTTAATGGGGGCTGTACTGGCACGAGACCTCACCCTCCAGCGTCACCGTCAGAGGCTGCAGAGGCAGACAGAAAGATTGTAAAATGTGGCCAGAGGGAGGAGGGCCAACTGACTCTCAACAGGAGGCCTTATCCTCCCAGGGTATTCCGGCAGCATTTCTACTACATTAATCTCACTGAGGAACAGTGCCTTAGAAGGCTCCGCTTCACCAACGACGTGGTCACTGAGCTCTGCCACCTCCTGCAGCCACACCTCAAGCCTCACATCAAGGCCACCACGGCTCTCTCAGTGGCAGTCAAGGTCACCGTCGCCCTCAATTTCTACGCCAGCAGATCCTTCCAGTGTGCAACAGGAGATATAGTGAATATCTCGCAGTTCGCCGTACATTGCTGCATCCGTAAGGTCACAGATGCTCTCTGCAGAAGAAGAAGGGACTACATGTCCTTCCCCATGACCAGAAAGGAGCAACACGAGTGTACATGTGGCTTTGCCAGGATAGCGGGCTTCCCCATGGTGCAGAGCGACATTAACTGCACCCACATCGCTTTGCGGGCACCTCATAACAATCCTGAGGTATTCCGTAACCGCAAAGGCTACCACTCACTTAATGTGCAGTTGGTGTGCAACCACACACAGCACATCCTCACCATCAATGCCCGCTATCCTGGCAGCAGCCATGATGCTGTCATCCTGCGCCAGACTGGTATGCCAACACTCTCTCAGCCACCACATCAAGCTAGCGGATGGCTGCTGGGAGACAAGGGCTAGCCGCTCTCCACCTGGCTCATGACTCCCCGCCACAACCCCAGTATTCATGCCCAACACTCATACAATGAGAGCCATGCCGCCACCAGGAACATCATCGAGCAGAGCATTAAACAACGGTTCCGCTGCCTTGACCGCCCTGGAGGAGCCCTCCAGTACTTGGCTGAGCGGGTGTCCCTTTTTGTCATCGTCTGCTGCATGCTGCACAACTTGGCCATCATGAGGGTGCAGCCATTGCCACCAGGCAAAGCCACACCACCTCAGGAGGAGGAAGAGGAGGAGGAGGATGAGGATGAGGACGAGGATGAGGCCGAGAAGAGGAGGAGGTACAGGAGCACGAACAACAGCGACAGAGAATCCAGCCACTTCATCGGCCTTGTGGAAGGATGGTCCATGACCAGCTCACCAGACTGCGGTTCCGATGAATTCGAGGCCACTTCCCAGTTGTTCATCCAGTCCCCATCATTCCATCAATTTCTCATTCCATACCACGCCCCAAAGCTGAAATGAGACAAAGCACCATTTCTGCAATATTCCAAAAATAAATTTATACACAACCAGTAACCACATATATACAACAACAATATTAACTAATGACCCTTATGCAAACCCTTACTTGCCCTCTTTACAGTGCCTTTTCCTAATCAAGTGCTCCTACATAGTCTGTGCCCAGTGGCTGCAGCAGGGCTGATGGAAGGCTGCTGAGTGTCGGTGCCAGAAACTACAGATGGCCTTGCAGGGCGCCCTCGACCAACTCTGGACCTGAAAGGCTTGGCTGTACACTGCGACACCTCAGGATGGGCGGTGGCAGTCTGGGCTGGCTGGATGACAGGCAGCAGCAAGGGCAATGGTGGAGTGGTAGTGGTGGGAGCAGGAATTCTGTCCTTCTGAGAGAGGTCAGCAGGGTCCTGCTCCACTGACCCACTGCCATTCCCCTGGGGCAGCACCTCAGCATCCCTACCAATCTGCTGGAGCACAGATTGCTGGGCTGCTGCAACACAGTGAGATCCCCGGTGGACTGTGGTGGTCCCAGTGACGATGGTAGCAGTCAGAGCTTGTGTGGCATCAAGCTAAGACTGCATGAGAGCAGTCTGGGACTCGATGGCAACAACCATTGACTGCATTACAGCACTAAGATGTTGCATCGCAACCGCCTGTGCTGCATTATATGCTGCCACATTGCCTATGACACGCATCATGAGGTCTGGGTCCTCACGGTCTCTCAGGAAGTCCACCATCCTTTGCAGGCTGCCAAGATTGGGCTCCATGGTGTGCACAGAGCTCTGTGCAATGTTGAAGGCGGACTCCTTCATGCTCCTTACCATTGCCGACAGGCTCTCGGGCACCCTTGCCTTGCCATTGCACCTATTATCTTGGTGTGCATGCCCATCACCCTTCTTGTGAACATCTCCCCATCGAGGTCCTCATCTGAGTCCTGTGCAGCAGAACTCGCGCGCGAATGAGGCCTCTGGGGAGCTGGCTCCTGAACTACCCTTTCCCCCTGGCCTTGCTGCAGCCCGCTTGTCCTGGAGTGCAGCTTGGCACAGAGTGAACAACTGAGGGGTTTGGTAAATGTGGGAGTGAATCTTAAGGGTAATCTTAAGGGTAATATCTTTTTGATAAAATCTAGTCTTGTGTGCTTACAATTAGCATTTAACTTAAATTTACTGGTTTAAGTTTTAAGTTTCTTCCAGGCTTGGGCAGGGCTAAGCAAGCTCTGTGCTAGAGAGTGGGTGGGGGTTAGTTAATTAATTAACTGGTCTAATCTGGTCTGCAAATACCAGAGAGCTGACTCATAAATCTCAGCAGTTTAAATAAGGGATGTTGGAGTGCAGCTTGGCACAGAGTGAACAACTGGTAGTTTGGTAAGTGTGGGAGTTCGGTGAAGTGGGGAAGGAGGTGCTTGCTTTTCCTAACTTTTCCTGCAGACCGGCGGCGGACCTGAGCGGGAGCAGGCCGAGGCCCGAGAGCGGGGATAAAAGCATCAGCAGACCTGCATCAACAAGAGAAAATGGCAGTGTGCTGTCACAGGTAAGGCAGGTAAGTGATTGGTAGTCACTGTGGGCTAAGTTTTAAGTTAACAAATAGCATATAACTAAATTTTAAAAACTAAACTTAATTTAATTAAATTAATAAACTAAACAAGGTAAATAATTTTATTAACTCTAAACTAATTAATTAAATAAATAAAATAATGGGAGAACAGGAGATGTGTTGCTGCTGCAATACGTGGGAGCTTGTGGACATTTTTGTCCAGGGCGACTACATCTGCGGTAAGTGTCTGCGACTCGAGGAACTTTGGCGCCGAGTTGAGGAGCTGGAGTCCGAGCTGCAGACATTGCAAGACATGAGGGAGGGAAAAAGTTACCTGGACCTTTTGCTCCAGGAGGCAGCCACACCCCTTAGATTAAACACTTTAGAATTGACACGTGGTCAGTGACATGAGGGTGTGACTGCGCGTGAGGCAGGTACGGGGATCCAGAAGGTAGTATTGCAGGAGCCTCAGTCCCTGCACTTGTCCAATAGATTCAAGGTTCTTGCAACCCTTGTGGACAAGTGCAGGGACTGCGGGGAGGATGAGCAAACTGACCACGGCACCGTGGTACAGGAAGCCGTTCAAGTGGGGGGAGTAAAAAGGAAGGTGGTTGTAGTAGGCGACAGCATAGTTAGGGGGGTATACGCTGTTCTCTACAGCCAGAAGCGTGAGTCCCAAAGGCTAGGTTGCCTACCCGGTGCCAGGGTAAAGGACATCTCCTCCGGGCTGGAGAAGAACTTGGAGGGGGAGGATCCAGTTGTCATGGTCCACGTAGGTACCAACAACATAGGTAGGACAAAGAAAGAGGTTCTGCTGAGAGTGTTTGAGCAGCTAGGGACTAAATTAAAAAGCAGAACCGCAAAGGTCATAGTGGGAAAAATTCGGTATCGCCCGATATGGGGCGCCATTACTGGCGGTGCGCAAAGTTTAGCGCCTGGCGCTAATTATCACCTCCGACACCAAACTTGGCTTTTCTCGCCCCTGGAGGCGATTGGAGCGCTAAATCAGGTGCTACACAACTCTCTTAAGGCGCTAAGGCCGAGGAGCGAGGCGCTACCTCAGAGGGCGGGCGCAGCGCAGGTGCTGTCAGTTAGCGATTGAACACAGACACACTGGCGCCGGTCAGTTCTTAAAGGGGAGGGTTGATCTTGCTCTGCAGCCACATCCTGCTCACTGGAGCCTTGAATCTCGGCCTGGGCAGACCTGTGGCTAAATCTAGCAGCCAGACACTATGGAAAGGGCCAGGGAGCGAGCACAGCGTTTCTGCGAGCGGGCTTTGGAGGCTCTGGTTCACGGGGTGGAGCGCAGAGGATCCATTCTGTACCCAGAGAGTAACAGGAGACCTTTGCCACGCGACTACAGAAGTGTGGAGGGAGGTGGCTCAGAGAGTGTCCTCAAGCAGCATGGTGCCTAGGACCCATGTGCAATGTAGGAAAAAGTTCAACGACCTCACTCGGGTCGTCAGGGTGAGTGCCTTTTTTTCAAAACCTCTTCAGCCCTCCATCTCAACCTCACTTTATGGCCAGAGGGTCTTGAAAGCCCCAATGATCAACACTCATCCAACACCTATGGCCCTTTCATCAAACACACACGCATATTCCACACTTTGCATACAGTAAGGGCTATTCAACCATAGGAGGCATTTCAGGCAAGATCATGGATGCATACAGTAAGGGCTATTCAACCATGGGAGGCATTTCAGGCGAGATCATGGCTGCATATTTACTCAGACGCCGTCCTTTTTCTTGCAGGCCAAGCTGTCTCATAATAGGAGACAGCAGCAACGGACCGGTGGAGGGCGGCCTCACCTTCAAGCCCTTAGCGATCTTGAGCAGCGCGTCCACAGGATTGTGGCAAGCCGGGTGATTGGTCCCGTCGCCACTGGAGATGCTGACCCCGTTCTGGACAACAATGGTAAGGTCATCACCTTTTTGTCCTCTCTCCTTCCACTTGTTCCTCACAACAGCAGCCTTTGACACTTTCAACCCAAATCACTAAATCGCTGCACTCATGCCTCCCTTGCTGCCACCCTGTCCTCACGCGAAAGCCACTCTTGTACCTCCCTGCTTTCAGATGGTGATTCACCAGGTGAGAAGATAGGCCCTCAAGCTGCCAGTGAGAGTGAAGCTGAAGGCAAGGTGGAAGAGGAAGCTGGACCATCAGCACCACCCTCTACCGAGGCAGCCCATGCCCATACCGGGGACACGCCTTCCCTGGAGGGGAGCAGGGGGGAATGGTCTGATGAGGGTGAAGCGCCAGGACCCAGCGGGCTGCAGCAATGCGAGGGGGATAGGGAAGCTCGGGGACCTTCTCCCCGGAGGGAGAGTATGGCCTCGAGTCCTGCTGCACTGGACGCAGACGAGGAGCGGGTCCTCGCTGAAATGAGCAAAGGCACACTGAGCTCATGGCTGCAATGGCAAGGATGCCCGAATCCATTGAATCACTGGCAAGGAGTGTGGAACACTTCGCTGTAGCACAGACGGCTGCCACGCAAATGCTAAGTGCTGCAATGCAGTCAGTGGCTGGTGTCATGCAGACGCAGATTGAGGCCACGCGAGCACTGACTGCTGCCACCCTCGCTGGATCGGGCAGATTTCCCCGGGGCTCTCACCACGCTGCAGCAGGCCAGCAATCTGTGCTGAAGTGCTGCCCCGTGGGAGTGCCAGTGTGTCGGTCAAGCAGGGAGTTGCTGTCCTCTCTCAAGATGACAGCATTCCTGCTGCCACCACTGGCACTTCTCCACTGCAGTTGCCACCACCTGTAGGACAGACTGCTGCCGCCCATGCAGAGTTGGTGCAGTCAGCAGCCGGGCACTCCAGGCCCAGAGCTGGTCCAGACCGTCCCTCAAGGGCATCTGCAGTCTCAGTTTCTGACACTCAGCAGCCTTCCCCCAGCCTTGCTCCAGCCACTGGGGTCCCATTACGGAGGAGCTGCAGGGTGGGAAGGGGGGAATTTCACAAGGGAAGCAGTTCACCCTCGAAGGGCAAAAAGTAGGAGGTGTGGCAAAATGTTTTTCATTGTTTTATTGAAGGCTGAGGTTCGTGGTCAATTTTTTGTTACTGTTTTGGACATTGTCTCCAGGTTGTGAGAGCCAGTTATGTGAATGACTGCTTTTTTTTGTGTTTCTTTCTATTACTTTTTTATGCGGAAATGAGACACACAGAGTTTGTGAAATAAAGAAGTGTCTGTATTAAAAATGTACATATTTGGTCTTTGCACTCATTGTTGCCTTGACCAGCTTAAGGGTTGTGGGATGGTTTCATTCAGGTTGTTTGGATGGCAGAAGCCATTCCCTCAGAGGGGGCCTAGAAGCGACTTGCTATGAGCCTTTGACGGACGGCCCTTCCACTTTGTGCCTCCCTCCCGCCTTGGTGCTGCTGATGATCACCCTCCTCATCTTCCTCCTCCTCCTCCTCCTCCTCTGCTGGTGCTCCAATGTCTGGTGGCATTGGCTGGGTCCTGAGGATTGCAAGGTTATGCAGCATGCAGCACACAACAACGAAGTGGGAGACTCGCTCAGGTGAGTACTGCAGGGCTCCTCCAGAATGGTCCAGACAGCGGAACCGTTGTTTGAGCATGCCGATTGTGTGCTCAACGATGTTCCTGGTAGCTTGATGGCTCTCGTTGTCTCGTAGCTCAGCAGGGGTGCTGGGCGAACGGAGCGGTGTCATCAGCCAGGTGCACAGAGGATATCCCTTGTCCCCGAGAAGCCAACCTCCTGGGTGATGCGGTGCCTGGAAAAGGTTTGCCACAGAAGTCTGGCGCAGGATGAAGGCATCGTGGCTGCTGCCTGGAAAGTGGGCATTGACAGCAAGTATCAGCTGTCTGTGGTCACAGACCAACTGGACGTTTAAGGAATGGAAGCCCTTTCGGTTGTGGAAATCCTCGGCATTCTCTTGCGGCACCCGCAAAGCCACATGCGTGCAGTCAATGGCGCCCTGCACCATGGGGAAGCCCGCTATCATCGCAAAGCCCATTGCACGTTCTTGCTGCTTGGCCGGGGTCATGGGGAAAGAGATGTACTCTCATCTCCTTTTAAAGAGGACATTTGTTATCTGATGGATGCAGCAATGCACCGCGAACTGGGAGATATTGGCGATGTCCCCAGTAGCTGATTGAAATGAGCCGGTGGCATAAAAGTTGAGAGCCACTGTTATCTTCACTGCCACTGACAGAGACGTCCTGCTCCTCAGTTGAGGCTGCAGATCTGGCTGAAGCAGGTGGCAGGGCTCAGTGACCACCTCCTTGCTGAATCGCAGCCTTCACAAACCGTGCTCCTCAGACATATTAATGTAGGAGAACTGTTGGTGAAAAACCCTGGGAGGGTAAGGTCTCCTGTACCGAGGCCTGTTGGCCCTCCTCCGTCTGGCCATGATTGCCACTCTCGCTCTCTGCGTCTCTGTGCCCTCCGAATGTGATGGAGAAGGACAACGTTCCATTCATTGCAGCCCCCATAGTATCTGGGCAATCAAAGTTAAGAAGGTCAAAAAGCAAAGTACCTGCAAAGTTATGGTCAGAAGCCAAAACTACCTCAGACAGTGTTGACTCAATGCAGAAGTCTCTCTTTCTCTCTTTGTCTCTCTCCAAATCTCACTCTCTCTCTCAGAATGAGTGGTGCAAAAATGGCTACCACACAAAAGCCAGGAAGAGGCCCCCTTTAATTGGTGCCCCCCCCCAGCCCTACAGTGACTGGGAAGCGTTCCAGTCAACTTGTCATTGGTAGCGCCAGGCGGAAAGGAGGGGGGCGCCACTGAATTTCCAGTCCAGGGTGCCCCAAGGGCGTTGCACTCTTGAATGACGTCAAGATCTGCGTGCGCAGGAGATCGGGTGGTATTGTTTAGCGCCGCCGCAAAATGTCCGGTCAATTTTGCGAGAGACACCGATGTCGCCGCTCCCGGGCGCTAGTTGGTTTGCGCCCCACTTAGTGCCCTCTTAAGGCGCTAACGGGTGGCGCTACCAACTGAATTTTTCCCCCATAATCTCTGGATTATTACTGGAGCCACGAGCTAATTAGCATAGGTCAATAGGATCAGGGAGATGAATGCGTGGCTCAAAGATTGGTGTGGGAAAAGTGGGTTTCGATTCGTGGGGCACTAGCACCAGTACTGGGGAAAGAGAGAGCTGTTCCGTTGGGACGGACTACACCTGAACCATGCTGGGACCAGAGTTCTAACGAATCGAATAACTAGGGAGGTAGATAGGGCTTTAAACTAAATAAGGGGGTGTGGGGGAGGGTCCCAGTGGAGAGAAATCTAGAATGCTAAAGAGAAAAGACAAGGAAGCAGTGCAGGAAAATGATTGAGGTAAGAATAACCAGATTGTATCAGGAAGGGACAGGGCGTACAAACAAAGGAATGCACTAACAAATAGGGTCCGGGTAAGAAAAAATGGTAATAAGACAAATAGGCCCAGAAATTGGGTATAGCCCCGCTTGGGGCGTTAGAATTGGCGCAGCACAAAGTTTATAGCCAGACGCAACTTATTGCCACCTGACGCGGTATTGGGTTGCATCGCCCCTAAAGGTGATTGAGGCGCGAATTCAGGCATTACACGGGACTCCTAAGGCACTAAACTTCCGGCGCAACCCAATATCGGAGCGGACGGGCACAGCGCAGGTGCTCTCAATTACCGATGACCACGAGACTTCCAGGCGCCAGCCAGCTCTTAAAGGGGTGGGTCAGTCAGCTTCAGCATCCACAGTCTGCGCCTTGTAGGCCTCAGAATCGGCGCAGGCCCTTCTCTGGCGCTAAAAACTTGGACCAGATGGAGAAGGTGAGACAGAGAGCAGAGCGCTTCACCAATGAGGCTCTGGAGCAATTGGTGGCCACAGTGGAGCGCCGGCGAGATGTTCTCTACCCAGACAATGGCAGGAGGCCAAATCATAAGGACTACCGACGAGCTTGGAGGCAGGAGCCAGGAGCCCTGTCCAATGCAGAAAGAAATTCAACGACCTCACTCGGGTCGTGAGGGTGAGTGTTGTTTCTGCAAACTTCTGCATCCCTTCATTTGCACCTGACTTTATGGCTACAGGGTGGGCTGTGCCCCATTGGCCATCTGCCAGCAAGCACCCATGGCCCTTTCTGGGCACACACATGCACATTTGACTCAAGGCGTCATGTAAGGGCTCTTGCACCATGGGGGGCATGAGATGATCACTCAGGGCATCATGTAACATAACTTCCCCTCCTTTCCCCTGCAGTCCAAGCTGGCGAGGATTTGCAAAGACCAGCTTCGCACCGGTGGAGGAACTCCACAAGTGGTCACTCTCACGGATCTCGAGGAGAGAGTCCACCAGATTCTTGGAGGACGTCTGAGTGGTCCTGTAACCACTGCAGCTGCCGACCCCATTGTCGACAGCAATGGTAAGGTTCTCACCTTTTACAACTGTCTCCTTCCACTTGTTCCTCCCGCCAGCATGCTTTCTCACTGTGGACCCATGTCATCGCCTTGCCGCAATCTGGCATCCCTTGCTGCCAAGCTGCCCTTTTGTTAAAGCCACTCTTACACCTCCCTGCTTTCAGACGCTGCATCACCAGCTCGGGAGCCGGGCCCTCAAGCTGCCAGTGCCAGTGCCTCCGAAGGCTCAATGAGAAAATTACTGTCCACGAGAAGGTCAGCAACTCTCTCTCCAGCAACGATCAGAATGGCCAGCCCAAATGGCTGCAGCTTTTATACTAGTGCTGTCCCCTTTAAATAGCGCCCCCCGAGTCCGAGAAGGGCCTGGGAACGCTCCATCCAACTGTCACTAATAGTGCCAGGCGGAAAGGTTGCGGGCGCCACCAAATATCCGGTCCGGGGCGCCAAAAAGGCGTTGCACACTGAAATGATGTCATGATCTGCCTGCGCCCACGGGCGCACGCAACATGTTAGCGTCGGCGCTAAAAGGATACTCAATATGGGAGGTGGCGCTATATTCACTGCGCCCGCCTGAAAATTGGGTAACGCCCCAATTCTCGGGCTCTTTAGGCGCTAATCGTTGGCGCTACCAACCGAATTTCTAGGCCATAGGGCCATAGTACAAAAAAATGTTAAGATGTCTAAAAATGTTAAAGACAAATCTAAAGGCACTGTATCTGAATGCCCGAAGCATTTGTAATAAGGTAGATGAATTAACAGCGCAAATAGATGTAAACGGATACGATATAATTGCGATTACGGACACATGGCTGCAGGGTGACCAAGGCTTGGAGCAGAATATCCAAGGATATTCGATATTTAGGAAGGACAGGCAAAAAGGAAAAAGAGATGGGGCAGTATTGTTAGTAAGGATGAAATCAAAGCAATAGTGAGAAAGGATATTGGATCAGAAAATAAAGATGTAGAATCAATCTGGGTGGAGCTAAGAAGCACCAAGGGGCAGAAAACATTGGTGGGAGTTGTCTATAGGCCTCCAAACAGTAGTGGTAATGTAGAGGATGGCATCAAACAGGAAATTAGAGACGCATGTAACAAGGGTACTACAGTAATCATGGGTGACTTTAATCTACATATAAACTGGCCAAACCAAATTAGCAATAATACTGTGGAGGATGAATTCCTGGAGTGTGTACGAGATTGTTTTTTAGACCAGTGCATTGAGGAGCCAACCAGGGAACAGGCTATCCTAGATTGGGTATTGTGCAATGAGAAGGGGTTAATTAATAATCTTTTTGTACGGGGTCTTTAGGGAAGAGAGACCATAATATTATAGAATTCTTCATTAAGATGAAAAGTGAAGAAGTCCAATCTGAAACTAGGGTCCTAAATCTAAACAAAGGAAACTATGAAGGTATGAGGAGTGAGTTGGCTATGATAGATTGGGGAGCTTCATTAAAAGGCATGACGGTGGATAGGCAATGGCTAACATTTAAGGAACGAATGCATGAATTGCAACAGTTATACATTCCTTTCTGCTGCAAAAATACAAAAGGAAAAGCGGCCCAACCATGGCTAACAAAAGAAATTAATGATAGTATTAGATCAAAAGAGGAGTCATATAAAGTTGCCAGAAAAAGTAGAAAGCCTGAGGATTGGGAGCAGTTTAGAGTTCAGCAAAAAGGACCAAGAGATTGATTAAGAGGGAAAAAATAGAGTATGAGAGTAAACTTGCAAGGAACATAAAAGCGGATTGTAAAAGCTTCTACAAGTATGTAAAAAGAAAAAGATTAGTGGAGACAAATGTAGGCCCCTTACAGTCAGAAACTGTAGAATTTATAATGGGGAACAAGAATATTGACGGGCAATTAAACAAATACAGTACTTTGGTCCTGTCTTCACAGAAGATGACACAAATAACTTCCCAGAAATGCTAAGGAACCAAGGGTCTAGTGAGAAGGAGGAATTAAAGGAAATTAGTATTAGTAAAAAAATAGTGCTGGAGAAATTAATGGGACTAAAAGCCGATAAATCCCCAGGGCCTGATAATCTGCATCCCGGAGTACTAAAAGTGGTAGCCATGGAAATAGTGGATGCTTTGGTTGTCATCTTCCAAAATTCTATAGATTATGGAACAGTTCCTGCAGATTGGAGGGTGGCAAATGTAACCCCACTATTTAAAAAAGGAGGGAGAGAGAAAACAGAGAACTACAGACCGGTTAGCCTAATATCAGTAGTAGGGAACATGCTAGAGTCTATTATAAAGGATGTGATAACAGGACACTTAGAAAATATCAACGGGATTAGACAAAGTCAACGTGGATTTATGAAAGGGAAATCGTGTTTGATAAATGTGGTGTATGTGCCTTTAAAAGCAATTGTGGTGTATGTGCCTTTAAGAGCCCCAGGTGTGCGCAATGCCGGTAATTGCCACTTGGGCTATATAAGCCTGTGTATTGTGTATATCCTTTAGAACCCCTCCCAGACTTGCTTAGTAAATACCTATGAACCAACTCCTGTCTTCAGTGTCTTTATCTACACACGGACACTACAGTGGCGACGAAGTGGAAACGGACTTACCTGCAATTCGGCAGCACCTCAAGGACATCGATTCCTCCAGCGTCCAGAAGACTCAAGGAAGTAATAGAAACTGTGGTTTCACCAGCTGGCCAAGCTGGTGGCAGGTACTGCGCTAATCCTTCCTGGGCGTCAGGCTGGGGCTCCAGCGGCGGGCTCCACAGCTGAGACAGGCAGCGAAATCGGAGGCAAGCAATAACGGACTGGGAGGGTGCACTCGGGAGACGGCCGGCGCGGCAAGCAGGTCAGCGTTTAGACCTCCGTCGGGAACGAGTCTCCAACAGTGAATAAACGGAAACCACAGTAAAACAGCATTGTTATCGGTAGCAGCGGCGGGAAAGCGCAGGAAGCACCATATCGTTGCTACAGAGAGAAAAAAAAAGCGCGGGAAGCGCCATATCTTTTTTTGAAATGCCTAAGTCTGGCAATATTGATGCTTTTGATAACGAAACAGAGCCTAACTTTGGCAATATTGATGTTTTTGATAACAAGATAGAGGATTGACCACATATGTAGAAAGAGTGGAGGTGTTTTGCACCGCAAATGGAATAGAAGATGAAAAAAAAGCTTCAGTGCTTCTGGATCTAATGGGCGCAGAAACATACAAACTGTTACGCAACTTAATCACTCCAGCCGAACCGATGGACAAGAATTTTGAGGAGATTGTTGATACCCTACACTGCCAATTCGAGGCAGGACTGGCAGATTCTCTGCAAGACAAATTCATCTGCGATCCCCTAAGTGTAGAAACACAAAAAAAGGTATCTTCTGGAAAAGATTTAACACTGGACAAGGCTTTCAGTGCAATAGGAGCGGCAAAGATACAGCAAAGGCCACAGGACTTCGGCACCCATGAAATGACACGGGGTTTTGAAAGATGTTATCGCTGCGGCAGATCCAACCATGACCAGAGGGATTGCTGGTTCAAAGAAAAAGCATGCAGGCGATGCGGAAAGATGGGACACATTCCACGTGTATGCCGATCTGAAAATAAAAAATCCACTAATGGGAAAAGAATCAATAAGGAAAAGCACAGAAAGGTACAAATGATGACGGACAGTAGCTCCAAAGACCAGAAGAGCGATAGCGACTCCGGGAACAAGAGACTAAGCTCTCTCAAATTACATAATGTAATTGCCAATGAAGATTACCAGACCATTTGGGTTACCCTCATAATAGCAGGGTCCCCAGTTAAAATGGAGCTAGATACAGGATCAGCTCTAACCGTAATAAATCGACGAGATTACGAGAGGCTATTTTCGCATATACCTCTAAAAGACACATCCATTATCTTAAAAACATATACGGGGCAGAAAGTATACCCCAAAGGAAAAATAAAGGTGCCTGTGGTATACAACGGCAAAGAAATACAAAAGTTGTATTTATACATTCTACAAGATGGTGGTCCACCGTTGTTGGGACGTGAATGGATAAGGAAGATACGTTTAGACTGGCACTCCATTCAGGCACTGACGGTGACCAGTAAGGAAAAAAACAATGATGACATCATACCTGAACGATTAAAAGACATCTTGGCCAATGCCAAAGAAGTGTTTCAAGAGAAACTAGGAACCTTGAAAGGCATCACCGCCTCAATAAAAGTGGAAGATGCAGCAATTCCAAAATTTTTTAAGGCAAGACCAGTGCCATACGCAATACGTCCGGCAGTCGAGGCAGAGCTGGAGAATTTGGAAAAGGCAGGCGTATTATCCAAAATAGATTGGAGCGA
The DNA here is from genome assembly GCF_052327205.1 of Somniosus microcephalus. Lineage (NCBI taxonomy): Eukaryota > Metazoa > Chordata > Chondrichthyes > Squaliformes > Somniosidae > Somniosus > Somniosus microcephalus. The sequence continues at coordinate 62,801,041 of NC_141000.1, read as the reverse complement.
ATGGGCAACACCCATCGTTCCAGTCATGAAAAAAGCATTGAAAAATAACTCTGAGGAACAGAGAAAAATTCGCATCTGTGGGGACTTTAAGGTGACTGTAAACCCGGTCCTTCACATGGTACAGTATCCTCTTCCGAGGATAGAAGATATTTTCGCCTCACTATCCGGAGGAAAACGTTTCACAAAAATTGACTTGGCACAGGCATATCTACAGATGGAGGTTGAGGAGACCTCTAAAAAGTATCTCACAATAAACACACACAAAGGCCTGTACCAGTACAATCGACTGGTTTTTGGAGTAGCATCAGCTCCAGCTATCTGGCAAAGAGCTATGGAGCAAGTCCTGCAAGGGATTCCGGGGACTCAGTGTTACCTAGACGACATCCTTATAACAGGAGAAAACGACAACGAGCACCTTGCCAATTTGGAGCAGGTGCTCACTAGGCTGAAAGAACGGGGCCTACGAGCAAATCGCCCCAAGTGCGAATTTTTCCAAAATCAGATATCATATTGTGGCCACATAATTAATAAGGAAGGGTTGCATAAGTCACCTGAAAAAATTGAAGCAGTTATAAAAGCCCCAGCACCTGAAAATGTTTCACAATTGAGGTCATTCCTGGGATTAATAAATTACTATCATAAATTTTTACCGAACTTATCAACTATTCTACACCCTCTTAATGATCTTCTACACACAGGAGTGATTTGGAAATGGAACGAAGACTGTAAACGTGCCTTCCATAAATGTAAAGACTTAATCACATCCGAGAAAGTTTTGGCTCATTACAACCCATCACTACCAATCAGACTGGCGTGCGATGCATCCCCTTACGGCATAGGAGCGGTATTGTCCCATAGATTCCCTGATGGCTCGGAACGGCCGATAGCTTTTGCGTCACGCTCATTGAACTCAGCTGAGCGTAACTATTCCCAGATAGACAGGGAAGCACTCAGCCTGGTATGGGGAGTGAAGAAATTCAACCATTACCTACACGGACAAAAATTTACCTTGCTGACTGACCATCAACCCCTCATCTCCATATTCAACCCTAAGAAAGGTGTCCCCATTATGACGGCACAAAGACTACAGAGGTGGTCCCTTTTTCTAGGGGCACACCAATACAACATTGAATACAAAGGGTCAAAACAGCATGGGAATGCTGACGGTTTATCGCGCCTGCCGTTGCCAACGATAGAAGAGGCACCTACAGTAGACCCAGTAGAGATATTCCACTCTACCATAGTGGAATGTCTACCGGTGACAAATTCTTCCATTGAAAGGGAGACCAGAAATGACCCTACTCTCTCTCGGGTCTACGATTTAACAATGAAGGGATGGCCAGCACATGGCGAACCACTGTTGCCAGCATTCTCGCAAAGAAGAGAACAGCTGTCAGTGTGCCGAGGAACCTTGATGTGTGGATCCAGAGTGGTGATTCCACCCAAACTCCAGGATAAAGTGCTAAAGGAGCTTCACGAGGGGCATCTGGGTGGAGTGAAAATGAAGAACCTAGCTAGGGCGTTTGTATGGTGGCCAGGTATCGATGGAGACATCGAAGACATGACCAAGAGCTGCCTAGGATGCCAGAAGGTCCAAAATGCTCCGCCACAGGCCCCTCTACATCCATGGGAGTGGCCCTCATCTCCCTGGCAAAGGGTGCACATCGACTTTGCTGGTCCATTTATGGACTCAATGTTCTTAATCGCAGTTGATGCACACTCCAAGTGGCCGGAGGTAATAAAGATGTCCTCCACCACCACGGAAAAAACCATCACAGTATTAAGGACCATATTTGCCAGGAATGGGCTGCCGGAACAGATATGTTCTGATAATGGACCGCAATTTGTGTCCGAAGAATTCAGAAAGTTCTTAAAGAACAATGGGGTAAAGCACTACACGTCCGCCCCATACCATCCCGCCACCAATGGATTGGCTGAAAGGTTTGTCCAGACCTTCAAGAAGGCCATCAAGGCCATGGGTAATGAAAACATAAAACTTCAGCACAAGGTGGATAACTTCTTATTTGCATATAGGAATGCAACACATATGGTTACAAACCAAACTCCCGCCATGATGTTCTACAATAGAAACCTAAGATGCCGGCTGGATTTGGTCAAGCCCAACATCCGAAGGGACGTGGAGAACCGGCAGTTTCAGGGCATGAATGAAAGGCCAACTAGGGCCTTCCAGATAGGCCAACCGGTTTTGGCCCGGGACTACCGTACCGAGAAATGGCAGCCTGGAACTATCTGCACACGACTAGGACCACTGATGTATACCGTGGACATCGGAGAAAGCATAATAAGGCGCCATGCTGACCAAATCATCAAGTCATCCGAAAAGGGACAACCTACACCACCACGCTATACATCTAACGATGAAGTAGAGATACCCATATCTACCTCCGATCCGGTGATACTGGAACCCGATGAACCCGACACTGGCCTTCAAGCCGAATCAGCCTTACCAGAAGAACCTACTACACCACCAGAAACTACTACACCCCCAAGGCGTTATCCGGACCGAGTCAGGAAGCCTCCTGAGAGACTAACTTATAATTAATTAATACAGCAATGTATATTATTTTGCATATAACATGTAATTAATAATTACTTAAAATATGATGTACTAGTTAGCTAGAAGGGGAGGAATTGTGGTGTATGTGCCTTTAAAAGCAATTGTGGTGTATGTGCCTTTAAGAGCCCCAGGTGTGCGCAATGCCGGTAATTGCCACTTGGGCTCTATAAGCCTGTGTATTGTGTATATCCTTTAGAACCCCTCCCAGACTTGCTTAGTAAATACCTATGAACCAACTCCTGTCTTCAGTGTCTTTATCTACACACGGACACTACAATAAACCTATTGGAGTTCTTTGAGGATGTAACTGGTAGGATAGACAAGGGAGAACCAGTGGATGTGGAGTATTTGGATTTTCAGAAGGCCTTTGATAAAGTCCCACATAAGAGGTTAGTGTGCAAAATTAAAGCACTTGGGATTGGCGGTACTATACTGGCATGGATAGAAAATTGGTTAACAGGCAGGAGAGAGTAGGAATAAATGGGTCTTTTTCGGGGTGACAGGCGGTGACTAGTAGAGTACTGCAGGGATCAGTGCTTGGGCCCCAGCTATTCACAATATATATCAATGATTCGGATGAGGGAACCAAATGTAATATTTCCAAGTTTGCTGACGACACGAAACTAGGTGGGATTGTGAGTTGTGAGGAGGATGCAAAGAGGCTTCAAGGCGATTTAGACAAGTTGAGTGAGTGGGCAAATACATGGCATCCAGGACAAAGCAGCCCACTTGATTGGCACCCCATCCAGCACCTTAAACATTCACTCCCTCCACCACCAGCGTACTGTGGCTGCAGTGTGTACCATTTAAATGATGCACTGCAGCTACTCGCCAAGGCTTCTTCGGCAGCACCTTCCAAACCCATGACCTCTACCACCTAGAAGGACAAGGGCAGCAGGCACCTGGGAACACCACCACCTCCAAGTTGCCCTTCAAGTCACACACCATCCTGACTTGGAAATATATCGCCATTTTTCATCATCGCTGGGTCAAAATCCTGGAACGCCCTCCCTAACAGCAGTGCGGGAGTACCTTCACCACACAGACTGTAGCGGTTCAAGAAGGCGGCTCACCACCACCTTCTCAAGGGATGGGCAATAAATGCTGGCCTTGCCAGCGATGCCCAGATCCCACAAAACAAATTTTAAAAGAAGATGCAATATAACGTGGATAAATGTGAAGTTATCCACTTCGGTAGAAAAAACAGAAAGGCAGAGTTTTATTTAAATGATGATAGATTGGGAAATGTTGATGTACAAAGGGACCTTGGTGTCCTTGTACACCAGTCACTGAAAGCAAACATGCAGGTGCAGATAGCAGTTAGGAGGGCAAATGGTATGTTGGCCTTCATTGCAAGAGGATTTGAATACAGGAGCAAGGATGTCTTACTACAGTTATACAGGGCCTTGGTGAGGCCACACCTGGAGTACAGTGTGCAGTTTTGGTCTCCTTACCTAAGAAAGGATATACTTGCCATCGAGGGAGTGCAGCAAAGGTTTACCAGACTGATTCCTGGGATGGCAGGACTGTCGTATGAGGAGAGACTGGGTCGGCTAGGCCTGTATTCACTAGAGTTTAGAAGAATGAGAGGGGATCTCATGGAAACTTATAAAATTCTGACAGGGCTAGACAGACTGGATGCAGGGAGGATGTTTCCTCTGGCTGGGGGATCTAGAACAAGGGGTCACAGTCTCAGGATATGGGGTAGGATATTTAGGAGTGAGATGAGGAGAAATTTCTTCACTCAAAGGGTGGTGAACCTGTGGAATTCTCTACCACAAAAGGCTGTGGAGGCCAAGTCACTGAATATATTTAAGAAGGAGATAGATAGATTTCTAGACACAAAAGGCATCAAGGGCTATGGGGAGAGAGTGGGAATATGGTATTGAGATAGAGGATCAGCCATGATCATATTGAATGGCGGAGCAGGCTCGAAGGGCTGAATGGTCTACTCATGCTCCTATTTTTCTATGTTCTTTGTTTCTATGTCGCCGGTGCACCTCCCAGTGCAGAGCCCTCTACTAAACCTGCCTCTAAAGATCGCATCGTGCCAGTATCTGAGGTGGTGCCTGTGGGTGAGAGGCAGTGATGCGGTTCTTTGCTTCTCCTCCTCTTCTCCTTCCTCACTCTCAGTGGGAGGCTCCGGGATAGGCTGGTCATCTGGTTACTGATTCTCTGAAAGCATAAAGGCCCAACACTCATGCTAAGGTGAGGGCAGGGGGACAGGAATGGAGCAAGGAATGCAGACCGTATCAGGAGCTGGAAATTGGGGAAGGCTTGTGGTGTGAGGGGGCGGTGGGATGAGAGAAGGAGAGGGGATGAACATACCGTTGTTGCCCCCAGCGGGTCAACATTGCCGAGGGCCACAGCGCCCACCACCTGCTGCCCAATGAGTCACAACACTCGCTCCTCCATGGCTGAAAACTTCTGGAGCTGCGCATCACCCCCGCCTGTTCTCTGCTGCTCCCTCCTATTGTGGGCCATCTTGGCCTGCAAGAGAAACGAATGTGTATGAGTCAGAGTCCAGCTATGTGTTTGGGAGATATGCCTGCCACAGTTGAATAGCTGTGATTGTAGGCAAGGCATGAGCTGTGGATGTGAGTTTGAGTAGGTGTAGATGCTTGGTGGGTGAGTGGTGGGGGTATGGTGGTTTGTGCAGTGAGTACAGACTGAGGTTCAGATGCTGGTATGTAGGAGCTGTTGAAGCATGTACTCACCTTGACCACCCGAGTGAGGTCGTTGAATTTCTTCCAGCACTCTGTCAGGCTGCGTATGACCACACTACTGGCCGAGACCTCCTGGGCAACTTCCCTCCACATTGCCCTGAAGACCTGGGGCAATGGCCTCCTTCCAGTGTCCGGGAACAGCACTACCCTCCTTCGCTCCACTCCCGTGACCAATGCCTCCAATGCCTCATCTGTGAAACAACGATCTCTCTCCCTGGAGTGGGATCAGCCATCACGATCAGCGGATTGAGTTGCTTGCAGGTCGCCTTCACAGCCAGTACTGCTGATAATGAGGATCGGCACAATGATGCAACCTCCCCTTTAAGAGCTGGAAGGAGCCAGTATTCCCGATTGCATTGCACCTGAAATTCATTATCAATCTGCTGATAGCGCCCCTGTAGCACCCTAATGAGGTCATTAGTGCTTGATTTAACGTTCCAGCTCTCTCCTGCAGCACCAACAGCCAATTTAGGGGCACCTCAGATTCATTAGCGCCTGGCGCTAATTTTTCCAGATTTCAAAATTTAGCACCCCAAACGGGAAGATAACTAATTTCTCCCCCTTAGTTTTGCACAGCTAAGCTGCATGAACAGCTTGAACATGAATAACTGATAACAAGCAGCTACCAATAGCTGAAGGCCGAGAATGGCATGTCTGACTCCAAACTTGGGAGGATAAGGACGGGAGAGATAGGAGGAAATCAGATGAATGGGCCTTCAGAATGTATAAACAGGAAAGACATGTGAGGGAAGAGCATGAGACCCCTTGAGGGAGTGCTTTCATCTGAAAGTTAAGGCAAAGAACTCGACATACCATTGGGCACCTTGGTTTAAGAGGAACCCTTACAGGTTCAATGGTCTTGTCAATATTCTATCCCAGGTCCACCCCTAAAAAAGTGTATAAGTGAAAAGACCTGAAAAGCCCTTAGTGCAGACGGTGGAATGAAGAGCTTTCAAGAGTGAATTGATGGTCTAACACTCTTCTGAGAGTGGACCCATGCTGACCCTAGTCTAACGCTCTTCGGTAGTTCAAGAAGATAGAGAGAGAGACACGTGAAACAAGAAGGAGAGCTGTTTCGCACGCCAGCCATCTGTCCGATCGGGTCCGGTACCAGCTGTTTGTCACGGTCGTATGTTTTTGCTGTATAACTACTGTGTTATATTCCTTCTTAAACTCCGATTAAACAAAATATACCCACCATATTGGTTTGCACTCGATCTCGATTATTTGAAAGACCAGGGATAAGTTAATCTCAACAGTATTCTGCAGCGAGTGTCTCACCTCCTGACTCCCCAAAGTCTTTCCACCATCTACAAGGCACAAGTCAGGAGTGTGATGGAATACTCTCCACTTGCCTGGATGAGTGCAGCTCCAACAACACTCAAGGAGCTTGACACCATCCAGGACAAAGCAGCCGTCTTGATTGGCACCCCATCCACCACCTTAAACATTCACTCCCTCCACCACTGGCATACCGTGGCTGCAGTGTGTACCATCTACAAGATACACTGCAGCAACTCGCCAAGGCTTCTTCGGCAGCACCTCCCAAACCCGCGACCTCTCCCACCTAGAAGGACAAGGGCAGCAGACGCATGGGAACACCACCACCTCCAAGTTCCCCTCCAGGTCACACACCATCCTGACTTGGAAGTATATCGCCGATCCTTCATCGTTGCTGGGTCAAAATCCTGGAACTTCCTACCTAACAGCACTGTGGGAGTACCTTCACCACACGGACTGCAGCGGTTCAAGAACGTGGCTCACCACCACCTTCACAAGGGCAATTAGGATGGGCAATAAATGCTGACCTTGCCAGTGACGCCCACATCCCGTGAACAAATAAAAAATAATCCTCAAGTACCTGTCCAACTCCTTTTTTAAATTATTTATGGAATCAGCTTCCACCACCTTTTCAGGTAGAGTGTTCCAGATCCCCACAACTCTCTGAGTGAAAAGAATTCTCCTCATCGCCCCTCTAGATCTTTTGCCAATGATTTTAAATCTATGACTTCTGTTTATTGACCCACTCGCCAGAGGAAATCATTTTTCTCTATCTACTCTATTATCAAAATGAATGAGAACAAAATCTCTATCTAAGCTAATACAATAGCAAAATACTGCAGATGCTGTATCTAAGCTTTACTATTAATAATCAGTTTAGTTTGTGATATCTCAGATATCAAATTATTTCCAATTGAAAACTCCGAACATAAAATGTAATTTACAAAACTAACAGGGATATTCTACCTTTGTTTTGCAAATAAAATCTGTGGGGTGTGGGTTAAAAAGTACACAATAATGGACACCTGGGAGCGATTACAAAGCAAGAATCTGATCAAGGGATTCAGACAATACCATAAAGTGTAAGAGGGAAACTTGAATAGTTTATTAATGTCATGTTAATCCTAGATTAGGTAAAAGTCTTAAAGGAACTGCAGGGAGAAATTTGACTTGCGCCTGAAACAGGTGCAGAGTAAATGGAGCGGCCATGTCACCCACCCACAACTAGCCTCGGACCCCTATTTGCATATTTAAGCAGCCTCAGATGGACAGGCTTCTTTCCCATTTACAGACTGCCTGAAAATTGCATCAGACAGACCATGGGCGGCAATGGAGGGGAGTGGGGGGACTGCGAGATGCCCCTCCCCTCCCACCTTGATTTTCAACTGTTGAGAAATGAGTGGCCGTGAGTTCAAAATCCCCCCCCCACTATGTTGTATCTATCATTTTCTATAATCTACACTTTCATTTACATCTGGTTTTATTCAGTTTTGAACAATAACCACCAGCTGAATGTCAGCATGGTTCATGTCAGTGATGCGTGACAGAGTTCACACAGCAGGATTAACGATTGCAACAATGTTACTGCAAGGTTAGTAAGAAATTATTTCCAGTTGTATTTTGTGAGAGTGATGTACTTGCGTCATTTCAATGCAATAAACAGATAAGTCCTTATAACAGACTGCATCTATATTTTTGTGATTGTTATTTGAAATGAAAGCATCAGAACTGGGTGTTTACAAAATCAATTTTTTATTTAATTTGCTTTCGTTTTGAGGTCAGTTACAATAGGAACAGGAGTAGGCCATTCAGCCCCTCGAGCCTGCTCCGCCATTCAATAAGATCATGACTGATCTGCAATCTAACTCCATATTTGAATTTGGCCCAGATTACTTAATACCTTTGGTTAAAAGAAAGCTATCAATCTCTGATTTAAAATTAACAATTGATCTAGCCTCAATTGCCATTTGCGGAAGAGAGTTCCAAACTTCTACCACCCGTTGTGTGTAGAAATGTTTCCCAATTTCACTCCTGAAAGCTCTGGCTCTAATTTTTTGACTATGCCCCCCAGTCCGAGATTCCCCAACTAGCGGAAATAGTTTCTATCTACCTTATCTGTTCCCCTTAATATCTTCAATCAGATCACCCCTTAACCTTCTAAATTCTATGGAATACAACCCCAGTTTGTGTAATCTCTCCTTGTAATTTAACCCTTGGAGTCTGAGTATCATTCTGGTAAACCTACGCTGCACTCCCTCCAAGGCCAATATATCCTTCCTAAGGCATGGTGCCCAGAACTGCTCACAGAACACCAGCTGTGGTCTAACCAGGGTTTTGTATAGCTGCAGCATAACTTCTACCCCCTTGTATTCTAGTCCTCTAGATATAATGGCCAGTATTCCATTAGCCTTTTTGATTATTTTCTGTACCTGTTCATGACATTTTAATGATCTATGTAACTGGACCCCCAAGTCTCTTTGGACATCCTTTAAGGTCCAAAGTGGATGACCTCACATTTGCCTACACTGAAATTCATTTGCCACAGTTTTGCCCATTCACTTAATCTGTGGATATCTCTTTGTAATTTTATGCTTCCATCTACACTGACTAATTCATTAAATATATTCAAGTAGGAGTTAGATATATTTATTAAGGCTAAAGGGATCAAGGGATATGGGAAGAAAGCAGGGACAGGGTACTGAATTTGGATGATCAGCCATGATCTCATTAAATGGTGGAGCAGGCTCGAGGGGCCAAATGGCCTACTCCTGCTCCTATCTTCTATGTTTCTATGACTACAATTCCACCAATCTTTGTGTCATTGACAAATTTGGATATATGACTTTCTATGCCATCATCTAAGTCATTAATAAATACTGTGAATAGTTGAGGCTCTAACACAGATCCCTGCAGGACACCACTAGTCACATCCTGCCAATTTGAGTACCTGCTCATTATCCTTACACTCTGTCACCTGCCGCTCAGCCAATTTCCTAACCAAGTCAATAATTTGCCCTCAATTCCGTGGGCTTCTACCTTAGTTAACAGTCTCTTATGTGGGACTTTATCAAATGCCATATAAATAACATCAATAGACATTCCCCAACTGCTACTTTAGTCACCTCTTCAAAAAATTCAATCAGGTTTGTCAGGCATGACCTACCTTTCACAAATCCGTGCTGGCTCTCTCTGATCAACTGAAAATTTTCGAGTGTTCAGTCACCCTATCCTTAATTATAGACTCCCGCAATTTCCCGACAACAGATGTTAGGCTAACTGATCTATAATTCCCTGGTTTCCCTCTCTCACCATTTTTAAATAGCGGAGTGACATGTGCAATTTGCCAATCTAAAGGGATGGTTCCTGAATCGAGAGAACTTTGGAAGATTATAGTTAGGGCATCTGCAATGTACCCACCTACTTTCTTTAAAATCCTGGGATGGAAACCATCTGGTCCTGGGGATTTGTCACTCTTTAGTGCCATTATTTTCTTCATTACTGTTATTTTACTTACATTAATTTTATTGAGTACCCATCCCTGATTTAGTTTCCTTGGGATTTCTGGCATGCTATCCTCTTCCTCTACTGTAAATACAGACGCAGAGTAATTATTCAACGTGTCTGCCAATTCCTTATTATCATTGATAATATCACCGCTTTCAGTTTTTAAGGGGCCAACATTGCTCCTGACTACCCTTTTTCCCGAATATAATTGTAAAAAAAATTTGTGTTGATTTTGATATCCCTTGCAAGTTTCCTTTCATACTCCCTTTTTGTAGCTCCTACTATCTGTTTTGTGACCCTTTGCTGTTCTTTGTATCTTTCCCATTTGCCAGGATCTGTGCTATTTTTTGCATTTTTATATGTGTTTTCCTTCAGTTTGATGCCGTCCTTTACTCGTTAGTCAGTGGTTTTTTTGGCAAGTAGAGCTCTTGCCCCTCAGGGGTATAAACTGGTTCGATATCACCTTAAATTCTTTTTTGAAAATCTCCCACTGATCTTCTGTCATTTTACCCATTATCAGATTTGCCCAGTTTACTGTGGACGGTCTCTGTCTCATCACGTTGAAGTCGGCCTTACCTAAATCTAGAATCTTAGTACTGTAGCTGTTTTGTGTTTCTCCCTTTCAAACGTTACGTTGAACTCAATCATGCTATGAACGCTATTGGATAAATGTTCACGCACCATTAGGCTGTTAATTAAATCTGGCTCATTACTCATTGCTAAATCTAATGTGGCATGCCCCCTTGTTGCCTCTCGGACATATTGTTGTAGAAAACTATCCCGGACACAATCAAGAAGTTCACTACCTTTCCGACAGGTGCTATTCTGCTTACCCCAAACTACATGAAAGTTAATCCCCCATTAAAAGCACCCTGCCTTTAACTACACACTTGTCTAATCTCTGCATTTATACAATCTAGCACTTCGCAGCTGCTGATAGTCACTAATCATAATGTCCCAGTGTGTATTCATTTATTGTTGTATACAGGCTGTATAGCCCTGCTCCCTTAACATCTCATTGGGTAAAAATCAGTCCAGTACTGAGGGAGTGCTATACTGTCAGAGGTGTCGTCTTTAGGATGAGACGATAAACTGAGGCTCAGGTGGATATAAAAGATCCCATGACACTATTTGAAGAAGAGCAGGGAAGTTCTCCCAGTACCCTGGCCAATATTTATCCCTCAACCAACATCACTAAAAAATAAACAAGTTTATGTAGTCGTTATCTCATTGCTGTTTGTGGGACCTGGCTAAGTGCAAATTGACTGTCACACTTCCTACATTACAACAGTGATTACACTTTAACAGTACTTTATTGGTTGTAAAACATTTAGGACATCCTGAGATTGTGAAAGATTCTATAGAAATGCAAGTCTTTCTTTCTTAGTTGGATTGCCAATAAACCAAACAGACTAGAAAGTTTCCAGGTTTGATAATTGAGGGGTATATAACTCCTGGGTGGGAATCTGGCAGGGCACCTGCCCAGGAGTCTTGTGAGAGACCCAGCCCATATTAACATCCCACTGGTCAGCTGCCCACCAAAAATGGGTGTAAAGAGTTAGCTGGCCAGTTGCCGAGAGGTGAAGATCGGGTGACCCAGAGGAAGCCCGCTGGCACTCGGGTACGTCGCGGATGGTGGGGGAGATGCGGTTTTGGCAAGGTCTCGCAGGTGGATGGGTGAGCCTGAGGCAACAGAGACTCAGGCTCGGATATTGACAGGGACGGGTTGGGTAGGTGGGGGTCGGAATTTCGGACGGGAAACCTGGAAGTCCAGGTTTGCCGGCATGCATGCGACTTTTCCCCTTGATAGGTTCCCTGCCCAGAAGTCAGCCTGATTGACAGGCTTGGCTTCCAGTAGGGTGGATAGGATTCAAAAGCGGGCCGCAGGCCATAGGAGCAGGTAGAGAGCCTGCAGGTGCTACTGGGATCCCGGGGGGTCCGATCCCTGACCTCAGGGGGAGGGGGGCCGATCCCTGACTCTGGGGGGGGCCCGATCCCCAACTTTGGGGTCTTTGTATAGGGTGGGTCTGATGGTGGGGAGCTTGGGAGGCTGTGGGGAAACATTCCTGCTCCTTCTGGCCCACAAGCAGTGCTTAAAGGCACTTAACTTCTCCCCAAAGCTGTCCTCACCTCCCTTCAGCTGCCGAGGTTCCCGACGACTGGGAAACCGGCTGGCCACTGTTAAACTGGCAAAGCAAGTTAAATCAGAGACAGCTAGCCTCATTAGAATATTTAAATTGCCAACACACCTCCTGGGAGCGGGTTGACTGCCCGCCTCTTGTCCCGGAAGTTTGTGGGTTGGGCTTGGGTTTGAGATTTAAAAATGTTTTAACATCTGACCTGACCCCAACCCACCCATTTCTGGGGGTGAAAAGTTACCACTGAGACTTTCCTTGTGGGGCACAGAGGAGTACTCTTGATCCTCCTGGTCCCATAAAGATAAGTTTAAAACTTACCTTTTAGGGCTTCTATATCTTCCCTGACAGAACATCATTAAAAAGCCATCAGGGTCCTATGTATGACATAGCAACAACAACAAATTGCATTTATATAGCGTCTTTAACATAGTAAAACATCCAAAGGTGCTTCACAGAGGCGTTATCAAACAAAATTTGACACTGAGCCACATAAGGAGATATTAGGGCAGAAGAGTTTAGTTTTAAGGTGCGTCTTAAAGGAGGAAAGAGAGGTAGAGAGGCAGAGAGGTTTAGGGAGGGAATTCCAGAGCTTAGGGTTTTGGCAGCAGAAGGCACGGCCACCAATGGTGGAGCGATTAAAATTGAGGATGCTCAAGAGGCCAGAATTGGAGGAGCGCAGATATCTCAGAGGATTGTAGGACTGGAGGGGATTACAGAGATAGGGAGGGGCGATGGTGCGTATATGTGGTTGGAAGCTCAGGGTCAAATATGACACCAAGGGTTTGAACAATCTGGTTCAGCCTCAGACAGTTGCCAGAGAGAGGGACGGAGTTGGTGGTGAGGGAACGGAGTTTGTGGCGGGGCCCGAAGACAATGGCTTCAGTCTTCCCAATATTTAGTTGGAGGAAATTTCTGCTCATCCAATACTTGATGTCAGACAAACCCCGATTATCATATATTAATGAGGTTTCTGCCTGAGTCGGGAAAAACTGCCATCAGCAAACACAGCAGGGGTAAACATGCTGCGAAGTGGAACAGAGCAGCATATAGAACTGCTCAATTTTAAATCTTGGTTCGTTCGGTATCTGGTGGAGCTAAAATTCCCCCCTTGGTATGTGTTAAGTTAACTTTTCTCAGAAGGATATTTGATGATGTTGCTGCAATTGGTCACAGTGCCTATGAGCTAGGAAACAGTAAAATATAATACAGGAAAGAATACCTGTTTGGACAACAGGTGAAGGCAGGGACCAATCTCAACTGTTACTCCTATTGGAAAGTACATGTGTTTGGACATCGGCTCCTCTTGCTCCCCATGGATGAATAGCTGATCAACACTCACTGTCAAGGTTCACGTGTTAAAAGTTATCACTTTGGCAAAGTAGCAGAGGGTTGCTGGTGCCTAAAGAACGGTACACGAGCATGAGTCAGTAACTTAGGGATGGAAGGAAAGAAACTGAGAAATGCCGATTTAAGATTCAACTCGCTTGGATCAGACCACCCCCCCTCCCCTGACAAAACTGGCCACGTCCCAGGTCAAAATTGCAAGGTTCTGCCGATTGCGCTGGTTCAGGAAAGCTCTTCAAATTGTGTTCATTTTCTTAGGTGCACAGGTAATAGTAGGCATGTTTTAAAAGATTTTTATTGGCCCAGATATTCTGATCCCTACGGGTGGGTATGCGCTGTGTACCCACCTGTAGGGACATCGGAAATGCCGGTTTCAGGCATGCACAGTGCATGCGCTGGAAACCAGCATTTCCGATCTGTGAAGAACGGTCTTGACAGATCCTCCGGCTGCCCTGGAGAAGGGCCTCTGCGGGCGGATAGTTCCGCTTTTTGGAGACCCTCCGCCCGCAGAAAACCCTTACAATTCTTACACCTGGAAAAAAGCAGACGTAAGGCCTGCTTTTACCAGTATAAGAGTTCAAAAAAAAAATTTTTTCAATTTTTCACTGATTAATCATTTAAAAATACTTTAAAAAAAGGTAAGTTTATTTTTAGCCCCGTAAAAAACTTTAATTATTATTTTTTAAATTATATTTTTGTTTAAAATACATAATTTATTGTAATTTCAAGTCATTATAAAAATGTGATTTTTTTTAAAAATTATTTAAAGTTTTACTATGTTTTTGGGGTTATCTCCATTCATATATTTGACGGGTCTTCCTGTCAAGTGTATGAAGGGACATTCCCTTCTTTGATTGGCTCCCCATGGCCCACGTGATCCCAGGGACGCTGCGAACTACCTGCGCCTCTGGGATACGTAGGCCCTGCGCACTTGGAGTTTGGAGAGGCCCAGAAGCGGACGCGTGTGCGTCCCGGGAGCCCTCAGGTAAGGGCGCAGATTTTTCCAGATTGCAGGCCTCCGCCCGCGGGAGGCCTGCGATTGGAAAATACGGGCCTATATGAAAAAATATTTAATTTACTAAGAAACTGATTAGTATACACCAATGAAACTATTAAATAATTCAGTATAGTTTTTTACGTTATTTTCAGTGGTTTTAAATCGGGTTACTCACTGGTGGAGGGCTGGACACCCTTACGAAAAATGTCTAATTTTTTTGATAAACCCATTTTCAGCTGTATTAATAAAACTGCATGAGGTTACCACTCTAAAATACTTTTTAAGGGAAAGAAAAAATAAATGCTCACATTCTATTATGCTGCCTGATTACGCTGGTTCATGAAGATTTTACATTTGTGATTATGCAAATTAATTTTAGTGGAAACTTGAACTGTAACCTAACCCGTGCAATTTCAAGGGCAATTTGGGTGCAATTTCCCGATTGCGCCCAAAGCGGAAACTCTACCCTACAGTACTCTGCTGGCACTTATTGATTTCTGGTTAATTCTAATTTGTAATGCTCAGCTCCTCTAACTTATCGATATGTGTAGAAATCTGCCGCCCAGTGATCAAGTTACATTAACCCTATGTACACAAAGTCAAATAACAACAATTTTTCTTATTGGTGTTTTTCTTGTTTCAGTGCACTTGACAATGCAATTTAATGACTGAGTGGTTTATTTACTATGTAGCAACATGATCTGTTAAATTTGCTTACTAATTTTTCAGATTTGCAATGAAAAACAGCTGCTTGTGCCCACATGGTGTCAACAAATCAGAGAAGTACGTTCCTAAACTAATCAGCAGAATTGGTTTCATTCAGAGATTAGCCATTAGCTTTTCTCGCATTATTCCGTGTTAGGAATCCAAGAATTATTTGATATTCCAATGTTTAATGTTTTGTTAGATCCATTGCAAAGCAAAACCATTTAGTAAAACAACAGTTGCATATAAATGAGCTAGAATGACAAACTTTCCATTTATTCAGGAGATTCAACCTCATCAACTCAGAAACCACCATCATCGACTTCATACAAATTGGGTTTATGATTCTTCTATTTAAACCTTCTTGCAAAGCAGAAAGCTTTACTGTATTATTGAGAAGGTACAGTTTGCTTATCCAAGAGAATTCCCCTTCACCCTTCATTTACATTCTTTTTTAAAGGACAAAATTATATTTCAATTTAAACTTTTCAAACTCTTTAGTCTTGCTCATAGATTTTTTTATTCTTTGCAGTGCTGTCATAGCTGAGGTCAGCTAACAAACCACAATCTCTGTCATAAAACTGCAAATGTTGTAAATTGCCCTAGTAGCTCTAGATTTTAGAAGCTACCACTACTTGCTAGTCAATGTTGGTCAGTGAGAAGAAAGGATCGCCAATACAGGTAAGAAAAGTGACTTTAGGGATCAAAATAATCCTTTCAGAGCAGATTAATGGTGGTTACTGGTTATTAAAACTGGTCTCAAAGTTACCAGTGCAGATAAAATACCTTTGTCCACCATTGCTTGAGAAGGTAAGTGGTACCTTGACAACAAGTCAAATGGTCCTGTGCAGTCATTTAATCTCAACAATTCCTTCCATATACTCCTTCGCTCTTTTATCTTCTCTTTGTACTCTTTCATCTCTTAAATGTGTGCGTCTATTGCATATCACATCAGTAGGTTCCCCATGGCATTGATAATGGAACATTAGAGAATAAGGTATTTTTTCAAAACATAATATCATGTAATGCACAATATATTATTATAGTTAGGGCATGTCATTTGTTGTGGTCAATATTCTTCAACAAATCTAACAATTTTCACCCTAGGGTGCAACTTTTCCTGTCAGTTTCTCTATTCACAGACATTTTAATTCAGTCAACACTAATTTAGCAAAGCACAATAACGAGTGTAAGAGCCAAGAAGCGCCACTACAACGAGAGGCACTAGGGGATTGCACAAGGGTGAATAGTTAATATTTTTGGTATAAATATGTGTTCACTGGTTATTGATAAATATATTAATTCAGTTTGGATTCTTTTGTGGTGTCTCTTATTTCAGCTTTGTGCTGTGATATGGCCTGCGACAGGGATGGAATGCTGGGGATGTGGTGAGCAGCGGGTATCTGGGGTTTAATTTATTGGAACTGCAGTCTGATGAGGCAATCACAGACTGCCCTTCTGGAAGGCCAATTGAGTGGCTGCCTCCTCCCTCGCTCCTGTTCCTCCTCCTCCTCCTCATGGATTATTGCCCAAGCCATGTGCAAATTGGCATAGAAGCAGACAGATCAGGAGAATTAACACGTGGCTAAAGGGCTGGTGTGGGAAAGAGGGGTTCTTTTCATGGACACTGGACAGGAAGGAGCTTTACCGATGGGACGGGCTCCACCTGAACCGGGATGGGACCCATGTCCTAGCGGAAAGGGTAAATAGGGAACTGGCAAAGGCTTTAAACTAGTAAGATGGGGGAGGGATCTACAAGAAATGTAACCAGCCTAAATATAAACAAAACAGGAAAAGAGCATAGGAAAGAATAAAGTAAGGGAGGACATTGATGGCAAAGGAATAAATAGAGTTATAGAACAGGAGTCTAAAAAGATAGCTAAACATAAAGTGAGAGGAAATCCTATTAAAAATGAGTTAAACTGTCTGTACAGCAATGCACACAGTGTCCGTAATAAAACAGGGGAGCTGAAGGCAATCATGCGTTGCGAGGAACCAGACATAGTAGGGATTACTGAGATATGGCTGCAGAAAAATCAGAAATGGGAATTAAAAATTGCAGGCTATAACATATTTAGAAAAGATAGGGAGGGAAAAAGAGAAGTTGGAGTAGCTGTACTTATTAGGGATAACATAACGGCAGTAGAAAAAAGTGATTCAGATATCAGCAAGACAAAAATAGAATCCATATGGATAGAGATAAAAGATAATAAAGGATCAATCACACTAATGTGGTAGTCTACAGACCACCTAATAGTGGAAGGGAGGTGGAGGAAGAAATATGCAGCCAAATTAGGGAAATGAGTAAAAAACATAGAATAATAATCATTGGGGATTTCAACTACCCTGATATTAATTGGACAGAAGAGGTAGGTAAAGGGGATAAGGGAATAGAGATCCTACAATGTGTACAGGACTCCTTTCTAACCCAATGGGCCAAAAATTCGGGTCGGGGGCTTCCCGCGGGTGCAAGCCCCCGATCTGCACTCACCCTGCGCGCTGACATCTGAAGTCCGGGCCTGCTTGCATTTCCTGTGACAGGCCCGGTTCAGATGTCAGCGCGCAGTGCTTACCTGATCCAGCGGCGTAGTTAGTGCGATGTGCCGGCTGGGATCAGGTGAGCACTGTACAACCAATCAGGGGAGGGGAAGGTTCATTCATGAGTTTGAGAGTAAGAACTGTCAAACTCATGAAAACTACGGGGGCTCAAAACACTATTTAAACTTTAAATAAAAATTTAAAAAACATCCCAATCATTAAATTAAGTATAAATAAGTTTAAAAAAATAATTTAAACAATATTTTTTTTTTTTGAAAAAAATAAATTCTTAATAAAAAGGGTCTAAAACTAAACTTATCTTATTGTAGATTCTTTAAAATAATAAACCTGTGGAAAAAAAATTCTAAATTACACTAAAACACCACTTACCTGTAGAAGTAAATACTTACGTGTGCTTTTTACAAGCGTAAAGACCGGAGGCCTTTACACATGCGCAAATCCCCCAAAACAGAGGAAATCCAAGACGCACGCGCTGCCCCCTACAGCGCACGTGCTAGCCTCTTCACCTCTTGGGTTAGAGGAGAGGAAATGCCGGTTTTCAGCGCATGCGCTGTGCATGCTGAAAACCGGCATTTCCTCCGGCCAGACGCGTGAGTACCCCTTCCGTACTCATGCGTTTGGGGAGGAATTTCTGCCCCAATATGTATAAAGCCCAACAAGGGAGGATTCACTATTGGATCTAGTAATGGGGAATGAACCAGAGCAGATAAGAGAAGTAAAAGTAGGGGGAACATATAGGCAATAGTGACCATAATATAATACGCTTTAAGATGATAATTGAGAAGGACATAAGAATGGTGAAAACCAGGTTAACAGATTAGAGAAAAGCTGATTTTGAGGGGCTGAGAATAGAACTTGGGGAAAAAATAGGGCAACAATATTGGCAAACAACGATGTAGAACAGCAATGGAAAACATTTAAAACGGTGTTCAACAGTGTGCAGGAAAAATATATTCTGCTAAAAGGAAAGAACAAACTAAACATGAATGAGACTCCATGAATGAATAAAGCCATAAAGGAACAATTGAGGGTGGGGAAAGAGACATACATTAAGTACATGGACAGCAGGGAAGTGCATGATAAGGGAGAATATGAAAAGATTAGGAGAGAAGTCAAAAAACAATTAGGGAGGCAAAGAGGAACTATGAAATTAAATTATCAAGGAACATAAAACAAAATAGTAAAATATTTTACAGGCACATCAATAAAAAAAGGAAGGTTGGGATGGGAATAGGGCCATTAAGGGATAGACAGGATAATACCACAGGTAACAATAGAGAGATGGCAGAAATATTAAATAATTATTTGCTTCAGTATTTACCAGGGAGATAGAACAGGTGGACATGACATTGGATGATGAGATTAGTAATGAGATAAAAACAGAAAATGCTGGAAATACTCAGCAGGTCAGGCAGCATCTATAGAGAGAGAAGCAGAGTTAACGTTTCAGGTCGATGGCCCTTGGTCAGAACTGACCAGTTAACTCTATTTCTCTCTCTACAGATGCTGCCTGATCTGCTGAGTATTTCCAGCATTTTCTGTTTTTATTTCAGATTTCCAGCATCCGCAGTATTTTGTTTTTGTATTAGTAATGAGATAAATGCATTTAAAATTTTAAAAAGGGGATATAATAAATAAACTAATCAAACTCAAAGAGGATAAAACCTCTGGTCCGGATGGATTGCATCCATGCATTTTAAAAGAATCTAGGGAAGAGATAGCAGAGGCATTACTACATATACTTAATAATTCATTAGAAAAAGGTATAGTGCCAGAGGACTGGCGGATAGCTAACATAATACCGATATTTAAGAAGGGAGATAGAACATGTCCAGGGAATTATAGACCAGTCAGCTTAACATCGGTGGTAGGAAAAATAATGGAATCCCGACTGAAGGAGAAAATAGAAGACTATCTAGAAACCAAAAATATAATAATGAATAGTCAGCATGGATTTCAAAAGGGAACTTGCTTGGCCAAACTTATTGAAATTTTTGAAGAGGTAACAGAGAGAGTAGACAATGGTAATGCAGTAGATGTAATTTATCTGGATTTTCAAAAGGTCTTCGATAAGGCACCCCATAATAGACTAATGAATAAGGTCAGAGAATGCAGAGTCAGGGGACAATGGATTGTTGGCTGGCTTCAGGACAGAAAGCAGAGAGTAGGAGTAAAGGGTAGCTCTTCACAGTGGCAGAAGGTGGGTAGTGGTGTTCCACAATGACCAGTGCTGGGACCACTGTTGTTCACAATTTATATTAAAGATTTTGACTTTGGAGTCAAAAACACAATTTCTAAATTTACGGATGACACCAAATTGGGGGGGATAGTCAATACTGAGGAGGACTGCAACAAATTACAGGAGGACATTAATAAACTTGCAGAATGGGCATATAATTGGCAAATGAAGTTCAACACAGATAAATGTGAGGTATTACATTTTGATAGGAAGAATAGGGAGGTCACTTATTACTTGGAGGGTTCGAGTTTAGGTGGGGATCTTGGAGTACAAATATACAAATCACTAAATGTTGTGACACAGGTTTGCAAGGCCATAAAAAAGCAAACCAAGCACTAGGGTTTATTTCTAGAGGTATAGAATTGAAAAGTAGGGATGTTATGCTAAACCTGTATCGAACCTTGGTTAGACCACACTTAGAGTATTGCGTACAGTTCTGGTCGCCATATTATAAAAAGAATATAGAGGCACTGGAGAGGGTGCAGAGAAGATTTACAAGGATGATACCAGAAATGCGAGGATATACATATCAGGAAAGGATGAACAGGCTGGGTCTCTTTTCTCTTGAAAAAAGAAGGCTGAGGGGTGACCTAATAGAGATCTTTAAAATTATGAAAAATTTTGATAGAGTGGATACAGAGAGAATGTTTTCACTTTTGGGGAAGAGCATAACTAGAGGCCATCAATATGATAGTCACCAAGAAATCCAATCGGGAATTCAGAAGAAACTTCTTTACCCAAAGAGTGGATGAGACGTTAAACCGAGGCCCTGTCTGCTCTCTCAGGTGGGCGTAAAAGATCCCATGGCACTATTTAAAGAATAGCAGGGGAGTTCTCTTGGACAATATTTGGCCCTCAATCAACATCAAAAACAGATTATCTGGTCATTATCTCATTGTTGTTTGTGTGCAAATTGCCTGCCACTTTTCCTACATTACAACAGTGACTACACTTCAAAAAATACTTAATTTGTTGTAAAGCACTTTGGGCGATCCTGGGGATATGAAAGGTGCTATATAAATGTAAGTTCCTTCTTTCTTTTGTCCCTAGATTACACAGGGATCTTATGAGCCATGACTGAATGGAAGATAAACAAAGATGGAAAAAGGAGAATAAAATTAGAAATTGGGGCACAAGCAGAGACAGTTACAAGGAGAAACACAATATTTTTCAAATCATTATTTTTTTATTCATTCTCAGGATGTGGATGTAACTGGCAAGTCAATGTTTACTGCCCATCCCTAGATTCCCTTGTGAAGGTGTAGGGGGGCCTTTTTCTTGAACCACCACAGTCATAGGGGGATAATTCGGTACCTTAGCACTTCCCGTTAGCGTCAGCAGATGAGGGTAATGGGGCGCTGATGCAGTAGCGCTGGAATGTCAGCCTGGATTATGTGCTCAAGTCTCTGGAGTGGGAGTCAAACCCACAACATTCAGACTCAAAGGAGAGAATGCTACTACTGAGCCACGGCTGACGCCATCTGAGGAAAAATGGTAGGTGGTGCACACTTCCACCAGGGTTTTAGTCAATCACACCATAGGCAAACTAAAGCATTGATTTAGATGCCTAGACAATTCAGAGGGAATGCTACATCACAGTCTGGCCAAGGTTCCCAAGATTCTTGTAGTGTACTACAACATTGTCCTGCAAAGATGCCCAGCCTTGGAGGAGGCAGAAAAAGACAGCAGCAAACACAGCAGGAAGAAGAGAATGACCACAAGCCAGAAGATTTTCCTGAGTAAAGAACAGTTCAGTCAAACAAGAGTCAACAACAACAACAACAACTTGTATTCATATAGCGCCTTTAACATAGTAAAACGTCCCAAGGCACTGCACAGGAGTATTTTAAGACAAAAAATTTGACACTGATCCACATAATTAGGGCAGGTGACCAAATGTTTGGTCAAAGAGGTAGGTTTTAAGGAGTGTCTTAAAGGAGGAAAGAGAGGTAGCAAGGTGGAGAGGTTTAGGCAGGCTGTAATAGATCAAACATTCCGTTAAGTGTTTTATACCTCCAATGAACAGCAGTCATTTCCACATGTGCTCATTATTGTGGTGTATGTAACCTGTTCCACCTTAAGAGAACTTAAGCCTGTTCCACCTTAAGAGATGTACTACTTTCTCTGGCTGCTGTATACGTAATACCGGTGGTGACCACCGGTATATAAGCACTGTGTAGTAAGATTGTATTTAGTATAGTCCTGACCTCCAACCAGTAAAGACCTGTTGAACTTTAATCTTGTAGTCTGTGTGTTATTAATTACAACTAGAACACACAGACTTTACAGTGACGACAAGTCAGATTCTTACCCTGCGGCAATTATATCCACGGCGGCCTCGTCCACAGAACGGACGTCGAAGAGAGGCTTCCACCCTCATCACCCTGCTGGAAGACACGTCGCACGGCAGACATCGAGAAACCAGAGTGCAGAAGACATCCTGAACTCGAAGCCTTCATCAGCGGCTGTCAGCTATCTTCTTTCTACCTCGGTAGTGGGTAAGCCGGGCAGCGACGCGACCAGAAAGTCGGCCGCGTTGGCTGTACAGATGGGGAGGGAACACGGAGGAATAAGGGCGGTGAGATCGATCGCGACCAGAGATAAGGGCCGGGCCGCATTCGGGCCAAAAGGCGCAGCGCGGGGACATCGATCGCGGCTGGTGATAAGGGCCGGGCCGCATTCGGGCTAAAAAGGCGCAGCGTCTGGGAGCAACTGAAGGCGCGAGAGCCGCGGTGAAGCGGAGACAGCGTCGGGGGACGGGTGAAGACCGCCAAGCGCGGGAAAACCGCCATTTTGTAGGCGGAGGACGAAGACAAGAGCGCGGAAGCCGCCATCTTGGATAAAAATAAAAATAAATTAAATTGCAACGATGCCTAAACATGGGAACATTAATACCTTTGATAGCGACATCGAAGATTGAGCTATGTATGTAGAACGCATACAAAATTATTGTAAAGCAAATAAAATCCCAGATGAAGAGAAAGCACGAACATTATTAAACTTAATGGGTGCGAAGACATACGGGCAATTGAAACACCTTTTATCACCAGATGAACCGGCGGATAAGACGTTCGAGGAGATTGTTACTGTCCTGAAAAATCACCTAAACCCCACGCCGCTGATGCTAGCGGAACGATTTAAATTTTACAGCAGAAGGCAGCTGAAGGATGAAAGCAATGCTGAATATTTAATGGAATTGCGTAAGCTAGCAAAGTACTGTCAATTTGGAACGAGACTGACAGAGGCGCTACGAGATAAATTTGTGTGTGGTTTATTAAAAGAAGATACACAAAAGCGATTGCTCGAGGAGAATGAGCTGACGCTTGAGAAAGCGGTCACTATGGCAGCAGCACACGAAGCCGCAGCGAGAGGCACAGCAGTAATGCAGCTACGGTCACCGGAACTCAGTACAAATAAATTGGGTTTGAGTACTGTAAAATGTTATCATTGCGGAAAGACAACGCACGATCAGAACCAGTGTTGGTTTAAAAACCAAGAATGCAGAACGTGTGGCAGGCTTGGCCACATAGCTAAAGTATGCCGGTCAGGAAAGAAGACCAGCAGCAAAAAGTCACCGCAAGGAAAATACATAAAGGTACACAAGGTGACAAAGAACAGTTCGACCGAACAGAAGTCAGATTCAGACGCTAGCAGTAATGAACTGGGTAGCTTAAGAGTACACAACGTTGGTAAGGATGCAGATCTCCAGACAATTTGGGTCACCCTTCAGATAGCAGGAGTCCAAGTAAAGATGGAATTGGACACTGGATCGGCATTGACGGTCATGAATAAGAAAGATTACAAAAGGTTATTCCAACATATTCCCCTACGGGATACGGAGATTATATTGAAAACATACACGGGGCAAAGAGTGTACCCCATCGGAAAGATCGAGGTAAAGGTGGTCCACAAGGGCGAAGAAAGCCAAGTAATGGACTTATATGTGCTACCTGAAGGAGGTCCATCACTACTGGGACGGGAGTGGATTAGGAAAATGAATATGGACTGGCACTCCTTGAAGGCACTAACGGTAGACTCCGGGGAAACAGATGTCAAACCTAAACGATTGTCCAGAATATTGGATGATGCTAAAGAGGTGTTCCAGCAGGGACTGGGAACACTGAGAGGAATTACGGCAAACATCAAGATTGATGAACATGCACACCCAAAATTTTTTAAAGCCAGACCGGTACCCTATGCAATACGACCTACTGTAGAAGCGGAACTGGAAGCGCTAGAACGTTCAGGTGTACTGTCTAAGGTAGATTGGAGTGAGTGGGCTACGCCCATTGTTCCCGTTATGAAACGTCCTTCGAGCAACAAGCCAGGAGAACCAGGGAAGGTTCGCATCTGTGGAGATTTCAAAATCACCGTTAATCCGGTGCTTCACACGGTGCAGTATCCGCTTCCGCGGATTGAGGATATTTTTGCTTCGTTGTCTGGCGGGAAACACTTCACCAAGATAGACCTGGCGCAGGCGTACTTGCAGATGGAGGTTGAGGAAGAGTCACGCCAATACCTCACGATCAACACGCATCGAGGTTTGTACTGGTACAATAGGCTGGTTTTTGGAGTGGCATCGGCTCCAGCAATTTGGCAGAGGGCCATGGAGCAGGTATTACAGGGAATTCCAGGCACACAATGTTACCTGGATGATATTCTGATTACAGGTGATGGTGATGAAGAACACCTCGCAAACTTGGAACTGGTGCTCAACAGACTGAAAGAGTATGGACTTAGAGTTAATCGGCAGAAATGTGAGTTCTTCCAGAAGCGGATCTCGTACTGTGGTCATGTCATTGACCGGGAGGGGCTTCATAAGTCTCCTGACAAGATAGAGGCAGTTGTAAAGGCTCCCGCTCCGGATAATGTCTCTCAGTTGAGGTCATTTCTAGGATTGATTAACTATTACCATAAATTTCTACCAAATCTATCCACGGTACTGCACCCGCTAAACGCTCTTTTACAGAAGGGGGTACCATGGGAATGGAGCGAAAACTGTAAGAAGGCATTTCGCAAAAGCAAAGAATTGATCACCTCAGAGGAAGTGTTGGCTCACTTCAACCCGACACTGCCTATTCGGTTGGCTTGTGATGCTTCTCCATATGGTATTGGGGCAGTACTCTCACACAAGTTGCCAAATGGCACGGAAAGGCCAGTCGCGTTTGCATCCAGATCATTGACCCCCGCTGAGCGCAACTATGCGCAGATCGATAGGGAGGCTCTCAGCCTTGTATGGGGAGTGAAGAAGTTTAATCATTACCTGCAGGGCCAAAAATTCACACTTCTGACAGACCATCAGCCGTTGGTATCCATTTTTAACCCTAAGAAGGGTGTTTCAGTGATGACAGCACAGCATCTCCAGAGATGGTCCCTTTTCCTAGGGGCACATCAATATCAAATAGAATTCAAAGGTACGAAGCAGCATGGCAATGCTGATGGGCTGTCGCGCCTGCCACTACCTGAAGAAGAAGAAACGACGAAAGTTGACCCTGTTGAGTTATTTCATTCGACCATCATCGAGTGTTTACCAGTCACCAATGCAAGTATTGAAAGAGAAACCAGGAACGACCCGACACTGTCCAGAGTCTACGAGGTGACAGTGAAAGGATGGCCAACACGTGGTGACCCTCTGTTACCGGCATTCTCGGCAAGGCGAGACCAGCTGTCCGTCTGCCATGGTACTTTGATGTACGGGACAAGAGTGATTATTCCTCCCAAGTTAAGGGAAAGAGTTCTAAAAGAACTGCATGAAGGTCATCTGGGGGGAGTTAAGATGAAAAGTCTTGCTAGGGCTTATGTATGGTGGCCGGGTATTGACCAACAGAGAGAGGAGTTGACGAAAAGCTGCGCTGGGTGCCAAAAAGTGCAAAATGCACCTCCGATCGCACCACTACACCCATGGGAATGGCCGTCAGCCCCATGGCAACACGTACATATTGACTTGCTGGTCCATTCATGGACTCCATGTTCCTAATTGCGGTGGACGCACATTCCAAATGGCCAGAAGTGATCAAGATGAATACCACTACTTCAGAAAAGACAATTGCGGTGTTAAGAACAATATTCGCAAGGAACGGATTGCCAGAACAGATCTGTTCGGACAACGGACCACAGTTCCAAAAATTCTTAAAGAAGAATGGGGTGAAACATTATACCTCTGCCCCATATCATCCGGCGACAAACGGGTTGGCCGAGAGATTTGTCCAAACATTCAAAAAGGCAATAAAGGCCATGAACGATGATCAGATTCCGCTACAGCACAAGGTGGACAATTTCCTAATGGCGTATCGAAACGCCGCTCATGCAGTGACTAACCAAAGTCCTGCCATGATGTTTTATAACAGGAGATTGCGGTCCAGGTTGGACTTGTTAAAACCAAATGTGCGGAGGGAAGTGGAAAACAAACAGTTCCGGCATATTAATAACAAGTCCACTCGAAGTTTCGAAGTAGGACAACCAGTGTTGGCAAGGGGCTATGGAAACGAAAAATGGCAGTCTGGAACAATTCGGGCCAGACAAGGACCTCTGATGTACACAGTAGATATTGGTAACAATGTGATAAGGCGTCATGCGGATCAACTGGTAGAATCAAGAGCAAGGGTCGAACCCATGGTTGCGACAGAGACAACTGTGGAAGACGTTAATGAACCTGAAGCATCTACCTCGGCAGGGACTGTACCTGATGGTGACGTCCAATACATAGGAAACCAACAAGAAGAGTCACCTCAGCAACAAGAATCAGAGACCACTGAAAGGCGTTATCCAGACCGAATCAGAAGGCCTCCTGAGAGACTGAACCTTTGAACTGTTTATACCTGAAGTTATATATGTATATATGTTATGATGTTATGTTAAATGGGGATATGACTATTAAGCTAAAAAGGGAGGATTGTGGTGTATGTAACCTGTTCCACCTTAAGAGACGTACTACTTTCTCTGGCTGCTGTATACGTAATACCGGTGGTGACCACCGGTATATAAGCACTGTGTAGTAAGATTGTATTTAGTATAGTCCTGACCTCCAACCAGTAAAGACCTGTTGAACTTTAATCTTGTAGTCTGTGTGTTATTAATTACAACTAGAACACACAGACTTTACAATTATCTTTGCCAAGTAAAGTATTGACTCTATAAGGTTTTCTCAAACAACCTTCACCTGGCTCAAACAAAAAGAGATGTCAGGACACAGTACAGTATCAAATAACCCAACTTTAACCCTTGTGGTTAGTGGCTCAGCATGTTTTCCCCAGTGCTTGTCCTTACTGAAAGTGTACAATGTATGTCCTCTACTTCCTAACGGTGCACTCTTTGGCTTCTGGGTGTCAGTGTCTGCCTCCAGGGATGGAAATGGCTCAGTATATCCCCGTTCCAGGTGAGTACATGGCCCTAGAACTTAGGCACCACAGGAGTTGCTGCAGTGGCTCCCTTTAACTGTATACTCAGGGAGACATCTGTAGTCATTTTATTGATGTGGTGTCGCTCTGGGAGACAGCTCCATCATCCATGTCAACTCCTGCCATTCGCCTGTTGCTGAGCATTCCCTCTCGTCAGCAATGACCAACCTCATTCCTCTCAGAGATATACTCTGTGAGAGCCCTCAGAACAGACTCTAGGAGATTGAAGCCTCCAGAGCACCAGTTAAAGCATTCTTGATGGAAATCATGGTGATTTGCAGCTCAGTCAGGCACTGCATAGATGCAGGTTGTGGACTCCTCCATAAACACCCCCAAACTATACAATCCAGTTGAAACAGCAATTTACTTGTACTTCTTGCAATTTAGTATACTGTATTCGCTGCTCACGATGTGGTCTCCTCTACAATGGGGAGACGAAATGCAGATTGGGTGACTGCTTTGCGGAACACCTCTGTTCAGTCCGTAAGCATGACCCCGAGCTTCCGGTCACCTGTCACTTTAATTCTCCCCTCCACTCCCACTCTGACTTCTCTGTCCTCGGCCTCTTACACCATTCCAATGAAGCTCAACATAAGCTCGAGGAACAGCACCTCCTCTTTCTATTAGGCACTTTACAGCCTTCTAGGCTCAACATTGAGTTCAACAATTTCCGACCATAACCTCGGCCCCTATTTTTTCACATGGCAGTTGTTGGTGATTCTGCCATTCCCATTTACACCTACTCTAGACTCATCTTTTGTTTCTTTACTTGTCCCATTATCATCTCCTTTTGCCTTGCACCATCATCCCTTTTGTATTTTAATCTCTCCTGCCTTCCATCCGATCACAGACCTTCCCTTTTGTTCTTTCCCCCCCTCCTCCTTTCCCTGCCCCTGCACTTACTTAAAATCTGTTACATCTCTAACTTTTTCCAGTTCTGACAAAAGGTCATTGACCTGAAACATTAATGAAGGGGGGGGGGAGGAATTCAGGAAAGAGTCAATTTAAAAGCAGCGAGAGAAATGTCAAGGCTCTAGAGCAGAGTAGAGTTTTGGCTAATAATAAGCAGAGTAGGTCAGGAAGGGACAGAGAGAATAACAAAGGTAATAAGGCATCAGTGACTAAGGTGACATCAGGGAAAAATAGAAATAAGTCAAAGCTAAAGGCATTATATCTGAATGCACGAGGCTATCCCAACAAAATAGATGAATTAATAGCGCAGATAGAAATTAATAGGTTTGATCTAATAGCCATTGCGGAGACGTGGTTGCAATGTGGCTAAGGTTGGGGACTATATATTCCAGGATACTTAACTTTTAGAAGAGATAGGCAAAATGAAAAAGGAGGAGCTGTAGCCCTGATAATAAAGGATGGGATAAAGACAGTAGAGAGAAAGGACCTTAGCTCCGAAAATCAAGAAGTAGAATCAGTTTGGGTGGAGCTAAGAAACAGCAAGGGGAAGAAAACATTGGTGGGAGTTGTTTATAGGCCCCCAAAGAGTAGTTGTAATGTAGGGCAGAGTATAAATCAGGAACGTAGAGGTGCATGTAACAAGGGTAATACAGTAATCATGGGGGACTTTAATCTACATATAGACTGGGCAAGCCAAATTTGCAGTAATAGTGTGGAGGTCGAATTCATGGATTGTATGCAAGATAGTTTTCTAGATCAGTATGTTGAGGAACCAACAAGAGGACAGGCTATTTAAGATCTAGTATTGACCACACTCGATCAGCTCCGATGGACGGGTCACATTGCTACATGCCCGATACAAGACTCCCAAAACAAGCGCTCTACTCGGAGCTCCGACACGGCAAGAGAGCCCCAGGTGGGCAGAGGAAATGTTTCAAGGATACCCTCAAAGCCTCCTTGAAAAATTGCAACATCCCCACTGACACCTGGGAATCCCTGGCCCAAGACCGCACAAAGTGGTGGAGAAGCATCCGGGAAGGCGCAGAACACCTCGAGTCTCTTCGCCAGTGAGCAAGCGGAAGCCAAGCGCAAGCAGCGCAAGGAGCGCATGTCAACCCAAGCACCCCACCCACCCACCCCTTCAACCACCATCTGCCCCACCTGTGACAGAGACTGTAGGTCCCGCATTGGACTCATCAGTCACCTGAGAACTCATTATTAATGTGGAAGCAAGTGATCCTCAGTTCCGAAGGACTGCCTAAGAAGAGAAAAGAGTATTGTGCAACAAGAAAGGGTTAATTAATAAATTTGTAGTAAAGGAGCCTTTAGGGAAGAGTGACCATAATATGATAGAATTTTATATTCAGTTTGAAAGTGATTTAGTTAAATCTGAAACTAGGTTCTTAAATCTAAACAAAGCAAACTATGTAGGTATGAAGGGCGACTTGGCTAAGGTTGATTGGAAAACTACATTAAAAGGTATGATGGTAGAGAAGCAATGGCTAGCAATTAAAGAATTAATACATCATTTACAACAAATATATATTCCTTTAAGGCACAAAAGTCCCACAGGATAAGTGGTCCAACCGTGGCTAACAAGAGAAGTTAAAGATAGTATTAGATCAAAGTAAGAGGCTTACAATGTTGTCAAAAAGAGTAGTAAGCCTGAGGATTGGGAGGACTTTAGAATTCAGCAAAGGAGGACCAAGAAATTGATAAAGAAAGGGAAAATAGAATATGAGAGTAAACTAGCGAGAGACATAAAAACAGATTATAAAAGCTTCTATAGGTATGTAAAAAGGAAAAGTTTAGTTGGTCCCTTACAGGCTGAGACAGGAAAAATTATAATTGGGAATAAGGAAATGGCAGAGAAATTTTAAAAATACTTTGGCCGCAAATTTAATGGAGGAGGCGGGATGGGGGCGGGACAGCTGGTTTCCGGGTTCCAGTCCCGATCCCAGCTGCATCCGCTCTACAGACGTGATTTTCCCTTGATTGGCCTTGTTGATGTTGGGGATGATTGTGGAAGGATTCAGAGGACCAAGGTCTGATTGTTTCATTTGCTCTGATATTGCTGGAATAAATGGCAGCTGCAGGTGAGATGAGAGAAGCGATCTGTCACTGGTCAGAGAGGTTCTCCCAATGATGTGGCACTGGACATACAGTTGGATTTAAAAACTTGTAAGCTAAAGAAATCTCTGTATGTATAAAAAATGCCGTAACCAACATTTTCTGCACTCTGAAACTCACCATCTGCAACATGACATCCTTTACACCACTTCTGAAGCTGTCATCTTTTCACAAACATCAGACCAGACTCAAAACACGCCAGCTCTCCCCGAACAGCGGGTAACCCGTGGGGGAGAAGGTAAAATTAAAAGTAAGCCTCAAAATACTCTTAAATTGGCTCTTAACAAGTCGTTTAAGTACCTGAATTGTATTCCCCACCGCATGGTGTTGGGTCAGTTCTGCACTGACAGACCCGATACCTGGGAGACTTGCATGGAGGCGGGTTGACAGAGGGTTTCCTTCCCGCTGTCAATCTTTGCTATTTTGACAGTGGACCCACCTCCAAACCTGCCCCCTCAGCGCTATTAAATTCACGGCCTTTGTGTCTGTATTCATGGAAGAAGACGCGAAAAACATCCCGGAAATAATGGAGAACCAAGGGTCTAGCGAGAAGAAATTAGTATTAGTAAAAAAACAGTACTGGAGAAATTAATGGGACTGAAAACCAATAAATCCTCTGGACTTGATGATCTACATCCTAGGGTTTTGAAAGAGATGGCTATAGAGATAGTGGATGCATTGGTTGTCATTTTCCAAAATTCCATAGATTTTAGAACGGTTCCGGCTGATTGGAAAGTAGTGAATGCCACCCCACTACTTAAGAAAGGAGGGAGAGAGAAAATGGAAAAGTGCAGATCAGTTAGCCTGACATCAGTCGTCGGGAAAATGCTAGAATCTATTAGTAAGGACATGGTAACAGGGCACTTAGAAAATAATAATAGGATTGGGCAGAGTCAACATGGATTTATGAAAGGGAAATCATGTTTGACGAATCTGTTAGAGTTTTTTGAGGTTGTAACTTGCAGAATAGATAAGGGGGAACCAGTGGATGTGGTGTATTTGGATTTGCAGAAGGCATTCGATAAGGTGCCACACAAGAGGATATTAAACAAAATTAGGGCTCATGGGATTGGGGAAATATACTAGCATGGATTGAGGATTAGTTAACGGACAGAAAACAGAGAGTAGGAATAAACGGGTCGTTTTCGGGTTGGCAGGCTGTAACTAGCGGGGTACCACAAGGATCAGTGCTTGGGCCTCAGCTATTCACAATCTATATCAATGATTTGGATGAGGGGACCAAATGTAATATATCCAAGTTTGCTGATGATACAAAGCTGGGTGGGAATGTAAGTTGTGAGGAGGATGCAAAGAGGCTCCAAGGGGATATATACAAGCTATGTGATTGGGCAAGAACATGGGAAATAGAATATAATGTGGAGAAATGTGAAGTTATCCACTTTGGTAGGGAAAATATGAAAAGAGTATTTTTTAAATGGTGAGTGATTGGGAAATGTTGGTGTTCAGAGGGGCCTAGGTGTCCTTGTACACGAATCACTGAAAGTTAACCTGCAGGTACAGCAAGCAGTTAGGAAAGCAAGTAATATGTTGGCCTTTATTACAAGAGGATTTGACTATAAGAGTAAAGACATCGTACTGCAATTATATAGGGCCCTGGTGAGACCACATCTGGAGTATTGTGTACAATTTTGGTCTCCTTACCTAAGGAAGGATATACTTGCCATAGAGGGAGTGCAACGAAAGTTCACCAGACTGGTTCCTGGGATGGGGGAATTGTCCTATGAGGAGAGATTGAGTAGACTAGGCCTATATTCTCTGGAGTTTAGAAGAATGAGAGGCGATCTCATTGAAACAAACAAAATTCTTACAGGACTTGACAGGGTAGATGCAGGGAGGATGTTTCCCCTGGCTGGGGAGTCTAGAACCAGAGGTCACAGTCTCAGAATAAGGGGTCGGCCATTTAGGACTGAGATGAGGAGAAATTTCTTCACTCAGAGGGTGGTGAATCTTTGGAATTCTCTACCCCAGAGGGCTGTGAAGGCTCAGTCATTGAGTATATTCAAGACAGAGATCGATAGATTTTTGGATATTAAGGGAATCAAGGGATATGAGGATAGTGCAGGAAAGTGGAGATGAGGTAGAAGATCAGCTGTGATAAGAACATAAGAACATAAGAAATAGGAGCAGGAGCAGGCCATTCGGCCCTTCAAGCCTGCTCCGCCATTCAATGAGACCATGGCTGATCTTCTGCCTCAACTCCATTCACCAGCCCTATCATCATATTCCTTGATGCCCTTACTAGTAGAAATCTATCGACTTTTATTTTGAACATACCCAATGACTCCACAGCCCTCTGGGGTAGAGAATTGCAAAGATTCACCACCCTCTGTGTGAAGAAATTTCTTCTCATCTCAGCCCTGAATGGCCTA
Source organism: Somniosus microcephalus (assembly GCF_052327205.1). Taxonomy (NCBI): domain Eukaryota; kingdom Metazoa; phylum Chordata; class Chondrichthyes; order Squaliformes; family Somniosidae; genus Somniosus; species Somniosus microcephalus. Next base: position 62,768,141 of record NC_141000.1, on the reverse strand, counting down.
CCCTTTATCTTGAGGTTCCCTGGTTCTAGACTCCCCAGCTAAGGGAAACATTCTCCCAGCATCCAGCCTATCAAGCCCTGTAATAATTTTGTATGCTTCAATGAGATCCCCTCTCATTCTTCTGAATTCAAGAGAATACAGGCCTAGTTTACTCAATCTCTTCTCATACTACAGTCCCGCCATGCCAGGAATCAATCTCATGAACCTTCGTTGCACTCCTTCTATGGCAAGTATATCCTTCCTTAGGTAAGGAGACCAAAATTGTACACAGTACTCCAGGTGTGGTCTCACCAAGGCCCTATATAATTGGAGTAAGACTTCTTTACTCCTATACTCAAATCCTCTTGTAATGAAGGCCAGCTTACCATTTGCCTTCCTAATGGCTTGCTGTAGCTACACATTCACTTTCAGTGACTCATGTACAAGGACACACAGGTCCCTTTGACATCTGCATTCCCCAATCTTTCACCATTTAGGAAAGACTCTGCCTTTCTGTTTTTTTTACCAAAGTGGATAACTTCACATTTATCCACATTATATTCCATCTGCCATGTTCTCACCTGTTGTGTATGTACCTTTAAGAGGAGAACTGATTCTATACTGCAGTACCGGCAGTGACCACCCCTGTATATAAAGCCATAGCAGGCTTCTGTATTTCAGTCTTAAGTTACCCTCTGTTCAGTAAATACCTGTTATTATTGTTCTCCTGCAGTCCGTGTATTATTTATACTCGGACACTACATTGGCGACGAACAGGTTCGAACTCACCTGCAGTACTGCATCACCTCACGGGGATCTTTCCCTGAGAAGAAGGTTCTTGGAGGTCGAAGTCAGAACAAAGGGCGTCGACCGTGGGCAACCGCCCAAGGATCCATCGGAGTTCGGAGAGTTGCAGGAGAGGCTGTGGAGAGCTGGGCTTGGCTCCCCAGTCAAGGTGTTCCAGCAAATCGTGCTGGTAGCAGGTAGTGCGCTGACCCTTCCGGACTGCGGCGGGCTCGAGCGCGATTGAGCGGCTCTGCAAAGGGGCCGTGCAGTGTAGTCGGGAGGAAAAGAGAGAGAGAGAGGGTGGAGCGCACAGGGCGCGGTCGGTGCTCAAGAACCGGGCAGCGTAGCGAAAATAAAACAAGGGGAAGGAAAAGTGAGACGCGCCGAAGCCGCGGGTCGCCGCCATTACCCTGCAGAACGCTAGGAGCAGCGTGGCAGCAAGGGGAAGAAGGAAAAGCGCGGGAGGCGCCATTTTATTCCATTGGGGAAGAAGGAAAAGCGTGGGAGGCGCCATTTTAATCCATTGGTGAAGAAGGAAAAGCGCGGGAGGCGCCATTTTAAATCACCCAAGATGCCGAAAAGTGGCAGTATCACTGCTTTCGACAACGAGGTAGAAGACTGGACCACGTATGTGGAAAGAATTGAAGTGTACTGCAAGGCAAATGAGGTGGCCGATGGAAAGAAGGCGTTGGTATTATTAAATTTGATGGGCGCGAGAACGTACGGCCTATTGCAGAATTTAATTACCCCAGTTAAACCAATGGAGAAAAGTTTTGAAGAGATTGTTAATATCTTACAGGAACACCAAAACCCTACACCGCTGCTGATAGCAGAAAGATTCAAGTTCCATAAAAGAAACCAGCACAAAGATGAGAGCAATGCTGACTTTCTTACGGAACTACGCATGTTATCAAAGCACTGCCAGTTCGGAGCAGGACTGGCAGACACCTTATGGGATAAGTTTGTCTGCAGGCTCCAGAGTGAAGGAACCCAGAAACGACTACTTTCGGAAAAGGACCTGACGCTAGAACAGGCTTTCAGCGTGGCAGTATCCTACGAAGCAGCAGCACGGGGAGCTGCGGAAATACAACAGAAACCACAAGAATACAGCGCTAAAGAAATGGCGTATGGAGCAGAAAAGTGCTATCGCTGCGGCAGAACAACCCATGACCAGAAGGACTGCTGGTTTAAGGACAAAGTATGCAGGCAATGTGGGAAAATGGGACACATAGCACGAGTCTGCAGGTCGGGAAAGAAAACCAACACTACAAGAACTACTAAGGAAAAGTACAAGAAAGTAAAGAAATTGACAGACAGTAGTTCGGAAGATCAGGAGAGTGATAAGGACTCCGGGAGCAGGAGACTAAGTTGTCTAAAGTAACACAACGTGATCGCAAAGGAGGATCACCAAACCATTTGGGTCACCCTCATGATAGCAGGGTCCCCAGTAAAGATGGAATTGGACACAGGATCAGCCCTAACTGTCATGAATTGACGAGACTATGAGCGGCTATTCTCACACATACCCTCGAAGGACACGTCCATTGTATTGAAGACATACACGGGGCAAAAAGTCTACCCCAGAGGAAAAATAAGGGTGCCAGTTGAATACAACGGCAAGGAAACACAGAAACTGTATCTATATATACTACCAGATGGAGGACCACCATTATTGGGACGTGAATGGATCCGAAAAATACAATTGGATTGGCATTCCATTCAGGCGCTAACTGTGACTGATAAAAAGGATGATGACGTCACACCTGGACGACTGTCAAAAATTCTAACTGACGCGAAAGAGGTGTTCCAACAAGGACTTGGGACTCTAACAGAAGTAACGGCAACGATAAAAATCGAAGATAACGCAAACCCAAAATTTTTTAAGGCCAGACCGGTACCTTACGCAATCCGCCCAGCCGTTGAAGCAGAGCTGGAGAGTCTGGAGCGTTCAGGTGTGCTGTCCAAGGTGGACTGGAGCAAGTGGGCCACACCCATCATTCCTGTAATGAAGAAATCATTGAGCAGCACGCCTGGGGAACCGAAGAAGGTTCGCATCTGTGGGGACTTCAAGGTAACTGTGAACCCAGTCCTGCACACAGTACAATATCCACTTCCACGGATAGAAGATATTTTCGCCTCACTATCTGGAGGGAAACACTTTACAAAGATTGATCTGGCCCAAGCATATCTACAAATGGAGGTGGAAGAAGCGTCTAGGAAATACCTCACGATAAACACTCACAAAGGCCTTTACCAGTACAATCGACTGGTATTCGGGGTAGCATCAGCCCTAGCTATTTGGCAGAGGGCGATGGAACAAGTCCTGCAAGGGATCCCAGGGACCCAGTGTTATTTGGACGACATCCTGGTTACGGGCGAAAATGACAGTGAACACCTTGCCAACCTGGAGCAGGTGCTCACGAGATTACAGGAATATGGGCTACGAGCCAACCGCCCCAAATGCGAGTTCTTCAGGAGACAAATCTCGTATTGTGGCCACTTGATTGTTGAGGAAGGGTTGCATAAATACCCGGACAAGATTGAGGCTGTAGTCAAGGCTCCAGCAGCGGAAAATGTTTCGCAACTGAAGTCGTTCCTCGGGTTGGTGAACTACTACCATAAGTTCTTGCCGAATTTATCTACAATTCTGCACCCACTAAATGCCCTACTGCAAACTGGAGTAAAATGGAAATGGAGTGATGAGTGTAAGCGTGCCTTTCAGAAATGTAAATGTCTAATCACTTCAAAAGAAGTATTGGCCCACTACAATCCAACACTACCGATTCGGTTAGCATGTGATGCGTCTCCCTACAGCATCGGAGTGGTGCTGTCACACAAATTCCCTGATGGTTCAGAGAGGCCAATAGCCTTTGCGTCGCGCTCGTTAACCTCAGCCGAGCGTAACTACGCCCAGATTGACAGAGAGGCCCTCAGCCTGGTGTGGGGGGTGAAGAAGTTCAATCACTATCTGCACGGGCAGAAATTCACCCTACTGACTGATCATCAGCCCCTGGTCTCCATTTTTAACCCAAAGAAGGGTGTTCCGGTGATGACGGCGCAACGGCTGCAAAGATGGTCACTTTTTCTAGGGGCACATCAGTACGACATAGAGTACAAGGGTACGAAACAGCATGGAAACGCTGATGGGCTGTCGCGCCTACCGTTGCCTACGGTAGAGGAAGAACCTGCAGTGGACCCTGTTGAGATATTCCATGCGACCATCGTCGAATGTCTACCCGTTACAAACTCAAGTATAGAGAAGGAAACCCGAAATGACCCGACACTCTCTCGGGTCTATGATTTTATGGTGAAGGGATGGCCAGCACATGGCGACTCACTGTTGCCAGCATTCTCGCCAAGGAGACAACAGCTGTCAGTCTGCCGGGGGACCTTGATGTGTGGATCCCAAGTGGTAATTCCACCCAAGTTGAGAGATAGAGTGCTCAATGAGCTTCATGAGGGTCATCTGGGAGGGGTAAAAATGAAGAGCCTAGCCAGGGCGTTTGTGTGGTGGCCGGGAATCGATAAAGAAATCGAGGATATGACCAAGAGATGCACAGGATGCCAGAAGGTCCAAAACGCTCCACCACAGGCCCCGCTACATCCATGGGAGTGGCCCTCATCTCCATGGTAACGGGTACACATTGATTTTGCTGGTCCATTTATGGACTCAATGTTCCTAATCGCTGTGGATGCCCATTCGAAATGGCCAGAGGTCATCAAAATGTCCTCCACCACCACGGAGAAAACTATTGCAGTCCTACGGACCATCTTCGCCAGGAATGGCTTGCCAGAACAGATTTGCTCCGACAATGGGCCACAGTTTGTGTCAGAGGATTTCCGGAGGTTTCTGAGGAATAATGGGGTGAAGCATTACACATCTGCCCCATATCATCCAGCCACAAATGGATTGGCTGAGAGGTTTGTTCAGACCTTTAAAAAGGCCATAAAGGCAATGCATAATGACGACATACCACTACAACACAAGGTGGATAATTTCTTGTTTGCTTACTGGAATGCAACACATGCAGTCACCAACCAAGCTCCAGCCATAATGTTCTTCAACCGAAGGCTAAGTTGTCGCCTGGATTTGCTCAAACCAAACATAAGACGAGATGTTGAGGATAAGCAATTCCAGCACATAAATGAGAAGCCAACCAGGAGCTTCAAGATAGGGCAACCAGTCTTGGCCCGCGACTACCGAACAGAAAAATGGCAGCCAGGAACGATATGCACACAGCAGGGACCACTAATGTACACAGTGGATGTTGGAGAGAGCATCGTGAGATGCCATGCTGACGAGATTCTAGAGTCACAGGAACAAGCCAAACCCATACCACGAGCAGGTGCACCTGGTAATCAACCCGAAGTACAGATTGCGTCTACCTCAGAAGCAGTGGTATTGGAAGCTGACGAACCAACCAATGACAATGAGCCAGAATCAACTCCGCCGCAAGAACAGGATACTCGAGAAAGGCGCTATCCAGTCAGGATCAGGAAGCCTCCTCAAAGACTGAACTTATAAATGATTATTTCAGTTGATGTATATAGTACAGAGAAAATTGTAATTGTAATTAGTTATTATTTAGTTGTTAAATGAATGTTATGTACTGTTTATCTAAAAGGGGAGGAATTGTTATGTATGTACCTTTAAGAGAAGAACTGATTCTATACTGCAGTACCGGCAGTGACCACCCCTGTATTTCAAGCCATAGCAGGCTTCTGTATTTCAGTCTTAAGTTACCCTCTGTTCAGCTGCAAGCACGAGCAGAGGGAGCAGCCAGACTTTGGAGAGTGGATTAAAGTGGTGGTCCCCTGACCAGGAAGAGGAGGAGAACGTTGGACCACCACCACCAACTCCACCATCATTACATCAACTGAGGTGCCTGGAGAGAGAGGACAGAGGAGGAGAAGGAGAAGGAGAAAGGAGGCCGACATCAACATCAACCAGGGGAGAGGCCTTTCTATCACTGCCTCCCCAAATTGGCCTCCACTTCAGGAGAGGGAGAGAGGGGAGAGAAACCAACTGCTTGAAAGGAGGGAAGAAAACTTCATCCGGAACATCTACAGGTGGGTGTTATTTGGGGCACTCTCCCAAGACTTTGTATTTTAGGTGGGGGGAGAAAAGAAGAAGCAAGGCCGGATCATCAAGGGGTGTTGTGTGTGTGTGTGCTCTTGTTAAAAGCAAGGCCACACACACCACTAATTAGCATCCCTTCTATTGCCTGCCCTGGGAGAGCTTGGAGCTGCCCAAGGTGAAGTCCTTAATTTAATTTAATTACATCGTTAAGACCTGTTGCAGGACTAAGCCTGGGCTTCTCCAGCTTTTCCAGGTGAAGACGTCTTCTCCCCCTGCCAGAAGACCACCATCACCAAAGACTTTTTCCATCGGAGAGTGCAACCCTGCCAACACCCACCCACCATCCTGAGTGGCAACACTGCCCTTTGCGGCCTCCCTCCTTCCCACCCCCCCACCTCTCGCTCTCTCTTTGTCTCTCTCTGCCTGTCTTTCTAAGGCACCTTAGTTTCATCTATTTTATTAATTGCCAATTGAGCAGAGGGGCGAGGGCTCCTCTCCCAATTTAAATCAATAAGGAGAGAGGTGTGTCCTCATTTTAATCAGCTCCCTCTGCTCAATAGAGGACAAAAATATATATATATATATACCGAGGCCATTAACACCTTCAGGCCTGTGACTTGGGGTGAGTGTAGCCCTTAAAAAAAAAAAAAAAAGCACCCCAGAATGGCGACTGCGTCTTCGCCGGTGGCGGGGCCAGCCGGGACCTATGCGAGAGTGGTAGCCACAGCCACAGCTGCTCCCGCTGTTCCTGCTGCCCCGTCACCTTTTCGATTAATAACAAAAAAGCTTGGGGTGAAGAGCTACACTCACCCCACTATGACCATCGAGGCCTGCGTCAAGGCCATGGCTGGGGTTGTCGGCCCCTCAGCCATCGTCGCGGCCTCGAAAATGTATGGGAAGGCTGTGTTCTTCCTGGGGTCGGAGCGGGCGGTGTCCCTGGCTGTCGCCAAGGGGCTCACCGTGGGCGGGACCTTCCTGCCGGTGGATCCTCTCGAGGCCACCGCGCAGAGGATCATTATTTCCAACGTCCCGCCCTATGTTCCTGGTGAGCTCCTCCTTCCCCATTTGCGACAACTTGGGGAGGTGAGGTCAGGGATCACACCCATCCCGCTCGGCTTCCGGGAGGCCAGCCTTCGCCACGTCTTTTCCTTCCGGCGCCAGCTGTTTATCCAGCTGGCGCGGGAGGAGGACACTGAAGGGGCGTTCGTCGTCCTCCACGAGGGGACCGCCTACCGCGCCTTTTGGACGTCGGACGGTGTGAGGTGCCATGCCTGCAGGGAGGTGGGGCACATCAGGAGGAACTGCCCTGCCTCCAAGGCCGCCGGATCATCTCGTGCGGCCGAGGCTGGCGCCGCTGCCGCCGCCCTTCCCCCCGGATCTGCCCGCGCGTCAAGTACGTCTGATGCGCGGTTGACGTCGGGGGCCGATGCCACCAAGGCCTCCGGCGGGGGGGAGGGAGCGTGTCCGGCCGGAAAGAAGGCGCGGGGAAAAAAGAAGCACCTTAGGGCAGGTCCCCCCGTGGATGGTGAGCCCTTGCCCCTTGAGCCCCTTACACCCGCGCTCCTCGCGGAGTTGATCAGGGCAGATGTGAGCGGGAGGGGCCCCGTGCCCGAGCCTGTGGCCGCAACCGCCGCAGCGGTAATGCCAATACCTGCGGCCGGGCTCGGGCCCGAGGAACCCGACAAACCTGCTCCGCCGGAGGGAGTCGAGGAGGAGGCCTTTGCAGACATGGAGGTCTCCCTCGCTCCCTCCGTGCTAAAAAGAAGGCGCGACCCCCTGGATGAGGAGGAGGACCGGGAGGAGGAAGGTCCCTCCGAGCAGGGGGAGTCGTCGCCTGCCGCGGGTACTGCGCCCCCCCCACCCCCCCAGCACTGTCGTCATCACCAGCGATCGGCAGGGGTCGCCTGTCCCTCGGGAAGCTGAGGCAGATGTGTCTGTCCAGCACGTGCCTCCCGGGGATGGGGATGAGACCCTACCCGTGGGGGGGGTTGCGGAACAACCCGCGGCAGTAATTGAAGTTGACCTTTTATCGGTGTCGTTACCCCTCGTCGGGTCGGGCAGCCTGGGGGCTGGGTCGGGCGAGCTCGAGGATAATGAGCTCGCCCAATGCGACCCGGACGTCTCCCAGGGGATGCTCGTCCTGGTAGAGCTTTTAATTCAAAACCCCCCGTCCGCTGGGTCGAAGGTTGGTGGCGGGGAGGAGGATGGCCCCCTGGCTGCGTCTCTGGTGCCGGACGTACTAGGCTGCTGAGGAAGTGGCGGCGGACCAGCGGCTGCGCTTCCTCCCCCCGTTAGGTGTAGGTAGAGGTTGCACTATGCTTCTGACATGAAGATAACCATAGCCAGCCTCAACATCAACGGCAGCAGGGAGGCGCGCCGCAGATTCAATAACTTCTCGGTCCTTCGGGATGGGAAGTATGCGGTGTGCTTCCTGCAAGAAACCCACACCGTTCCGGGAGACGAAGCCACGTGGCTCCTGGAGTGGCAAGGAGGGGTCAGCATGAGTCACCTCTCCAACAATTCCAGCGGGGTGGCTATCTTGCTGGCCCCGCATTTTCAGCCGGAGATCTTGGGGGTCAAGGAGCACGTGCCGGGCCGCTTGCTCCAGGTCACTGTTCGCCTGGGGGGCGTGCCGCTCCATCTAGTGAACGTGTACGCCCCTCAGACCAGTGCGCAGCAAGTGCGCTTCTTCGAAGAAGTGTCCGCTCTCTTGGGCTCCATCGACGTGGGCGAGTGCGTCATCCTCGGGGGGGATTTTAACTGCACCCTCGAGGCGAGGGACCGTTCGGGTCCCCCGCGAAGCCCGGCGGCGATGGAGAAGTTGAGGGACCTGGTTGGGTCCTTCGACTTGGTGGACGTCTGGCGAAATCTCCACCCCGACTCCAGCGCCTTCACTAGCGTGAGGTCTGGGGGAGGAAGGTCCAGAATCGACCGCCTCTACATTTCCCGGGCGTACGTCTCCTGCGTTCCGGCAGCTTCCATGCGGCCGGTGCCGTGCACGGACCACCACCTGGTGTGGGCGGAGCTCGCTCCGCTGCGCGTGCGGGGGGGGTCCGTGTACTGGCATTTTAACAACCTGCTGCTGGAGGACGCACGGTTCCGGGATTCGTTTCGTCGATTCTGGGCCGACTGGAGAAGGAAGCAGGGGGGCTTCCCCTCCTTGAGGCTATGGTGGGATGTGGGCAAGGCTCACATCCGTCTCTTCTGTCAGGAGTATGCGAAGGGGTCGACCAAGAGGCGGGAGGCCCGGGTCGGGCGGTTGGAGAAGGAGGTGCTCGACCTGGAGTCCCGTCTCGGTCAGGTCGTCGAGGACCCAGCCCTGCGGAAGGTGTACGAAGAGAAGAAGGGCGCGCTGAAGGACCTGCAGCTCGTCGGGTCCCGAGGCGCGTACGTGAGGTCGCGGATCCAGCTCCTGCGGGACCTGGACCGCGGCTCCCCCTTCTTCTACTCGCTGGAAAAAAGACGGGGGGTCCGTAAGCAGCTCTTGGGGCTGCTGGCCGACGACGGATCTCTGGTCTCGGATCCGGAGGGAATCAGCGCGGAGACCCGCGCCTATTATGGGGCTCTGTTCTCTCCGGATCCGTCCAGCGAGGATGCGCGCAGAGTTTTGTGGGAGGACCTGACGAAGGTTGGCCCGGACGGCGCCGAAAAATTGGACGCTCCGCTAAGTCTGGCGGAGCTGACCGGCGCCCTCCGCCAGCTCTCTAGGGGAAAGTCCCCGGGGCTGGACGGGCTGACCGTGGAGTTCCACAGGGCGTTCTGGGACATCTTGGGGGGCGACTACGCGCGGGTCCTGGGGGAAAGTTTGGCGACCGGGGAGATGCCCCTCTCTTGGCGCAGGGCGGTCATTGTCCTGCTGCCTAAGAAGGGCGATCTCCGCCTCCTTAAGAACTGGCGCCCGGTCTCCCTCCTCAGCACGGACTATAAAATCTTTGCCAGGGCCATGTCTGCTCGCCTTGGCACCGTGCTGGCCCACATGATCCACCCCGACCAGTCCTACACGGTCCCGGGCCGGACCATCCACGATAACATCCATCTGGTCCGGGACCTGGTCCACCACTCCCAGAGGGCTGGTCTGTCGGTCGCCTTCCTTTCCCTGGATCAGGAGAAGGCGTTCGACAGGGTGGATCACGAGTATCTCTTCGGGACTCTGCGCGCATTCGGGTTCGGGACGCATTTCGTCGCCCGGATCCGACTTCTGTACGCCGCCGCGGAGTGTCTGATTAAAGTTAACGGGTCCTTGACGGCGCCCCTTCGCTTCGGGAGGGGGGTGCGTCAGGGATGCCCCATGTCCGGTCAGTTATATGCCATTTGCGTGGAGCCTTTCCTGCGCCTCTTGCGGAAGAGGTTGACGGGAATGGCTCTGCAAGGGCCGGGCGTGGAGGTGGTCCTCTCGGCTTACGCCGATGACGTGCTCCTCATGGTCACGGATCCCGCTGACTTGCGGAGGATGCGGGAATGCCAGCAGATTTACTCGGACGCATCCTCCGCCAAGATCAACTGGGAGAAATGTTCCGGACTCCTGGTGGGTCAGTGGCGGGTGGACTCCCTGCCGGAGGAGTTCAGGCCTTTCGCCTGGAGCACCACGCACCTCCTCTATTTGGGAGTCTACCTTAGCCCTGCCGAGGACGCTTGGCCGGCGAACTGGCAAGAGCTGGAGGCCAAAGTCACCGCTCGCCTAGGACGCTGGACAGGACTGCTCCGAGTGTTGTCCTACAGGGGTCGAGCGCTGGTCATAAACCAGCTGGTGGCCGCCATGTTGTGGTACCGGTTGGTCACTTTGATCCCTCCCCCTGCGTTTGTCGCCAAGATTCAGAAGAAGCTCATCGACTTCTTCTGGGACAAAAGGAAGCACTGGGTCTCTGCCGCGGTTCTGTGTCTCCCACTTAGGGAGGGCGGTCAGGCGCTGGTGTGCCTTCGCACCCAGGCTGCGACTTTCCGTCTTCAGACGCTGCAGAGATACCTGTACGTCGAGAATCCTCCGAGATGGTGTGCGCTGGCGACGTTTTTCTTCCGCCAGCTGCATGGCCTCAATTACGACACGCAGCTCCTGTTTGCGAAAGTGGGCAGCAGGCGTGCCGGCCTGCGGGAGCTGCCTGTCTTCTACCAGGAACTACTATGGGTTTGGAACTACGTCGCTTCCAGGCGGAGCTCTCCCCCGTCAGGAGCGGCGGCTCTCCTTCGGGAGCCGCTGCTCAGGAATCCGCACCTCCACGAACACGGGTTCGGGCGGCTGGCGGAGGGTAGGGCTGTGGCTGGCAAGGTGACCAGAGTCGGGGACCTGCTCGATGGCGGAGGAGCGGGCTGGATGGCGCCGGAGGAGCTGGCGCGGTGCCTGTCCTGGGCCAACGTCCAGCTCGCGGTCGAAACCATCGATTCGGTAAAAGCGGCACTGGGCCCCGACTCCACTAGGTGTATCGAGGCGGCTCAAGCACGTGGGGCGATCCCGTCCGAGCTTACCCCCGTTCGGACGGAATTCCTCATCGGCGCCCGGCCCCGAAACTCCCCTCGGGAACCGGCGCCTCACAACTTGAGCCGTCTCGAGGAAATACCCTCCGTGCCTTTTCATTCCGCGCGGAGGGGTTTCCTGTACGGGCTGCTCCTGCACACCCTCCACTTTGCCATCTTCGTCTACCGTCCGGACACGCCTTGGCATGGCGTTTTGCCGACCGGCGGTAGCGGAGGTCCCCAATGGAGGGCTCTCTATGCGGGAGTCCTCCCTTGTTCCATCGGGGACTTGGCCTGGAGGGTGTTGCACGGAGCGGTCCCGTGCAATAAGGTTTTAAGTAGGTTCACGGACTCCCAGGCCGCCTGCATTTTTTGCGGCCTGGAGGAGTCCGTGTTTCACGTTTATATGGATTGTGAGAGGTTGCAGCCCCTCTTTCACTACTTGAAGGGGCTGCTCCTCGATTTTTGGTTGCACTTCAGTCCCACGCTCTTGATCTACGGTCACCCAGTGCGGAGGGGAGCGGACAGGTTGGAGGACCTCCTTGTGGGCCTGCTCCTGGGCCTGGCTAAAAGAGCAATCAATTGGTCCAGGCAGCGGGCGGTCGAGGGGGTCGTCCAGCCGGATTGCCTGCATCTCTTCCGCGGCCATGTTCGCGCCCGGGTGGCCCTGGAGATGGAGCACGTGGTGTCCGCCAGTGTGCTTGAGTATTTCCGCGACCGGTGGGCGCCGCGGGGACTGGAGTGCATCATCAACACGGAAAACCAAATTTTAATTTGATTTATTAAGCTTTAGTTGAACTTTTGTTTATTTACAGTCGAATTGGGTTTTTTTTTGGGTCCAAATAAAAGAGTACCCTCTGTTCCGTAAATACCTGTTATTATTGTTCTCCTGCAGTCCGTGTATTATTTATACTCGGACACTACATCACCCATTCACTGAGCCTGTCGAGATCCCCTTGAAGCCTCTTTACATCCTCTTCACAACTGACACTGCCACCTAGCTTTGTATCATCGGCAAATTTGGAAATGTTACATTTAGTCCCATCATCCAAATCATTGATATTGATTGTGAATAGCTGGGGCCCAAGCACCGATGCTTGCAGTACCCCACTAGTCACAGCCTGCCATCCTGAAAAAGACCCGTTTATCCCTACTCTTTGTTTTCTGTCTGTTAACCAATTCTCAATCCATGCTAGTATATTACCCCCAATTCCATGTGCCCTAATTTTGTTCACCAACCTCTTGTGTGGGACCTTATCGAAGGCCTTCTGAAAATCCAGATACACCACATCTACCGGTTCCCCTTTGTCTACTCCACTAGTTACATCCTCAAAGAACTCCAATAGGTTTGTCAAACAGGATTTCCCTTTCATAAATCCATTTTGACTCTGCCCAATCTTACTATTAGTTTCTAAGTGCCTAGTTATTGCATCCTTTATAATAGATTCCAGCATTTTCACAACTACTGATGTGAGGCGAACAGGTCTGTAGTTCCCTGTTTTCTCTCTCCCTCCTTTCTTAAATAGCGGGGTTGCATTTGCTATCCTCCAATCTGTAGGAACCATTCCAGAATCTATAGAATTTTGGAAGATGACAACCAATGCGTCCACTATTCCAATGGCCGCTTCTTTCAAAACCCTAGGATGTAGGTCATCCGGTCCTTGGGATTTGTCGACTTTTAGTCCCATTAATTTTGCCAGTCCTGTTTTTTTACTAATAATAATTTCTTTAAGTACCTCATTCTCACCACAACCCTTGGTTTTCTCGTATTTATGGGTCTTCCTCCGTGAAGACAAAAACAAAGTATTTATTTAATTTTTCTGTCATTTCCTCATTCCCCATTATAAATTCTCCCGTCTCTGACCAGTCTTTTCCTTTTCACATACCTATAGAAACTTTTACAATCTGTTTTTATATTTTTCGCTAGTTTGTGCTCATATTCCATTTTCCCTTTCTTTATCAATTTCTTGGTCCCCCTTTGCTGATTTCTAAAAAGATCCCAATCCTCAGGCTGACCGCTTTTTCTGGCAACTTTATAAGCTTCATCCTTTAACTTAATACTAGCTTTAATTTCTTTTATTAGCCATGGTTGGATCACTTTTCCTTTTGGGTCTTTACGCCCTAGAGGAATATGGCCTAGAAATTCAGTTGCGTTCGCCAGCCGTTAGCGTCATAAGAGGAGTAGATTTCGAGCGCTAGGCACTTTGCGCCCGGGCGCAGAGCGATCTGCGCCTACACCCAACTTCAGTTGACATTTTGCGCCGGCGCAAAGTGTTTGCGCGCACTCAGCTGCGCGCGCACCTTATGACGTCATTTCGTCGTGCAACGCCGTTTGTGCGCCCCAAACCGGAACTTCAGTGGCGCCCGCCCAATGTGGGTGTGGCGCTGTTAAGAACTGTGAAGTGGAACGCAGCAGAGGCCCTGCGGGCCTTGGGGAGCGCTAATTAAAGGGCACTTAGACTGAGGTATAAAGGCCAGCCATTTTGCTGCAATGACTTTAGTGCTTTGGATTTCTGGACAGAGACCAAGGAACAGACCTTACTGATTTGGGACAACATAGGAGAGGTATTTTTGGCTTCTGGCCAGAGCTTGGAAATTTGACTCATTGTGATTTGACTGTTTGCAAGTATATTATGGGGGCTGCATGGGGTTCCAACCCTCAGTTCCAGCATTATGTGCGAAGGGCTCGCAGACGCTGTGTGAGAGGGGCAGCCATGCCTAGACGCAGAGGGGCCATCAGGCGTCGGCAACGTAGGCCTTACCCACTCAGGGAATACCGGCAGCAGGTGTCCTATCTCACCATGACTGCCGCGCATTGTGTGAAGAGGCTGCACTTCAGAAGGGAGGTGGTTGCAGAGATCTGCCAGCTGCTTCACAGAGATCTGCATCCACAGCTGATGTGCAGGACGTCTCTGTCGGTGGAAGTGAAGGTCACGGTGGCTCTGAACTTTTATGCAAGCGGCTCCTTCCAAGCCGCTGCTGGGGACATAGCGAACATCTCCCAGTTCGCCGTGCATCGCTGCATCCGGCAGGTCACCGATGCCCTTTTCGCAAGGAGACACCAATTCATCTCCTTCCCCATGACCCTAGAGAGGCAGGAGCAGTGTGCAGTCGGATTTGCCAGGATCGCCGACTTCCCCATGGTGCAGGGCGCCATTGACTGCACGCATGTGGCTATGCGGGCACCTATCGACAATGCCGAGGATTACCGCAACCGGAAGGGCTACCATTCCCTCAATGTACAGCTGGTGTGTGACCACAGGCAGCGCATCCTAGCTGTCAATGCCCGCTTTCCAGGAAGCAGCCACGATGCATTTATCCTGCGCCAGACTACTGTGGCTGACATGTTCCAGGCACAGCCTCCCCCAAGGGGATGGCTTATCGGGGACAAGGGCTACCCTTTGTGTACATGGCTCATGACCCCGCTCCGCGCGCCCAGGACCCCTGCTGAGGAAGCATACAATGAAAGCCATCAAGCCACAAGGAACATCATAGAGCAAACGATTGGCGTCCTCAAGCAACAGTTCCGCTGCCTGGATCGTTCCGGCGGATCTCTACAGTATTCGCCGGATAGAGTCTCCCAGTTCGTCGTCGTTTGCTGCATGCTGCACAACCTGGCTATCCGCAGGACTCAGGCACTGCCACCTCACGTTGGACCACCACCTCAGGAGGAGGAGCAGGAGGAGCATGAGGAGGAGGAGGAGGAGGAGTACCAGCCCAGGAGGGAGCCACAAGGTCCAAGGGCCGTCCGCCGGCGGCTTATTGAACGACACTTCTAGGCCCCCTGTCAGGGAATGGCTTGTGGCAATGAATGCACCTGAATGCAGCCGCTCCGCAAGCCCTCAGCCGGTTAACGCAACAACCACTTGAAACATGACACATGGACAAGCTGAATAAATAAAAAGCTTTATTTAACAAACTCAGGGCCCTTCCCACATGAAACACAAAAACAGACAAGACCCCCAAAAAACAGTCAAAAACATATCTCACTCCCACAACCTGGGGAGGAATAACAAAACTTGTCCATCCAATTGGCCTTCATCCTCGGCCTTACCAAGACAAACCCCCCCATACAGAACACAAAAACCCCCATCTAAAACAACATTTGCCATCATCTTCGGCCTTACCAAAATAAACCCCCCCCATACAGAACACAAACACCCCCATATAAAAAAACATTTGGCAACACACTCTACTTGGTGTGCCGAGAGGGCGAGTCCTTGTGCAGGCTTCTCCGGCCCCTGCCCGACCTGCTGCTCCACCTCAACCTGGGCCCTGTGGGTTTTGCAAGGCTGGGGGAAGGCTCCTGAGGGGCACAATGTGTGACGGCAGATGCCCTTGGGGGTCGGCCTAGACGAGGTCCGGCCCTGGAGGGGCTGGCTGCTGACTGCTGCAGCTGTGGCTGGGCAGCATCAGTCTCTGCAGCAGCTCGTCGCAGCTTTGCTGGGGGAGTGGCAGTGGCGGCTGCAGCAATGGGGGCAAGCTGGCTGATGCCAGGCGCTCGCTGGTCGCCAGAGACACTGGCACTCGGCCGGGCTGGCACTGCAGCAAGCGCAGCAATCTGGTGAAGGCCAGACCGCTGTGCTGCAGCAGCGCGGCGGGTGCCCTGGCGATGTGTCCGTGACACAGCGAGTGTGGCAGAAGTGAGTGCCCGTACTGCCCTGGTCTGTGCCCGCATCAGACCAGCCAGTGTCTGCACGGCACCACTCATGAACTCTCAACTCGCGTCCTGTGCTGCCGCGAGTTGTTCGACACCCCTGGCCTGTGAGTCCCCGAAATCGGCCACACTGTGAGCCAGGGACTCAATGGCCTGAGGCAACTGTCCCACAACCCCCATGAACTCGGTGTGGCGCCGCTCCGAATCCGCGGACATTTGATCAAGGAGGCGCACCTCCTGGGCGAGGACCGTCTCCGGACTGGAGGCCGGACTCTCCCTCTGGGGAGAAGGCCGCCGAGCTGGCCGACCCTTCCCGCATGGCTGGACGCCACTGGGCCCAGCAACTGCCCTCCCCTGCAACACTTCCCCCCTCTGGGGAGAAGGCAGCCATGCTGCCCGACCCTTCCCGCGTGGCTGGACGCCACTGGGCCCAGCAACTGCCCTCCCCTGCAACACTTCCCCCCTCTGGGGAGAAGGCAGCCGTGCTGCCCGACCCTTCCCGCGTGGCTGGACGCCACTGGGCACAGGAGCTACACCCCCCTGCAACACTTCCCCCTGGCTCTCCTCCAGGCAAGACGTGTCCCCTCCATTGCCATCCCCTGGCGCGGATGAGGGTTCCCCCGATGTGCCGCCTTCCTCTTGGTCCTCGTCGTCCTCCTCTTCCGAGGGACTGACACTCGCAGCTTCAGGGACCTCCTCCTCACCAGCTGAAAGCAGGAAGGCGCAAGAGTAGCTTTAGAGTGAGGACAGGGCGTCAGCGAGGGAGGCATGAGTGGTGGCATTATGCGCATTGGTGGGACAGTGGCAAAGGATGTAGATCTGAAGCGCAAGGGGAACGAGAGAGGTCCAAACGGTCATGTCCTTACCATTGGGGCCCAGCACAGGGTCGGCATCTCCAATAGCAACGGGGCCAATCACCCGGGCACGCATGAGTCGAGCCACGCGCTCCTCCAGGTCACTGAGCTCCTGGAACTGGACACGGCCTCCCCCGGTGACAGTCCGGCTCTTCAGATTCTGCGCCAGCTTGGCCTGCAAGAGAAAGGACGGCCTCTAAGTACAGTGTGGTGCCCTGTTGTTGTGTGCACTGCCTCCCATGGTGGAATAGCTTGGCCAGTGTGGTGCCCTGTTGTTGTGTGCACTGCCTCCCATGGTCGAATAGCTTGGCCAGTGTGTCAAGTGCAGAAAGTGCTACTGATGATCATGCCAGTGCCATAGCTGCTGGAGGAGGGCTGGCCATTAGGCCTTTGAGGTCCCTTTGCCCATAATGTGAGGTGCACATGCAAGGATGAGGAGGACACTGGAAAGGGTACTCACCCTGACCAACCGAGTGAGGTCGTTGAACTTCTTGCGGCATTGGTCACCAGGGACATCGCTGTTGGCTGTGACCCTCTGGGCGATTTCCCTCCAGGCTCTCCTGTACAGCCTCTTGGGAGCCTTCTTGCCACTGTCCAGGCACAAGATATCTCTTTTCTTCTCCAAACCCCTAAGCAGCACCCTCAAAGCATGCTCTGAGAAGCGCTGCGCTCGTTCACGGGCCTTCTGCATGGCTTCAGGCGCTATTTGGGTCCAGCAGCAGTGTTCAGGCCTAGCTGGAGGGCTCCACTATCCAGGGCGTGGCAGCAGACCAAGTCGACCCTTCCCCCTTTAAGAGCTGGCCGGCGTCAGGGTGTCTGCTGTCAATCAAAACATGACCGCACCTGCGCTGCGCCCGGCCTCGGCGTTATCACGCTGCACCGTCGGCTTAGCGCTCGCCCAAACTCCTTGGCCAAAGCTACTGAATATCGGCGAAGTGGCCTCCACTTTCCGGCGGGCGCTAACTTTAGCGCCCGCCCGACTTTACCGCCCCAAAAGTGGCTATACTGAATTTCTAGGCCTATATGTTTGTTGCAAAATATGCATTATTTCCTTGAATGTGAGCCATTGTATGTACACCTTCATACCTTTTAGTGTACTCTCCCAATCTACCATGGCCAACTTGTCCCTCATAACCTTGTAGTTTCCTCTGTTTAGATTGAAGACCTTAGTTTCAGATTGGACTACATCACTCTCAAACTTAATGTAAAATTCAATCATATTATGGTCACTAGTCCCTAAAGGCCCCTTTACCACAAGATTATTGATTAGCCCTTTCTGATTACACAGTACCAGATCCAGAATAGCCTGTTCCCTGGTTGGTTCTTCCACATACTGATCCAGGAAACCATCTTGCATGCATTCCAAGAATTCATCCTCCACAACATTAGTGGTAATTTGATTTGCCCAGTCAATATGTAGATTAAAGTCCCCCATGATTACCGTATTGCCCTTGTTACATGCGCTTCTAATCTCTTGATTGATGCTCTTGATGATCTTATAGAATGGCGGAGCCGGCTCGAGGGGCCAAATGGCCTACTCCTGCTTCTATTTCTTATGTTCTTAGGTTCTTAACTCTGTTTCTCTCTCCACAGATGCTGCCTGTCCTGCTGAGCATTTCCAGCATTTTCTGTTTTTATCCCAAACTATACAGGCTGCTTGGCACACTCGCAAATGATTTCATTTCCTGATATTGAGCTAACAAAGTACATTTGTATACAGGATCTGTGAGGTTCAAGTGTCAGGGATCAGTAGCAGAAGCAACCCTTGAGCTGCTGAGACCCAATCACCCGTCCTGATATCTCTATCTTTCTCATACACTCTGAGACCCAATCACCCGTCCTGATATCTCTCTCTTTCTCATACACTCTGAGACCCAATCACCCGTCCTGATACCTCTCTCTTTCTCATACACTCTGAGACCCAATCACCCGTCCTGATATCTCTCTCTTTCTCATACACTCTGAGACCCAATCACCCGTCCTGATATCTCTCTCCTTCTCATACACTCTGAGACCCAATCACCCGTCCCAATATCTCTCTCTTTCTCATACACTCTCTGTGACTCTCTCTCTCCATCAGGCTTTCTCTCTCATATATAAACAACCTCTTGAAAATAGTCAATTTTTTTTTTGTCTCAAACATATCTCAAATTAAGTTAAAAAGTTCATGCTTTATGTTGTATTGATGTCTTTGCAGAGAAAAAAATCCAAACTCATTCGTAAGGCCTCAGGCAGTACAATTCTGGAAGTAGAGCACAGATTACTTGAGGAGTCTTACATTAATGCAGTCTGTGAATTTTCTGCACAGAATGTTTGCAGAAACTCACACTGGAGCATTCTGGTCATTGTAATCTGCAGCCAAGGTGAACTGTTTAATTCAGCTGAGAGTGAAAGCTCTAGGGAAACCTCATGAATTCAAGCCTCAGGCTTCTCCGAGGGGCATAGGTTTCAGGTGGAAAACATTGTTAGAGGTGTTTGAAACAGTAAACATGGGAAACCTCCATCCTTTCAAATACATACTGAGTAGTATTTACTTTAAATAAAACAAGCTACTCTGGTCATTTCTCACGCTTTTGGCAGTGAGAAATACATTTGTTCCTGGTTATTACCAGGGACCATCTTAAATAGTCTTTGAGTATTTCAGTGCTTTTAAAATTATGACTTGGAGGCTGAAACTACAAAAGAACCTTAAGTTGGATCTTAGTAATATCTGGAAATACACATTTTTTGAGTTCAGGGCTTATGTCACAAATCTTGAGATCAGGTCAACTTGGGTTCTGGTCAGGAGAGGTTACTGTGAGAGGCAGCATCAGGGAGGGGGGAAATAACATCAGGTTGGGCTGGGCCACAGGTTGGGGTTGATGATTTGGTCATGGTAAGGTTTGGTGGCAACGGTGGGGGGAGCAGGCGTGTGAGAGATGGCAGCAGAGAAAGGGGCAGATAGATTTGTGCTACAGACCTGACTTTAGAATCTTCAAGGGAGAAGGAAGCACTGTACACAACAATGTTACCTATCTTGGAGATGGATCTGGAAGATCTCAGAAATAAGCAGGCAACAGTGCGGGACTGAGTCAGAAGTAAGTAAAATGAGAGCTAAGTTTCATTGTGACAGAATAGTGACACAGAAAAGCATGACAAACAGGCGTGATGGAAATGGTTTGACAGGAAAGAGTTACATCTACAGGAAGGGCACACATTACACAATTAATTTGAGGCGAGGAGAGTCTGAAAGAATTGACGTGCTGTAGATTGAAAGGGACTAGACTATGGCAGCACTGAAGGGAATGACGCCATGAGAATGTGGCCAGTTTCCAGCTGTCAGGTGCCCCTTTCTATGTCCTCACTTGAAGCCAGTTTTTAAACATAAAATCCACTTGCCACGCTTACCAAATGTATGTCATCATATATAGTGTTAAAAACACTTTTCATGTTTAAAATGGACTTCAGGCTATATCCCAGGATGATGACCTAAGAATTTGCAAAAGCTCATCTGATAGTTGGGAATAGGCTAGGGATGGGTCGGGCAGGGGAGCTGCTGGTGACCATCAGTTGGCATCGAGGTTAGTAAGGGTTGGGAGCACACTTTTGGTGGAGCTGACATACAAGAATTGGTGATAAAAGAGCACATGTTTTCTCTCATACTCTGTCACTACACACTGGGGTAGATCTTGATTGTGTGCGTTAGTGTAAAATAGGTGATAGCAAGTCTATCACCTGTTTTATACTATTGCACAAAGTTAAGATCGACCTCACTCTTTTGCACCCTTTGTTTCTCATTCTCTCTTTCAGCCTCTATAGTTCTCTCTCTCTCTTTCTTTCTCTCTCACAGTCTCACACTTTGTCACACATGCTTATACCAATTTTACTGTTCGAAAAATTCTATTTTGCCTCATAACAGTGATCATTAAACTGAAAAAAGATCTTTCCAATGAGAAAAAAAATAAGTGAAGTAATTGCTTGACTTTGTAAGTATAAATAGCGTATGAACAACTGCTTCTCTCTCATCTGGCTTTCTTTGAGGTAACATTTTAGTAGTTTAATTCCGCACCCAATAAGAAATAGTACTCGTAAAAAATATTCTCCAGTATACTTTGAATTCATTCAGAAATTGTGTCACAGGCCAATGATGGAAAATTGTACATACCACACACATTCAGACTGCAGAATCTCCTTGAAGCTAACAGAGTGAGAGCTGTACGTCAAAATTTCAACTTCAAGCTCAGGCATTTGAGGTAACCTGAAGCGTTCATGTAAAATCATGAATGAAACACACAAAAGGAATCTGGGCTGACAGGGAACTACCTCATCACCAACGCAGATTCTGAAAATGTTGTCCTAAAGGTAAATCTATTGTGAAATATATGTGTTTCATGTTTTTGTTGAATTTGGAGCCTTCATTTCAAATATGGGATATTGAGAAAATATAGCAGATAAAAGGATTTGGAATTGTTTTTGCATTGATTTGATTGGTTTATTTAGCTAACCTGCTCATCCAGTAAATCAATATGAATGAATTCCAATGAATATATTTGCATATTACCCAATCAACTAGAGAAAATTTACTTGAAAGGGAATACATTTGTAAATTGCCTCGTCAACTGTAAGAAGTTTGGCTAAATTTGCAAACTGCATAAATTATTATACATTTGACTATGATTAAGTGTGGGAAGCTTCTTGGAACATTTTACTACATTAAATAAATGCAAGTTGTTGTTGCTGATACAGAAGTGTTACACAGAAATGTTACAGGAAGTATGTGAAGGCATGTGCTAAATGCAATCTTTTAAAATATGTGGCTAACTTTCTGAATGTGCGCTCCTAGCTCAGAGCCTTATAGCATAGGTAATTTTCTGCCTTCACGCTACCAGCAAGGAGCCTCAAGGAGCCTTTGCTACCAGCAAAGAGTGAATTAAAAAATTTAGGACTATGCTACATATATTTTCCAATCATTATTTTAAATGGCCAGAAAATTGTGGGCAGGGCAGTGCATGCATGAATTTCCAATATATGCTTCAAGTAGGCAAGGCTCTATCCAGGGGTTTACATTTAGAGAAAAAGGCCGACACATATGTGTGTTTTACGTTGTCTATTTGGCCTTATTTATAAAGTTAGGAGAAAAATCAGGATTTCTGTTATTAAGTTTCACATTTGATACTTTCCCCTTACATTTTCTCATTTAAACACAATCTCGATTATCTGTTGTATATTCTAGATGTTCCTTATGTCCAGTCTGTTGATTTGAATATTTGTTTTGACAGTCTGAATTGCTGTTAGAAATCCTGCATATTTTCATGAAGTCACACAAATCTATCAGCAACTCGTCTAAATTTACCCAATATTCTTAGCAGGAAAGGGTTGCCATGCAACCCAGGAGGCCGAAACATTCTGGCATGATCATAGAGATGAGAACATCACAGGAGAAGGATGGAGAGGGACATGAATAATGTAATAAAAGACTCAACTTGGGTCTTTTGGATCTATCAGGAATGTGAATGAAATAAATGAACAGGAATTGATTTTGTCTCTTGCACATTGCAACAACCTGGGATTATGTTAAACAGGAATATATACTTGATATCAGAAGGTAAACCCACATGAAATATTTTTTTGTTGTTTTAAAAAAAAGCAAGTTGTTCCAATCTTAAACTAGCTTGTTCTGTAACTTTATTATTTTGCTGACACAATCACCTGCCAACAATTTGGTCAATACAGAACTCGGCAGTGCGTTCAATACAAATAAGGGATTAACAGTATTAAGATTTACGGGCACTGGAAGTATTATTTATTGTCTGCTATATAATCTGCAAGTGCCTTTTTTACATTTTGAACACGCAAATGCCATGCTGAACATGGATGACTCATTGATATAAAAGATGCAGAGCACATCTACAAAGAAACTATTGCAGGCAGTGGAAGCCCTGGAGTGAGAGAACATTTGAATATTCTATGTATTCACTTTCTCATTAAATACAATACTGCTGTTGGCCCTATATATCTATATATCACAAATAATGTTGGGCCAAGAATTTATATGGAACACGATGCTCAGTTATTTAAATAACCATTAGATGAAGTCAACAATTCAGAATCTGATGATCAATGAAGTGGTTGTTAAGTAATTTAAACACTTCTGCCAGGAACTCAAACAGGCACCACGCCATTTTTGCAATTAAATTCATTTGGACTCGTGAAGCCTCACATAGCAGTTTTAAATTAAAAGTATCTGAAAAATTAAAGTTTGATCATTAAAATTGCTGAATTCCTGCATAGTTTTGATTTTGAATTTGTTCTATTCCTGTTATCAGTCCTGTTAAATCATCAGTACTTTGCCCATTCAAGTGAATTATAGTAGGAACTTGACAGCAAAATGATATTTTGGGCAAGATGCTGTTGGAGTTCAGCCCCTGTGGAACTATGTCCCAGCAGGAGTTGCACCTTCAGGAGAGGTGGGGAAAAAACTGAGAAAAGGCAAGATTTATATGCTATATTGGAAAATCCAAATGTAAAACTCCAATGACAAATTGTTATTACAGTTTTCACAATAGAAGATATTGTCAGGGTCATCTTTCCAGCAATTGGATGCAAGAGGAAAATGTTTGAAATTAGGAGAATTCCGTAATGAAATACCCATGAAAAATCTAGAGTACTTGAACATTCATAAAGCATCCTAACTAAATGGAATTAATCCAGAAGCACTTAAGAAAAGAAGGGGAGCTCTGGTAGAATTCTTTGCAGCTCATTGAACACAATATCAGTAGGCTAGCTACTTTCCAGTTAGTCCAATAAAAAAGCATAATTAACTAATCATAGACTTGTTGGCTTGACATCTTTATTGAGAAAAATATTGAGATAAAATCAAACAACAGAAGTATATTTAATCAAGATTAAGGTAATAATACCAAGCAAACATATATTTATCAGAGATAGCTCATACACAACAAATTTCTTGGAAAGCTTATGCTGATGTGATGGGTGCACAGCCTTGATTTTTAGAAAACAGTTAACATAGTGCCTCACGAGCAGATACAGTGAAATACCTTGGGATAAAATAGGAAATTGTGAATTGAATAATAATTGCCTAAGTAGCAGGTAGTGATCAACGCTAGTAGTTAACTTTGGACAGTTGTGACCAATAAATGAACCAGTTCACTTCAGTTCTGAGAGACCTCTGCAGCTTGATGAGCATACTGAAAGTAGAATGTCTAAGTTTGCAGACAGTAGCAAGTAGGCTGTTCATGGTATGTGCGCCCAAAGTTGTGAGGCTCCACTGGCAACAGAGTCTCATGGAGGCAAGTGCAGAACACAAAACCGGACGCACAGGCTAGCATGCATGGTTTGCAATGTGCCACAGATGCAGTGAACAAAAATATCTGGATAACTGAGGCTGGGCTGGTGATCAGTGCAAGTTTCATTATACATAAAAATGTTGTTTAAATCTATTGCATACTGTATCTTGTGGTTTTCCCATCCACATTGATGGCCTCTCATTTGAAATGGATACAGGAGTAAGTGGATGACCTGGCCTGTGGGAGTAGGTTTCTTAAAGGGACTGCCGGGAAAATGGCAGAATCTGGGGGCGGGTACCCATCCCGTCCCCAACCCGCCTCCGTGCCATCTTCCCAGGAGGCAGGTAGCCGACCCGCACCAGGTCCCGTCTCCTCAAGGCAGAAAGGGGATTAGTGCCAATTAACTGCCTGTTAACAGGAAGTTAACAGGCAGTTTTTTGGCTAATCCCCATTTTGAGCCCTGAAGTGTGGGCTTCCCGATGGCTCAGAACCTCGCCAGGGTCAGCGAGGCGGACCGTCGGTCTGCGGGGGTCGGAGGGGCCAAGATGTCCGGTGTGCAGGTGAGTGATGGGCGCATGTGTGCAGAGGTAAGTGTGTGAGGTGAGTGTAAAGTGTTTTAATAAATTTTACTTACCTTTACTTCTTCCTGCAGGCTTCCTCCCTTCAGGTCTCGGGAGTCCCTCAGCTCACCAGCACAGAAAGCAGAATGGCCGCTGAACTGTCAAAAGCTGCAGCCTTTTGCTTTCTGCGCAGGAGACATCTCTAACTGAGCCTGAGTGGAAGGACTCAACTTAGAGGACAGATTGTCAGTGTTTGACAGCTTCACAGAGCCGTCAAACGCTGTCATTTCATCTGTCAAAAGCTTACGTCACCTGTAACCGGCTTTCCCTTAATTGGCCTGCTAAGCCCACTGGGCAGGCTCAACAAGGTCAATCAAGGGAAAATAGCATGGTAGCAAAATACTGCAGATGCTGAAAATCCAAAATAACAACAGAAAATGCTGGAAAAACTCAGCAGGCCAGGCAACATCCGTGGAGAGAAAATAGAGTCAATGTTTCGAGTGAAAACCCCTTTGTCAAGACTAAAGAAGCACAGGAAATGAAATGGATTAAGAGGCCAGGCTGGGAGAAAACAAAAGAGAAGAGACATAAAGAGGTATTCAAAATGAGACGAGATGGTGATAGGACTAGTGGAGACAAAAGACAGCTCTAGATTAGGTGTGAAATGTGCTGGCAGAATGGGAGACAGTTGCCATGTGGGAGAGAGAGAAAAAAAAAGAAAGGTGGGGGGGAAAGGCCAAAACAAAGGTGTGGATAAAAAATGGCCCAGTAATTCCTGTCACAACGCGTGAGTACGGACGGGGTACTCACGCGTGTGCCCGGAGAAATTGCCAGTTTTCAGCATGCACAGTGCATGCGCTGAAAACCGGCATTTCCTGTCCTCTGACCCAAGGGGTTAAGAGGCAGAACGCGTGCGACTGCACAGGCAGCGTGTGCGCGCTGAAATTCCTTTTTTTTTTCCCCCAGAGTTGCCCGAGTGTAAAGGCCTCCGGTTTTTACGCATGGAAAAACCAGACGTAAGTACTTAGTTTTACAGGTAAGTGGTCTTTTAGTACAATTTAGGAAAAAAATTTCCACAGGTTTATTATTTTTAAAGAATTTACAGTAAGGTAAGTTTAGTTTTAGACCCTATTTTTTTTTTTTTTTTTCAAAAATTTGTTTAATTGTTTAAAATATTTTTTTAAACTTATTTATAGTTAATATAATCAGTGGGATGTTTTTTAAAATTTTATTTAAAGTTTAAGTAGTGTTTTGGCAGCCCATACTTTTCATGAGTTTGACAGTTCTTACTATCAAACTCATGAATGAGGTTTCCCCTCCCCTGATTGGCTGCACAGAGCTCACCTGATCCCAGCCGGCACATCGCACTAACTACGCCGCTGGATCAGGTAAGCACATCGCGCCGACATCTGAACCGGGCCAGTGACAGGAAATGCAAGCAGGCCCGGGCTTCAGATGTCGGCACGCCGGGTGAGTGCACATCGGGGGCTTGCACGCGCGGCAAGCCCCCGATCCTAATTTCAGGGCCAATATAAGTAAAAATGTAATAGGGGCCGAGGTTATGATCTGAAATTGTTGAACTCGATATTGAGCCCGGAAGGCTGTAAAGTGCCTAATCGGAAGATGAGGTGCTGTTCCTTGAGTTTACGGTGAGCTTCCGTGGAACAACGCAAGAGGCCGAGGACGGTGAGGTCCGAGTGGGAATGGGGTGGTGAATTAAAATGACAGGCGACCGGAAGCTCGGGGTCACCCTTCCGGCTGAACGGAGCTGTTCCGCAAAGCGGTCACCCAATCTGCGTTTGGTCTCCCCAATGTAGAGGAGACCACATCGTGAGCAGCGAATACAGTATACTAGATTGCAAGAAGTACAAGCAAATCGCTGTTTCACCTGGAAGGGTTGTTTGGGGCCCTGGACAGTGGGAACGGGGGAGATGTAAGGGCAGGTGTTACATCTCCTGCGCTTGCACGGGAAGGTGCCAGGCGAAGGGGAAGGGGTGCTGGGGGTGATAGAGGAGTGGACTAGGGTGTCTCGGAGGGAGCGGCCCCTACGGAATGCTGAAAGGGGAGGGGAGGGGAAGATGCGTTTGGTGGTGGGATCACTTTGGAGGTGGCGGAAATGGCAGAGGATGATCCATTGAATGTGGAAGCTGGTGGGGTGAAAGGTGAGGACAAGGGGAACCCTATCGTGGTTCCGGGAGGGAGGGGCAGGGGTGAGGGCAGAAGTGCAGGAGATAAAATGGACACGGTCGAGGGCCGTGTCAACCACGGTAGAGGGGAATCCTCGGTTGAGGAAAAAGGAAGACATGTCGGAAGCACTGGTGTGGAAGGTGGCATCGTCGGAGCAGATGCGGCGGAGACGGAGAAACTGGGAGAATGGAATAGAGTCCTTACAGGAGGCAGGGTGGGAGGAAGTGTAGTCCAGGTAGCTGTGGGAGTCAGTGGGCTTGTAGTGAATGTTGGTCAATAACCTATCCCCAGAGATGGAGATGGAGAAGTCGAGGAAGGGAAGGGAAGAGTCAGAGATGGACCATGTGAAGGTGAGGGAAGGGTGGAAATTGGAGGCAAAGTGAATGAAATTGTCTAGTTCAGGGAAAATAGCGTGGGTTGGCCAGAAGTTGATGAAGGTGGGACTAAAACCCGACAAGTGGGAGTCCCGCCTCCAAAAGCTCCCCATAGACAAAATCCAGCCCATAACTGCAGAGTGCGCTGTGGAGCTGATGTATTCTGATTTTACTGCTGATCCATATAAGTGCAGGGCTCTGCTCAGCAGTTTTCAAATGTCAGTTAATACTAATGTTAGAAAAATGCATGGTACCACTGGCACTCTGTTAACTTTTAATGTTTCTAACGTTAAGTTTAAAAAAGTTATCTGACTATCCAGTCATGCTGCAGATTTTGCACTGATGCATATGTAAAATTGTTCAGATGGAGAAAGCCATGTGTGAAATCATTGACAATGTAAGGCAGGGATTACAAAAGCAAATAATATATTGGAAATATAAGTAGTTTCATAGAATATAAATCCAAAATGGGATTACTAAGAATACAAAACAGAAGCGACCACACAAGGTATGGGGCTGTTTACGCTGTGGTAACTCCGATGAGGCAGCACTTCCACCCTGCCAGTGAGGTGAATCACCAAGCCCACTCGAGTTTGCAGGATCAGCTCATTACCTTAATGAAGGGTGGACCAAGTGTGCAATTCTATGTAACATAGGAGTAAACCATTTCAGGGAGGGGGGTGAGAAAGCTTGATGCTGCAGCATTTAAAAGCCAGCAGCAATTTAAGGTGCCAGTAGATTCATGGATGCACAACAGGTAAGCGGTGGATACAAAAGGTCCCATGACAAGTTTCGGAGAAGAGGGGAGTTCTCCAAGTGTCCTGGCTAACATTTATAGGAACATAGGAACAGGAGTAGGCCATTCAGCCCCTCGAGCCTGTTCCGCCATTCAATGAGATCATGGCTGATCTGTGACCTAACTCCATATCCCTTAATACCTTTGTTTAACAAAAAGCTCTCAATCTCAGCTTTAAGATTAACAATTGATCTAGCATCAATTGCCGTTTGCAGAAATGAGTTCCAAACTTCTACCACCCTTTGTGTGTAGAAATGTTTCCTAATTTCACTCCTGAAAGGTCTGGCTCTATTTTTTAGACTGTGCCCCCTAGTCCTAGACTCCCCAATCACTGGAAATAGTTTCTCACTATCTACCCTATCTGTTCCCCTTAATATCTTGAAAACTTTGATCAAGTCACCCCTTAACCTTCTAAATTCCAGGGAATACATCCTACTTTGTGTAATCTCTCCTCGTAATTCAACCCTTGAAGTCCGGGTATCATTCTGGTAAACCCGCGCTGCACTCCCTCCAAGGCCAATATATCCTTCCTAAGGTGTGGTGCCCAGAACTGCTCACAGTACTCCAGGTGTGGTCTAACCAGGGCTTTGTATAGCTGCAGCATAACTTCTACCCCCTTGTATTCTAGTTCTCTAGATATAAAGGCCAGCATTCCATTAGCTTTTTTGATTATTTTCTGTACCTGTTCATGACATTTTAATGATCTATGTACCTGGACCCCCAAGTCTCTTTGGACCTCCACTGTTTCTAGCTTTTCACCATTTAGAAAGTATTCTGTTCTATTCTTTTTAGGTCCAAAGTGGATGACCTCACATTTACCTACATTGAAATCCATTTGCCAAAGTTTTGCCCAATCTCTTAATCTATTAATATCTCTTAGTAATTTTATGCTTCCATCTATATTGCTTACAATGTCGTCTATCTTTGAGTCATCAACAAACTTTGATATGTGGCTTTCTATCCCATCCTCTAAGTCATTAATAAATATGCAAATAGTTGTGGCCCCAACACAGATCCTTGCGGGACACCACTGGTCACATCCTGCCTATGAAAATACCTGCCCATTATCCCGACTCTCCGTCTCCTGTCGCTCACCCAATTTCCAAACCAGGTCAATAATTTGCCTTCAATTTCATGAGCTTCAACTTTACCTAACAGTCTCTTATGAAGGATTTTATCAAATACCTTCTGGAAGTCCATATAAATAACATCCATAGACATTCCCCTGTCCACTACTTTAGTCATGTCTTCAAAAAATTCAATCAGGTTCGTCAGGCATGACCTACCCTTTACAAATTCTTGCTGGCTCTCTCTGATCAGCTGAAAATTTTCAAGTTTTCAGTCACCCTGTCATTAATTATAAACTTGAGTAATTTCCCAAAAACAGATGTTAGGCTAATTGGTCTATAAGTCGCTGGTTAAATAATGAAGTTACTCCAATCTAAATTTTCCAATCTAAAGGAACGGTTCCCGAATTGAGAGAAATTTGGAACCTTATGGTTAGGGCACCTGCAATGTTCTCACCTACTTCCTTTAAACCCTGGGATGGAAACCATCTGGTCCTGGGGGTTTATCACTCTTTAGTGCCATTATTTTCTTCATTACTGTTATTTTGCTTACATTGATTTTGGTGAGTCCTCGTCCCGATTCAATATTAGTTTCCTTGGGATTTCCGGCATGCTTCTTCTACTGTAAATACTGATGCAAAGTAATTATTCAACATGTCTGTCATTTCCTTATTTTCATTGACAATATCACCATTATCAGTTTTTAAGGGGCCCACATTGCTCCTGACCACCCTCTTTTTCCTAATATAATTGTAAAAAAAATGTGTTGAATTTGACATCTCTTGATTCAACTTGTATTTGTATAAAGAACGTTTATTTATGTCACATACCCTAACCTGTCCATTTGCTCTAATATTTTACTCACACATTTCTTATTTCTCTCTCCTGGTTCAATTACTTTACATCTTTTAGTTTTCCCTTTACCTGTAGTACCTAAAGCACGATTTCTGACAATTACTCTACTCGCTTCCCTTTCGTTTGTTTTAGAACTAATATTTATACTACCTTTTCCACCTGAGCCCTCCCCCACACTTACTAGTTTAAAGTCCTCGTGATCACCCTATTTATCCCAACGGTACAGTTCCTTCCTGTCCCAGTACGGGTGCCAGTGTCTCATGAAATGGAACCCCTCTTTCCCACACCACTCCTTCAGCCACGTGTTCACCTCCCTAATCTGCTTACCCCTACACCAATTTGCATGTGGTTCAGGTAATAATCCAGAGATTATAACCCTTGACGTCCAGTCCTTTAACTTAGCTCCTAGTTACTGGTACTCTCCAAACAGGACCTCTTACCTGCTCTTTCCTATCTTGTTGGTCCCAACATGGGCCACAGCGACTGGATCCTCCCCCTTCCTCTCCAATATCCTTTCAAGCCGGTTCAAGATGTCCCTCACCCTGGCACCAGGTAGGCAATATACCATGTGGGACTCTCGATCCTGCTTACAAAGGATGCTATCCATCCCCCTAATTATTGAATCCACTACAACTACTACATTACGCCCCTCTTCCTCCTCCTCCCCATTTTGGACAGCCTCCCGCTCCAAGGTGCCATGGTCTGCATTCTGACTGTCCTTCTGACAATCTTTATCCTTATCCTCACAGGTAGCAAATACATTGTGCCTGTTGAATAGGATCCGTTTCTGTGGATCAAAAAACAAACCCTTGACCCCTCCGTCCTTGCAAACTATCGCCCCATCTCCAACCTCCCTTTTCTCTCCAAAGTCCTTGAACGCGTTGTCGCCTCCCAAATCCGTGCCCATCTTTCCCGCAACTCCATATTTCAATCCCTCCAATCAGGTTTCCACCCCTGCCACAGTAATGAAATGGCTCTCATCAAAGTCACAAATGACATCCTATGTGACTGTGACAAAGGTAAACTATCCCTCCTCATCCTTCTTGACTTGTCTGCAGTCTTTGACACGGTTGACCACTCCATCCTTCTCCAATGCCTCTCCACTGTCATCCAGCTGGGTGGGACTGCACTCGTCTGGTTCCATTCTTATTCTATCTAATCGTAGCCAGAGAATCACCTGCAATGGCTTCTCTTTCCGCTCCCGCATCATTACCTCTGCTGTCCCCCAAGGGTCTATCCTTAGCCCCATCCTATTTCTCATCTACATGCTGCCCCTCGGTGACATCATCCGAAAACACAAAGTCAGTTTCCACATGTACGTTGATGACACCCAGCTCTACCTCACCACCACTTCTTTCGCCCCCTCCACAGTCTCTAAATTGTCAGACTGCTTGTCCGACATCCAGTTCCGGATGAGCAGAAATGTTCTCCAATTAAACATTGGGAAAACCGAAGCCATTGTTTTCGGTTCTCACCACCGACTCCGTTCCCTAGCCACTGACTCCATCCCTCTCCCTGACATCTGTCTGAGGCTGAACCACACTGTTCGCAACCTTGGTATCATATTTGACCCTGATATGAGCTTCCGACCGCATATCCATGGCATAACTGAAACTGCCTATTTCCACCTCTGTAACATTGCCTGTCTCTGCTCTTGACTCAACTCATCCGCTGCTAAAACCCTCATCCATGCCTTTGTTACCTCTAGACTTGACTATTCCAACGCACTCCTGGCTGGCCTTCCACATTCTACCCAACGTGAACTTGAAGTCATCCAAAACTCGGCTGCCCGTGTCCTAACACGCACCAAGTCCCATTCACCCATCACCCCTGTGCTCGCTGACCTACATTGGCTCCTGGTTAAGCAGCGCCTCGATTTCAATATTCTCATCCTTGATTTCAATCCCTCCATGGCCTTGCCCCTCCCTATCTGTGCAATCTCCTCCAGCCCCATAACTCCCCGAGATATCTGCGCTCCTCTAATTTTGCCCTCTTGCGTATCCCTGTTTATAATCGCTCAACCATGGTTGATCATGGGGTGATCGGGGGTTGGTGGGGTGATTGATCGCAGGGTAGGTCGGAGAGCATGGGTTGGAGGTGTGGGGGAGGGGCGGGGGGTTGATAGTGGGGCAGTCCAGAGATCGAGGGGTGGGGGAGGTCGATTGTTGGGCAGGCCAGAGGTCGGCGGCTGCAACGGGGGAGAGTTTGATCACTGAGCAGGCTGGAGATCACGGATTGGAGAGAGGTCAAATGCAGGGCAGGCTGGAGATCAGGGGTTGGAGAGAGGTCGATCGTAGGGCAGGCTGGAGATCAGGGGTTGGAGAGAGGTCAAGTGCAGGGCAGGCTGGAGATCAGGGGTTGGGGAGAGGTCGATCGCAGGGCAGGCTGGAGATCAGGGGTTAGAGAGAGTTCGATCGCAGGGCAGGCTGGAGATCAGGGGCTAGAGAGAGGTCAATCGCAGGGCAGGCTGGAGATCAGGGGCTAGAGAGAGGTCAATCGCAGGGCAGGCTGGAGATCAGGGGTTAGAGAGAGTTCGATCGCAGGGCAGGCTGGAGATCAGGGGTTAGAGAGAGGTTGATCACAGGGCAGGCTGGAGATCAGGGGTTGGGAGAGGTCGATCGCAGGGCAAGCTGGAGATCAGGGGTTGGGGCGAGGTCAAGCGCAGGGCAGGCTGGAGATCAGGGGTTAGAGAGAGGTCGATCACAGGGCAGGCTGGAGATCAGGGGTTGGGAGAGGTCGATCGCAGGGCAGGTTGGAGATCAGGGGTTGGGGAGAGGTCGATCGCAGGGCAGGTTGGAGATCAGGGGTTAGAGAGAGGTCGATCACAGGGCAGGCTGGAGATCAGGGGTTGGGAGAGGTCAATCGCAGGGCAGGCTGGAGATCAGGGGTTAGAGGTCGATCGCAGGGCAGGCCTGAAATTGGGGGTGGGAGTGTGGGGGAGGACTGGACTGGGGCAGGGGAGAGAGAGCGGCTGCAACCAGCAGAAGGGAGGCCGATTATTTGCTTGGGAGGCCGGGGGTAGCTCTCCTGCTCCTCCTGGCCCACATGGAGTGCTATAAAAAGCAATTACCTTCTTGAGACGGCAGCTCCCATCTCCCTTTTGCTCCTGGGTTTCCTGAGCCCTGGGAATAAAATGTAGCGACAGGTAAATTTAAATAAAGTTCCCAATTGCATTGTGGTAACCTGATTTAAATATGATAATGAAGTATCCCGCCTCTCCACCTCAGGACACTCACATGATTCGCAACCCACTACCTTAAAAACAGAAATGGACGTGTACACGTCAGGTTCAGGGCGCATTCCCTGTTTTTTAGGGTTTGCCCACCCCTGCCCAACTCCCACCCTTCGTGGAGGTGGGGGGGAGGGTGGGTTACTATAAATCCCAATGATTCCAATCTTCTCCTGGCCGGCCTCCCATTTACCACACTCCATAAACTTCAACTCATCTACAATGCTGTTGCCATGTCCTATCTCGCACCAGTGGGCTACAGGTCTTCAGCCAATGGTTAACATATTTCCCCAGTATCTCAATACCATATTCCCGCTCTCTCCCCATAGCCCTTGATGCCTTCTGTGGCTAGAAATCTATCTATCTCCTTCTTAAATATATTCAGTGACTTGGCCTCCACAGCCTTCTGTGGTAGAGAATTCCACAAGTTCACCACCCTCTGATTGAAGATATTTCTCTTCATCTCAGTCCTAAATGTCCTACCCCGATCCTGAGACTGTGACCCCTCGTTCTAGACCCCCCAGCCAGGGGAAACATCCTCCCTGCATCCAGTCTGTCTAGCCCTGTCAGAATTTTATACGTTTCAATGGGATCCCCTCTCATTCTTCTAAACTCTAGTGAATGCAGGCCTAGTCGACCCAATCTCTCCTCATACGACAGTCCTGCCATCCCAGGAATCAGTTTGGTGAACCTTCGCTGCATTCCTTCTATGGCAAGTATATCCTTTCTTGGGTAAGGAAACCAAAACTGCACACAGTACTCCAGGTGTGGTCTCACCAAGGCCCTGTATAACTGTAGTAAGGCATCCTTGCTCCTGTACTCAAATCCTCTTGCAGTGAAGGCCAACAAACCATTTGCCTTCCTAACTGCTTGCTGCACCTGCATGTTTGCTTTCAGTGACTGGTGTACAAGGACACCCAGGTCCCTCTGTACATCAATGTTTTCCAATCTATCACCATTTAAATAATACTCTGCCTTTCTGTTTTTCCTACCGAAGTGGATAACCCATGGAGGCTGGGTTTTCCTGTGCTCGGACCCATAAGGTAAGCGCATTTACAGCACTGCTAGTGGGCCAGGAGGAGCGGGAGTGCTCCCAAGTTAACCTCTTTACAGACCGCAAAATCTCCAACTCCCCCCACCCCCTGGCGATCTCTGAATACTCAACTGCGACGATCTCCGAGTGCTCACACCCCTCCCCCACAATCTCCAAATCCCTCCACCAATCCCCCGTGATCTCCTACTTACCTGCCATCCGATCCTCGGCTGCTTTCCCACATGACAGGCAGCCAGCCTCTCAATCTGGCAATCTGACAGTCGGGTGGGAAACCTGCTGAGAAAATTTAAAAGGCGTCTTGTGGTTAATTTCAGCAGGACGTCTGGGAAACCCATACTTGCGGGTTTTCCGTCGGGAAAGCCTTCCTCCCTCCCCACCTCGCTCTACTCATGGCTCTGAGTAAATATCGGGCTCTGTATATTATTCAAGTGTGTAGTTACATTTCAGCTAGTTTCACTACCAGTACAGGTTGTCAGAGAAGGGGAAAGGAATACAGACTGCAAGTGAGAGAAGATGGCATACGAGATAGAGAACATGGGGACAAAGACTTGTTGCCCCACTACACTGCCCCAATATTTCCTGGGCTCCTCAAAATAATCTTACTGGCCCTGCTCCTGGAGTAGGCACAAGCACACTGTAAGAATGTTGAGGTGGTGGACAAATGCCCAAAGAAACCTGGTGGTAGCACTTATGCTGGGACACACCAGACTCTTCAGCAGCAGCTAGAAGGGCCTGATATCAATGCTCAAGATTATAAGCCTGAGAGGTCTGCAGCTGTGCTGTTTCCACCACCCACCCCCCAATCCCTAAATCCCATGATTCTCCTCAGTGCTACCATTTGCTGGCAACCCTCCCCTAATCCTTTTCGATCTGGTACCCCTTCCCAAGCTCCTATACAACACAACTAATCCTCCTAGTGCTTCATATCTCACAACATCACTCTAGGTTCTCCCATGCTGCCAATATTCCCACACATCATGAGTCTTGCCCCCAAATTCCAGGACCACCCTCCAACACCAGCAACCCAGATAGTGACCCCACACTCTCCCCTACTGGTACTTGAAGTTTCTACAAACTATTCCCCACTTATCTGCAGCCTGGAATATCTTCCCTACTTATCACAGAAATCACAGAAACCCCACAGTGCAGATAGAGGCCATTTCGGCCCATCGAGCCTGCACCGACACATATCCCACCCGATCCCCGTAACCCCTACACCAACACATATCCCACCCTAGCCCCGTAACCCCACGTATTTAATCCCCCTAACACTAAGGGTCAATTTATCATAGCCAATCAACCTAACCCGCACATCTTTGGACTGTGGGAGGAAACCGGAGCACCCGGAGGAAACCCACGCAAACACGGGGAGAATGTGCAAACTCCAGACAGACAGTCGCCCGAGGCCGGATTCGAACCCGGGTCCCTGGCGCTGTGAGGCAACACTGCTAACCACTATGCCATCTTCATCTGTAAGCTCTGGAATTCCCTCCCTAAACCTCTCCTCTTCTCCACTTCTTTCTCCTCCTTTAAGGCGCTTCTTAAAGCTTTTGGTCACCTGCCTTAATGTCTCCTTCTTTGGCTTGGTGACATTTGTCAGATTACACTTCTGTGAAGCACTTTGTGATGTTTTAATACATTAAAGACACTATATAAATGCAAGTTGTTGTTATTCTGGGCTTTATAAAAAGAGCTAAAATGAACGCCATATTTGCATAGAGACTGTAAATGAGTGGCCATGATTCCTATTAAAATTACGTTTCAGCAAAAAAAATCAAGTCCACTAATTTACAGTTTCCATGCAAATAAATCATAGAATTCAAGCCCCAAATTATCACCGTCATTCTTACAATACACCATTTGACTTATTCTACACTATAAACCAATGGCCATGATAACATATTATACGCTACGTGCCATAAAAGAGTCTATCCTCTGTCTAATTAGAAGCATAGCCACAGGAGATCATAAATGACAACCTTCTGCATTTCCGATCACATCCCAAGGCCTCCTCTCCGACCCTCCCCCCAGCCTCCCAACCTCCCCCCACTCACCATCACCACCTTCACTTATTGAACTTTTTTAAATATTCATTCATTGGATGTGGGCATTGCTGGCAAGGCCAGCATTTATTGCCCATCCCTAGTTGCCCTTGACAAGGTGGTGAGCCACCTTCTTGAAACGCTGCAGTCCGTGCTCCCACAGTGCTGTTAGATAGGGAGTTCCAGGATTTACAGCAATATACTTCCAAGTCAGGATGGTGTTGTAGTGTATGTACCTTTAAGGGGAGAACTACTTTTTACAGCTCCTGTATACTGTAGTACCGGCAGTGACCACACCTGTATATAAACCCTGAGTAGGGATCTGTAGGTTTAGTTTTAGAGTAACCCTCATCCAGTAAATACCTGTTGATTGTTCCTGCAGTCTCGTGTCTAGTTATTGAAGGACACACAACATCAAAAATACACGGAACTAACAGTGGCGACGAGGCAGATTCGAACTTACCTGCAACTCTGCATTACCTCCCAGGGATTCGCTCCTGGAGAACAAAGAAAGAAAGTTGAGGCCAGAAGCACGGGCGTCGACCACAAGCAACCGCCCAGTCATCCAGCAGAGATTGAGCATCGCAGGGGAGGCTGTAGAGAGCTGGGCTTGGTTCTCCAGTCATGGTGGTCCAGCGAAACGGGCTGGCAACAGGTACGGCGCAGACCCTTCCCGGACAGCGGCAGCTAGAGCCGACCGACGGCACAGAAAAAGTCGAGCAGCATCGATGGGAGAAGAGAGATGGTAGAGCGCACAGGGCGCAGCCAATGTTCAGGACCGAACGGCGTCAACGGGAGAAGAGAGAGAGGCGCGAAAGAAAACACGCAGAGCGCAGCCAGTGTTCAAGGGACGAGCAGCGTCGGCGGGGAAGAAAGGGAAACACACAGAGCGCAGCCGGTGTTCAAGGGCTGAGCAGCCGCAGCGGAGAAGAAGGGAGAGCGCGGGAAACGCCATTTTGAGCCGCAGCGGAGAAGAAGGGAGAGCGTGGGAAAACGCCATTTTGAGCCGCAGCGGAGAAGAAGGGAGAGCGCGGGAAAACACCATTTTGAGCCAGTCTAACCACACCCAGGGATGCCGAAGAGTGGCAGTATCACAGTGTTCGACAATGAAGTCGAAGATTGGACGACATATGTCGAACGCATAAAAGTGTACTGCAAGGCGAATGAAGTGCCAGATGAGAGGAAAGCCCTGGTATTGTTGAATTCCATGGGTGCAAAAACGTATGGCTTACTGCGAAACCTAGTAACCCCAGAGAAGCCAGTGGACAAGGATTTTGGATAGTGTCAACCCTACAGAACCACTTAAACCCCACACCGCTGCTGATAGCAGAAAGATTTAAGTTTCACAAAAGGAACCAGCATAAAGATGAAAGTAATGCTGTATTTAACGGAACTGCGTAAGCTATCGAAACACTGCAAGTTTGGAGCGGGACTGGCAGATACCTTAAGGGACAAGTTTGTGTGTGGGCTTCAAAGTGAAGGAACCCAGAAACGGCTTTTATCTGAAAAGGACCTTACACTGGAAAAGGCTTTCAGCATGGCAGTATCACACGAAGCAGCCGCACGGGGCGCTGCAGAGATACAACAGAGACCGCAAGAATATGGCACAAATGAAATATCATACGGAACAGTGAAGTGTTATCGCTGCGGCAGAACAACACACGACCATAATGATTGCTGGTTTAAGGACAAAGTGTGCAGACAGTGTGGAAAAGTAGGACACATAGCAAGAGTCTGCAGGTCGGGAAAGAAAACCAGCAGCAAGAAATCTCCACAGGAGAAGTACAAGAAGGTACATAAGGTGACGGAGAGCAGTTCAGATGAACAGAAAAGTGATACAGACTCCGGAAGCAAGGAGCTGGGTTGTCTGAAACTACATAAGGTGATCCAAACGGAGGATCATCAAACTATCTGGGTCACGCTCAAGATAGCTGGAGTCCAAGTGAAAATGGAATTGGACACAGGATCAGCCCTAACAGTCATAAGCCGAAGGGACTACAAGCGGCTATTCTCACATATACCCTTGAGAGATACAGAGCTTGTCTTGAAGATGTACACGGGGCAAAAAGTCTACCCCAAAGGAAAAATAAGGGTGAACGTTGTATATAACGGTAAGGAAACACCAAAAATGGACCTATATGTATTGCCAGATGGAGGACCACCACTACTAGGACGTGAATGGATCCGGAAGATACAGCTAGATTGGCATTCCATACAAGCACTGACTGTAGATGCCAAAAGGATGACGACGCCACACCTGGACGACTGTCAAAAATGCTAACTGATGCACAAGAAGTGTTCCAGGAGGGACTTGGAACACTAAAGGTCATAACAGCGACGATCAAAATAGAGGAAAATGCAAGCCCAAAGTTTTTTAAGGCCAGACCGGTGCCTTATGCGATCCGCCCAGCCGTCGAAGCAGAGCTGGAAGGTTTGGAACGTTCAGGAGTACTGTCCAAAGTGGGCTGGAGTGAGTGGGCCACACCCATCATTCCTGTAATGAAGAGGTCGTTGAGTAATACGCCTGGGGAACCAAAGAAAGTTCGCATCTGTGGGGACTTTAAGGTGAGAGTGAACCCAATCCTTCACATGGTACAATATCCGCTTCCGCGGATTGAAGATATTTTCGCCTCGCTATCTGGAGGGAAACGCTTCACTAAGATTGATCTGGCCCAGGCGTACCTGCAAATGGAGGTAGAAGAAGCCTCGAAACAGTACCTCACGATCAACACTCATAAAGGTCTCTACCAATACAACCGGCTGGTGTTCGGGGTAGCATCAGCTCCGGCTAGTTGGCAAAGGGCAATGGATCAAGTCCTGCAAGGGATTCCAGGGACCCAGTGTTATTTGGACGACATCCTGGTCACGGGCGAAAATGACAGTGCTCACCTTGCCAACCTGGAGCAGGTGCTCACTAGATTGAAGGAATATGGGCTCCAAGCAAATCGCCACAAATGCGAGTTTTTCCAGAAACAGATCTCGTATTATGGCCACATTATTGATGAAGAGGGGTTACATAAGTCCCCTGAAAAGATTGAGGCAGTAGTCAAGGCTCCAGCACCGGAAAATGTGTCACAACTGAAGTCGTTCCTCGGGCTGGTGAACTACTACCATAAGTTCTTGCTGAGTTTGTCTACAGTACTACACCCACTGAACACCCTACTGCAAACGGGGGTACCATGGAAGTGGAATGACAAATGTAAACGAGCTTTCCAGAAGTGCAAAGAATTGATCACATCAAAAGAGGTGTTGGCTCATTTCAACCCAGCACTACCCATTCGGTTGGCGTGTGATGCATCACCCTATGGCATTGGAGCGGTGCTGTCGCACAAGTTCCCGGACGGCTCGGAGAGGCCGGTAGCCTTTGCGTCTCGGTCACTTACCTCAGCCGAGCGTAACTACGGCCAAATTGACAGGGAGGCCCTCAGCCTAGTGTGGGGAGTGAAAAAGTTCAACCACTATCTGCACGGGCAGAAGTTCACCTTGCTGACGGACCACCAACCACTTGTCTCCATCTTTAATCCAAAGAAGGGCGTTCCGGTGATGACTGCGCAACGGCTACAAAGATGGTCGCTTTTTCTAGGGGCGAACCAATATGAAATCGAGTATAAGGGCACAAAACAGCATGGAAACGCTGATGGGCTATCACGCCTGCCACTGCCTACTGCGGAGGAAGCACCAGCAGTGGACCCTGTCGAAATATTTCATTCGGCTATAATTGAACGCTTGCCAGTAACTAACGCTGATATAGAGAAGGAGACCCAAAATGACCCGACACTGTCTCGGGTATATGACTTGACGGTGAAAGGATGGCCAACACATGGCGACTCACTGTTGCCAGCATTCTCATCCAGAAGAGAACAGCTGTCAGTATGCTAGGGGACCTTGATGTGTGGATCCCGAGTGGTAATTCCACCCAAGTTAAGGGAGAGAGTGCTCAATGAGCTTCACGAAGGCCATCTGGGAGGGGTGAAAATGAAAAGCCTTGCTAGGGCTTATGTGTGGTGGCCGGGGATTGATCAGCAAATCGAGGACCTGACAAAGAGCTGCTCAGGATGCCAGAAGGTCCAAAATGCACCACCACATGCCCCTCTACACTCATGGGAGTGGCCCTCATATCCATGGCAACGGGTGCATATTGATTTTGCTGGTCCATTCATGGACTCAATGTTTCTAATAGCCGTGGATGCGCACTCGAAATGGCCTGAGGTGATCAAAATGTCGTCCACCACCACGGAGAAAACTATTGCAGTCCTACGGACCATATTTGCCAGGAACGGCTTGCCAGAGCAGATTTGCTCTGATAACGGACCACAGTTTGTGTCCGAAGAGTTTCGAAGATTCATGAAAAGGAATGGGGTAAGGCATTACACATCCGCCCCGTATCATCCAGCCACAAATGGATTGGCTGAGAGGTTCGTACAAACCTTTAAGAAAGCAGTAAGGGCCATGTGCGATGACGACATTCCACTGCAGCATAAGGTGGACAATTTCCTGTTAGCCTACAGAAATGCGACACATGCAGTCACCAACCAGACCCCGGCCATGATGTTCTTTAACCAAAGGTTGAGATCTCGTCTGGATTTGCTCAGACCAAATGTACGAAGAGATGTTGAGAATAAGCAATTCCAGCACATCAAT
The DNA here is from genome assembly GCF_052327205.1 of Somniosus microcephalus. Taxonomy (NCBI): domain Eukaryota; kingdom Metazoa; phylum Chordata; class Chondrichthyes; order Squaliformes; family Somniosidae; genus Somniosus; species Somniosus microcephalus. Next base: position 62,727,246 of record NC_141000.1, on the reverse strand, counting down.
GAGAAGCCGACAAGGAGCTTCAATGTAGGGAAACCAGTCTTGGCCCGCGACTACCGAACAGAGAAATGGCAACCAGGAACGATATGCACACGGCAGGGGCCATTAATGTACACAGTGGATGTTGGGGAGAACATTGTGAGACGCCATGTCGACCAGATCCTAGAGTCACAAGAACGAGTCAACCCCATGTCTCGCGCACCTGGTGATGAACCCGACATACAGGTAGCATCTACCCCAGAAACAGTAGCATCGGAAGCTGATGAACCAACTGACGACAAGGGGCCTCCGCACCAAGAACAAGACATTCAGGAAAGGCGCTATCCAGAAAGGATCAGGAAGCCGCCCCAAAGACTGAATTTATAAATGGACTATTTTCAGTTAATGTGCATGTTAAAAGTGTTAATTGTTAAATGAATGTTATGGTACTGTCAATCTAAAAGGGGAGGAATTGTAGTGTATGTACCTTTAAGGGGAGAACTACTTTTTACAGCTCCTGTATACTGTAGTACCGGCAGTGACCACACCTGTATATAAACCCTGAGTAGGGATCTGTATGTTTAGTTTTAGAGTAACCCTCATCCAGTAAATACCTGTTGATTGTTCCTGCAGTCTCGTGTCTAGTTATTGAAGGACGCACAACATCAAAAATACACGGATCTAACAGGTGTGTGACTTGGAGAGGAACTTGGAAGTGGTGGTGTTCTCATGCACTTGTTGCCCTTGTCCTTCTAGGTGGTAGAGGTCGTGGGTTTGGGAAGTGCTGCCAAAGAAGCCTTGGCGAGTTGCTGCAGTGCATCTTGTAGATGGTATACACTGCAGCCATGGTAGTGGAGGGAGTGAATGTTTAAGGTGGTGGATGGGGTGCCATTCAAGCAGGCTGCTTTGTCCTGGATGGTGTCGAGCTTCTGGAATGTTGGAGCTGCACTCATCCAGGCAAGTGGAGAGTATTCCATCACACTCCTTACTTGTGCCTTGTAGATGGTGGAAAGGCTTTGGGGAGTCAGGAGGTGAGACACTCGCCGCAGAATACCCAGACTCTGATCTTCGTGGCCCGATCTTGGTTTCCTTTTCGCCGGCTCCATAATAATATAGGGGGTGCCACGGGCCTCACCATTCAGGCACAGGGAGTGTACCCTACACCCACTGCATGTCCAAAAATGGACACACCCAAATTTCTAGACAAATGAGTTTATTAAGATTTCTTTGGAAATCAGGTCAGACCAAACTTTAGTTTGAGCAGGTCTACCTGCTCAAATGTTAAAAGATGATAGAATTTTACATATTTCTGTCACCCAAATCTGAAAAACATGATGTAATTCTGCTTCAGGAATGTACAATTTATCTTGATGCTACACACACGTCTCACTGGCTATAGATAAAACAACTTTCTAGTTCTAGAAATAAAAGCAGTAGTTTGCCAAGTGTTTTTCTTACACTAACAATCTGCATTTTAAAGCAAAGTCATTTTCCTTTTTAAATGTATAAAGAGATTAGGATGCAGGTCATGTTGCCATAGTTTCAGGAGCTGTGTGGAGATCTCATGAAGACTTTGCACAGTCTGTGATGCAATGGTATCACAAAGGTTTCACTGACAATGTAAGAAAGGGAAATTGAAAATGAAAATAAAATCGAAAAATTATATAATAAAGTCTTTCATCACAGATCTTCATAAGAACTCAGAAATTGATCTGCCTCAGTCTATTCTACAAGTGACACCAGTTCCTGGATTGGAAATGTTTAGCTCTCAGATTCATGCCCACATTAGTCACCATGGTAATAAAGATTTTAAAAAGCCGTCAGTTGACCAGAGTGTGAGTAGTGTTTAAATAGATGCCTTGTTTTACTGTCAAATGTTTTATCAGCTATTTATAAGATCAATAAAGAACTCTCACTAGTAAACAGGATTGGCTGGATTATTTTGCTTTGCTAAAGTGGAAGGGAGAACAGTGAGAGAAATTGGCTGGTATTGGAATCACTTGTGCAGCCATTAGGGATTGCTTGCTAGCAAAGAAACTAAGAAAATTTCCGTCTTTACTAAATTCACTCACTCGAATACTCAGAACATTAATATCCTGAAGTGTATGTCAATGAGTATAAATACAAAATAACAAAAAAAGGACAAACTTTAAAATAACAATTTTCCCTACATTAGCAAATAGCCTGATGTGTCTTTACCTTCAGTTACTTTAAGTGGAAAACCTGGTCAAGTTAAACACAAAAAAGAAATCTACATAACTGCAGTTGAAAAAAATGGGCTGCATTTTCTGCCTTATTCCAAAATGGCTGCTTCATGGCTTCAGAATCTAAAATGAGTGCCTGCAATTATATTTTCTTATTGTTTCGTAAAATATCACAGTACAGCATATGTTTATTGGTGTATTTCTTTTCATCAGCTATGTTACTTAACTAGCTACCTTACAAAAATTAAAAAATATTAGCAGATGTCTCCTAAATGCCAACCTAGAAAACTAAGTGTATTAACTGTGGCTCAGTTGGTAGCACACTTGCCTCTGAGTCAGAAGGTTGTGGGTTCCAGTCCCACTCTAGAGACCAGAGCACATAAAGCTAGGCTGACACTCTAGTGCAGTGCTGAGGGAGTGCTACACTGTCGAAGGTGCTGTCATTCAGATGAGACATTAAATCAGAGGCCCCGTCTGATCTCTCAGGTGGATGTAAAAGATCTCATGGCACGATTTCGAAGAAAAGCAGGGGAGATATCCCTGGTGTCCTGGCCAATATTTATCCCTTAACCAACATAACAAAAACAGATTATCCAGTCATTATCACATTGCTGTTTGTGGGAGCGTGCTGTATGCAAATTGGCTTGCTGTGTTTGTGACTGTACTTCATTGGCTGTAAAGCGCTTTGAGATGTCTGGTGGTTGTGAAAGGTGCTATATAAATGCAAGTCTTTCTTTCTAAGCAAAAGATGAATAACAGCTTCAAATGGGTGACATAGCACCCAAAATGGTGTGCCTAAATTAAAATTACGTCATGTGTAAACAAGTACTTGCACTTGACAGGGACTTGTAACTTAAGCTTTAGGCATATCCAATGTTCCTCCACTTTAAACACATTGGGTTGGGGGGCTGCGGGTAGCGGGTGAGTGTGAGGCGGGCTTAAGTTTGATACCTGGGTATTTTAACAATTGGGCCTCATCTGCTGCTGACAGTCAGCTGCCCACCTGAGATGGGCGGAAATAAGCAGATGGCAGCAGAGGTTTGGATGGCCGGAGGCTGCCGGCCAGCAACAAAGAAAGGCTCACTGGCAAGCAGGTAAGTTGTGGGGAGGAGACTACGTTAAGGTCTTGCGGGGGGGGGAAAGGCAGTGGGAGTCTGGGGCAGGGGAGGCTGCGAGTTTCTTTGTTGGGTTGGAGGACCACTCCTTGTCCTACTGGCCCAACCAAGGAGAGACTTCCAATTACCTTGGAGAGCCTCTTTGTCCTCCCGACAGGTGCAGATCTACCTTCGCCTGTTCACTTCCCCACTCAGGGCAGGGGTAAAATGCAATTGCAGTCCCATTCACATATAGTATTTACAATGCCATCAATGTCCCTGTGAGAAACTTCATTCTTTAGTTGTTTCACGGTTTGTGCTATGTTAAGAGACATTCACACCTCATTTTAATGCACAAAATGCTTGTACCAAGTGACTGCATCAGGCTCATATTTGTGAAGTTAATTGTACCTGTGAAGATATTTTCTATTTAAATCAATATTAAGTTGATTCCATTTTTATAAAAACATTTTGCTGAAGCATTTTACTATTTTTTTTAATATACAGTTGCAAACCAATCTTACATTTCGGAAGTGCATTTACACCTGGCAGAGGCAGTCAAATTCACAAGTTGTGAGGAGTATTAAAAGTCTCGAATAAGGAGGATGACTCACTGGAAGGGGGAAATCCCACCTCCAGTGAAAGGTGACACTTCAGTACTTCTGCTCTGCACTTGCTGTAAGCAACATTAATGAAAAGAATCCACGAAACATCAACAAATAATTTAAAACTCCAGACACTCCTCGAGAGATTGACTGCAGGGCGATGAGCAATAGTAGAAGGAATTGAAAAGGGAAAAACTGAATGAAAAATATTTGTCAAAGAACCACACTCATTTCTGTTGATCGTGATTCAGGATAGTATTTGGCGCAGTTAATTGCATTTTCAGTACTGAGTCATGGGTTTAAGCTCCTACTGGGGATTACATAGAAAACATAGACATAGAAGATAGGAGCAGGAGTAGGCCATTCGGCCCCTCGAGCCTGCTCTGCCATTCAATGAGATCATGGCTGATCATCCAAATTCAGTACCCTGTCCCTGCCTTCTCCCAATATCCCTTGATCCCTTTAGCCTTAAGAAATATATCCAACTCCTTCTTGAATATCTTTAATGAACTGGCCTCCACCGCCCTCTGTGGCAGAGAATTCCACAGGTTCACCACTCTCTAGGTGAAGAAATTCCTCCTCATCTCTTACCCCTTATCCTTAGACTATGACCCCTGGTTCTGGACTCCCCTGCCATCGGAAACATCCTTCCTGCATCTAGTCTGTCCAGGCCTGACAGAATTTTATAGGTTTCGATGAGATCCCCTCTCAATCTTCTAAACTCCAGTGAGTATAAGCCCAATTGACACAATCTCTCCTCATACGTCATTCCTGCCATCCCAGGTATCAGCCTGGTGAATCTTCGCTGCACTCCTTCCATGGCAAGAACGTCCTTCCTCAGATAAGGCGACCAAAACTGCACACAATACTCAAGGTGCGGTCTCACCATGGCCCTGTACAACTGCAGCAAGACATCCTTGTTCCTGTACTTGAACCCTCTTGCTACGAAGGCCAACATACCATTTGACTTCTTAACCATCTGCTGCACCTGCATGCTTACCTTCAGCGACTGGTGCACAAGAACACCCAGGTCTCTTTGCACTTCCCCTTCTCCCAATCTATTGCCATTCAAATAATAATCTGCCTTCCTGTTCTTGCCACCAAACTGGATAACCTCACATTTATCCACATTATAGTGCATTTGCCATGTTTCTGCCCAATCACCCAACCTGTCCAAATCGTACTGGAGTTTCATGACATCCTCCTCACAGCATACCCTCCCACCCAGCTTTGTGTCATCTGCAAATTTGGAGATATTACATCTAATTCCCTCGTCCAGATCATTAACATATATTGTGAACAGCTGGGGTCCTAGGACCGATCCTTGCGGTACCCCACTAGTCACTGCCTGCCACTCGGAAAATGACCCATTTATTCCAACTCTTTGCTTTCTATCCGCCAACCAGTTCTCTATCCAAGTCAATACCTTGCCCCCAATCCCATGTGCCTTAATTTTGCACGCTAATCTCTTATGCGGGACCTTATCGAAAGCCTTCTGAAAGTCCAAATACACCACATCCACTGGTTCTCCCTTACCTATTTTACCAGTTACATCCTCAAAAAATTCCAGTAGATTAGTCAAGCACGATTTACCTTTTGTAAATCCATGTTGACTTTGTCCGATCCTGTCACTGCTTTCCAAGTGCTCTGCTATTACATCTTTTATAATGGACTCTAGCAATTTCCCCACTACCGATGTCAGGCTTACCGGTCTATAATTCCCCGCTTTTTCTCTACCACCTTTTTTGAATAGTGGGGTAACATTAGCTACCCTCCAATCCATGGGTACTGTTCCAGAGTCTATCGAGTTTTGGAAGATGACCAGCAATGCATCTACTATTTCTAGGGCCACTTCCCTAAGTACCCTAGGATGTAGATTATCAGGCCCTGGGGATTTATCGGCCTTCAGTCCCATCAATTTTCCTAACACCATTTCCCTACAAATACTGATTTCTTTCAGTTCCACCCTTTCATCAGACCCTGTGTTCCCCGGCATCTCTGGGAGGTTATTTGTGTCCTCCTTTGTGAAGACAGAACCAAAATATGTATTTAGTTGGTCTGCCATTTCTTTATTCCACAGTATAAATTCCCCTGATTCTGACTGCAAGGGACCTATGCTTGACTTCACCAATCTTTTTCTCTTCACATATCTATAAAAGCTTTTACAGTCAGTTTTTATGTTCCATGCAAGCTTACTCTCATATTCTATTTTCCCCTTCTTAATTAATCCCTTTGTCCTCCTTTGTTAAATCCTAAACTGCTCCCAATCCTCAGGATTATTGCTTTTTCTGGCCAATTTATATGTCCTCTCCATGGATCTTATGCTATCCCTAATTTCCCTTGTTAGCCACGGTTGAGTCGCCTTTTTTGTTTTATTTTTATGCCAAACTGGGATGAATAAATTCTGTAGTTCATCCATTCGGTCTTTGAATGTTTGCCATTGCCTATCCACCGTCAACCCTTTGAGTGACATTCCCCAATCAATCCTACCCAACTCGTGCCTCAGACCATCGTAGTTTCCTTTATTTAAATTTAGGACCCTAGTCTCTGAGTCAACTACTTCATTCTCCATCTTAATGAAGATTTCGATCATACTATGATCGCTCTGACCCAAGGCGCCTCGTACAACAAGATTGCTAATTAATCCTTTCTCATTACATAATACCCAGTCTAAGATGGCCTGATCTCTGGTTGGTTCCTCGACATATTGGTCCAGGGAACCATCCTGTAAACACTCCAGGAATTCCTCCTCCGCAGTACTGTTACTAATTTGGTTAGCCCAATCTATATGTAGATTAAAGTCACCCATGATGACTACTGTGCCCTTATTGCACACTTCTTTAATTTCCCTTTTAATGCCATCCCCAACCTCCGCCTTACTGTTTGGAGGTCTATATACCACTGCCACTAACGTTTTCTACCCCTTAGTATTTCTCAATTCTACCCATACAGATTCCACTCATTACCTAAGCTGACACCCCAGTGCAATGCTGATGGAGTGCTGCATAGTCAGAGGTGCCATCCTTTGAATAAGATGTTAAACTGAGGTCCTATCTGCCTTCTATGCCCTTCATGCTCCCAGGCCTCCCTTCTTCCTGCTTCTAAGGGCATAACAAACCCTGTGGTATTATTTGTAGAAGACCATATGTGCTACAAAAAAATAGACTAAAGCATCATTCATTTCATGGCTGTTTGTGGGATGTTGTGGGCGCAAAATAAGTGTTGCATCTGTCTACTTAACAACTGTTACTGAGCTTCAAAAGTAATTAGCTGAAGCATGCATGACTCCATCAGTCTGGGCTGTATTCAGATCCAGGTCCTGGAGGTTACAAGACAGTATGCTAATTAATTTACATCAGAAAAAGGCAACATTTATGTTCTGGTACGGATCACATATAATTTGCACATTGATGGGACAATAGCCCTTCCTATTTAGATGCCCCACACTATTGTTGATAAGTACACAAAAGGCTGCATAATACTTTAGAAAAGCCATCAATATGGAAAAACCTTAGTTTCCCCTGTTGCTACTGTTGTTGGCTGCTGTCATATATCTGTAGGTGGGTGTGAGGTTAAACAGGCTTTCAATTACCCTCTTAATGAATTGGCACACAGCAAAGTGGCAAACTCTTGTGATATGGATCTCTGAAAAGACCCTTTAGTATAAAGGTTGAGGACAGTGGTGACCACCACTGTCACTGCAGCATGGATGGTGGTTTCTTCCTGCAGGTATTCGTGGACCATGTTGCATATCTTATTCTCAGCCTTCGTTCTGAGCCTGAGCCGCATCCTGGACTGCTTCTCTGTCGTACCCAGGTTGTCGCATCTTCCAAAATTCTATAGATTATGGAACAGTTCCTGCAGATTGGAGGGTGGCAAATGTAACCCCACTATTTAAAAAAGGAGGGAGAGAGAAAACAGGGAACTACAGGCCGGTTAGCCTAACATCAGTAGTAGGGAAAATGCTAGAGCCTATTATAAAGGATGTGATAACAGGACACTTAGAAAATATCAATGGGATTAGACAAGGTCAACATGGATTTATGAAAGGGAAATCGTGTTTGACAAACCTACAGGAGTTTTTTGAGGATGTAACTGGTGGAATAGGTAAGGAAGAACCAGTGGATGTGGTGTATTTGGATTTTCAGAACAGCCTTTGATAAAGTCCCACATAAGAGGTTAGTGTAGAAAATTAAAGCACATGGGATTGGGGGTAATATATTGGCATGGATTGAAAATTGGTTAACAGACAGGAAGCAGAGAGTAGGAATAAATGGGTCTTTTTTGGGGAGGCAGGCAGTGACTTTTCACAATATATATCAATGATTTGGATGAGGGAACATAATATAATATTTCCAAGTTTGCTGACGACACACAACCAGGTGGGATTGCGAGTTGTGAGGGGGATGCAAAGTGGTTTCAAGGCGATTTAGACAAGTTGAGTGAGTGGGCAAATACATGGCAGATGCAGTATAACGTGGATAAATGTGAAGTTATCCACTTCGCTAGGAAAAACAGAATGGCAGAGTATTATTTAAATTGTGATAGATTGGGAAATGTTGATGTACAAAGGGACCTGGGTGTCCTTGTACACCAGTCACTGAAAGCAAACATGCAGGTGCAGCAAGCAGTTAGGAAGGCAAATGTTATGTTGGCCTTCATTGCAAGAGGATTTGAGTACAGGAGCAAGGATGTCTTACCACAGTTATACAGGGCCTTGGTGAGAGCACACCTGGAGTACTGTGTGCAGTTTTGGTCTCCTTACCTAAGAAGGGATATACTTGCCATAGAGGGAGCGCAGCGAAGGTTCACCAGGCTGATTCCTGGGATGGCAGGACTGTCGTATGAGGAGAGATTGGGTCGACTAGGCCTGCATTCACTAGAGTTTAGAAGAATGAGAGGTGATCTCATTGAAACGTATAAAATTCTGACAGGGCTAGGCAGACTGGATGCAGGGAGGATGTTTCCCCTGGCTGGGGGTCTAGAACGAGGGGTCACAGTCTCAGGATACGGGGTAGGACATTTAGGACCGTGATGAGGAGAAATTTCTTCACTCAGAGGGTGGTGAACCTGTGGAATTCTCTACCACAGAAGGCTGTGGAGGCCAAGTCACTGAATATAGTTAAGAAGGAGATAGATAGATTTCTAGACACAAAAGGCATCAAGGGGTATGGGGAGAGAGCAGGAATATGGTATTGAGATAGAGGATCAGCCATGATCATATTGAATGGTGGAGCAGGCTCGAAGGGCCGAATGGCCTACTCCTGCTCCTATTTTTCTATGTTGGGGTAGACTCACTGCCTGGGTAGTTTTTTCTCTGGGTTTTGAATCTTGTATGCCTTTCCTTTCCTCCTCGCCTGCTCCTGTATATGAAGAGATAACCAGCAATGACCGCTATGTCATTACTGCCCCAAAAGAAAACTGCTCTGTACTAATCGCTTTTGTTAGCCGGTGGGGATATGTTGAAGTCTTCTACTTTGTTAAGTTGATTAATGCCAGATCTGACCTATAGTTCAATGTTCATTTTTGTTGATATTTAATTGCTTTGTAATTCTCATGAGTTTCCCATGATTAATGGCCAACAAGCAAAAACCATATTATTCTTTTCTAAGAACTTATTTTTGAATATGACCAATCCTCAGAGCACAGAAAAAAAGAACTCGGATTATATAATGCCTTTCGTGACCACAGGATGTCCAAAAGTGTTTCACAACAAATGAAGTACTGTTGAAGTATAGTCACTGTTGCAATGTAGGGAAACATGGCAAACCATTTTCACACAGCAAGGTCCCACAAACAGCAAAGAGATGAATGACAAAATAATCTGTTTTTGGTGGTCTTGGTTGAGGCATAAGTGTTGCCCAAGGCACTGGGAGAACTTCCTTGTATTTCATCAAATAGTGCCTTTGGATTTATGTTCACCTGAGAGGGGAGATGGGGTCTTGGTTTAACGTCTCATTCAAAAGTCAGCACCTCTGTTAGTAGTGCATTGAAGCTTCAGCCTAGATTATGTGCTTAAGTCTCTAGAGTGGCGCTTGAACCCAGAACCTCCTGACTCAGAGGTGAGAGTGCTATCACTGAGCCAAGGCTGACATCTAAAGCAGCCTTAAGCATGGAGCTAGCCCACTTGTGCTTTCTATTGGTATTGCATCACTATTTACGCATGTTTACTTTTTCAATAAAATTAACACAGTAAAATATGGCTCATGATAACTTTTTCATCCCAGATACAATTAATGACTGCTGGAATTGTTCATTGTGTTTGGAGAGTAAACATTGGGTGTTCAGTCATCTTGGTCCAGCCTTACATGCTCATGCAGTACCAGCAACTATTGAATCGGTAATCAGATGTTGGACATAGCATGTAATTATTCACTGACAAATAAGGACTGCCTGCATAGTGGGAAAATAAATTGGCCAAACAGATTCACTGGGATTTTAAATACTAGTCAACTATTGATTAAATATTACTTATTCAATTTCATAGTCCCATCCATATCCCTTTACTATTAATCATGAACAGGAAAGAATGTGCATAATTGCCATGTACTGTTACTGCTTTCAAAATTCTTTTACATAGAACATGTAAAGCAAGTTGCAAAAGAAAGTCAGTGTTCAAAGGGATTGAGTGACTTTACTCTTGACTGAAGTGCAAAAGAGATAACATCTTTCAAATTAAAGACATAAATCTTATTTTAGACATCTTGCAGGTGCAATAAAATATTGGCAGAGTGCTAAATCTACGCTATGTTTTTGTTATATTTGCTTTCAGAACTAAAACATAATTCCATATTTATACCCTCACTCTATCTAGATAAGGTCCTCACATCTATCAGCTCAAGGTTTTTTTTTGGAAATATAGCAGTAAAGTAAGTGCCAAGAAAGTACCATCCGACAGGGTCATATTTTGATAAATGTAACTGAAGTTCTCAAGTCCTGACACCCGTTTAAGGCCATCTCAGGGGCCAGGTCATGGTTGGAGGGGAAGAGCTGCCCGCAATAAATGCCCTGAACTGGGTCCAAGACAGCCAAAGGTTTCGGATAGAGACCCAGTTTTGAAGAAGGCTCTACACCCAAAATGTTTACTTGTCTCTTCTATCCGCAAGAGTTGCTGAATCACATTCTGTGTGTTTTTGTTTCAGATTTCCAGCAGCTGCAGAAGTTTGTGTTTTATTCGGATTTTACTTATGTGGTCCTTTGGCTGAGTACTCCATTTTTAATATCCTACATGTTTTAAAACAAGTGCAAGGTAGAATTTATCTGTTGCTTAGGCCTATGGGTCTGGGCAGGGGCTTTCATGGAGTTCGGGGTGGGGAGGCTGGACTTTGGTAGCATGGGAGAGGGGGGTTGCTGTCCAGCAGATTACCTCAACTGTGGTGGTGATTCTGAGGTTTTGCAACAGAGAGGAGAGTCCTAGATTTTAGCAGCACTAAGAGAGTGAACATTTTGTAGTTTTACAATAGTTCGGTGGGTTTTGAGGCACTGGGAGGGTTTGTGCTTTGCCAGTTTTTAGGGAGTGGATTTAGCAGACTGATGAAGTTCCTGAAATCTGGAAGTACTTGGGACAGGTTCCACTGTGTGGTAGCACTGGGGCGGGGTTTGGGTGGCCCCAGATATAGCAGCACAGTGCGGTGGGGCTCTGGGATATTTCGGCAGTGGGAAAGGTTGTCTGGACCATGGCAAGATTGGACAGGTGAAGCAGCGAGTCCAACAATACTGGAGGAGAGTTCAAGGATCTGGGGCCTGAATGACCCCTCCCCTGGTTTCATATAAGTGGCCACTACCAGTCTTATACAACATAAAAACTCAATTGCTGGTTCAGCAAATACAGAAAACGTGTTTTTAAAAAAAACTCAGTGCTGCTTCCCAGCTCAGTGTAGGAAAGCAAAACCTGCATGAAGAGTAGTAGCATTGAGTGACAAATCCGATGCATTTGTGGGAAAGGGGTCGAGAGAGTGGCGGCAGAGGAACAGACAGAGGAGGGGGGGTCGTCAGGTGGAGGAGGAGGGTAGCAGCTGGAAGAACGCGCAATGGCTATGACAAGCCTGGGAGCTGTGGAGCTGTACTGGGAGGTCCAGGCCTGAGGTTGATCACATGACTAACTCAGCCAATCACACGTAAGTAAACAATTGTTCAATTCCCCAGCATCAAAGCTTTGACCACGCTCAATCAGCTCCGATGGACGGGTCACATCGTCCGCATGCCCGATATGAGAATCCCAAAACAAGCGCTCTACTCGGAGCTCCGACATGGCAAGAGAGCCCCAGGTGGGCAGAGGAAACGCTTCAAGGACACTCTCAAAGCCTCCTTGAAAAAGTGCAACATCCCCATCGACACCTGGGAATCCCTGGCCCAAGACCGCACAAAGTGTAGGAGAAGCATCCGGGAAGGCGCCGAACACCTCGAGTCTTTTCGCCGGGAGCAAGCGGAAGCCAAGTGCAAGGAACGCACGTCAACCCAAACACCCCACCCACCGTCTGCCCCACCTGTGACAGAGACTGTAGGTCCCACATTGGACTCATCAGTCACCTGAGAACTCATTTTTAATGTGGAAGCAAGTCATCCTCGGTTCCGAGGGACTGCCTAAGAAGAAGAGAATGCCACTGAGTGTGAGTACTCAGTGAGGATAGCTCAATCAAAACGGAATCACGGCTCAATATAATAAATAGGAAAATTGATACATGATAGAAATTGTGTGGCAAATAACATGACAGAAATAGTTTGGCAGAAAGTAAGTGTGACACTATTAGGAAGTACATACGATATGCAAAACTGTTGCCTCACAGCGCCAGAGACCCGGGTTCGAATCCGGCCTCGGGCGACTGTCTGTGTGGAGTTTGCACATTCTCCCCGTGTTTGCGTGGGTTTTCTCCGGGTGCTCCGGTTTCCTCCCACAGTCCAAAGATGTGCGGGTTAGGTTGATTGGCTATGATAAATTGACCCTTAGTGTTAGGGGGATTAAATACGTGGGGTTACAGGGATAGGGTGGGATATGTGTTGGTGTAGGGGTTACGGGGATCAGGTGGGATATGTGTCGGTGCAGGCTCGATGGGCCGAAATGGCCTCTATCTGCACTGTGGGGTTTCTGTGATTCTGTGATCTGTCACACACCAGCCATCACACTTTGTTACAGATGTGAAATAATATTCAAACAAAAATTCAGTTGATCTGGAAACTGGAAGTTAACAACTTACTGAAACTGATTGACCTGACCTGACCTGACTGGATCTCACTTTGTGTTTACTTAATAGCAACAGCAATTTGAGGCCTTAAGGTAACACAGCTCCTCCTTAACATCTTACATTGCACTTTATATGGCATAACTCTCCTATCATTATAAAGCAGCCTATCATCCAACTTGTGATAAGTAGCATCATGGGAGATCTGCTAATTTAGAGTCACAACTGAACAAGCTTAAAAAAATATTTCCTGCTTTTTTTTACTGGCCTTGTGATAACTCACAGAGGTTGTTGGATAACAAGGACAGGAGCAAAGCAGCTGTCAACCTAGATGCAATTCTAACAATAGCAATAATTAGCCTCTAATTCCCCTCAGGATGTGTCTATTTAGACCACTTTTCCACAGGGAGTACTTGAGCAATAGCTTTAAGGGGACAGGCCCGGTCAGCAGGTGACAACATATCCTTGCTCCAGACTGCACACTACCCAGAAACAACATCGCAACAGTGTTAGTCTTAGAAATAAAATATCAAAATGTGTATTCTTAATTATTTTTAACATCACCAGAATATATATCAGGGAACCACAATTGAAGGAGTATAGACTATTCATGACCAGTTGGCATCCAGCGGTTTATGTTCCATAACCATTTTTACTAACAAGTGGACTATACATCAGAGCACCTCAATGATGTTACAATCTGTATCCATAGCCAATATCCTACAGCTAATATTTTCAAAATATTTCACTCCATATCAAATAGGGCTGTGCATTTTCATTCGCAGGTGCTGATACACTGAACTGCTAATATAAAAATGAAACTGCTGAAGTATTTAATGTCCAAACTGAACAAAGATCCATTTTGTGTTAGTTATCTATTTTTATTGGAAATCCTCATACCTATTTCCATTTAGGGCACACAAGACAGAGTGTCCTGGCACTTTGCCGGCAGTTACTCATTCTAACTGGAATTAGATTGTGCTGCCAGAACACTAACGTAATTTGCAGTTCCCTACTTTGCAGTGTACTCATCAAAATCAGGAATGACAATGCTGGGAATTAATTATTTTTCCAGGTATGTAGTCAGTGATGATCATTTTCATTTAATTCATGGTACATGCGACATTGAGTGGTACGTCCTGCTCTAAACAGCATAATAAATTACCTCCATAACCATTCTCACACACGCTAATCCCCAAAATCTATTCAAACCTCTACTCTCAACTGATGACTTGAGATGCACAACATATATCTCATTGCTACCAAGTGTCATTCAGTCTATAAACGTGATTAAATGCAGGTTCACGCCAATGGTATTTTCATCAACATATAGTTCAGTAAAATGTAATAATAGTCTCAGAAACAAAGCTGCTAATAATGACACCTTGTATTTATATAGTGCCTTTAACATAGAAAAAGCTCCCAATGTAGGAACCTCTGTTCCTTACCAAAAGATGGAGTTCGACTCACAAAGTCAAAACAATAAGCTTTAATGAGCAAACGAAGCAAGTTAACAACTACAGGATAAACTGGAAACGTGTCTGGTCTGCTTGGAAACCTTTCTCCAACTGCCTGGAACTGCTAGAAGGTTCCAAGCTATGACCCTCTCCCCAACTGTCTGGAACTGCTAGAGGGTTCCGAGCTCTGACGTCATGATGTCATCACGCAGAGTACAGGAATGAAGCCTGAGTGCAGTAACAGATACATTTAAAGGTACATCGTCAGACTATATAACAGAGCTGTAAAAAGGAATTATATACAATGTCCATAGCCCAATGGTGGCTCCGCCACATGCGCCCCCCCAGAATTGCTTTTAACGGCGAAGGTAAGGCGAGAAGGAGGTCTGACGAGCCTGTCCGAACGACTACAGTACACTGGCAGCTGGAACGAAGAGGTAGAAGATGAAACAGCCGTAGTTTGAGGCTGGGATGACATTGCCGAAGCAGAAGAAGAAGAAGACGATCGCAGGCGACGTGGTGCGATGGACCCTGGTGTCTTGGTGGTCGACTGTGGCTGTCGGACACCGGCAATTGAAGGAGGATGACCGCGACGAGGCAGCTGGGCAGTGACAACTGGTGCGCTGAGGTCAAGATGAGCAGGTTTCAGCCGGTCTACAGAGATGTGGTCACTTTTACCGCCGATGTCGACTATGAAGGTCTTATCGCCAGAGGAGATGACACGACAAGGACCTGTGTACGGTGGTTTCAGAGGGTCTTTTTGTGCATCCTGCCAGATGAACACGTACCCTGCGTTCTTGAGGTCCCCTGGAACGCGGGAACGTTGCCGGTCATGATGTGAAGTAGGAACCGGGGTGAAGTTCTTGGCCACTTCCTGATGGCTGATGAGTTGCTGAGCTGGAGACCAAGGTTCAGTGTGAGGAGGAAGAAAATCACCTGGAACCCTGAGCGGTTGCCCAAAAACTAGCTCCGCCGAGGAAGATTGCAGGTCATCCTTTGGCGCCGTGCGAAGACCTAGTAGCACCCAAGGAAGCTTGTCTATCCACCCCAGCCCGGTAAGACTGGCACGTAGTGCTGCTTTAAGAGACCTGTGAAACCTTTCACAGAGGCCGTTCGCCTGTGGATGGTAGGCGCTGGTACGATGAAGTTTGGCACCGAAACTTTGAGCAACGGCGTTCCAAAGCTCAGAGGTGAACTGAGGTCCTCGGTCCGAAGAGATGTCAGCCAGTACCCCAAAACGTGCCACCCATGACGAGATGAAAGCCCTGGAGATGTCCGCTGCCGTGGTTGCAACCAAAGGAATCGCCTCTGGCCATCTAGTAGTGCGGTCAATTATGGTGAGAAGATGAGTGTGCCCGCGAGAAGGAGGAAGAGGGCCAACGAGGTCCTTGTGTACATGGTCGAAGCGATGCTCCGGGACCGGAAAAGTGGAGAGTGGGGCTTTAACGTGGCGTTGTATTTTGGCTCTCTGGCAGGTCACGCAGGAATTTGTCCAGTCACGGACGTCGAGATGCATGCCCTTCCAAATGAATTTCTTTGCCATTAACCACTGAGACGCTCTCACGCCGGGATGTGACAACCTGTGGATAGTGTCGAAGATTCTTTTGCGCCATTCGGCCGGGACGATTGGGCGTGGAACACCCATGGAAACGTCACACAGGAGTGTGGTCCCTGCGGACTGGAAAGGCATGTCAGCCACTTGCAAACTGGAAGGTGTGGTGCGGTACGCCTGCACATCGGGATCCGCCCTCTGGTCTTCCGCCAATCTGACATAGTCGACACCAAGATGTACTGCATGGAGCTGAGCGCGGGAGAGGCAATCCGCCACCATGTTATCCTTCCCGGAGACATGCTGGATGTCGGTGGTGAACTCCGAGATATATGTGAGATGGCGTTGATGGCGCGCCAACCATGGTTCTGTTGTCTTAGCCATCACGAAGGTCAGCGGCTTGTGATCAACAAAAGCCGTAAATGGCCGTCCTTCCAGGAGGAAGCGGAAATGGCGGATGGCCAGGAAGAGTGCCAACAGTTCTCTGTCGAAGGTGCTATACTTCTGTTCATTCTTCCTCAGCTGTCGGCTGAAGAAAGCCAGCGGTTGCCAAGCCCCATTGACCCATTGTTCTTGAACTGCCCCGATGGCGTAGTCAGGGGCGTCTGTAGTGAGGGCGATGGTTGCGCCTGGGAGGGGGTGAGCCAACATGGTTGCTGCAGCCAGGGCATTTTTGGTATCAACAAAGGCTTGGTTCATGTGAGGTGTCCACTCTATCTGATCTTTGCCTGCTCTGCCTCTAATGGCCTCGTACAAAGGTTGCATCAACAAGGCTGCCTTGGGAACAAATCTGTGATAAAAGTTGACCATTCCCAAGAATTCCTGGAGGGACTTCATGGTCTTCGGCAGGGGAAAAGATGTGATGGCCTCCACCTTGGAGGCTAGAGGGACTGCACCATCTGCGGTGATTCTGTGGCCCAGGAAGTCGATAGTGCGCAGACCAAACTGGCACTTGGCCGGGTTGATGATTAGACCATGCTGACTAAGGCGAGAGAACAGGGCACGCAGGTGCGTGATGTGCTCAGTGTGGCTGCTACTGGCGATGAGGATGTCGTCTAAGTAGACGAAGACGAATGTTAGGTCTCGAAAGATGGAATCCATAAGCCGTTGGAAAGCCTGTGCTGCATTTTTTAGCCCAAACGGCATGCGGAGGAACTCAAAAAGCCCGAAGGGTGTGATGATGGTGGTTTTGGGGACGTCTTGAGGATTAACCGGCACTTGATGATAGCCGCGTACGAGGTCTACTTTAGAGAAAATGCAATTCCCCGCCAGGTGGGCCGAAAAGTCCTGTATATGAGGGATTGGATATCTGTCCGGGGTAATAGCCTCGTTCAGGCGCCTGTAGTCGCCACATGGTCGCCATCCACCGCCTGGCTTAGGGACTATGTGCAGGGGCGAGGACCAAGGACTATTGGACCGTCGGATGATGCCTAGGCGTTCCATTGTGTGAAACTCTGCCTTGGCCGCCACAAGTTTGACGGATTCCAACCTACGTGCTCTTGCGTAAATGGGGGGCCCTGTTGTAGTAATATGGTGCGTCACACCGTGTCTTGCTACTGATGCAGAGAAGGTAGGCCTGGTGAGCTCAGGGAAATCTTTGCGGAGAAGAGAGAAATCATTGGCGGCGGGGACTGCAAAAACCACAGACCAATGCGCTGCAGTGCTTCGGTGGCAGGGTACCGAATGAATAGTCGAGGCGTTGATGAGCCGGCAGTGTCGAACGTCGACTAAGAAACCATTAGCGCAGAGGAAATCTGCCCCCAGGATGGCCTGCGAAACCCTTGCAGTGATGAACTCCCATCTAAAACGCTGGCCGCCGAAACTTAATTGGGGTCAACGCTTTCCGAACGTGCGGATGGCTGCGCCATTAGCTGCCTCGAGGGAGGGACCCTGGCCGCCGGACTGCAGGTCGAGCTTCGACGCCAGCAGGATACTGCACTGGGAGCCAGTGTCGCAGAGGAAGCGGCGTCCTGAAAGGGAGTCAGTGATGTACAGGAGTTTTCCTGCAGATCCCACAGCCATTGTGATCCCCGCGTGTGCAGCAGGATTAGAATGGTGTCTCGAACCCCGGCGACTAGAAAAAGGATTTTTTCCTTCTTGGAAGAAACTGCAAGGTGGACGGCAATTCCTGGCTTTCGCGCCAAAATGAGAATGGTAAATGCACCAACCCGTAGGAAGAGGAGACTGGTTCGCCCTCATGGGGGATGGGCGACTCGTGGTGGCGCAACATGGCTGCAGCTCGGGGTAAATTGGGTCAGTGTCGGCGGGGGGCTCCGGACTGCCTCGGCGTTTTGTGGCTGCGCAGGACTGTTGGGCGACCAAAAAGATGTTATCCGCCTCCGCGGCGAGTTCGGCACAATCCGTGATTGCGGAGTTGGCCAAGGCGGTCTGCATGGGCTCTGGTAGCTGGCAGAGGAAGAGCTCACGAAATAAAAAGCACTGGGATTCCGAGCCGAGCAACGTGAGCATCTGTCTCATGAGCTCTGAGGGTTTCGAGTCCCCGAGACCGGGCATGGCGATTAGGCATCAGGCACGTTCAGATTTGGACAGACCGAAAATTTGGAGAAGGCGTGTTTTTAATGCTTCATACTTGCCATCGTTAGGCGGACTTTCGAGGAGGCTGACGACTCGCGAGGCCGTGGCACTGTCGAGGGCGGAGACCACGTAGTAATAATGGGTTGAATCCGCTGTAATTCCCCGGATCTGGAATTGAGCTTCTGCCTGGCAAAGCCACGCGGCTGGCTGCTGCTCCCAAAAGTGTGGTAGTTTGATCGTGATGGCGTTCGTGTCCATGTTGTTTTTTCAACGAATTCGTTCGAAGAAAAACGGGGTCACCAATGTAGGAACCTCTGTTCCTTACCAAAAGATGGAGTTCGACTCACGAAGTCAAAACAATAAACTTTAATGAGCAAACGAAGCAAGTTAACAACTACAGGATAAACTGGAAATGTGTCTGGTCTGCTTGGAAACCTTTCTCCAACTGCCTGGAACTGCCAGAAGGTTCCGAGCTATGACCCTCTCCCCAACTGTCTGGAACTGCAAGAAGGTTCCGAGCTATGACCCTCTCTCCAACTGTCTGGAACTGCTAGAGGGTTCCGAGCTCTGACGTCATGACGTCATCATGCAGAGTACAGGAATGAAGCCTGAGTGCAGTAACAGATACATTTAAAGGTACATCGTCAGACTATATAACAGAGCTGTAAAAAGGAATTATATACAATGTCCATAGCCTAATGGTGGCTCCGCCACACCAAGATGCTTCACAAAAGAAGAAATTAATACATTGTTTCCAAATTTACAATGAGTATAATTTGACATTTTGCTCACACTGTTGAGAATTTAGCCCTAGCCAGTCTGCTGGAGAAATTAACTCCTGTTTGCTGCAGAATTCATCTCCGAGCAAAAATAAAACTCTGAACCCTTTGTTAGGTCTGAAGAATAGCTCGGCAGAGCTCAATCCCATCCAAACTGATTGATCTTTGCTCTGGACTGCACAGACGTTTCTTTTCTACCCCTTAGGCCATCAGATATTGGGCCGGACACCCAGAGCATCAATTGTCATGGTAACCAAACTAAGAAATGTGACTCAGCCATGTAAATTTTGTCAGGTTCTTCTCCAACACTTACCAGCTATCAATATTAAGAGAGTTAACTCCATCCAAACTTGGCACATGAACAAGGCATTGATACAAACACATGTGAAAGCAACTAGTTAATATATGTGTATAAAACTTACTGTAGGAGGCTCATTTGCTACACTATGGCAGTATTTAGTCGATTACAGTATCAATATTCTGGGCAAAAAATTTGGCTCCATAGCACTCGATTTTTTTGCGCTACGGGTGCCATTTTGTGACCAAAATAATACCGGCCGCGTGCGCACACTCCTGGTGAGTGCTGCGCCGGATGCCATTTTGGTGACAGCGTTAGCGTCAATGCTGGGAGCATGCATCTGAAGTATGTAGTGCAATGCTGATTTGATGCCAGCGAGGTCATTTTCATCCTCAACACTGGAACTAATGCCCTGTGTTAACCTCGCACAGCTGAACATGTGTTCATAGGATTACCTAGGATATACGGCACAGAAACAGGCCATTCGGCCCAACCAGTCCATGCCGGCGTTTATGCTCCACTCGAGCCTCCTCCTGTCTTTCCTCATCTAAATCTATCAGCATAACCCTCTATTCCCTTCTCCCTCATATGCTTATCTAGCCTCCCCTTAAATGTATCTATACTATTCGCTTCAACCACTCCCTGTGGTAGCGAGTTCCACATTCTCACCACTCTTTGGGTAAAGAAGTTTCTTCTGAATTCCCTATTTGATTTCTTGGTGACTATCTTATATTGATGGCCTCTAGTTATGCTCTTCCCCACAAGTGGAAACATTCTATCAAAATCTTTCATAATTTTAAAGATCTCTATTAGGTCAGCCATAGGACCCCCCTATCGGCGATATTTAAAGGGATCATCACCTTCTTACAGGTTAATTTCTACTGGTTAATTTCTACTGGCTCTATGTAAATTTCTAGAGTTATTTAAAGTTGGTGAGGTGACGGAGTGGTGCTGCAAGTGGAGAAGGCCTTGCTCTGACTTCAAGAGTTCTGGTCAGACCACGTGCTCCCGGTCATGGGCACTCAAGTTGTCATCCCCCTTGGCCTGCAGCATGACAGGGAGATGAAGCAGAGGCAGCGAAGGATGAGGACAAGCTTCTCGCAGAGGGAGGAGGAGGAGGGATCTCAGCAGCAGGCCTTACCCACCTAGGATCATCCAAGAGCAATTCTCTTACCTCAGCCTGAGCCAGGAGCAGTGTATCAGGCATCTGCGCTTTATGAAGGAGGTCACCTCTTACAACCAGACCTGCAGCCTCACACCAGAGCAAGGACAGCACTGCCAGTGGCTGTGAAGGTGACCGTGGCCCTGAATTTCCTCATGTCGGGATCCATCCAGTCTAGAGCAGGTGACTTCTGTAAAATCTTCCATGCTGCATAAGAGAGGTGACAGATGCTCTTTATGTCAGGAGAGGGGAATTCATTGTCTTCTCTCTGACCAGAGAGATGCAGACAGAGCATGCATGTGGCTTTCTTCTGTTAGGCAGTCCCTCGGAACTGAGGATGACTTGATTCCACACTAAAAATGAGTTCTCAGGTGACAGATGAGTTCAATGCGGGGCCTACAGTCTCTGTCACAGGTGGTTGAAGGGGCGGGTGGGTGGGGTGCTTGGGTTGACGTGCGCTCCTTCCGCTGTTTGTGCTTGGCTTCCGCTTGCTCCCGGCGAAGAGACTCGAGGTGTTCGGCGCATTCCCAGATGCTTCTCCTCCACTTTGTGCGGTCTTGGGCCAGGGATTCCCAGGTGTCGGTGGGGATGTTGCACTTTTTCAAGGAGGCTTTGAGGGTGTCCTTGAAGTGTTTCCTCTGCCCACCTGGGGCTCTCTTGCCGTGTCGGAGCTCCGAGTAGAGCGCTTGTTTTGGGAGTCTCGTATCGGGCATGCGGACGATGTGACCCATCAATCGGAGCTGATTGAGCATGGTCAAAGCTTCGATGCTGGGGATGCTGGCCTGAGCGAGAACACGGACGTTGGTGTGCCTATCCTGCCAATGGATTTGCAGGATCTTGCAGAGGCAGCATTGGTGCTACCTCTCCAGTGCTTTGAGGTGCCTGCTGTACATGGTCCATGTCTCAGAAGCATACAGGAGGGCGGGTATCACTACTGCTCTGTAGACCATGAGTTTGGTGCTGGGTTTGAGGTCCTGGTCTTCAAACACTCTCTTCCTCAGGTGACCGAAGGCTGCACTGGCACACTGAAGGCGGTGTTGGACTTGGTCATCGAATCTGCCCTTGTTGACAGTAGGCTCCCGAGGTATGAAAAGTGGTCCACATTGTCCAAGGCCTCGTCATGGATTTTGATAATCGGGGAGCAGTACTGTGTGGCAGGGGCAGGTTAGTAGAGGACCTTTGTCTTACGGATGTTTAGTGTAAGGCCCATGCTCTCGGATGCTTCGGTGAAGGTGTTGACGATGGTTTGGAATTCGACCTCAGAGTGTACGCAGACGCAAACGTCTGCATACTGTAATTCGATGACAGAGGATGGGACGACCTTGAATCTGGACTGGAGGTGACGGAGGTTGAACAGTTGCCCGTTTGTTCTGTAGATTAGCTCCACTCCAGCGTGGAGCTTACTGAGGGTGAGATGGAGCATTGCAGCCAGGAAGTTCAAGAAGAGCGATGACACAGTCTTGCTTGACCCCGGTCCGTATGTGAATTGGGTCTGTGGTGAATCCATTGGTCAGGATCACGGCTTGCATGTCATCATGAAGCAGGTGGAGGATGGTGACAAACCTTTGAGGGCAGCCGAATTTGAGGAGGGCACTCCATAATCTCTCACGGTTGACGGTGTCGAAGGCCTTTGTGAGGTCAAAGAAGGCCATGTACAGCGGTTGGTGCTGTTCCCTGCATTTCTCTTGTAGTTGATGCGCAGTGAAGATCATGTCTATTGTGCCCCTTAGTGGGTGGAATCTGCATTGCGACTCTGGGAGGCGCTCTTCAGCCACTGGGAGAAGGTGATTGAGGAGGATTCTTGCAATGACTTTCCCTGTGGCAGACAGCAGGGAGACTCCTCTGTAATTAGCGCAATCGGACTTGTCACCTTGAAGATGGTCACGATTACAGCATCTCTGAGATCCCCTGGCATGCTCTCCTCCTTCCAAATAAGAGAAATGAGTTAATGTATTTGCGCCAATAGTGCTTCTCCGCCATGTTTTAGCGCCTCAGCGGGGATGCCATCTGCTCCTGAGGCCTTGTTGTTCTTCAGTTGTCGGATGGCCTTTTCAACCTCATGCCGAGCTGGGGTTGTGCTGAGGTGGTGAGGCTTTACCAGGATAGCAGGCTTACCCATGGTGCAGGGTGCTATCAACTGCACGAGCGCGGCTTTGCATGCGGCGCATCTAAATGCTGAGATGTACCACAACTGCAAAGATTATCGCTGAATGTGCAGTTGGTGTGTGACCATGCTCAGCACATCATGATGGTGAATGCCCGGTATCCTGGCAAAAGTCATGATGCTTATATTCTGCACCAGTCAGCTGTACCTTCAGTCTTTGAACCACACGACAAACCAGAGGATGGCTACTGGGCGACAAGGGCTATCCGCTGAACACCTGGCTCATGACTTGGCTCCGCAACCCAACCACACGTGGGCAACATGCATACAGTAAGAGCCATGCTGCCACACAGAATCTGATAGAGCAGACCATTGGTGTCCTTCAACAACGCTTCTGCTGCCTGGATCACGCTGGAGGAGCCCTGTAGTACTCACCAGAGCACGTCTCATGATTTGTCATGGTCTGCTGCATGCTCCACAAACTTGCCATCATGAGGGCACAGCCCTTGCCACCAGGCATATGGTGATCAGCTGAGGAGGAAATGGAAGAAGAGGAGGAGGAAGAGGAGGAGGAGGAAGCGGAAGAGGAGGAAGCGGAAGGGAGGAGGCAACCCAGGCAGCCCGTTTCTGCCTGGACTGTTTATGATCGACTCATCCAACTGAGGTGCCAGTGAACACAACCCCAATTCCCCTTTCAACATTTGTCCCATACCTCACCTTCCCTCTGTTACTGACCATCACAGCATCCTCTTGGCCACAATGCTGAAATAAAAGCCACCACTAAAGAATATTTCCAATGCAACTTTATCCATCAATCCATCCAATATTACATAACAAAGTCAACTAATCACCCTTGTGCATTCCCTTAGTCTTCAATTTGCCTTTGCCTGTCCTAAAGCTTCTACGAAGTGCTACCCCTGTGGCTGCAACATGGCTGGTGGAAGGCTGCTGACTTTCAGTGGGGGAGACTGCAGATGGAGTTGCAGGACGACCTGGAGCACCTCTGGACCTAGAAGGCCTGGCTGTGGACTGCACCACTTTGGCATGGGTGGCAGCAGTCTGGGCCGGCTGACTGACAAGCAACTGCAAGGGCACTGGAAGAGTGGCAGTGGGGGGAGAACGAATGCTGTCATCCTGAGAGAGGAGCCACAGAGCCACAGCCACTCCCCTGGGGTGATGCCTCAGCTTCCTAGCCATCTGATGGAGGACAGATTGCTGGATTGCTGTGACATCCTGCAAGCCCCTTTCCACATTAGTAAACACAGCCATGATGGTCGCAGTCTGAGCTTGCATGGCAGGAGTCTGAGGGGTCGATTTACAGTGTGCCGTGAGGTGGGCTTTTAGGCGTGCGGGGGGCTAAAATCCTGAATTCGGGGGTCCCAACACCATCCCGCCCAAAACCCGCCTCCATGTAAGTTTCAAAGGAGGTGGGTACCCGCCCCGCACTGGGACCCACCGACCCGAGGCGCGAAGGGATTAGTGCCAATTAACTGCCCATTAACAGGTAGTTAACAGGCAGTTTTTAGCCTAATCCCTATTTTGAGGTTGTTGTGTGGCATTCCCGATGGCTCCAAACCACGCCAGGTTAGAGGAGGCGGGACGTCGGGTTGAAGGACTTGGAGGGGTCGAGATGTCGGTGTTCAGGTGAGAGATGGGTGCATGAGTGCAAAGATAAGTGTGTTTGGTGTGTCTAAAGTGTGTAAAGAAGTTTAAATTACCTGTACTTACCTTTACAACCTTCCTTCCTCTGTGTTTCGGGAGTCCATCATTCAGCCGGCACAGAAAGCAGAATGGCTGCGAGCTGTCAAAAGTGACAGCCTGCAGCTTTCAGTGCCGGCGAGATTTCTAACTGAGTCTGTGTAGAAGGACTCAGGTTAGAAGTAAGACTGTCAGTGTTTGACAGCTTCAAACAGCTGTGAAACACTGATATTTCATCTGTCAACACATCTTGAAAGATGAAATTTCAGTCTGTGACGTCACCTGTTGCCGGGTGGCCCTTAATTGGCCTGCTGATCCCGCTGGGCGGGCTTAACAAGGTCAATCAAGTGAAAATCGCGTGGATTGGCTGCATCTCGATGGAGGCAGGACTACAACCCGAAAGTTGTAGTCCCGCCTCCTTCCCAACTTCTGAATGAAAATCCAGCCCTGAGTGTTCACTGCAGCACTCAGATGTTGGGTGGCTTGGGCTTGTGCTCCAATAGAAGCCGAGACATCAGCCATCAGGCGCTGCATCATGGTTAGGTCCACAAGTGCGCTAATGGATCTGCCCACCCCTTCCATGCTGGTAAGGATAGTGTAGTGGCGCTTCTTAGTTTCCAAACAGGCAGGCCACTGGGCTGTGGGGCTTTTAACATCGAGTAGACGCGTGTCAAAATAAAACGTTCCCAAACGTAGCTTTGTCTTTTAAACGGTTTACTATAACACTTAACAAACAGAATTACAAAGCAAACACGTATAAACGAACACGGTCAAAAACTGTACTGCTCCAAACCTCACAGCTTCTGCCTCTTTCACCACGTGCAGTTTAAAACTGTAAGATGGCTGCACCCATGTGTGGCTTAGGGACTGTTCCATTGTGGCAAGAATGAAGGGGGTGTCGGACTATACTACTGGAGCAAGAAAATAGGGGGTTTCTTAATACAATAAGTCGTTCAGGTAAATTAACTGTATTATGCCATTTAGCCACTATTTTAAAGTATTTTCTTAAGCTTTTATGGCTCTTACATTCCGGCCCCTAATTGACTAGGCACATGAAGCATATCAATTACTCAAACATTAAGAGTCATAAACTAATGAGTTCAACATATTTACAATACAAGTGTCCACTTTTTTCTTTCGTTCAGGAGCTTTTCACGCTGCTTCTTGTAGCAGGCAGAGCTTTGTGATCGGTCTCTCCAGGGTACTGGTCTTGGTTTGCAAACAGACGCGACGAACGACGCCTCTGGAGTCTGGCATGGTCTTAATTATTTTTCCCATCAACCAAGAATTTCTAGGGGCTGAATCATCCACAATTAAGACAATGTCTCCGACGATGAAGTTCCTCTTTATTTTGGACCATTTTTGACGCTCCTGTAGCAGAGGTAAGTATTCTCTTGTCCATCTGGTCCAGAAGAGGTCTGACATATACTGAACTTGCCTCCACTTCCGACGGGCATACAGATCTTCCTTTTTGAAGACTCCCGGGGGCATGGCTGGCTGTGTTTTCAACAACAACAGGTGGTTCGGAGTCAGGGCTTCGAGGTCATTGGGATCATCTGATGTCTTAGTTATCGGTCGGTCATTAATGGTGGCTTCGACCTCGCACAGAACGGTTTGGAGTCCCTCGTCGTCCAGCGCTTGCTGCTTCAGTACAGAACTGAGTAGTTTTCTTACGGTGCGTATCTGTCTTTCCCAGACACCTCCGTGGTGGGATGCAGCCAGAGGATTGAAGATCCACTTAATTCCTGTTTGCATCATGGCTTCCTGTATTTTAAGCTGATTCCAACCTTCAATAGCTTCCCGTAGTTCTCTCTCCGCTCCGACGAAATTAGTGCCATTATCAGAACGCATAATGGACACCTGTCCTCTTCTACAGACAAAGCACCGCAAGGCGTTAATACAGGAATCAGTGTCAAGCGTGTGTGCCACCTCAATATGAACTGCTCTGATGGTCAAACAAGTGAAAAGCACACCATATCTCTTGACAAGGCTCCATCCTCGCTTTACCTCGAAAGGCCCGAAATAGTCCACCCCTACGTTTGTAAATGGGGGCTTGTCTGGTAACAAACGGTCTTCAGGCAGGTCTGCCATTTTCTGTTCCCCAGCTCTAGCGTGTAACCGTCTGCAAACAATACATTCAGAGAGTATTTTTCTTATTACGGAATTAGCTCCTGGAATCCAGTATCTTTGTCTTAGCTTCGCAAGCACGTGATTCCTCCCACTGTGTCCAATACTCTGGTGTATATGCTGAAGAATGAGAGTAGCAACCCGGAGGTCCTTAGAAAGGATAGCAGGATGCTTGGCCTCCTCTGGCATAGCAGATTTGTTTAGTCTCCCTCCCACCCTCAGTACTCCATCTTGCAGTGTAGGGTCCAGCTTGTAGATATGACTACCTTTCTTGATTGGAGTATTTTGCTGTAGAGCTTCGGTTTCTTCTGGGTATCTTTGTCTTTGACTGAAGCAAACTATCTCCTTCTCAGCCTTGGCCAAATCCTCCACGGTCAATGAATTCTTGCTCAATGTGGTCTTGTGCTGATGCATATACTGCTGTAGAAGCATTCTCTGCTTATCAGGGTTACTTTCAGACTGACTGATAGTGGCTCGGTACTCTTTTCTCTTACCGCTCAGGTGTAGCAGCAACTCTTTCAACCTTAGAAGCCATGCAACTGCTTTCCTCAACTGGTGCCATCCTGAGAAATGGTTAACAAGCTTGTTCACTGTGTCAAAGTTCTCTTTCGTAGTTATGAAATTTACTGTGACTGAT